>NC_071506.1:88372367-88997367 GCF_027887155.1 Malaclemys terrapin pileata | reverse complement strand
TTATCAGTAGTTCACAATCAAGTTGGAAGGGCATATTGACTGGGGTCCCACAGGGATCTATTCTGAGTCCAGTTGTATTCCATATCTTCATAAATTGTTTAGGTAATGGCATAGAGAGTAAATTTATAAAGATTGCAGATGACACCAAGCTGGGAGGGTGGCAAGCACTTTGGAGGACAGGATTAGAATTGAAAATGATCTTGACAAACTGGAGAAATGGTCTGAAATAAATAGGATAAGATTCAATAAGGAGAAATGCAAAGTACTACACTTATGAAGGAATAATCAACTGCACAAATATTAAATGGGAAATGACTGCCTAGGAAGGAGTACTGCAGAAAAGGATCTGGCAGTTATAGTGGATCATAAACTAAATATGAGTCAAAAATGTAATACTGTTGCAAAAAAAAGTGAACATAATTCTTGAATGTATTAACAGGAATGTTATAAGCAAGACATGAGAAGTAACTCTTCCATTCTATTCAGCACTGATAAGGCCTCAACTGGATCAATGTGTCCAGTTCTAGGCACCACAGTTCAGGAAAGATGTTGGAAAATTGGAGAAAGTCCAAAGGAGAACAACAAAAATGATGAAAGATCTAGAAAACATGACCTATGAGGAAGGATTGGAAAAATTGGATTTATTTACTCTGGAGAAAGGAAGACAAGTACATAAAAGGTTGTTATAAAGAGGAGGGTGATAAATTGTTCTCTTTGTTTACTGAGGTCAGGACATTAAGTAATGGGCTTAAAATGCAGAAAGGGAGATTTAGGTTTGACATTAGAAAAAACTTCCTAACTGTCAAGGTAGTTAAGCACTGGAACAAATTACCCAGGGAGGTTGTGGAATCTCCATCATTGGAAGTTTTTAAGAACAGTTAGACACACACGTGTCAGGGATGGTCTATATAATACTTAGGCCTGCCTCACTCCAGCGGACTGGACTAGATGAGCTATCGAGATCCCTTCCAGCCCTACATTTCTATGATTCCATGATCACTTGTACCTAAGCTATCATTAATGCCATGGTAAAAGCCAAGTTTAAGTCAATTTTAAGTGTGTCCATACAGGAATTTGATTTAAAGTCCACCCTTATTTGAACAAGTGCAAATGTGTGTGTAAACAAGGCTCTAGATTGTGCCCTGCTTCTATTTTGGGTGTGCAGAAGGCCTCCCTACCTTGCACAACATGACCAGCTAAGACGAAGTGTATACCAGGCACTAAGTAGTTACAAATCACAAATTAATTAATTCTGCTATTTAAAACTGAAATTTCACAGTGTTGTAATTGAAGGGGTCCTGATCCAAAAAGAAGTTGTGGGGGGGGGGGGAGGGGGGTTGCAAGGTTATTGTAGGGGGGGTCGCAGTACTGCTACCCTTACTTCTGTACTGCTGCTGGCGGCAGTACTGCCTTAAGAGCTAGGTAGTTGGAGAGCAGCAGCTGCTGGTGGGGAGCCCAGCTCTGAAGGCAGAGCTGCCAGCAGTAGTGCAGAAGCAAGGATGGCGTGGTATGGTATTGTCACCCTTCTGTGCAGCTGCCTGCAGAGCTGGGCTCTATGTCAACAGCCACCACTCTCCAACCACCCAGCTCTGAAGGCAGCAGCACAGAAGTAAGGATGTCATGGTATGATATTGTCACCCTTCCTTCTGCGCTGCTGCAGGCGGGGCACTGCCTTCAGAGCTGGGTGCTCAACCAACATCTGCCACTCTCTTGCAGCCCAGCTCTGAAGACAGTGCAGAAGTAACGGTGGCAATACCGTTACTCCCCTAAAATAACTTTGCAACTCCCCTGCAACTCTCTTTTGGGTCAGGACCCCCAATTTGAGAAATGCTGGTCTCCCTCATGAAATCAGTATAGTATAGGATAAAATCACACAAAAGACTAGATTTCTAGGAAATCCACTTTACACGTATTTTTCCAAAAAGTCCTTTGAAGTGCCATACAATCCCAGAACTGTACATAAATATTTGAATTTTTAATGCGAGAACTCCAAAGACTGAATTCAATAAGATTTAATTTCAGTAAGGTTTGTCCAGGATATTGTCAGTCTGTCACATTAGCCACACACACACACACACACACACAAGGCTCAGTAATATTGCTATTTGAACTACATTAATATGGCCTGCCCAATTTATAAGTATATGTTCCCAATCATTTAAAATCTTTTTGAAAAAATTTAGTCTTTTTGATCCCCCTCTCCCCGCCCAGTTAATATGGAATGAGTCACGGCTCTTTTTAATGAGAAAGCAATCTTTTTAGCTCATGACGACAATTTTATAGATACTTAAGGCACAGGAATAAATACACAGAATGCTTTCCCATGACCGTCTCTGATCCAGGGCTGAATTGTGCACTTTATTCAGACGGAACTCTCATGGGAAGTTAGTTGAGGGTGAGTATACCAAGATGCTCAGGTACCAAAGTGAGGACTACAGTATAATACGTAGATAGAAAAAGCTAAGGGAAGAGATTATAGACCTATATTCTCTGCTTTTTGAACAGAGGGGTTTATCCCAGCCGTAGATACCTGGCAAATTCAGGTAGTGTGACTATTTGGATCAGAAGGATGGGATTTATAAGGGAAAGTAAACAGAGCCTGTAGAGAGACTTCCCACAGTAGTTCAGTGGAAGAGCTGTTACCCAGTTTCATAAAGCTAGAGGTAAACCACACAATAGACACAGTTTAAGAGAGGTGCTCTTGGCCTACGTTGTGTGCACTTCTAAATGAAGTATTGTCAGGGCCGGCTCCAGGCACCCAAGCACATGCTTGGGGCGGCACCTGGTAAGGGGCGGCGGGGGGAGCGCGGCACGGCATGGCATTCCACGGGGGGGAGGGGCGCTCCGGCGGCGCGGCGCTTGGCGGGGGGGGGCGGGCTCCGGCAGCGCGGCGCTCGGCACAGTCGCGGCGCTGGGGGGGGTTCCGGCGGCGGTCGGCGGGGCAGCCTCCAGCGGCGCGGCGCTCGGCGGGGGGGCGGTGCGGGCGCGGTGCTGGGGGGGCGTTCCGGCGGCGCTCGGCAGGGGGCGGGGGTGGGCTCCGGTGGCGCGGTGCTTGTCGGGGGGGGGCGGCGCGGGGCTCGGCGGGGGGGGCGGGCTCCGGCGGCACGGCGCTCGGGGGGCTTTTCCGGTGGCGCTTGGGGGGGGCGAGCTCCGGCGGCACGGCGCTCGGCACGGTCGCAGCGCTGGGGGGGGTTCCGGCGGCGGTCGGCGGGGCAGGCTCCGGCGGCGCAGCGCTCGGCGGGGGGGGCGCGGGGCGCGGCGCCTGGGGGGGGTGTTCCGGCAGCGCTCGGCGGGGGGGCGGGCTCCAGCGGCACTGTGGGGGGGTAGGCGCGGTGCGGCACTCGGCGGGGGGCTCGGGGGGCAGCGCTTTTTTTTGCTGCTTGGGGCAGCAAAAAAGTTAGAGCCAGCCCTGAGTATTGTCCTATGACAGATGTTGCTTTAAGGAAGGTTTCCTGGTAAGCCTTGTTTTGACACAGCCAGCAAAAGGATACATGTCTGAGAAGAACTATGCTTTCCAGCTGGCTGAAAAACTCCAGAAGGCTTACAGATTTGACTTCACAGATCACAGTTTACGCTGAGAGACAGCAAAAGCCAAAAAAATTGATTGTGGTTTTGTTTGAATTCTGATTATTATATTTTATATGGGTCCTGTGGGTCCATGCCAGCTCATGTGGGAGTCAATCTTATAGCACTTCTTCTAAATGTAATTTTTTTAAAAATACCAGGTCCATTTTGTAAAAAATCACTTTCCATTTTGCCAATTGATACAATTGCTGGGAAAACATAATTACGTCCTAGTTTCATTTTTTTAGGAAAGATTAAAAAAATGTCCAGCTTCCACTGAAATAAAATGGCAAAACTGCCACTGACTGTAATGGGAGCAGATGAGTTCTTACCGAAATAACAAGCTTTCAGGATAGATATATTTTAATCTACTCATCCTAGTGCACTGTGATCTTTCACCCATGGCCACAGATACTTCAGTTCCATGGACCATTGTAGCTCTGCTATTGTGGATGTACTTCCTTGTCCCTCTTCCATCTTATTTGGGTGATGGAGTTGAGAAGTGGCCGTGGTAGTTGGAATGAGACTACCAAATTGATAATCTGCCTAGTGTGTGAATAGGCTTTAGTCTTTAAACAGAACAGGAGTACTTGTGGCACCTTAGAGACTAACAAATTTATTAGAGCATAAGCTTTCGTGGACTACAGCCCACTTCTTCGGATGCATACCTTCATGAGGTTGATGGATTTCCACTCTATACGGCTAAATGCAGTGCCTTGCATAATGAAATCTCTAAGGTGCCACAAGTACTCCTGTTCTTTTTACGGATACAGACTAACACGGCTGCTACTCTGAAACCTGTCTTTAAACAGAGATACCCAGAACTCCTAAAGGCTGGCCATTAGGACAATTATAATTTTTGTTTGTTTTTTCATAAGCATAGAGGGCATAAGCTAGAGTAATTTCTTTTCTATCAGGCTGACATCATGAAGTTTGCAGCGATATGACAAAATAACTAACATTGCCGGCTCTTTTAGTACTATTTCTCCTTACCCCACTGCTTTAAAGAGGAGACAAGCCTAGTGCATTTTATACTGGAATAATCAGGAAACCAAAGAAAATATATCTCTGTTCCTTAAAAAAAAAAAAAATTGGAATCTGTAAAAATGACATCTTACACGTTTTGTCACAAAGTCAGTAGCTGCACTATTCTGTTTCTTCTGAGTTGACGTGATTTCAGCAGGGTGTATCCATCTATATAAAATCTGTACACAATAGTAAAGCTATACAGTCTGATTGGTTTCATACAAACTGGTGGACTCTTCACTGAGGACTCCAGATAAAAAGAGGCAAACTATATTTGGATTTGATTTTAATTTGTATTTTCCTTCTCATCTTCTGCAAGGTATTTTAACCCCTGGTTTGCTGTGGTGAATTAGTTTAGGGCCAAATAGTGCCTGGTCCTTGCATGGAGTCACAGTTGGAGAGGCTGCAAGAAGCATTCTCCCTGTTTAAAACCTCCAAACAGGGAGAGGCACAGTTGCAATTCCTGCATTTTCTTACAGTACGACCCACCTCCAAGGGAATGGAGAGGAGATAAGGCCATGATAGGTCACATGCTATCAGATGTGTAGGGTAGTTTATGCATACTGTACCCTTCTACAGGGATGCTGAAGTAGGTGTGCTTCCTTTCTGGGCTTGCACAATGGACCCCAGACTTTGCCCTGGGAGCTGCAAACCTATAATGTATTGACACAATATGGCCTCAGGCTAATAGTAATGCTACGTCTGTCTAATATATACCTATGTATATCTAATACCTATAATTGCACTAGAGGACCTAGGCAACATGAGTCAATTATCTAGTAGTGGATTGTCTTCCTCCTTAGCTTCCTCAGTTCACAGTAAGCAGGTAATAGTAACAACAAGAACAAAACCCACAACAAACAAAAAACCTGGGTGCTCTCATTTCACAAAGAAGTGAAAAGCAAGTTTTTCATTTTATCTTCACTAGGTTGAATTCACCTTACTTTCTTATAATATTGTCTCACTAAGCAAATATGTGGGCATTGTGTGCATTTCACCATTCTTCCTGTTAAATGCAAGCAGTAATTCTTGAAGTACTTTATGCTTCATCTTTTGAAGAGTTTTTATGCTAGTGTAGTTAATGTAAGCCAGAATCATAGAAACAGATGGGAGTTATTTATGGTCAGGCAATCTGGAGCAAGTACCTGGAACAAAAGTCTAATTATAGGAGTACCAAATTAAGTGCAACAATTTTACTGTTTCTGATATGAAGTAGTAAAAGAAAAAAAGTGAGGTGGATTCTGAAACTTTAGGGGTGAATGCTTTCCACAACTAAGCCAGGGATTTAGGACTTGCTCCAGTTCCCATTGAAGATGATAGCCAAATTCCTATTGACTGTGGGAGCAGGATCAACTTAATTCATAAAAGTGCCCTGTTGTTTTTAATCGGAGTCACGTGAATTAATTTTGTTAATGCTTTGGAAGCATTTAGGACAAGTTTAAATCAAATTCTAATTTTTCTGTGTTAAATAGCCTTATTCTTCAGCTTGTTGCTGCGGCTACCTCAGGGTGTTTACTCTTGGCTATTAGTGCAATTTAGAGGTTTACACTACTGAGAATAAAATAGGCAACTCTTAAAACAAAGTGTTTGAGGTCATAAACATTATAAAATGGGACTCCATAAAGAGATACATTTTTTAAAATGCAAAATGGTCGTTTCATTCTTGGCAGGGTTTGTTTCAGAGGAGTAGCACGTAGTTCAAAGAGCACTTTACTAAGTAGCTGCAGTCAAAGGAGGATTTCAAACCAGTGGGAGCCCAGTTGCCTGGTCTCCCTCTCTCTACACAGTGTGGCTGTGTATGTGTCATATAATTGAATTGCATGGGGTGAAAGGTAACAGACAACCAGTACACTACACAAACGTGGAGGGAGCCGAAATGTTGACCAAAGACACCAAGGCTAACCCCTTCTCTTACAAAAAGTGTTAAAGGATCTTGAATGTTCATGCAAAGCAGATAGATTCCCATCCAATATACATAGCAGCACCACCACAAAGCAAAACAGGGAGCCAAAGTGACTGTATTGCATTGGTATGTACATAATCCTGGATTTGAGGGCAAATTCAATAGTGTAGTCATAGTAGAATATATATGTACCTCGTTCAGTCAATCTGATGGTTTACTCAGTCTTGCCCAACTCTCTGTGCAGTCCTTTGGATGCAAGCACCAAATTTGGCATGCAGACAAGAGTTAAAATGCAGTGACCAAGAAATCACAGTCTTCCTGTATGTCTTAGTGAGATAAATAGACATGAAAATTGAACAATTATGTTAAAAAAATTTCTATATCTTTATCTTCTATCTCCATTTGAATCTTGTGCATCTCTCTCTTGACTGAAAGATGTTGCTGTTAGCCTAATGGTAAATATATCACTACTTGAAAGGACCACCTCCTGGTGTTAAATAGTCCATCTTCGGCATTCAGTCATGCCTTGATCTGAGACTGCTTGTGAGGGTGGTTATGATTTTTTGTGCTGTAGACCCAAGCCCACTTTAAACAGAGTGAAGTAGTGTTGTAGCTGTATTAGTCCCAGGATATTAGAGAGATGGAACAGATTGTTTAGCATAAGTAGTTAACGCATATTTCAAGGGACTATTCAAGGTGAATGTGTTAACTACTTATGCTAAACAATCTGTTCCATCTCTCTAACATCCACTGGTCTACAATTTTTGAGAAGTCATCTGCTTCAGAGATAAAATGTGCTATTTATTATGTATTTTGATATGCTGAATTCAAATATGACAATTAAAACAACTGATTGGCTATTGTTTCTAAGATATTTAAGTTTTTACATTTTGTCTATGTATATAGTGTAGATAGTAGAGTTTTAATCATAAATTGTAAACGTAGGTCTTTTCATGTGATTATGGTTGCTTTACATGATAATATTTCACCTGTCCTCTTTATGTAACACTTTAAAAATCAGCAAAAGGGTTATATAAATAAAATTTATTATGAAAGAAAAGGCAAAAAAACTATTTTGTACATAGTTTAGTCCTATTCCGTGTCTACTCGGCGCTTCTTGGCTTGTCTCTTGTATTCATTAAATGGAGCATCTCTTGTCACTGTCCAGCAATAGTCTGCAAGCATTGATGGGCTCCGTTTGCCCTGATAGCGTTTCTCCATTGTTGCAATGTCCTGGTGAAATCGCTCGCCATGCTCGTCGCTCACTGCTCCGCAGTTCGGTGGAAAAAAATCTAGATGAGAGTGCAAAAAATGTCTCTTTGGTGACATGTTGCAACCAAGGCTTTTGTATGCCTTGAGGAGGTTTTCCACCAACAACCTGTAGTTGTCTGCCTTGTTGTTTCCGAGAAAATTTATTGCCACTAACTGGAAGGCTTTTCATGCCGTCTTTTCCTTGCCACGCAGTGCATGGTCAAATGCATCATCTCGAAGAAGTTCACGAATCTGAGGACCAACAAAGACACCTTCCTTTATCTTAGCTTCACTTAACCTTGGAAATTTTCCATGGAGGTACTTGAAAGCTGCTTGTGTTTTGTCAATGGCCTTGACAAAGTTCTTCATCAGACCCAGCTTGATGTATAAGGGTGGTAACAAAATCTTCCTTGATTCAACAAGTGGTGGATGCTGAACACTTTTCCTCCCAGGCTCCAATGACTGTCAGAGTGGCCAATCTTTCTTGATGTAGTGGGAATCTCTTGCACGACTATCCCATTCGCAGAGAAAACAGCAATACTTTGTGTATCCAGTCTGCAGACCAAGCAAGAGAGCAACAACCTTCAAATCGCCACAAAGCTGCCACTGTTGTTGGTCATAGTTTATGCACCTCAAAAGTTGTTTCAAGTTGTCATAGGTTTCCTTCATATGGACTGCCATCAACTGTAATTGATGGCAAAACATTGCCATTATGCAGTAAAACAGCTTTAAGACTCATCTTCAATGAATCAATGAACAGTCTCCACTCATCTGGATCGTGAACGATGTTTAGGGCTGCCATCACACCATCGATGTTGTTGCAGGCTACAAGATCACCTTCCATGAAGAAGAATGGGACAAGATCTTTGTGATGGTCACGGAACATGGAAACCCTAACATCACCTGCCAGGAGATTCCACTGCTGTAGTCTGGAGCCCAACAGCTCTGCCTTACTCTTGGGTAGTTCCAAATCCCTGACAAGGTCATTCAGTTCACCTTGTGTTATGAGGTGTGGTTCAGAGGAGGAGGAATGGGAGAAAATGTGGGTCCTATGACATTGATGGTTCAGGACCAGAAGTTTCATCCTCTTCCTCTTCCTCATCTGACTCAAGGGAGAATGATTCTGGTGCATCAGGAACCAGCAGTCCTTCTCCATGGGATACTGGGCGTATAGCTGATGGAATGTTTGGATAATGCACAGTGCACTTTTTCTTCTTTGACACACCTTTCCCAACTGGAGGCACCATGCAGAAGTAACAATTGCTGGTATGATCTGTTGGCTCTCTCCAAATCGTTGGCACTGCAAAAGGCATAGATTTCCTTTTTCTGTTCAACCACTGGCGAAGATTTGTTGCACAAGTGTTGCAGCATATGTGTGGGGCCCACCTCTTGTCCTGATCTCCAATTTTTCAGCCAAAATAAAGGTGATAGGCTTTCTTAACCATAGTGGTTATACTGCGCTTTTGTGATGCAAAAGTCACTTCACCACAAACGTAGCAGAAGTTATCTGCACTGTTCACACAAGTACGAGGCATCTCTGCTCACTTTGGCTAAACAGAAATGTTTCCCTTTGCAAAATCAAACACTGACCAATAAGAGAGCACGACACTGTATGATTCTAGAGCTGATATAGGGCAATTTGTTCAGCAGAGTGATGTAAGCTTCGTTATGATTGCATCATCCATGACTTCTAGGAATAACATGATGCAATTCATATCATGTATGACGCAATACCAGCTTCAGATTGCATCATTCATTGTTTTGTCTAAAAAGCAAGTATTAGAATCATAGAATCATAGAATCATAGAATATCAGAGTTGGAAGGGACCTCAAGAGGTCATCTAGTCCAACCCCCTGCTCAAAGCAGGACCAATTCCCAGCTAAATCATCCCAGCCAGGGCTTTGTCAAGCCGGGCCTTAAAAACCTCCAAGGAAGGAGACTCCACCACCTCCCTAGGTAACGCATTCCAGTGTTTCACCACCCTCCTAGTGAAATAGTTTTTCCTGATATCCAACCTGGACCTCCCCCACTGCAACTTGAGACCATTGCTCCTTGTTCTGTCATCTGCCACCACTGAGAACAGCCGAGCTCCATCCTCTTTGGAACCCCCCTTCAGGTAGTTGAAGGCTGCTATCAAATCCCCCCTCATTCTTCTCTTCTGGAGACTAAACAATCCCAGTTCTCTCAGCCTCTCCTCATAAGTCATGTGCTCCAGACCCCTAATCATTTTTGTTGCCCTCCGCTGGACTCTTTCCAATTTTTCCACATCCTTCTTGTAGTATGGGGACCAAAACTGGACACAGTATTCCAGATGAGGCCTCACCAATGTCGAATAAAGGGGAACGATCACGTTCCTCGATCTGCTGGCAATGCCCCTACTTATACAGCCCAAAATGCCGTTAGCCTTCTTGGCAACAAGAGCACACTGTTGACTCATATCCAGCTTCTCGTCCACTGTGACCCCTAGGTCCTTTTCAGCAGAACTGCTACCTAGCCATTCGGTCCCTAGTCTGTAGCAGTGCATGGGATTCTTCCGTCCTAAGTGCAGGACTCTGCACTTGTCCTTGTTGAACCTCATCAGGTTTTTTTCTGCCCAATCCTCTAATTTGTCTAGGTCCCTCTGTATCCGATCCCTACCCTCTAGTGTATCTACCACGCCTCCTAGTTTAGTGTCATCTGCAAACTTGCTGAGAGTGCAGTCCACACCATCCTCCAGATCATTAATAAAGATATTAAACAAAACCGGCCCCAGGACCGACCCTTGGGGCACTCCACTTGAAACCGGCTGCCAACTAGACATGGAGCCATTGATCACCATTATCCAAACCCAGTCATAGATTTATTCATAGATCCAGTCAAAGATGTATTTAGTCATTTCTGGTTTTAATTGAGATTGCTTCCCTTTATAACTCACTTATCCTCCGCCATTCCCAATTCAAGGGTCGTATATACTGACCCAATAGCATATCTTGAAAACTAGAGCCAATCAACAATTTTAAGCATCATTTTCGTTCTCAGTGACCCAGAATTAGTAAAGTTTGACTACATTTATTTCAGAAGCATTTTGGCTGTAGAGCAGTGTATCCTGGGACTAACAGCTACAACACTGCATACGTTTGGTTAACACATTCACCTTGAAAAGTCCCTTGAAATGTGGGTTAACTACTTATGCTAAACAATCTGTTCTATCTCCTATTTAGCATGATACTCTCTGAGTAAGGCTGTCTACACTACACAGCTTTTAGCGACATGGCTGTGTCTCTACAGCCGTGCCACTAAAAGTCACACCATGTAGCCACTGTTTGTCGGCTCTCCTGCCAACAAAAAAAAAGTCCACTCCCAACGAGCGGCATTTGCATTGTCAGCAGGAGAACAAAATGTTTCTTTTGGGGAGGGCGGGGAGTAACACCTCTGAAAGACAAAAGTTTTGTCATTCAATTGCCAGTGGTGACATAGCCTCAGTTTCCCAGACCTGAAGAAAAGCTTTGTGTAAACTCTGAAGATGACCAGTCATTTCACACTGATTATCAATAGGCCTCAGCTGGTAACAGCTGTCATCCAAGAGCAGAAAGTGCATGGGATGCAGAGTCTGAGCATTTACTGCACTGTAAAAATAATTTTATATTAAGCATTTCCAAAAATGTATGTAAACCAAGTCTGCAGTTACGGGCAGAGAAGATGAAGATCAAAAAAAGGGGATTTCCAGAAACTTTTAATGTAGAGTGTTAGTGACCAAATTCTACACCAGTCTGTATGCTTAGCTAAAATAAAAGTCAAACATCTATTGACTTTAGGAATGTACATTTTACTGCGATTTTTTTTTCAACGATTATTTTAAAAACAGGAGATTAAATACTTAGATTTGTTCAGCAGGCCCTAGTGACCTTACTTATATTGCTTTCTATTTAGGACAGAGGTGGGCAAACTACGGCCCGTGGGACCCTCCTGCCTGGCCCCTGAGCTCCTGGCCCGGGAGGCTCACTCCCGGCCCCTCCCCCACTGTTTCTCCTCCCCTGCAGACTCAGCGCGCCGGCGCAATGCTCTGGGCGGCGGGGCTGCAGAGCCACGGCCTGACCCGGTGCTCTGTACTGTGTGGTGGTGTGGCTGGCTCCAGCCGGGCGGCAAGACTTGCCTGTCCTGGTGCTCTGGGCTTTGCAGCTGTAGTGCCACCAGCCACCGGTGCTCCCGGCCGTGCGGTAAGGGGGCAGGAAGCAGGGGAGGTTGGATAGAGGGCAGGGGAGTTTGGGGTGGTGGTCAGGGGGCGGGAGTGTGGATAGGGGGTGGGACGGTCAGAGGGCAGGGAACAGGGGGTTGAATGGGGGCGGGGTTCCCGGGGGGCAGTCAGGAAGGAGGGGGGGGGTCGGATGGGGCGGCAGGGGGCAGTCAGGGGCAGGGGTTCCGGGGACAGTCAGGGAGAAGGGGTAGTTGGATGAGGCAGGGGTCCCGGAGGGGCAGTCAGGAATGAGAGGAGGGGTTGGATGGGGCAGCGGGGAGCAGTCGGGGCGGGAGGTCCAGGGGCGGTCAGGGGATAGGGAGAGGATGGATGGGGCAAGGGTAATGGGGGGGCAACAGGGAACAGGGAGGGTTGAATGGTGCAGGAGTCCCAGGGGGGCCATCGGGGTGAGAAGAGGGGGAGGTCGGATGGGGGCAGGGGCCAGACCACGCCTGACTGTTTGGGGAGGCACAGCCTCCCCTAATCGGCCTCCATACAATTTTGAAAACTCGATGTGGCCCTCAGGCCAGAAAGTTTGCCTGCTCCTGATTTAGGAGTGGGTGAAGGGAGCCCTACAAAACATTAATGCCTTTACAAAACTGACTTCATTTTTTACTACATTAGGTTTAATAGGTATAATTTCTAATTTAGAAAACAGAAGTGGCACTGTAATACTTAATAAGTAACATAAATGGGGAAATAGATCATATTGGGAGTTTACCACTTCCTTACTCCGTACTCTGCATAGTTTAGCAGATAAAATAGAAACCATCTCAATGCCAACATTTATATATATAAAAACATAAACTTCACTAAAGTTAGGATCTTAAATAAGTGGCCTGATTTTTCAAAAGTGCTGAGCACCAAACAGCTCATTTGTATGTCAGTTTTGGAGAAATCCCTTTAACAGAATAGAAGGGGATTGATAGTAAAGAATATAGGGGGATTGGTCCTGCTTTGAGCAAGGGGTTGGACTAGATGATCTCCTGAGGTCCCTTCCAACCCTGATATTCTATGATTCTATGTACTGGGATTTTTTCCCACTGACCGCAAAATGTCGTCATGTGCTCCACGCACATTCATCAGGCAGGACTTTGATCTGCCAGTGAAAAAGATGTTCTCCATTTTTTCATAAGAGATGGATCTAAGCTACAGAGTTCAGATTCTCCAAATACAGCTGTTTGAATCTGAACATCTCTTTTTTTCCCCCACTCCTCTATTCTCTATAGAGCAACATCCAACATAGCTTTTTCTTTTTGATTTTTCTGTTGTCCTAAACATAATTGATGGGGAGTTATCTATGATGTTGGCAAAAGTCTGGTGACAGAGTTTTAGTTAATTTGTGCTCCCTCTTTTGGATGATTATCACTGTAGCAGCAAAACAATATTTCAGAGTCATTCATTGACAGGAATTACTGTCTCTCTTACAGTTTCTGTAATTATATTTCACTTGGAGCATAAAGTATTGGTCAAGTTTTGAACCTTGGCTTTGTGGTTACATCCCTTTAACTACATGGGGCTCAATCTTGCACGATTTACATGAGTAGTCCAATAAGAGTCAATGCTATGAAGTCAGTTGGACTGCTCACACGGTTAGGGATAACTCTTTTATTTATAATGCTTACAGGATTCAGTTCTTGACTTATAAAGAAGCTTTAGAGGTGTCAGTATTAGATGTTTGGAAGATCTGCATGTGTTAAACAATCAGTAGAAAATCTTTTCACAATGTTACTTCATTTAAAACAAAAGACATGGTGGGATTTCCAAAGGTTCTGTTTAACTTTCAACAAGAATCTAAGTGAAGATTACCAGTAAAACTAAAAGGTGAAATTTCAGGAGTGTAGTGTGTGAATATGCTGATTCAGCAATTTCAGCAGGCCACATTTGAATTTAAAGACAACTGTGGGAGTGACCAATTGCTTTACAATGGGGAAGGGGTGATGTAAGATGACACCTTAAAACAGTCCATGTCACTCAGCGGTAGTCTGTTTGGGCAGGTCTCCATTATGAGGTGACACCATTTAAAGGTGTTTTCAGTTGGGTGGAAAAACCAAAATAAAATACAGACTCTAGCTACAGAGAAGCTAGAGTGATGTGGATGAATAAGAGAAACTAAAAATTAGAGGTTCTTTATTCAATGTTTTTTTTTCTAGGTTCTACATGGGAGAAAACATTACGACAGATCGGTTTTGAAAGGTAAGCAGTGAATTTATCTCCTATGCATGTTACAGCTTAAAATACAAACAGAAAAAGAGATGCGTGCACACAAATTGGCAAAGTTATTTACGTTGATTGATCTACGTTATCTGGGATGTCAAAGTTAGGGGGAGTGGTATGTAGAGTTACTGGCAGGTTCACAACTTTCATTTTTAACTATATCCTGTGATGATCATGGAGCACAAGGCTCTTTTGTAAATCTGGCTTACAATAATTTCATTTGAGAGCAACGTAATGTACTAGGGTTAAAGTAGGCTTCATAGAGTATTTGGTTTGAAGTCTTACCTCTGAATGAAGGCATTGCTGCTTTCCTATATTTTTCATAAGACTTCTGAACTATGGCATATTAACTAACAAAAACGAATGAATGTGGAAAAAGAACACGATTGGCAAAGCACTATTTAACATCGGAGAAAAATCCGGAATTCAGCATTCCTGAAGTGCAAAGCCTTCTTTCAGCCAAACATAACCACAAGGTTGTCATACCAGAAACATATGTCTCTCTTGGAACTTAAACTAGGCCAGGCCTTGCTAAAGAGTAATCTGTTCTCAAGACTGGAAATACTCAGTCCCCTATATGCCCATCTACAAACATGAAGCAGAGTTATCTGCTTCCTGTCCATATAGAGCTTTGATCTTCTGTCTAAACCAAATATTTCTAGACTGCACAAGAGTGTGGTAGGGCAAGGCATGGGGCCACTACGAACTGGAGTAGATATGTATGAGAGAAGGGGAACGTTGTCTTTTAACATTACGCATAGGCTGCCTGGTGCCAAGAACATAGATGGCCTTTTCAAAGCCAGGGTGGCGTTGAGGAGAGGAAAGCCATTCCTTTTCATTGTCTCCACCTAGTATCATCTTTCTAGCTGCTCTCACTTTTATTGCCTTGTTGCTTAATTTAAACAACTTGCCTGTATTTAAGTTAATGGCTAGTTCATTGAACCAGAATGAAACTATTCTGCACAAGGCATAAATTGGTGCCTTAGAGCTTTTCTATTACAATAAAATGTATCTTTAAATTTAAACCTCTCCCTTGATTAAAATCCTCAGACATTAATAACAATAAATGAAAGGCAGCTCTAGTCACTCTTGTCTAAAAGCATTCCACTTGACTAATTTCTCCTGAGCACATAAATTGACTGAACACTGAACCACTGTAGTATCAGCAAATGTAAGGGGTGGATCAATACTACCATTAAAGAACTTGCCCTCAGGACTTCAAGGACAGTATCTCAGAGTCATTGCCCAGATTTATTCTTAAGGCTCAGCATTAAAAGTTATTTGGAAATAGAGACTCTGAAAGTTGTACACATATTTCTCTACAGCTTTCATTTTTCTTGAAGTTTACAAAGAACTGATGATACCCTTATTGATCTATTTTTAAAACATAATAATTTTGAAAGCATCTTCATTGTATTAATTTAACGAAATGTTGGCCCATTGTATTTATAATTCTAATAATATATGGAGATGTCTCCTAGAACTGGAAGGGACCCTGAAAGGTCATTGAGTCCAGCCCCCTGCCTTCACTAGCAGGACCAAGTAAGTACTACCACCCATCACTAAATTTAAAAAAATGGGCCAAATTCATCTCTTGGGTAAATCATTTATATTATTATACCTATTATGAGTTTGGCCCAACATTTTTAATCTGCCAAAAATATTGATTGCATTGTCCCATGTTTTTAACAGGAGTTAAACAGGAAATGTGGGAGATGAGATGGTCTACTAATAATTTAGTAGGTAAACAATCATTCTGGCCTGCAGAAGTCTCACTTGGCCAACCAACCCTTTAAGGGAAGACAATCTATGTTATGGTTCAATAAGACTGTGAATTACTTTTTAAACTTTAGTGAGGATTTTATGCCTCTGAAAAATTAAGAAAAGCATTGGATATGGTGTGTTTCATTTTTCTTTTAGAGACTTGTCATGTCTCGACGTTTGATGAACTCTGTCTTCAGGCCTCAGATCTCAGTATCTTAAAACACCTTTTTTTCTAACTATATGTAAATTCAAGATTAATGGCTGCCCTTGGTTGCTTTCTAAATCTTCCTCCTGTGGATGTATTGCTCAGAATAGAGAAATAGCTTGCTGACTGAGTTTAAAAAAAAAAAATCTTGAGGAGCAGAGTCCTGGAAATAATTATCGAGATAGGCCACAGAATTCTCTTCCTATCTTCTTCAGACTGCTTTTTCCCATCCTCCTGTCTATGCTAGACTCCAGAAAGAGACAATTCAGCACATATTATGCCAGTGGATGGATCGGAGTTTTAGAGCTTGTTTCCATTGCAGAAAAGGTCTTAGAAAAATGTGCACGCTTTTATTTCAGAGCTTCTCAAAAGTCAGAAACACTCAGACTTGTTTTGATCTGAAAACCATCCAGGATTTCATTCCAGGATGGATCATACCATGAAAAATTTAAAAATCTCTGTCCATTCTTTTTCATGTGGTCATTTGGCCTAATTCTTCTGTTTTCTAGAATCACTTACAAGAACCTTAATTGTAATGCAGTACATTGGACCTTTTTGTAGTGTGGAGATCATTCTGGTTTTAACATTACTTAAATTATAATTATAATTCCCTTTTATTATATTCTGAGGCTTTAGTTTATCATCATTCATTAAAATCATTCAGGCTTTCAGTTAAGTTCATGAATTAGATCTGAAGTTCATTATTTGTGACATCTGACAGGATCTTGTCCATGTATAGGCAGACTGTTTGTTTTTACAGCGTAGTAAGTCTGGAAAAGTTCATTATTTGTGACATCTGACAGGATCTTGTCCATGTATAGGCAGACTGTTTGTTTTTACAGCGTAGTAAGTCTGGAAGATATAAAACACATTGGTCTGTTACAGAAATTATGCATTTTCAGTTGTTAGGACTAAGAGCATTGGGTGCATCTTTTCTGTAGGGTTCTGCTGTTCTTCCCACAAGTTAAATCTAATTTTATTTCTTAAAAGGCTTTTTATTTAGCATGATATTCAGTCTATGGTGCAAAACAGGGAAATACTGACTCTTTCATTGCTACAGTTTTCTTTAAAGTTTATCACTTGCTGCTGCTATTTTCCCAAATCATGCCAAAGTGGGAAAATGGTAATTTCAACTAAAGATAAAATATATGGCAGGCTCGAACCTGTCAAGGATTAGAAATACAAAGGGCACAGTAATATAGATTATTTATTTTAGGTTTTACCTATAGTGCTCATTAGAAGATGCTAGTATTTAGAAAAGATTACTATCTTGTCAGTAGGTGTAGTCACGGAGAAAAGGACTCGTGGAAGACATCAGCAATCTAATAATAATAATAGTCTTCTGTATATTTCATGAAATAAGAGCCTCAAAGCATTCAGTTGGAATGGATAGTGGATTTTGGAAAATAAAATCCATTCTGATCATTCCAATCGTAGACAAGATACTAACATGCTCTCATTTGTTCAACAATACACAATTCTCACTGTAGAAAATGGCCTTGTGAAGAATCTGAATATGTTTGTGTATGCCAGGAAATTAGGTGTTCTCTTAGGGCAACATTTGTATTTCAGTTACACTGATTTAATTAAATAATTTAATTGAATAATTTAATTGAAGCCAATGTATTTGGTCCTTGATGTCACATCCACATGCAGGAATTTTCTCTCTGTCAGTTCAGATGGGCATGGAAGAACAAAACAACCTCTTTCCCCCAATTCTTAAATGAATTGAACATTTAAGCCAGTTTTGTTCAACAGAATCTCCATACTTTTTCCTGGTGTTTTCAAACAGTCTTCTTTATAGGACTTTCTTGATTTTATGAACATCAAGTGTTCTTACGGGAAACTAGCTCATATTTTATTAAGTGATCTGTCAGAAACATACTTTAGAGGTTCAGTGTTTGTTTTTTGTAAGCAATGTCTTGGTTTTGAAGTTTTTCATTGTTTAAAACAGCAGTATTCTCCTATGAACAGTGCTTCCCGAAGTAGGCAAAGGGAGAATCAGGTACTGGGGTACACCACATTGTAAACAATCTTTTGATGCCTGTAGTACCCATAGCTTGAATTGTAAATAGGAAAGAGATATGAATACGGAGAGGAGAAAAGGCCTTCACTGTTTGCAAGCACATCCCTCACAAGGTGTGGACTAAGGTGTAGAGCTGTGTAGATGCACTGACATTGGCACAGATAAGAGTTTGCTTTTCTCAGAATGTAGGCAGGTTTTAAGATGTATGGGGGAAGGTCAGTCCTCAGAGTCATGGCTTTAAGAAGGCTAGACCAGTACTTAAAGTATGGGAAACCTGTATGGAAAGAAGAATGTAGGTCCCTTTCTTATGGGGACATTTCAGATTAGCTTGATTGACAGAAGGAAATGAAGATACTGTGTATACATTTCAGGAAATAGGCCCTGATAATATACAGTGCATGTCATTGTTACTTTGTGGTTACATGATGTTTACTCTGCAGTTGAGTATTTACATTGCTGTTGTATTTGTATCGTGCAAAACAAAGAGACACCAAGAGATCTGGTTGTCTGAGCCTTTATGTAAGCACTCCTTGTGAGTCCAACATGCTGCTTTTTAGCATGAGATAAATTAAAAATGCCGGAGCTTAAGTAAAGTAGCTTTATATCCAGGAAATGACTAGAGTTAAGAGCCTTTCAATTAAATGGAGTGTATCTGGGTTTGACAGATTTAAATGAAGCTCTTATTGTTATTGATTGGGTTTTTTTTTTTTTTGAGCCATTACAAGTAAGATAATTGCAACATACTATAGTAGCCATCACCTTTATTGAAATCTATACAGACTACAACATCTGTGCATTTGGATAAATTAGATGTAAAAATGTTTAATTTTATACCTCCGTCATAATGAGAATACATTAAAATGTTGAGTTTATTTGTTTACATGTAATGTAACCTCTTTCTAGTCTTTTAGTGCTAATAACTAAAGGTTGCTGTATGATGAGAAAAAACCCCAAACAAATGGATAAATATGTTTGTGGATAAATAGGCTGACTTTACTCCACTGCTGTTTGAGGGGTTGTGGTGTTCATAATTTGTGAGTACTCCAATAACCACCAAATACTTGTGAAAATGTCCACAAAGCAGGAAAGTATTATGAATTTTAGCACATTGATAGCAGAGGGTACGTTGCTCAATATTTGCTTATTCAAAGATTTTTCAATCCTCCAGTCACAGAGGAGAAAAATACCACATGACTAGAGTGATCCATCACACACCACAAATAATGAAAATCAAATAGCTGAAACAAATAATTTCCAAAGAACAGGCTGAAAATTGTTTGGCAAAATATTTATGAGTAAGTAATACATTTTCAGGTAATCATCATTGATTCGTAGATACTTTGTCAACAGAGAAAAAGGATGAATTCACAAGAACTGTTATAGATTCTTAGATTTTACTGCCAGAAGGGATTGGTATAATCATCCAGTGTGGCTACCTGTGTATCATAGCCCATAAAACCTCAACTAGTAATTACTGCATCAAACACATCACTTCTGTTTCAGCTACAGTGTATTGTTTAGAAAGACATCTAGAGATGGAGAATTTACCACGTCCGTATGTAAATTGTTCTAATGCTTGATTACCCTCATGTTTAAAAAATTGCATCTTGTATCTAGTGTGAATTTGTCTAATTTCACCTTCCAACCACTGGATCTCAGTATGCTGCCTTCTGATAGATTAAAGAGCTATCTACTGTTAGGAGCTGTCTACTGTCAGTTATTTTTAGGCCATGATCGAGTCACCTCTTAATCGTCTTTTGGATAAACTAAATATATTGTGCCCACCACAACCGTATACAGTGTATCCTTTGTCTCGCAGGACAGAAGGAAAGAAGTCATTACCCCTAAAAGGACCCCATCTGCAATGGGTGGAAGGGAAGGTTTTAGGGTTGCTAATTTTCTAATCGCACAAAACTGAACACCCTAGCCCTGCCCCTTCCCTGAGGCCCTTCTCCACCCCTGCTGACTACATTTCCCACTCCCTCCATGGCTCACTCTCCCTCATCCTCACTCACTTTCACTGGGCTGGGGCAGGGAGTTTGGGTGCGGAAGGGGGTGAGGGCTCTGGGGTGGGGCTGGGGATGAGAGGTTTGAGGTGCAGGAGGGGGCTGCAGTTGAGGCAGGGGGTTGGGGTGCTGGACAGAGTACAGGCTTTGGACTGGGGATGCGGGCTCTGGGGTTGGGCTGTGTAGGACGGGGTTCCAGGTTTGGGGGGAGCTTAGGGCTGAGGCAGGGGGTTGGGGCGCGGGCTTACCTCTGGTGGTTCTCGGTCAGTGGTACAGTCAGGGCTAAGGCAGGCTCCCTGGCACTGCGCTGCATTCTGGAAGTGGCCAGCAGGTCTGGCTCTTAGGCGGGGGAGCCAGGAGGCTTCACATGCTGTTCTCACCCGCAGGCACTGCCCACCCCCCCTAGCTCCCATTGGCTGCGGTTCCTGGCCAATGGGAGTGTGGAGCTGGTGCTCGATGCAGAGGCAGCACGCTGAGCCCTCCGTCTAGGAGCTGGACCTGCTGGCCACTTCCGAGGCGCAGCACGGTGCCAGAATAGGTAGGGACTAACCTGCCTTAGACTTGCAGCACCGCCGACTGGACTTTTAATGCCCTGGTCGGCGGTTCTTACCGGAGCCGCCAGGGTCCCTTTTGAACTGGGTGTTCCGGTGAAAATCCGGACACCTGGCAACCCTAGAATGTTTACTTGGGTAGGGCAAGGAGGAACAGGAAGTGGCCTGACCAGGTGGGGGAGGCACTATCCTTACAGGTGACCGGAGAGGGGAGGGAGGAAGGTATTTATACCCCAGGGAGTTCCGGAGAAGTCCTCTCACTTGGGCTTGGACTGGCAACAGTCTTCACTTCTAGGCAGATTGTAGCAACAGGTCCAGATGCCTGCACATTCTCACTGCTCCAGCTCCAGATGCCTCCCACATGCAAGAGTAGTTAGCAAGGGAGAGGGTGCAGGCCTTGGGTACCAAGCATGTGGAAGGAGGAGAACCCCCCCCCCACCTGAGGCAGTAAGGGGAGGTGTAGAGCCAGGGTCCCAGAGGCACAGGAGGAAGGGGAACCCCCATCAAACTGTCATCAATTGTGGATCAACAGCAGCTGCTGTGTGGAGGCAGCAGAGGAGCCTGACGCGGTTACACATGGTCACAGGGACCCACCGTATGGTATAGGGGGCCCCTAGGAGCCTCAGGGTATCAGCAGAGTCCTTGCAAGGATGGCTCAGAATCACCCCAAGATCACGAGAGAGAACGGAAAGCAGCAGCAGTGGGAGGCAGTGACAAGACCCTAAGAAGCGTGGCTGTTTTCCCCTGGGAAGAGATTTTTTTCTTGGCTGGGGGAGGGCGAATGAACCCCTTAGTGGGCTGAGGACATAGCTGAGCTCTCTCCCCCCACTCCACCCCATTTGGTCCATCAATTCACTGCTGGGCCTCAGCGGTTGGGCAGCTCTAAGTCGGCCTGAGTGGAGAAGTGCTCTACAGGGAGTAAAGGAATGGCTCAAGGAGGGACATACTCTGGAATCAGTTGATGCCCCTTGTACATCATTTGGTGGCCCAGGAGCAGGCATTCGGGGAGGAGGGATAGCTCAGTGGTTTGAGCATTGGCCTGCTAAACCCAGGGTTGTGAGTTCAATCCTTGAGGGGGCCACTTGGGGATCTGGGGCAAAATCAGTACTTGGTCCTGCTAGTGAAGGCAGGGGCTGGATTCAATGACCATTCAAGGTCCCTTCCAGTTCTAGAGATGGGATATCTCCATTAATTATTATTATTATTTATTTATTGCATGTGGCAATTTTTCACCTGCATGTGAACAATTGGAGGTCAACTTGATTATTTGAGCTAAGAGGGATTTGGGGCAGATACAGGATTTTTTTCCCCGGGGTGACAATTGTTTGGTCTGAAATGTTGGAATGGAGGGTATGGCAGGTATCATGAAGCCTCTGGGGATTTATAAGGCCAGGGGGTATGTGAGGTGGATAAATTCATATGTGACCAAGGAAGATTGTTAATTACGCATCTGCACATGTCTTCTGGTTGGGTACCTGACTTATTCAGTGATACACTTCTCTAACCGGGGAGCAGATATATTTTTGTCCTTGTCAAGGCTGATTCCCCACTCTGGCTGAGTGCAGAAGGTGGGGGCCAGCAAGGATTCTAAAAATTAATACTTGCCACTCCGGGCTTGTATTAAACTCCCAAGGTTACAACTTCTCTCTGACCTTGGATGGGTAGGTGCTGCCACCACCCAAATGCAAAAAAAACCCTTTGAACTTGGGAATTTCTCCCTGTGGGGTACCTCAAACCCTTTCACCCTGCCCCAGGGAAGAGCTGAAAAAGAAAACAAAGGAAATCAGCTGTTGCCAGCAGCTAATTAAACAACATATGCACAAACCTCTTAGGACACAAAAAACCCAATCCTGTTCTTAAAGGTCAATTTTATTAAAAACAAAAAGAAAGAAAATATATCTGGAACTTAGGCTATTGCTAGAATTAAAAAGACCAAATATAATAATTAATCATCAAGAATGGTTTTCTTGAGGTCCAGCTTAATGGTTACAAGCAAAACAAAAGCATTTGGGGGTTAGCACAGAGAAGTGCACAAGCCATAAAGAAATGAGAGAAACCTTATTGCATCTTCCTAAACATTTCCTGATCCACTTACATATCTAGGATTTCAAATGAGTAGTTTCTAGGTATGATTTAATGATTTTTCATACCTGGCTTAAAGCTTCTTACAGCATTGCTGCTGTGTCTCCCCTCTCCGGGAGAACAGCAACAGACAGACAAAAGGGGAGTCTTGTTTCAATTTTAAAAAGTTCTAGCCTTCCCATTGGCTCTTTTGGCCAGGTGCCCATTCACTTCCTTTAACCTATGCATGCAGTTAGACTTTTTAAGCCTTTACAGGTTAAGCAAGTAGAGAACAGCTAGCAAGAGGGATTTTATAGCTGTCTGGCTGGGTGTCCATAAAAGAAAGCTACCCAACCCCACCCCTTCATTTATCACAGTCCCATATTAAGGAAGGAATTAGTAAGTATCTGAGAACCTGGTGGGTGCATCAGGGGAGGCAGCTAAGGTAATTGCTGGTACCTCCTTGTTGCAGATGTCCAGTGCAGGTACTCGCTAGAGAAGCAATATGGTCTTCAGAAAAAATCAACTGGAAGAGGGTTTAGAGGAAAGCATCCCTTAAGGAAGCTAGGGAAGGGCTTTCAGGGATGCTAACATGTGGTACAGTGGGGACCCAATCCCCCTCCTTTTATAGCCCCTTTAACTTTCATATTAGAGAGGGGTGGTGGCATCTGAACAACGAGGTGGCTGAGACCAGGTTGGAAAGGGGGAGAGCTGATGCCACCCCCAAACAGAGGGAAATGATTAATGATGACTAAGGCTGCGAGTTTGTCACAGAGGTCAAGGAAGTCACAGACTCTGTGACTTTCCGTGACTTCTGCAGAGGCCGGTGCAGCTGGCCCAGAGGCCACCTAAGCCGCTCAGGCCACTACGCCCCTTTCCCCCAGCAGCAGCAGGAGTTTGAGTGTGGGAGGGGGCTCAGAGCAGGGGGTTGAGGCGCACTTACCTTGGGGGGCTCTCCAGAAGCGGCAACATGTTCCCAGCCAATGGGAGCTGCGGAGCCAGAGCTTGGGGCAGAGACAGCGCGCAGAGCTATGAATTGAGGGAGGGCCATCTCCTCACTTCTGGGGAGCCACGAGAAGCCGGGTAGGGAGCCTGCCATCCCCTCCAGCACCAACGGGGGTCCCGGGCCACATGCCTGCTAGACCGTCCCCCCCAAGCACCTGTTGTCCCCCCCGCCCCGGGCTATCCTCCCCTCCCCCCCCAAGTTTTAGTCAGGGGTATATAGTACAAGTCATGGACAGGTCATGGGCCATGAACTTTTGTTTACTGCCGGTGACCTGTCCGTGACTTTTACTAAAAATACCCATGACTAAAACGTAGCCTTAATGATGACCTGCACTGTACAATTTATTGCCAGATGCTCCGAGATATTTTAGGTTAATAAAGCTGTGGCCTAATTAAATCCCATCCATTGCTTCCTGTCTTTCTTTTGTCATGGCTGGACAATGAGCCTTTTTAAGTCTCTCATTATAAAGGAGGCAATCCAGACTTTGAATCATTCTTGTAACTCTTTTCTGAACCCTTTCCCATTTCCAATGAATAATTCAACTCCCACTACAACTAACGATATGCTTCTCTTCTCCTTTTCCCATGTTCCCATGGTTTCTTTCTCATGTGTAATGATTTACATTAAGATTCCACAAAACTGGTTTAAGCTCAATTTAATCCTGGATATTTATATGTTAAATAAATACCAACTGATTTTTTTAAAAAACACGTTTTTGAAGAAGAAAAGATGTGTGATTATTATGATTGGTGACTTCACGAATTCACTTTTCACAATAAATTGATATTTCAGTAACACAGAGAAAAGACCTTTTGGTTTGAATACCGGTTTCTCATTAAAAACATATTAATCTGTCAATAGCTGTGTAAAGTACACATGTTGTGGACAAGGCTATTATTCACAAGTTAATGTTTACATAATCAGCTATTGCTATTCTATGGACATGCAACATTTTGTATTAATTCTAACTCAAATGTGTGTTTGGAAATCATAATTAAAGCATGTCCTTCTGTCATATTTGCATCTCAATGTTACTGCTTATTCTGCTGTTCCCAATGCTGCATTCACCTAAAAAGAACAGAATAATGTATTTGTTGACAGTGCTGTAAACCAAGTGAGAAAATGTTGGCTCTGCCATGCCCCTTTGTGGGAAATTCTGAGGGCTTAAGTGGACTTAAAGGATGCTTAGGCCCTGTGCTGCCCCTATGCATAGGGATGAATTTAGCCCCTTGTGTGTAGAACACACTGACTTTTTGTATACAGTTGACTCTTACTGTGGAGTGGTGGGTTTTTTTTCATGGTTGTGAGGTGCACAGGGCCCGTATGGTTTAGGAGATGGAGAGTTGGTGCGTCTGGATAGGTTTCCCCTAGCGGCATGGTGATGGTGTCTAAAGCTAAGCTATGCTTCAATATGTGCAACAGTTAGGCTGGTAGCAAGTTATATTGGGGACACAGTCTAAGGCCTTGGCTACACTTGCAGATGTACAGCGCTGTGAGTTAAACCTGTCTTCGTACAGCTGAGTAGGGAAAGTGCTGCAGTCTGTCCACACTAACAGCTGCCCAGCGCACTGTCGTGGTCACATTTGCAGCATTTGCTGTGCCATTGGGAGTGGTGCATTATGGGCAGCTATCCCACAGAGCACCTCTTTCCATTCTGGCACTGTGGGTTGTGGGAAGGGGACATGGGTGCGGGGCGTTCTGGGTCCTGTCCCAATGCCCCGTGATGCATCGCTTTGCATCCCAGAAATCCCTTTGTTTCCATCCACCTTTGGCGCCATCTTTCAACGGTTTCTGTGCAGCGCGATCTGTCTGCGGGAAATGGAGCCCGAACTGCTGAGGCGAATGCTGACTTATCTCGCCAGCACGTTTGGCTGTTGAACTATTCCTTAAGATCCAAAGTGACAGTGAGAGTGAGGAGTCTGACGATGCTATTGAGCCGCGTAATGTGTACAACATGAAATTGCTTATGGCATTCATGGACATGCTCAGCACTGTGGAACGCCGCTTTTGGGCTCGGGAAACAAGCACCGAGTGGTGGGATCACATCGTCATGGAAGTCTGGGATGACGAGCAGTGGCTGCAGAACTTTTGGATGAGAAAAGCCACTTTCATGGGACTGTGTGAGGAGCTCATCCCTACCCTGCGGCACAAGGACACGAGATTGAGAGCTGCCCTGCCAGTGGAGAAGCAGGTGGCTATTGCAATCTGGAAGCTGGCAACTCCAGACAGCTACCGGTCGCTCGCAAACCAGTTTGGAGTGGGAAAGTCGACCGTTGGAATCGTGTTGATGCAAGTTTGCAGGGCCATTAATCGCATCCTACTCAGGAGAACCATGACTCTGGGTAACGTGCAGGACATAGTGGATGGCTTTGCACAAACGGGGTTCCCTAACTATGGAGGGGCGATAGATGGGACACACATTCCTATTCTGGCACCACCCCACCTAGGATCCGAGTACGTTAATCAGAAGGGGTATTTCTCTCTGGTTCTCCAGGCGCTTGTGGATCACCGTGAGCGTTTCATTGACATTAACACAGGCTGTCCCGGAAAGGTGCATGACACACGCATCTTTCGGAACACTTGGCTGTTCAGGAAGATGCAGGCCGGGACTTTTTTCCCAGAGTGGAAGATCACGGTAGGGGAAGTTGAAATGCCCATTGTGATCCTTGGAGATCCCGCTTACCCGTTAATGCCGTGGCTCATGAAACCCTACACAGGGAGCCTTGACAGCAGCAAGGAACGGTTCAACTACAGGCTGAGCTGGTGCTGAATGACTGTGGAGTGTGCCGTTGGCCATTTAAAGGGCCGCTGGCAATCTCTGTATGAGAAGCTGGACTTGGCCGAAAACAGCATCCCCGCGGTTATAGCCGCGTGCTGTACCCTCCATAATATTTGTGAAGGGAAGGGTGAAAGCTTCACTCAGGCATGGACCTCCGAGGTTCAACACCTGGAGGCTGAATTTGCACAGCCAGAGAGCAGGGCTATTATAGAGGCCCAGCGCGGGGTTGCAAGGATTAGGGATGCCTTGTGGAAGCAATCTGAGGCTGAAAACCAGCAGTGATATCTGGTGTCCTGCACTGCAGTGAAGTGCAGTAGTTCCAATCTTTAGGAATCAGTGTTTGCTAAGCAGACTTGCAGTGCCTGTTTATTTCCTGGGCTAAGGAGTCTTTTACTTTATACAATAATAAAGAATGTTTTCAAAGCCAAAAAATCCATTTATTGAAAAGAAACAAGGGGGTGGAGTGGGGAACGATACAATCACAGATTCGCGTATGTCCTGTCTGGTGTGCTGTGCAGTGAGTACTGCACTTCAGGATAGCTATAATGCATGGTGATGAGGGTTGAGTGCAGAGGGTAAGGGTCGTGGTTTTCAGGGCTGGGTGCTGAAGATACAGGTGTTGGAGGCAGCTCGTGGTGTGAAGAACACAGAAGTTGGGGAAAGTGGGTTGGAGGCGACAGTGGGGCACAACGGAAAGAGTTTGGGGACAAGGGCTGTGGGGGCGGGTGGCGTTTGCGCTTGCGGTACCGCTCCTTCTGCATGGCTACGAGCTCCTGGATAGCATCTGCTTGGCGCTCCAGGATGCTTATGAGCCGATCCGTGCTTTGCTGCCGGTGATCCGTGCTTTGCTGCCAGTGCGCTGCGTTTTCCTGACGGATCCTGCTTTCTCTCTCCCTCCAGTTCTGTGCTTTCTCATTCTCTTTAAGACTTCTTGCGGCATGTCTTTTCTTTTTCGCAGTCTCTTCCTGAGTCTTTGCAGTCTCTGAGCAGGCGATAAGAGGGATGGCTAAGGTCTCAAGGTTGATGCAGCTGTATAGGCAAAATGCAACATTTAACAGAGGCAGCATTGTTTATACCAGACAGAGTAATAATTCCCCCCGCACTTAAGGAGTAGAAAACACACAGGGTCTACACAATAGCATAATTTTCCCATCTGAAATACAGCACACATATCCCACGGGAGCCTCAAAATGGTGAGTAAGGGGGACTGATTGTTTCAGGGCTGCACTGTCCTCTGGGTTTCTGTCCCTTGGGGAGATCCAACAGCTTCAGGGGGCACCTACACTGAACACTGTCCCAACATTTTCCACAGGAGTTCGTCCTAAACGATATCTCAATGCTGAGGGTGACCTGGGAAGCAAGGGAGGGTCTTCTACTGCAATGTGGCTTCCGCCCTGGCCCATATGCAGCTTGCCTGTGTGCAGCAATGGTCCCCCCACCCCTCGTGGCACAGTGGTGCGGACACGTTAGCTTGGCTGGGACAAGGACCATGGTGGCTCTCCCGATAAACCTGCGCAAGCGCATTGCACATGTTCTGGATGAAACATTCGAAGAGATTACTAAGGCCGATTACCGCGATGTGATAAACCACATCAATGCACTATTCCGCATCTAGGCATGCATGCCTAACCTTCCTCTCCCAAAGAGCCCGCACCAAAAAAATTCCTTCCCGAAAAAAATAACGCTTACTGGGAACCTGCTCTTCTGTTTGTCCTCCACCAAGTACTGGCCGCTGCGACTGGCTACCTTCCTCCTGGCTCAAGAAGAGCTCCCGGCTGCATGGCTCCAGGGATTCTGGGGTGTCTCCATCCGGCCCACCACCCTCACTCTGGTTTTCCTCCTTTTCCTCCCTCCCCCCCAACACCGGCTCTGAAGTGTCCATGGTGGTGCTCGGAGTGGAGGTGGGGTTAACCCCAAGTATCGCATCCAGCTCTTTGTAGAATCGGCAAGTCGCGGGGGGAGCACTCAAGTGGCCGTTTGCATCGCGGGCTTTGCGGTAGGCACTCCGCAGCTCCTTCACTTTAATCTTGCGCTGCAGGGCGTCCCGGTCATGGCCCCTTTCCATCATGTCCTTTGATACCTTCCTGAAGGTATCGTAATTTCCAGCTGCTCTCCAGCCATAGGACTGTACAGCTTCCTCCCCACCAAACGCTGATGAGGTCCAGCATCTCGCCATTGCTCCATGCTGGGGCTCGCTTGGCGCGTGGAGGCATAGTCACCTAGAAAGATTCGCTGATAGCACGCCACGCCATGCCACGCCTGGCTGAGCAAACAGGAAGGGGATTTTTAAAATTCCCGGGGAATTAAAGGGCGGGGTCACGTGGTTGGTTACCTGAGGCCAGGGCAGTAGAGTTTGAACTGATGACCAGAGTGGCTAGAACAGGCATTGTGGGATACTGCCGAATACTTCTGGAGGCCAGTCACAGCGCTTTGGGCGGCCACACTGGTGCCGCAGCGCTGCAGCGGCAGCGCAATACATGCTATTCCTCTCGGGGACGTGGAGTACATGCAGCGCTGCAACCATGGAGATACAGCGCTGCAAATGTCTTGCCAGTGTGGACGGGGAGTGAGTTACAGCGCTGGGGGCGGCTTTACAGCGCTGTAACTCGCAAGTGTAGCCAAGGCTTAGGTAAAAAATGCTCATACTGCTATTACCTTATCCTCTCATCCCCATACATTTGTGTATTGCATTTTATCATTGTGATGCTGCCTACCCAGGAGCTAGCTCAAATCAAAGGCACAGGCCATTCACTTGTTAGACTAGAAGAAAGAGGGATGTTATCACATTACCTGTACACGGCGCGTGCCTGACAATTATATTTACCCTAAATGCTTGAAAACTAGTGAAATCCTAATGTTGTTGTCTTCACTTATCTGAAACTTCTTGATTTACATTGTACTTAGTTAACCCTAGATCAAAAGGTGTATTAGCATTAGGATGAGAATGTATTTAATATGTAAAACTGCACAAAAACTAATGAAGGAATGTTTCTGGCTCTCTCTCTCTGTTCCTGTAAACTAATGAAAGATTGTCTGGGTGGCTGAAACTATATACATTATCTCTAAATTGCCCATTAAATGGAATGAAAGCCTCAGAACTGTAAATGAAGAAACATGGTAATTTCAAAGCGTGGGTCTTTGCGTTCAACAATGGAAAATTCACAAACCCTGTCTGCATTCTGAGGGCCCATGCTGTGCTGAAAACTCTTGCCTGACTGTTTTCAGCTATAAGAAGGAATCCAGGGCATGATTCTGCATCTCTGCACTGATGAATTCTGACATGGAGAATTCTGAGCAAATGGACAGAGGTTCCCCAAAGCTATTTTGGGTAACCCTAACAGACATTACATCTCTGCTATCATTTTACAAACTTACCCAACTCTGACTCACCTGTAATGTATTTTACCTGCTTTAACTTCTCAATAGCTCTCATTTCTTTTTCTTAGCTTATAAATCTTTAGTTTAGTTTACTAAAGAAATTGGCTATCAGCATTGTTTTTGGCATGAGATCTGGAACATCCACTGACCTGGAGGGAGTGACTGACACTTTGGGGTTGGAAGAATCTAATGTGGGGTGACTTATGGTTTTAATAACCTTTCATCATAAAGTCCAGTTTGTCTGGATGGTAATGAGGGGCTGAAGGGGACTGTCCATGGCTCCATGGTCAGACTAACGTAGTAGTGCAGGAGTGCACTGGCTTGGTGAAATCTAATTAAAAGATATACCACCAGTTTGGGGTGTCTGCCCTGTTCTCTGACAGTCTGGCCTAAGACTGGCCCTCTCAGCTGTAAGCCATGACGAGTAGCGTGACAATCATTAACCAGGATTGTAAATCTTTGGCTGTCAGACTGTCTTTCGGTGTCAGCTTCACAAAGATATTTCAGCCTTGGTGGAGGAGCAGCAAAGTTGAAGGTGTCTCACCATCGACCCATCATCCCCCCCCTCTCTCTCTACAGCCCCTCACTTCAGGAGCTGCAGCTTCATCTTCGTGGCTTGGCCTTCCAGCCAGGCCACAATAGTCATCCGCTTCTAGGGTATCAGAGACTTCCAAGATGAACAGCCCCAGGCAGTCCTCTCTTTGCCATTTGGACCATGCCTCTTCCCCAGTGGCTGGTAGGGGAACCCAGGCCTGCCCTCTACTCTGGGTTCCAGCTCAGGGCCTCATCAGCAGCCGAAGTCTGCCCTACTCTGCTCCTTGCTGATTTTCCCCTGAGCCTTTCCTACCTTTCTGACTCTCCCCCTTCCCTGGGTTTGCCAGCCCAAACTCCCTCCTCCCAGGGACATTTTTTAGTCTTTTTAGCCCGACTTCCTTCTCCCAGGGAGTGACTGCAGACTGCTTCCCTGCAGCCCCATTCTGCTCTCGGCTCCTGGGCTTTATACAGGCCCTCCTGTTCCTGTCCAGCTAGGCCTCATTTAATCAATCCCTGCTCCCTGGCTCCTCCTCCAGGTGCAACCTGGGGAGTTATTTGGCCTACCTGGCCACGTTGACCCCTTCAAGACATGTGTGGAGTGGATACCCCATCACGGCTTCTCTTACCTTCCTTCTTCCCTAACACGGCCAAATAATGGCTGGCCATGAATGGTTAAGAGTGTGATTTACTTTTACATTAGCCACAAAATTCCAAATGTGATTTATGGGGGTCAGAAAGTCAAGCTAGCTTAGAAAATATTTCTCACCTCAAAAGGCATGTCCTTTATTTATTTGCATCATGAACGCTAGATGACTCAACTCTTTCTTTAGTTTTTCTGTCTGTTGATGCCTTGAGTAGACACAGGCTGATTTATGGGGGCTCCCTGAGATTCCTTTCATATCATTGTCTAATCTGTGACCTCTGTTTCTCTTTAGGAACTTATAAATATACATAAATGTGAATTTATTCTACAAGGGTTACAATTACGCAATTTTGCGTATTTCAGCTGAATGTAATGCATATGTATAGCATGAGGCCACAGAGCTGAAAAGAAATTGAGCTGATTCTCCTTCCTCCCTTCAGAGACTGAGAATGAAATCAGTAAATTTTGTTTCTTATAATTTTTGCTTATGATAAAATTGTTTTCCAGATTCCATCCTAGTCCATTCATTTTATTGTCTGGCTGTTATCTGGTTGGTAGATATGGGATTTAAAGTAGAAAACCACATCACAAGAACCTGTTTATATCATTTAAACTAAACACTCTAGTTGTCCTGTTTCCTAGGAGTAGACAGTAATTAAGCAACAAGGTACAAGTGGGGATGTGGCTACCTTGTTATGTGTGCTTACTTCAGGGTGTTGTATAGCACAGAGCACAGATAGGAGCCCTTTCTTTTCCGAGTGGTGTGATTGTTTTAATTTAACTTCCAAACCTGCCCTTGTCTTGTAATTTCATTATAGGCATGTCTGTAGAACTCATGTGGTTTGAAGTGCTTCTGTTGATTTTGTTTATAGGGCAGAAAATAGAAGGAGAAATGTGTGGGGTTTTTGGATCTGGTTCAATATGTACTACATGCTTAAAATCTTTTATTTTAAATGAACTTTTCTTTGCTTCTTTTGCATTAAATAAAACTTCTATCCAGATGTCTGACTAATGGGGAAAATCTAGATTAAAAATAAGTTTATATTTAAAAAACCAACAAAAAGAATATTTAAAGAGATCTGAATGAGTTATGTTTACTTTTGATATTTTAAGTCATCTAGAGTCTAGTGGTCAGCATTAAACACTGAATAAGTCAAAAATTACTTTAGATTTACATTAGTTTAGCTCTGAACTTCAGTAGAATAACTCTAGTTTTACACCAGCATGCATGAAAGCAGATTGACCCCCTGCATTCAGACAGAAGTAATACTCTGGCTAAAATGAGGTCAGCCTACCTGGTAACAAACAAACAACCTATGTTTAAAATAGTATAATAGAGCATAATTCTGCAGCATTTCTTTTTCCTTCATCCTGAGATGGAAAAAAAATTAGGGGCTCTAGCTAGCCAGAATAAACTGAAATGTGGTCTCCACTGATAACTCCTTTTACTACTGCATTATCTGATTAAACATTTGCATTCCATGGGGTGCTGAAGGCCTTGTGATATTGGTAATGGAACTTGTTTAGTTGTTGTGAAATGACTCTCTCCTGGAGAAAAGCAAGGAAGGAGACAAAAACAATGAGGAGTCCTTGTTGCACCTTAGAGACTAACAAATTTATTTGGGCATAAGCTTTTGTGGGCTAAAACCCACTTCATCAGATACATGGAGTGAAAAATACAGTAATCAGTATATATGTTACAGCACATGAAATGATGAGAGTTGACTTACTAAGTGGGGGGGGGGCAGTGCTAACGAGGCCAATTCAATCAAGGTGGAAGTGACCAAGTGACCTATTTTCAACAGTTGACAAGAAGGGGTCGGTGTCAACAGAGAGAAAATTACTTTTTGTAGTGACCCATCCACTCCCAGTCTTTATTCAGGCCTAATTTGATGGTTTCCAGTTTGCAAATTAATTCCAGTTCTGCAGTTTCTCGTTGAAGTCTGTTTTTGAAATTTTTGGTTGAAGAATTTCCACTTTTAAGTCTGTATTGAGTGTCCAGGGATATTAAAGTGCTCTCCTACTGGTTTTTGAATGTTACAATTCTTGATGTCTGATTTGTTTCCATTTATTCTTTTGCATAGAGACTGTCCAGTTTGGCCAATGGGTGGCTGTCTGTAAGAGAGGACTGGCCTGTCTCCCAAGGACTGTGAGAGTGAGGGATCATCCTTCAAGATAGGTTGTAGATCCTTGATGATGCGCTAGAGAGGTTTTAGTAGGGGACTGTAGATGATGGCTAGAGGCGTTCTGTTACTTTCTTTGTTGGGCCTGTCCTGTTGTAGGTGACTTCTGGGTACCCTTCTGGCTCTGTCAATCTGTTTCTTCACTTCACCAAGCGGGTATTGTAGTTTTAAGAAAGCTTGATAGAGATCCTGTAAGTGTTTGTCTCTGTCTGAGGGATTGGAGGAAATGCGGTTGCATCTTAGAACTTGGCTGTAGACAATGGATCATGTGATGGGGTCTGGATGAAAGCTGGAGGCATGTAGGCAAGTATAGCGGTCAGTAGGTTTCCGGTATAGGGTGGTGTTTATGTGACCATCGCTTATTTGCACTGTAGTGTCCAGGAAGTGGCTCTCTTGTGTGGACTAGTCCAGGCTGAGGTTGATGGTGGGGCGGAAATTGTTGAAATCCTGGTGGAATTTCTCAAGGGCCTCCTTCCCATGGGTCCAGATGATGAAGATATCATCAATGTAGTGCAAGTAGAGTAGGGGCACTAGGGGACAAGACTTGAGGAAGCATTGTTCTAAGTCAGGCCAGTCCTCGCTTACAGACATCCCCCCCCAACCTGAAGCAAATACTCACCAGCATTTACACACAACAAAAACACTAACCCAGGAACCAATCCCTGCAACAAACCCTGTTGCCATCTCTGTCTGCATATCTATTCAAGGGACACCATCATAGGATCTATTCAAGGGACACCACCTGCACATCTACCAGTTTGAGATATGCCATCATGTGCCAGCAATGCCCTCTGTTGATACTCACCCCTTCTTGTCAACTGTTGAGAATAGGCCACTTTCACCTTGATTGAATTGGCCTTGTTAGCGCTGACCCCCCACTTGGTAAGGCAACTCCCATCTTTTCATGTGCTGTAATATATATACTGCTTACTGTATTTTTCACTCCATGCATCTGATGAAGTGGGTTTAGCTCATGAAAGCTTATGCCCAAATAAATGTATTAGTCTCTAAGGTGCTACAAGGACTCCTCATTGTTTTTGCTGATACAGACTAACACGGCTACCACTCTGAAGGAGACAAAGTTGATCTGCATTGATTAAGCAATATGGGCAAGCTTGTGCTGGCACTCCCCATGGTAGATCTGTTATGAGAGTAAAGAGGACTTCATTCTTCAGGGGCTACAACTCTGATGCCTGGCATGAGTAATAAATTCACTTACAGCATCAAAATAGAATAAAAATGTGTTCCATTTATTCAGTGATGTAGATGTGACAACCACCATGCTATCTCATACATGTTTTTGTTCTTTTTTCTTTATATATTTGAGCTAGTTTGCATCTGAACTTACATTTTTCTTGACAAATTCTATGCTTTTTCACTTTTGCAGGAAAAAAAACCTCTTTATATTTCTTCCATGGTTAATTTACTCTGTTAACTTTAAGCAGAATAGAACACCTTTTCTTTTTCTTTTTTCTTTTTTTTTTTACAGTATCTCAGTTTTAACATTTCTATAACTCTGACATTTTACTCTACATTTTGAAATGTAGAACAATTTACAATGAGATGATATTTTTAAAAGGATGATTTCCCTTCTAGTGGAAAAGTTTATCACATGACTAACACACTTAACTAGGAAAGGAGTTAGTAGGTTACTGGCTCTTCTTAAACACTCCCTTCTACGAGAGCCATGATTTCACCTATGAAATATATATATATTTTTTAAATGTAATCCTTCATTGAAACATCTTGACTTGCTTCTAATCTATATCTGAAAAAATTGCTCAGAATCCCCAGTTTCCATTTAAGCAAGAGTCTTAATGCTAATGTAAATAGTCTCTAGTTAAAGTAATTACAAAGATCATAGATATCCTCCAGAGTACATAACTGCAATATGCCAATAAACTTGCTTCCCTTGTGTTGATTGCAGTTACATTGGCACCTTTTTATACAGCACTGAAAGCATCAACATGAACTTCCTAGGGAGCTGATTCTGCAATCCTTAATCATGTGAGTAGTTCTGCTGACTTTAAGAAGAGGACTCATATGAGTAAATGTTGCAGGATCATCAACCCCTGGATTGGTTGTTAGTGGTATAAATAAATGAACCATATATAATTTAGAGATTGAAAAAGCTAAGTGGGCAGCATGACAAATAGTCTGGAAGGAAATCATACTGTTTGTTATACAAATAAAACACAATTGTTGGATCAGTAAGATTTAATACTGAGTATGGATATGCTAAAAGTCAAGGACCCACTTATTCACAGGTGGAAGAAGAGTCATATTTCCCATTTACTCTGCTGTTCACCCATCAAAGATTTGGCTTGCAAACATCTTGAAAACAGGTCTTTCACAAGTAACAACTATTGGTGTTTAAATAGTCGAGTCTATTGACTGTTTCAAATTTCCATGGTAACTCATTAATCCTACCACATAAAGTAGTCACATAAGTGTTATTGATCACCATGCACTTTGCCAATAGACACCTTAATTTTTTCTGTAAAAATAATTGTTAGGCTGTGGAAGACCCAAACTGACAGCTGGGAGACCAAACTCCACTATTTAGCTACAGAACCAGTTCAGCACCAGCCATGGCAATGTAAACTTGCCAAAACTCTCCCACAAATGTTCCTCTGCAATGAGAAGGCAGGGTGGTCTTCATGGTCATTTTTCTCCTTTGACTAATCTTCTGAGACTACCAATATGGGTGTCGATTAGTACTAATTGTAAGGGATTTTTTTTGTTGGCATCCAGAGGCCTTTAATTGTTGGTCCATGAAAAATCAAAACGTGTTATAAGTGAAGACACCCACTCTCCCTGTATTAGAAAGGTACATTTTTTCTAAATCATCTTAATCCAATTTTCAAAACTGTCTTAAGCCTGAAGTGTCTAAGTCACTTTTGAAAATTTTTAGGCTCAGAAGTCACTTAGAAGCTTTTGAAAATTGCACTTGTAATCTTTGTTCCAATAAAGTATCCAGACTGGTTAAATCAACTGTATGTTACAATATAGTATCCTAAGAGGCAGGAGACTGGTTGGATCAGCTTTGCTTTTCTAAACAAAAGGAATAAATAAATCCACTTCCCCTAGAAATGTTCAGTAGTCAAATACCTGCTAACCACTTTTTACTATTTTTTAAAAATGTGACAACAGAAACCATTGTTTTGGTGAATGACTCCCAGTAACCCTGCATTAATTCCATGATTCTTAATATGCCATGTGCTAATAAAACAACAGTTTCACTGCATTTTGCATTGTTAATTTTATCTACACCATAAATTTCTTGAGTAGGGAAAATCACTGGGGAGAAGGGGCATATAAAACAGCTTCTGTTGAAATACTGTACTTAATGGCTGTAGAATATTGTTGGTTTTCTCTCTCTCTCTCGATAAGGTGACATTCTACAAGACTTTGGTTTTTGCTTTTATACCTGTTGGGTCTGCTGTTCATGAATAAAAGCTAAGCACACATGGAGAAGTCTTTCAAACAAGTCTGCCATTGTTATTCTTCAGCCAGTGGGAATGTTTTCTTTTTACTTTTTCTGTAACAGCAGAGAGAGTGTGTGTGTAATGGCCACATTCAATATGTTCAATAAGGTTATGTTCCATTTAGTCTAATCATGTGCCTGCCTTTTAAAAAGTTGAGTATTTCATAACCAATGATAACTAGACTGGACTAGATGGACTTAGACTGAAACCCCAGATGCTAAACTATGAACGTTGAGGAAATTCAGATCAAAATTCAAATTGTAATTTTGCATCTTAGGTATATCTTTAATAATAAAAGATTTGTAGCTATGAGTGCTAAAGATAAAGGTATTTAAATTTCTTTTGCAGCGGGTAGAAATAATTTTTCCCCTTGTATAGCGGTACTTAAATTTATATTTAAGCATTTCAGACCTATTTGACTTCAGTGGAGGCTCAGAGTATTCAGCACCACTGAAAACCAGGTCACTTATTAAGTACTTGGCTTCAGATGCTTAATCTTCAACACTCAAGTCTGAAAACTTTACCCATTTTGTTTTGTTCATTTTCTGTTTCTCTGTCTCTCAGAAGCATCAGATACTAGGCTCTGCTGGAGAAAAGATACCAAAGGTCAATCTGATATGGCAAATTCTATGTTTAGGTATGCCATGATGTTCAGTGAAAACAACACACACGGTTCCTAAGTATGTCCTCTCTAAGAGGTGCAGTGCAGTACTTGCAACCCAGTAGGAAGGCTTTAGGGTTTTAAACCACCTTAACACCCTTGCAATCCCTGGGCTGCTTCTGGGGTGCTTTGCTCCAGGTGTACAGCTCTGTCTAAGTTAAAACAGTCTCACAGGGAATCTGTGTCCCGGTTCACACTGTGGCCCCTCCCTGGCACACGGCTACCATCCTTAGTCCCACCATTGACACATCCCCTATGAAGGCCTTGTGAAAGAGTCCTCAGAAGGCAACCATGTTTCTCCTCCATGCATGATTGTGGCTTTTAGACACCCTTCACGCCTCTCTGGCCCTGTTTCGTGTAAAGGAGATGAATATATTTACAGTATTCAGAGAATTATAGGGAACATCTAGACTCTTGACTGTTTCATGCCATATTGGCCTTCTTAAAAAATAAGCATGACTGATGTGAAAGTTAAAGAACAACATAACGATGTGTACAAAGGAAAGGGAAAGATCACATTTGTCAAATGTGATCAGATTAAGCAAAGTGTAAAGGATCTGGAAACTTTGTGATTTAATTAGTACAATAAAATGGGTCAGAATTAGACTTAAAATCAGACGTCAATAGTCAACTGTGAGATCATCACAGCAGAGAGGCAGGGTGATCCAGTGGACAATGCTCTGGGTTGGCGCTGGCTTCTACTACCGGTTCTGCCACTGGCCTGCTGGGTGACCATTGGTGGTTCACTTCACCGCTCAGTGACACAGGGGTTCCAATCCTATCTTTATTTTGTCTTGTCTATTTAGAAATGGTGAAAGTCTCTAATTTACATGAGTGTATGGGGCTAGGACAATGGGGTGCCAACCTTGGTTAAGGCTTCCAGATGCTACTGTAATACAAATAAATAATAATAAATTGCCTCCAGTGTTACGTTTTGATAAACACCATTAGGAAACTGATTTAGGCGGGTATCAGATTTCTCATTCTGTATGCGGCCTACAACCAAATAGTAGAAGTGGAAGTGGAGGTATGGTTTTTAATTTCTCCCACAGTAATGCAAATAGCAGCACTTTTCTTCTACCTTTTTCTATATATACCATATAACTATCTGGCTCCCATCACTGTAGCATCTGAGCATCTCTTCCTTCTATCTCATCCTGTAAGAAAAATTGTTTGATTAGTTTATAGATGTTTTTGACTTTTTATTTTGATTAATTTGCATGTGTGATGTGTGTGTGTGTGTGTGAATATATTGTTGTTTTTAAATGTCAGTGTTCTACTCTTTTAATCTATCTGACATCTGTGATATAGTAGTGGTATGCAATGTGCAGGGTCTCTTCCTAGGAGAAACTGCCCTGTTCCCTACTAGCCTTTATTCTGGAGATGACATGTGTCCTGCAAATTGTATCCCTCTGTTCTGTTCTGAAGTGACAGCTACAGCAAACAAGAACAAGATTCATCACCCTGGCAGGTACATTTCTAAGAGAATACTCAAATTACAGATGCTCCCCGACTTACACAAGCTTTCTGTTCCGGAATGCCGTGCGTAACTCGAATTTTGTGTAAGTCGGAAATGTATCTCCGATCATTACGCCAAAAAAAAAAAAAAAAAAATTAAAAAATTCCTATTTCTAGCTTACGGAACTTTTTCCGTAAGCTCGGATTTGCGTACATCAGGTTTACGTAACTCGGGGAGCGTCTGTAGTTATAACTGTTTCCCACTTTACAAAATGAATCACATGAAGGAAAAAGCCAAGTGTATGCATGAGAATGGTAAACAATTAAAACAGTGACCTGCAATAAGACCTACCATGATTGAAAGGAGATACAGTACATTAGCCACATTAATGTTATCTGTAAAGAGATGCTTTCAAACTACTGTAGAGTGATTGTTTTACAACTAATAATGATTTATTTGGAAAACTGGTTAACAATGTATCTATAGCATCTTCCGCATGCTACTGTCTATACAGCAACTACAGTATGTTCAAGTCATACATTCAAAGTCTCATCAACCATGTCTTTTATTGAAAGCTCTGGAGCTTTTCAGTGACTGGAACCAAGTCAAATACATTAAGGCCTTATTCACACACAACCGACCATCAGCTTAACAAAAGATCTCTTTTGTAATTCTTTGTGTAGACAAGACCTATAATTACGCTTAAAGATGCTGGGCAAATTGTGGGATAATTTAGAAGGGTCATGTAAGCTGGTGGAGTGATTTAGTAGAAAAATTCCAGATGTAATCAGAGATGTCTTTTCTTCAGGAAGTAATGTTTACATCAAGAAAGTAAATTAAATTAACGCAGGCAAAAAGGGAAACAAAGTCTTCAACAATAAACTTTAACCAAAAAATCCACGTGAAATGTGTGGAACTATTGCTGGATGCAAGTTCCTCATCATCTCTCAGTTACTTTTTCTTTCACTGTATGTTGTCTCTCCTTCCCTCGTTTGTATGCCGTCTGGGCAGAGCTAGATTATGGCACTTAGACATAGACCTGTGTTGAGGATGGTGAGGTGCTCCACTATGAGCAGCATATAAACTGCTCTTTAAGGGGCACTGCATATACTGCTGCTTGAGTAGCTGGCCAACTCCATTTGTCAGGAAACCGAGGGGCAAAGCCTTGCCTTCATTACTCCCTGACCCTTCCCTCCTCTCTGGGGCATCATACGTTTCTGTATCCTGGGGCAACCCTGGGGTAATCCTCCAAGCATAGGGGAGGCAATTCTGACTGGTCCTTACATAGGATGCACAAGAGGTCAAAGATGCTCCTCACTCCATTCCAATCCCCCCGTGTACCTGCATAAGGAGCAGCCAGAATCTAGCCTTTGTCTGTAGTCCATTCATGGCAGAGGCCTTGTCATAATGGCTTTCTATAGAGCACCGGGCACACAATTGATTCTAGGAGAAAAAGAATCTGGTACTCTAAATAAAGTTTTAAACCTGATGATAGTAGATGGGAATCATCTTAGCCCAAGATATTCTTTCATCAGCATATCGACAAGAAAAAGAATAGCCCAATTTTCAAGATTAGTTGAGGGATAGGGCTTTACTGCAGGATTTTTTAAAATCCAAAGGTGGTTGCTGTTCAATGAATACACAACCTATATAATTCACAGAATTATTGTATTTATCTGACATGAGCCAGTTAAAATATTTTTGCCATTAGCAGTTCAAATGAACTCAGCAGATAAGGTGCCAAGTGAAACAGAGTTAGCCGCTTTTTAGAAACTCTGACTTAACAGCCCAAATCCATGAAGCACCATTTTAGATGACATAAAGAAAAACATTGCCAGGAAAGCTGCAAGATGTCTAAGAACAAAAATATTGGCATACTATACATGTCACTCTACTGTATGTGTCATTGCATGTGAGTTTTGAGAAACTGTCCTCAACTTGCTTTTGTGACCATGAAAACTTTATTGCAATGCACATTAGATGTAAGGCTTCTATATACCCATTGAAAAAAAATTCAGCCCAGTGTCTCTCAATACTTAATTCATGTGCCTTTGGTAAGGACAGGGGTGGGGTGCATGTAACACGAGTGTGTGCTATGCAGAAAATGTCCCTGCAAAGCAAATTTGTTGTCCTTTATAACCAATGCTAAACATAAGTAGCATGTGTGAATTGTGAAATAAGTTTTGCTTTGCAAATGTGTAGGTAACAAAATGCCTGTTACTTGTGGGTCCGATACTTTAAAAGTACACACTTCTTCTGGGAGGCCAGCCTGAAAATTAAACTCCGAGATTTAGGCTATGTCTATACTACCACTTATGTCGGCATAACTTATGTCACTCAGGGGTGTGAATAAGCCACCCCTCTGAATGACTAGGGTTGCTAACCCTCCCGGATTGGCCGTGAGTCTACTGGAATTGTCATTGAACTCACGGTGAGTATTGAAAGCAATCTGGGAGATTTTAATAGACCGCTAAAAGTTTGGTCATCTGAGCTAAGGCAGGCAGGCTCCCTACCTGCCCTGGCTCTGCGGGGCTCCAGGAAGCGGCTCACATGTCCAGCTCCTAGGTGCAGGGGCAGCCAGGGGGTCGCCGAATGCTGCCCCTGCCCCGAACACCGATTCCGCAGCTGTTTGCCGGCCAACGGGAGCTGCAGGGGCAGTATCTGCAGGCAGGGGCAGAGCAACCTAGCCACCTTTGAGCCTAGGAGCCGGACATGCTGGTTGCTTCTGGGAGCCACCCAGATAAGTGCTGGCCGGTGCCTGCACCCCTCACCCACTCCTGCACTCTAACTTCCTCCCCTAATCCTGAGCCCCCTCCCACAACCAAACCCCCTCTCAGAGCCCGCACCCCAACCCCCTGCTCCAGCCCTGAGTTTGTACTTCTGTCTCAATCAAAGCAATGTACATTTATTCTGTCACAAAGTATTAGAAGACCAAAATGAGAAACTGGGGAAAAAAACACTTTCCACTTCTGTAGAGCTTTACTCCCAGTCCTAAATTACATTGACTCTGAGACCCTGAATACAAGCAATCCCCAGCAAAAAAAGACCTAAGTTGTCATAACCTTAATATTGACCACATAATATTGTTCTAGAAAAGTACAGATTGTCATAGTTTCAGGGTTAACTGCACATCTGACACACACGCATGTGTGTGCACGCGCACACACACATCCCATTCCAGGGTTCCTCAAGGACACCCTACTTAGGTTTTAGGCTCCTAGTTGCCATCTCTGTAGGGCACAGACTCATGTTTTTCTTCCTCCATACCAAAGCTTTAGGTTTGCTATCCCCCTGCACCTCACTGTAATTTCCCCAGCAGGTCTGATTGGGGTCCAGCATGTGTGGTTAGCCTTTCTCCATAGAGGCTGTAACAGTGTATGTCAGCTAACAACCGAACTTCACAAAGCAAAATACAAATTCACACAGGCCTCCAGCAAATACAGCAACAAATAATAAAACCAGGAGATTAATAAACACTGCAAAGTGAGGGAAGAATAACTAACTAATGGGGAGAGAGGAGACCGAAACCAAATACATTGTTTGCTATCATAGGCACCACTTGTACACCTTGTGATATAAAGTTTATTAAAATGAATTATACCAGAGAGAATATGGAGCTCCGGGGAACATGTTAGGAGGAAAAATGGGATTGCACAAAAAAGAGGGTTCCACTAGACCAGGATCTCCAGGGTACAGTGCACTCCAGGCATGTCTCCTCTAGCCCCCTGTCCATCTCTGATGTGCTCCTTCGCTGAGGGAGGAGGGAGAGTTTACACAGAGCTTGCTACCCTGGCTTTGTACCAAGGGTTTTTTGCCCAACTTTCCCTAAGTGGCAGTTTTAAGTCTCTCTTGTGCCACTTGAGTGGCGCAAAGCAATTTCACCTATGCTGACATCTGACTTTCAGCATATTCAGCTTTGAAAGAAGACAAGTGAGAGATTATATGATAGATATATATAAAAGAGTGAATAGGTTAGAGCAGAGGCTCTCAACCTTTCCAGACTACTGTACCCCTTTCAGGAGTCTGATTTGTCTCACATACCTCAAAGTTACACCTCAGTTAAAAACTACTTGCTTACAAAATCAGACATAAAAATACAAAATGTCACAACCCACAATTTCTGAAAAATTGCTTATTTTATCACTTTAACCATATAATTATGAACAAAGTGGAATAAAAATATTGTACTTGCATTTCAGTATATAGAGCAGTACAAACAAGTCATTGTCTGTATGAAATTTTAGTTTGTACTGACTTCACTAGTGCTTTTTATGTAGCCTGTTGTAAAACTAGGCAAACATCTAGATGAGTTGATGTACCCCCTGGAAGACCCCTGTGTACCCAGGGCTACGTGTGTCCCTGTTTGAGAACCACTGGTTTAGAGAAGGTATATCAGGAGCTCCTGTTTACCCTCCCTCATAACAACAGAACAGAAAAAACCCAATGAAACAAAGAGAACAAATTTAGAGATGAAAAAACAACTTTTTTTCATACATAATTAATACTTATCCCCCAGGCTACTTAGATCAAGAGTTTAGCTACTCTCAAATTTGGAGGATTATTATTTCATTTCATTTCTAGCGACACACAAAGGTGCGCTGAGCACCTTCATAAACAGAAAAGACATGATCCCTGTCTTGAGGCTCTCTCAAACGTATAAGAGATCCAACATAAGGAAAAGGTCTGACAAGGCAGTGAGGCAAGGGAATAATGGTGAGTAATATCAGTAACACCACACGGTTACTCAGCAAAGGCACAAGCACAGCACCATGAAGTTATAAAGGGGTTTTGCCCTTTATAAGACTATCCACTGTGCATCAGATAGCATAAAATTATATTAAGGATAAAAGCTCTCTTGTTTACTAAATGACTGGAATTAGAAAGAAATTTCCACAAGTTATTCCATAATTGTCCATTTGGGGTTTTTTGTACCTCTGAAGTATCTGGTGTTGGCCAGTGTTGGAAACCATGAAGTGGACTAGCGGTACCATTCATCTCCTCTGGTGTGTCAATTCCTATATAATAGAAATTAGTTGTATCAGAAAACATTGTCATTCTCTGTCTAATAATAGACCATTTGGCCCAATATTAGTACAAGATTTATAAGTTGCTCTGTTCCTGCCACCCCATGTGCTTCTTATTTTCTTTTCATGTACATTAATTTCAGTTAACTTTTCTCATGCCACTTTAATGCAGGGATTCATATGGAAATGAACATCTGATTCATGGTATTTCTTGCCAGTTTTGTCTGAGCACTGAATTGTTAAACTGTTGTCAGTGTTTTTCTTGGCATAGCCTCGCCTCCTGTAGACCACGGTAGCTGGGAGAGTTACAGTCATAAACTTACCAGCTGTAGAATGTGAGCTAGCCTTTGTTTTAATCTGGAGAGCAATCAGCATTGCCTTTAGTGTCCAAAAATGTCTTAGGATACATGTGTAACGGTTTGGCTTTGTGTTTTATTTTGTTTTTTTTTTTATGAATAAATCATGGGAGAACTCCAGATAGAAACTGGCACAGAAAGGGAAATGATGCTCATGGCCAGTGGACTACTAACTGTTACATAATGTGCACAAGGGTTCTGAAAAGAATGCTGGGGAGCTAATACCAAAGAGTGCATGTCACAGGTAAAAGTGGGAGGTGTTCCTACAAATCATTTTCCTCCCGTTTAAAACTGAAAAATGTCTTCCTGAGTGCTCTGCCAAGATGCTAGTCTTCCATGTTAGAGAGACAAGTTGGGTGAGGTAATATCTTTTCTTGATCCAGCTTCTGAGCCACACACAGCTCTTCTTTACATTGCAACATGCTGCAGATCTTTCCTTAAGCTGCCTCACCTGAGGCGACCGCCATGTTGCAGAATGTTACTCCTCAAAGTCATTTCTGTTTGCAGCCAAGCCTCTTCAGACCAACATTCACCCATTATTCCATGAACACCTACCTCCCACTGGTTTACATTTGTGCATTTATGTAGTTGCTACATGAAATAGCTCTGGGAGCATGGGTAACACAAATGTTTTCTGCCAAATAAATGTTTGACACAAATTAACTCTGATTTTTTTAAAAAATGTGCAATTTCAGACTGCAAACACATTTACTTTCACTCTCATTTTCTATTAGTGTAACTTTTTAGCTTAGTGCCATAGACTGGAACAAGATGTACTGTACTGTAATCATCAGGGCCGGCTTTAGGCCAATTCCACCAATTCCCCCAATCGGGCCCCGCGCCTAAGAGGGCCCCGCGCCCTGTGGCAGGGCCGCCGGGGTGGGGGCAAGTGGCCGAGAATCCCTTCCCTGGCTAGAGGCTCCTTTTTAATTTTTACTCACCCGGCAGCGCTCCGGGTCTTCAGCGGCACTTCAGCGGCGGGTCCTTCACTCGCTCTGGGTCTTCGGCAGCCCTTCGGCAGCAGGTCCTTCAGTGCCACCAAAGACCCGGAGCGAGTGAAGGACAAACCGCCGAAGACTACGAGTGCCGCCCAGTGAGTACAAGCCCCACATGTTTTTTTACGTGTTTTTTTTTTTTTTTTTTTCCAGTCATCCCTGCCGGGGCCCCGTCAAAACTGTTCGAATCGGGCCCCGCACTTCCTAAAGCCGGCTCTGGTAATCATGGTGTTTCTTATAGCCAAACCTCATGGAAATCAGCTGAGTTGTGTGGAAGGTGGGAGAAATTGGGCTGCTGCGTGATACTCACGTTTCGAGCCCCAAATCTGTGAAGTCCGTACTCCACAAGTTTCCATGTGTTTTTGTTATGGGTTCCTCCTAGACAAAAATTTGTTCCAACCATTCTCCAGGAAAGAAGTAGAAAAGGTACTGAGCTCAGTCAATCAATGAAACCAGGGAAAGCCTGTAGCTTTGACAATGTATGACCAAAAAGACTACAACATATTAGCAAGAAAAAGCCAATGATGGGCTGTCTATCTTCATCTACTGTGTCATATAGGAGAATATGATATTCAAGATATTCTTAAGGTGATAGTTTTACTAAAGCAAGATAAAGGTCACTGTTCAGTAGCCAGCTATCACCCAATATCAGTCATCATAAGTTATAGCTACAAACTCCTGGAGAAAATGAACTTACAGACAGGGCCGGCTCTAACTTTTTTGCTGCCCCAAGCAGCAAAAAAAGCACCCGCCCCGCCAAGCACCCCGCCCCACGCCAAGCCGCCGGAACCCCCCCCCGAGCGCTGCGCCCCGTGCCGCGCACCCCCCCTGCTGAGCGCCACGCCGCCGGAGCGCCGTGCCGCCGGAGCGACCCCCCGCAGAATGCCGCACCCCGCTGCCCCCCGCCACCCCAAGATTGGCCGCCCCTTACCAGGTGCCGCCCCAAGCGTGTGCTTGGTTGTCTGGTGCCTGGAGCTGGCCCTGCCTACAGAATATTACACCCATAACAGAACAACTTTTGAGAAATGATAAGATGGGTTTCCAAACAAATCAAAGCACCTGTGACCAAGTGTTAGCACTTACTAAGCACATTAAGAATGGATTTCAAGAGAAGAAAATGAGCTCCCTCTTTTTGACCTTACAGTAGCTTATGACACCATTTGGTACACTTGTCTGCTGTATGAAATGTCAAGGGTTCTTCCTAGATGGGTTGTCATGGCAACTGAGTTGATGTTCCAAGGTAGATTTTTTCAGGTGGCTATGGGACACAGCACCAGGAGATTCTAGAGAACGGATTCCCGCAAGGCATCAATTTTATTTAATATATCCACCAATGGCCTATCAAACATGGTTCATGTACACTGATATCATCTGCTTGGATTCAAGGGACCAGGACTTCCAAAGAATTGAAGAGAACCTGAACAGTGATATGGCTGCCTTATGTAGGTGACTATGGCAAGAATTGGAGACCGAAACCAAGTATATTAAAGACTGTCAACATGCTTCCACTTACACCAGGCTCAAAGCCAACTTGAGCTTAACTTTTTTTTGAACAGTCAGCGGTTGACATGTGATTCAAAACCAGTGTCAAACTATAACTAGGGGTCATCCTAGATTTCACTCTTCCATACGAATAGCTCAAAAGAAACTAGCCCCTGAACAAACTGGTAGGGTCCACCTGGGGAGCCAGTGCACAGACAGTGTGGAGTTTGGGGCTTGCTTTCTGCTACTCAGTTTGCAAATACTGCACCCGAGTTGGGTTAAATTCTGCCCACACTAGACAAGTAGACATACAGCTTACTCAGACGATTAGAATTCTCACAGTCACATTGAAGCCAACAAAACTTGGCTAACCAATATTCTTCCACCTAACATCTGGTGTCAAAATGAAGCCAACAAACTGAAGTAAAGGTACAGAAAACGCTACCATTCAGGAATATATGGGATGCACCTGGCCGATAACTGCCTAGTAGAAATCGAATCTGGACAGTGCTGCACACTTTCCATCCAGGGGATAACATCGTCAGCTCACAGTGGTGGACAGAAGTACCAGGAACTCCTACATCATCATCAGGCTGGATGAATGGCTACCTGGCTTAGGCTGGCTCCAAAGCAACATGGGAGCCCAAACAGGTTCAGGTATGGTGCGGTTCGCTGCACCAAGACCAGCTATGTCTGCAGCATCCAGGACAGCCCACTGTGCATCTGTACAGAATGGCTGTTGTTTTTGTGTTGGGCTCCCAGGAGGACTGTTTGAGCTGAACACTGCTGATTCAGAGGTCATTGATTGGCTCAAGACCATTTAGCTGGGTTTTTTATGTTTTAAATCTTACGTTGCCCACACACAAACACATACACTTCATGACAGATAACAAAGAAGTTATTGCATTATCAGCATTATCATCCATGCTGTCCCAGTTTGCAAAGTGAACCAACCCTCTGGGTTTTCTGGGGAAGCTGAGGATGAGTGGGAATCATGTAATGGGTGAAGAATATGAGGGAATTAGGTCTCAATTTGGGGCAACTGGGCACCTAAGTGAATGCTCCTATCTTTGGCTCATTTTATGGTACTTGTAACATCTATGGATTAGTGGATTCCATGCACCTATTTTGTGAGGGAGGAAATTCCTGCATATTCTGGAATGATATGATGGACATGGCAGGCTGAAACTCTGTGTTTACTGGTCCCTACATAGGTTTCTTCTGAGTACTGGCTGTCAGTACCACATAGATTCAAGAATTAATGTGATGAGACTATGCAGGATTTTATATTGAGGTATGAACCAAACCTTAATTACGACCATTTTTGATACAAGCTAATTAATATTTTTGGTGAAATTCATACTTATGTGGAAAGCAGGTGTATAAGTGAGAAACAGGAGATACCCGCCACCAAAATCAACATAGAAGATTCTAGTCCAAATGCACCTATAATTGAACTGTCCTCAGCTATCCCCTGTTTACTTCAGCTCTGCCTCCACCCAGGAACTCATCACTTTGGTCTGAAATAAATTGCACCTCAAATTGGTGGGCCATTTCAACAGCTTTCTTGGGACTGGCATGCACAAGACCAGGGTGAGAATGTACCCGCTTCCTCCTTGGCTTATATCATCTATTCACCCTGCATATTTGGAGCTGTGGAACACAAGTAGAGGTGGCATTATGTGGTACTTCCAGGATTCAAACTGTAGCACACAAGGATGATCTGCATGATATCCACTAATTTCCCCATTAAATTTCATCAATTTTGTGCCTTGCCCTGGACACCTCAGAATTTGTATCTTTTATCAGAATATCAATAAATCTTAAGCAATAGTGGGGGTGTTTAAAAAATTTACATAAACCAGCTTTTCATATGCAACACAGACCCATAAATTTCTCTGTGTTGGATGTTTGATGTCTTTAATGAGGCACTGAAAACCTGACATGTGCATTAGTTTTCAATAGAGGTAGTCTCTCTGTATAATAATGTTTGGAAAGCAAACGTTGGGTTAATATGTGGTTAAACACTTTGCAATACAGAAAATGTTTTTCCTTGTAAGATAGCTATCCTGTGAAAGTGAAGTGTACTTTTGGTTTTAGAATCCATGCAGACATCGTTTGTAAGTGATTATTAAGATTTTACAGATACTTCAGGAACGCTTTTAACTTGTGGGTTGGCTAGTCCAGTATGTGCCAAATGTTTTTATAAGTAGTTTTCTGTGCATTTTTACTTCCCTCTTTCTCCCACTGTTTTACTTTAAGTGACCAAAATTCTCCCAAATTGCAACTTCAGCTATTTTTGTAAAAACAGGTATTGTGGTATTGGTACACTGAAAGGATGTTCACATTAAAGGAATGCAGGGTTTGCGTGATAGCACGTAATACTGTGGGTTGAGAGTCTAACAGTAATTTTGCCTTTTAGTTTTGTAACATTGTTCATTCTCTCTGTGTGTGTGTGTGTGTGTGTGTGTGTGTTGGGGGAGGGGAATGGATTACAGGCAGACCTACCACTGCCTTATACACAGTGAGGAAGATGGGAGGGTTTGCTGTGGTGACCATATCTAGCACATCATGCTAGCCAATACCAGCATTACTGTAGGCCTTGGGCATGCAGTGATTGGTGGGATTCTGGCTGTAGGTCCAGATTAGATCCTCAAGTCAAGACAAGATCTGCTCCTAACTCAAAGGAGAGCAATGGTGGCTGTACATTGACTTTATACTCCCCTAATCGTGAAGCAGTTTGACACTCTATTCAAGTTAAAGCGGGTTTAGGCTTTCCTTAATTTGTGCCCATCTGCAGTAGTCTCCAAAAGGCCATTCTGACAGTGAGGATTACCAAATCAGACAGGCACACAAGCCACATCCCTGATAGCATCCCCAACACACCCCTAGCAGAGGGGTGCAGAGCTAGCTATACTGGTCATAGACCATCAGGGGAATCCTTGCACAGCTGGTTAAATCGACTTTGTTGTTGTTTTATGCTGGTGTCAAGTGCAAAGCAGCCTGCAGGAAGGTGTCAACATCTGGTCCCATTTTTTTTATTGTTTAAATCTTGTTTCTTATTGAATAACCCAGTTTTTCATTGCTGGCACCTGGTGAGTCCTCAGAAATCCATTTGGGTACTACTGGGAACTTTTCTATTGCCACAGTCATGTGTTACATAAAATTGCATAGGAAAAAAAGAACAGGCAGAAATGCCTGTCTGTAGGAATTACCTTAGAATCATCTTCAGGATCATTACACATATTGAATCTATTTCCCCATGTTAAGTATCCTCATGCCTTGCTGTCAACTGTCTAAAATGGGCCATCTTGATTATCACTACAAAAGTTTTTTTTCTCCTGCTGATAATAGCTCATCTTAATTAATTAGCCTCTTACAGTTGGTATGGCTACTTCCACTTTTTCATGTTCTCTGTATGTATATATATCTTCTTACTATGTTCCATTCTGTGCAACTGATGAAGTGGGCTGTAGCCCACGAAAGCTTATGCTCAAATAAATTCCTTAGTCTCTAAGGTGCCACAAGTACTCCTGTTATATCTTCAGGAAGGATATTCAAGAGTGTTCTTGGATCTGATGGATAAGTTTCATCCTGTCCTTTTTAAAAAAAAAAAAAAAAAAAAAAAGCACCATATAATAGCTAGGTATTATTATTATTATTTACTATTTGTTGTATACATTCTCAATCTTTTTGTAGATTCACACACTTCCATTGTATATTTCGGCAGCAGTTTCTGTATTGTATATCCAAGGTTTGTTTATTTCTAATGTGTTTCAGGAGGATTTTTTAAATATCATGAATCAAGAAATAACACTGTATTTTAAAATGTATATTTATTGCTATATTTTGTTTTGGTACATAAAAATCTTATGATTTTCCACTGATCTGGGTGTTCAAAGATAGGTTTCCATTGCACATTTTTGTGGTTCTGTTTCATCAATAGATGCATGTCATCATTCCAGGCTGACCCAGTGACCTATGCTTGCAGGCGGGTATGGTGTTGCGGGTGAACCCTTACTTGACTTTTCCCTCACCCAGCGTTATCAACATGTCCAGACAGACCTCTTCATGCTAAAGAGCACCCCTTTTTGGAGGGCCTCATTTATTAACAGAATAGTCAATGTAGAAATCAACAAAACTTTCATTCCAACATCTTAGCTGGGTGAGCAGGTTGTTCTTGGTCCATCTTTCCCGCACTTGAATCTTGTGCTCTCAGCTTTCCAAGCTCTTCCTCGTGCGTTCTCTGTTCCAGTATTTGTCCCTGGTGTTAGGCATCTTGTACCTACCAGAGTAAGATCCTTCTCTGGAGTCAGGGATCAGGGAGGTTTATCCACTCTGACTCTTTTCCAGAAACTACGGGTCATCCTTGCCAGGTGAGGCCTCCAGCCAGCATCAGGGAGACCCTTGGCTGATACTAGACCCTCTTGGATGCCTGCTGACTGCAGCCTGCTGTCTGTGAAGCTCCCATCTCTAGGAGCACATCTTCCAGGCTCCCCATTCTGGTGGATTCCCCCGAGACCTCATACGCTTGGCTTCCTGCTCCGGCCTCTGACTCAGACCTCTCTTGGGGGCTCTTCTCCACAGGAGCTTTCTGTCTCTCCTCAAACTAAGCTTATGTAATCTTTATTTGCAGTCTTCATAAGGTAGTCAGTCACAGGCAGACTGGGCTCTAACTCCCCATAAAGTGCAGCTGCCCGGAGATAGTGCCTTATAAGGCATTACTTATAAGATATTACTTATATCAGGTGCATTTACACTAAAGTAGTCTATTACTTTAGTTAAAGGTGATGTGTTCAGCTCTTCAGGAATACAAATGATTAAATGTCATATTTGTAAGTATTGATCAGAAAATAATTTTCCCTACGGAAAATTTCAACAAAAGTAGCTATTTTTTTGCCAAAACGGCTGACAACTAAATGTCTACAGTTTTATGATTAAAAAAAAAAATTAAGGAAAAATGTTAAGCAAAAACTTTCCACAAACTAGTTAGTGACAAATGCAAATTTTAATGGGGCGGGGGGGGAATTTTCAAAGGAAAACTTTCAGCCTAGTCTAATATTTATAACACAGTTGATCAGGAAAAGAAATTCAGATCCTGAGTTACTGAAAATATTAATTTAAAATGGAATTATTTCTATCCGCTATAAAATTAATCCTGCCTACCTTCCGTTTCTTTTATATATATCTAAATTTCCTTTTTGATTATGGGCAAGGCACTTTTAAGCCAAACTTTTCACTGCTGGTCACTAATAAACTGTGTTAAAAGAACATTATTAAGGTTGCAACATCAAGCACACAAAAGTTAGGAAATAGCAGAATTAAGGTGCATGTGCAAATTTTGATCATTGTGTGTATGGTTTATGATACAGTCTTTAATTACATGATCACAGACTCTTCCCCGCCCCCACAAGATCTCTGCCTCATTCAGAGCTATATTTCAGTGTGTGGTCCCAAATCTTATTTAGTGTACGTTGTTCAAAGTCTGCTGTGAAGACAGAATTAATAATTTCCTCATGGGCTTTTCAATGACACTCATCACTGTAGTATCTGAGGGTCTCCCAAACATTAATGAAATTATTTTCACAATACCCCTGTGAGACGAGGGTGGTATTACCCCCATTTTACTGATGGGGAAAGTGAGGAATAGAGAGATTAAGGTCAAAAATATCATCCACTAATTTTAGCCCAATCTGAGATGTTTAGGACCTGATTTTTCATGTAGCACTCTGTATGTTTAAAGCACAGCTTGCATTGACTTCAGTTGCAGCTGTGAGTGCTCAACACTTCTGCAAATCGGATCTCAGAATATCAAGTTAGGTACTCAGAAAATAAAGAACTGGCAATTAGTAACCACCAGTGAAAAGTTTGGCTTAAAGTGCCTTGCCCATAATCACAAAGGAATTCTGTGCAAAAGCAAGAATAGAATCCACTTCCCCAGGGCACCATTCAACTGATGATCAATAAGATCATCCTCTCTCTTCCTGCAAGCCCCTGCTTCATTCATTACATACCTTCCAACTTCTGCATCAAATGAAGCAGGGGTTCTCCAAACAGCCTCTTTCACTACACAACCCTGATTCATCTTCAGAGCAGGACTACTCTTTGCACTGAAAAAATAATTTTTTTATCATATAATTAAAGACTTTATTGCAATGCATATGCAAAAGCAGACTTAATTCTGGCATTTCCTAACTTCTGAGTGCTTGACTTTGCAACCTTAATAATGTTCTTTTATCATATTTTTCTATGTAACTTCTTAGGTTTTTAACAAAACAAACAAACAAAAAACCCCAGAAATTGCATTATGTAGCATCATATTGATACTCACATAGTTGAAGCCTTGAAATCTACCACACAGACCTCTGCCACTTAAACTAACAGAATAACTGGTAGCAGTAATAGGTTGTCATCTTCTATGTGGACCAGCACAAGAGAGTTTGCTTTGCCAGTGGGTTTCACAAATATTTGCTGACAACATCAGGAATAGTGAGACACAGAAATCCTCCATTCCAGGCTCTGGAGGGATTCTTCTGCCCATTTCCCATGCCATCTCATGTGTCCTGGTCTTGCCTTTTTCCCCATTCCTTGCTTCTGATCCTAGCCAATCCCAGTCTCCTTGCCCAGCCAGTCCTAGTTTCCCTCTCCCCCTCCCTGCCAGCATCCTGTCCGAGTTTTTGCCTCCCGTTTCCTGCCCTCTTCTCCAGGCTTTTTACCCATCCACCCCTCTCCCCACAGGTATGGGTCTTATTCTCTCTGCATTCAAATCAGACAGCTTCCGCCAGGGCCGCTTCTAGGTTTTTTGCCCCCGCAAGCAAAAAAATGTTTGGCTGCCCCCAGCCCAGCCCTGGGCTCCCCGCCCCCACCAGTGCCCTCCCTCACCCGCACCCCCTGCCGCCCCAGCTCTGGGCTCCCTCCCCCCCGCACGTGACCTCCTCGTTTGCCACAGCAATCCCTGTTTACACTTGCAGTGGGGATCAAACCGTTTCTCCTATTTTTATTTCACTTAAGTATAAATCTCGCCTCCCCCCTCCCCCCCGCAACCCCATCTTTAGTGCTCCAAATGTTAAGAGGGTTCAGGCAGAGGAGTGGGGGTGGGGGTGCTTGGGGGCTCTACACTGGCAGAGAAGCGGGGTGTGATGTACTTGCAGAGGAGGGTGGAGGAGGAGAGGGGGTATCAGGATGGTTGTGGGAGAAGAGGTGCAGGGGAAGCAGGGAGGTGCGGGAGGAGAGGGCTGGGGGGAGGAGTACAAGGGGACAGATGCGGGTAAAGGGAGAGTACAAGGGGAAGGGGTGTGGTGAAGGAGCGATGGGGGGAGGTACAAGTGAAGAGGCTGTGAGCGGGATGGGGGGTGCAAGGGCTGAGAGGGGCAGGCGCTGACAGCTGCTTCCCCAGCCCCGTGCAGGCAGTGCGGAGAGGATGGACACTGACCACCAGGTGCCCGAGCCGCAGGGGTCCCCCGGTGGGGCAGTATCCCCTGCTGCCCCGCTCGGAGCCGGGCTCTGCCTCTCCCCGCCTCTGGCAATCTGGGGGCCCGGGGCAAGCAGCGTGGGGCTGAGGCAGGGGAGGTGCGTGGCGGGCTGGGTCTGGGGGCAGGAGGGGGCAGCTCCCTGGCAGCTCGGGCTGCACAGCCACTCACCCAATCAGGCGGGAGCTGGGATCCGCACCCTCTGCCCAGCCCAGCGGCGCCCTGCACAGCCCACTCGGGTGGGGAAACGCCGCGCTGCCCTGGGGAGACTCAGAGCAGCAGCAGTGGCGGCAGCAGGACCCCTCCTCCCTCCCTGCATCCCGGACCCTGCTTCCCTCCCTCCCCGGCTCCTCACACACTCCAGGAGCCCCTCTCGCTGCCGCAGCTTGGACTCGGCGTCAGGGGACGATGCTCTGGCTCTCCAGCAGCAGGGCTCTGGCTAGGGCCGGCTCCTGGCTTTTTGCCACCCCAAGCAAAAAAAAAAAGGTGGGGGGGGGCGTGGAGAGCCGTCTCTTGGAAAGTGCTGCCCCAAGCACATGCTTGGAGCGCTGGTGCCTAGAGCCGGCCCTGGCTTCCGCCTGCCTGGGATCAGCACAGATGTGTCATTGAATGCTCAGGAGAAACTGTCTGCTCTCTCTGCAGCAACCCATACCTGCAGTTGCAGGGAAAGTCCTGCTCAGCCCTGGGATGAAGCATGCCCAATGCTCATGAAACGTTCAGGGAATTTTGCTGCTAACCTCTAAGAAGTTGCAAATTGCAATAACTTGGCTAAATTTGGGCAGATTTCATTGGGAGTGGCAAAATGCACATTCCTGATACACAAGCCACCATGCTGCCAAATGCCAAGTACCTGCTCCACATCATGGGGGCCCTAGAGCTTTTCAAATAAAAGATCTCTGAATTTTTTTAACTTGGGCAAAAAACAATGTTTTTTCCTTAGTCTCATTCTCAGAAATGGCTGAACCATTTTCACTAGAATGTCAAATAAATAAATAAATAGTCTAAGGCAGACACCCAGCATGGAAAATTTCACCTTCAAATGGCTAAAGTATGGCAAAGTTATAAGCACCCCAATTCTGGGTCTTATAGTGGAAAGTTTCTGGCAACTTTAATAACAGATGGTGCAATGTGTTTGTCTGTGTGTGTATCGTGCTTTGTTCATTTCAAGCAAGAAATAATTCATTCTAATTGGAGAGAAAGAACTGTCCTGGAAAGCTAAACCTGTAATTTTATTGCCACTGATTTGTAAATCATAATATGAATATAACAAATAGAAACTATGTTGATTTAGTTTCTTATGGGTATTTAATTTGTGTTTAAATAATAGGGAGTACATCTAAGCTTACATACATGTTGCCAACAGTGAGCTAATGCCCAGACCCACCAATTTAATTCCACACACTGGAATCCTGTTAAATCGATCTAATAATTTAATCTGTTTATGCCGCATGTTACAAGTGGCTTTAGCAAACAGACGTTTCCTTTTTTCACATAACTATCAAAATCACCTGTCTTAAAAATTCTCTTTTGAAGTTTAAAATCTAAAAAAGTTGAAATCCCTGTGTTATAGTTTCAAAAATCCCATGCACCCTTTCAAACACACATACATAATCTGTTTATTTTAAACTGAGCATATTTTATCTCATTTAAGTTATATTTACACGGCATCTGGGAACAAGCCTCCCACCCCTGGGCCCACACTAGTGGGGGTTGTGCTGGCATGCTAAAAATGGTGGTATAGACGTTCTGGCTTGGGCTGTCAGCCTGGTGGGAGGAGGAGGGCTTTAGAGTCTGAGCAGCAGCCCGAGTTGCAATGTCAAAGCAATTTCTACACAGCTATTTTCAGGCAAGCCCTTAGAGACAATAGATATAGAAGCTCCTGGTGTCATTCTAAAAACAGCACTTTTCAAAGTATGGCTGCAGTTTAAGGGCCAAATTCTCACTTTCATACCTTAAGGGGCAAATGCAGCCCCTTCACATCCACAGCTGCCCAGAGCCTTAGTGCATAGGAATTGGTATCGTTTCACTGCATGGGGCCAGGGACAAAGGCATGTATGGCTCCTCCACTCCCTAGCTACAGGGGTACTGCATAAGGGCCCCACATCTCTGTATTGCACCTCAGCTTGGGAAAGGATTTCTCACTCATGCATCTTCCCAATGTCTTCCTGACTTTTTTCACTGGGTGTTTGGCTCTGGATTTTGACTTATGGGTTCTACCCTGCTCCACAAAATCAATATGATGTCTGTAGGATTGCACGCTAGAAGCAATAGTTATTAGATTGCAGGACACCTAAAATAGAAAATGTAATTTGGATATTATTTTTCTTATTTGTGTTGTAGTAACACCTAGGAGCCCCAGTAAACCAAGAACATCTTTTGCTAGACGCTGTACAAATACAGAACAAAAAGATGATCCATGCACAAAAAGTTTATAATCTAAGTATAACACTAGATACACCAGGTGGATTCAGATGGACAGATGAGGAAAACTCTGTTTTGGAATCATGTTGATGTGATAGTGACATAAGTTTCACATATGGATGTGAAAGTCATAGCATGTCTTTTTTTGTCCCCCAGAATAAAAAAGCAGCTATGGCTGGCAACCCTAACATAGTTATTCGTGTCTTCAAAAATGTGCAGTCAATTCTATATGGTCAACTAATGTTTCAAATCCCTAACTTATTTTTTGGCCCTCCTACTGAGCAACCTTTTAAGTGGTCTAGCCCATTTTTCTTTAAATATTGAAAAAAAACTTTCAAGTTTATGTTGATTACCTCAAATTTCACCCCAGACATGTTTATGGCTTTGTTATAAACTTCTGAAAATAGTCTGTGTTAATAGAAAAATTAGCCTTTAAAGGCAAACTCTTGAGTTTAGCTAAATGAATGGTGCCATGCTAACTAGGGATCAAGGTCTTTGCCAATTCGTTGTCCAATGATTCTTGCCCGGGGGGAAGTTGATTCTTAGGGACATACGCTGTATATGCTTTTGTGTCCATTCTGGTTTTAAACTTCAACGAGGCTCTTTTGGGAATGGAGAACACAATGCATAGACTGTTAGCAAAATATGGCCATGTGTGAATGGAGTCCTTAAGGAGTGTAGAAAAACTGCAGTCAATCTATAAATCCTTTCCATTCTTTTTGTTGTGCAGGTGTCCCCAAGTATTACAGTATGGGCTTTGGCGTCCTAGTCTTAACTCCTGTTTTAAATCCCATTTCTCATAATATCACATTTCATTTTGCATTTTGTAAAATACTACAGGCACTTGATTTTGTTTAGTAAAAGGAACTGTGAGCAACAGCACACAAAACTTTGTCACAACAGACTTTCATGTTTGTTTTCTGGAATGTGATTTGCAGAGGAGATAGGGCCAGGATTCATAGAGGTATATACTCCTGAGAACTACTGGCGTGTTAAAATCACCTTTTTAATCTATCCTAGTGTAGTTGATTGGATCCAATGGAATTGAATTTTAGCCTCAATAAGACACATTTTGTAGTGGCTTTATTTCTAGAAAAGTCTCACTAAGTGTGCATTGAAATGGTCCATTCACAGAATTATTTCACGGGAACAGATCAGATCCATTTTAACAGTGAATCTTGCAAATCTGATGTTATGTGTGTCCAGTTAATCTCTATCAAGAAATTTACTTCTTAACATCTATAAAGCCTTCACTTCCTGTGGTGCTGAACATATTATCTTACATCGTGATATACCATTCAGTTCTATAGCATTGAAACAGCAGCACAGGAAATATTCCAGTGCTGTACTAATAAAGAGGCTAATTTAATCTGTTGACTGTCTTGCAAGCCTTTCTTGGACACTTCAGCCTTTTTTCTCTGCTATAGTACCGCTTGAAAGCATTGGCCAAAACAGTTTCAAGATACTCAGCTGTCATGGAATGCATGCTTGCAGTGTTGTTGTAGCCATGTTGGTCCCAGGGTATAAGAAAGACAAAGTGGGTGAGATACTCACCAACTTCTATTGGTGAAAGAGACAAGCTTTCTTCTCTGTGATACTTGAAAGTTTGTCTCTTTCACCAACAGAAGTTGGTCCAATAAGAGATATTATCTCACCCATTTTGTGTGTCTGATATAATGCATGATCACTCCAGTTTAATATTGCAAAAGTGTAATAGCCGAGAGATTCACAAGTCAGGAAGATTGAAATAATTTACAAAGGTTCTATTTTCTTTTCTTTTTCTTTTGCAAATAAGTCCTCAAGTCTTCATGAACTTTCTCTGGAAGGTACATAATCAGTTGGGTTCAAGTCTATTTGAATCCAGAGATAAAGAACGGACTTAAGGCTTGAGGGGATGACTACCCTGCAGCTGGGAAGTATGACTCTCAGCCTGTGTAGATGGACTCATGCTACCCCAAGCCACCTCCAGTGGCACAACATCCACACTGCTATTTTAGCACACTAGCTCGAGCAGCATATTGCACTATGTGTAGTCGTTCCCATCACACCTGTGAAAAGTGGGTGTTAAAAGCTAACAATCTTAATTCTTAGCACTTTGTATCTGATTTGCACAAACAAGGTGTGAGGCAGTGAAAATTCAGGTCCAATTTGAGTTTTGCCTGAATTAAAAACTGTAGGATTTGACCCTGTGTGTGTGCATTAATGGGCAAGAGTCCTGTAGGCAATTATGTATTTCTTTTTCTATGTAAAGCAGTGATTCGTAGCAGTGACGCTAGAGGTATTTTGATGACTCCAAAAATACTGGACTGATACCCATTACCAGTTGCACCTTAGCAAAGATTTCTTCTCCTGCTAGGATATAGACACAGAAAGACAGAGATAATAATTTTTAATAGACCCTAAAAAATGCATCCGGTTTTGTTTTATTTTTATTTTTTTTAAACTCGTACAGTTCAGGCACTGAGCTGGTAATCTAGCCTACTCATCTGTACCCTGTGTGTTCCCAGAATCCATTGCAGTCATTAACCCTGCAAATAGTTCTAGACATGTATCCTTTTAAAAAGTCACTTAATCTCAAAACTGTCTTTTTGAAATGTGCTAACTTAATGCTTCAGGTATCAGAGGGGTAGCCGTGTTAGTATGAATCTGTAAAAAGCAACAGAGGGTCCTGTGGCACCTTTGAGACTAACAGAAGTATTGGGAGCATAAGCTTTCGTGGGTAAGAACCTCACTTCTTCAGATGCAAGTAATGGAAATCTCCAGAGGCAGGTATAAATCAGTATGGAGATAACAGGTTAGTTCAATCAGGGAGGGTGAGGTGCTCTGCTAGCAGTTGAGGTGTGAACACCAAGGGAGGAGAAACTGCTTCTGTAATCATTTGCAAATTTGACACCATCAGATCAGGATTAAACAAAGACTGTGAATGGCTATCCAACTACAGAAGCAGTTTCTCCTCCCTTGGTGTTCACACCTCAACTGCTAGCAGAGCACCTCACCCTCCCTGATTGAACTAACCTTATCTCCATACTGATTTATACCTGCCTCTGGAGATTTCCATTACTTGCATCTGAAGAAGTGAGGTTCTTACCCACAAAAGCTTATGCTCCCAATACTTCTGTTAGTCTCAACGGTGCCACAGGACCCTCTGTTGCTTTTAACTTAATGCTTGGCAGCCTTACACTGTACACTTTGAAATAATTAAGCTTGTATCCTGTTAGTACTGTAGTTAAAAAGTGTAGGAAGTCAATGCAGCAGCTTAAATAAACCAGTCATTGTGTCAACTAAATGCAAGTCTAAATTCTGTTAACAAAATGAATCACATTCAGATGCAGCATCCAAACCCATAGAGGTAATAGTCCCCAGACAAAACAGTTTAAATCTGCATGGTGCAGTGTATTGTGTACTTTCCATTAAATTCACTGAGCTATCCAAGTATTTAGGAACAGGGAGTGGGAGTCCTAAGGAAAGACATGGCACTTTCTCTCTAATTAGTTCTTAAGGGTTAAACTGTTGCTTTTGTGATAAGTAGTAAAAGGAAAATGACATACAGCTTGTATGTATTCCTGAATACTGTATGCATCATGGGGTCTCCAATAGATATACAATTTTATAGCTCATTAAAGTTTCACAATAGAGGCCAAAAAAAAAAAAAAAAAAAAGATTAAGTGGTATTTAAAGGATCTGGCTAAAGAAAACAAATATAATATTTTATTTTTCATATCTTTTTAAAGTAAATGTAGCACTCCTGAAAGATAGAGAGAATGAAATTCAGTTTTCATAGTATTGGTATATCATTGGGCTGCAGCCTTTTCAGTACAGCCCACCTATGTCTCAGTGGTGATTAAGGGATAAGAGTGGGTGGGAATGTAATTCTACCTCCATGACCATGCAGTAGCGTTTCTCCCTGCTAGGAATACCACCCAGGGTGATGATTGGGACTGTGTTTGTACACATCTGTCCTCTTGGAATTGGACTCAGATTTATGGAGAGCCGTCCGATTTTAATGTTGATTCTAGGGCAGTTTACTCTCTCCACTAAATAACTTTAGGATCTACAAAATGACTTTTGATCAGCCAAACAATGTGCTGGAATGTTAGCACAAGAACACGCTATTAGGAATGAATCACTTATACTGTAATTACATGGCACCAGGCATTCTGTCACAGCTGTACAAACTACTCACTCTTTTCACTCTGGGAGGCGTACTCTCCTTCTCTTTTAAAAGAATGGTGTCCAGTTACCTTAATATTTCAAGCCAATGCAGAATTTGAACTAACAAATGTTTCCTTTGTTTTTTTCAATCCATACAGTGTGAAGGGAGCCGATGCTGGCAACGTGATCAGAGTGTTTGTACCAGATATCGGGATGTTCATTGCTAGCTTGACCATATGGCTTGTCTGCAGAAACCTTGTGCTGAAGCCAGTGACAGAGGATGCAGCACAGTACAACACACAATTTGAAAATGAAGAAATGGTATTAGATGCACATTTATACCTGTATAATGTTTATTATTATTTTATTATTATTTATTATGTATTTGTATTCTAGTACAATAGTACCTAGGAGCCTTAGTCATGAATCCCATTGTGCTTGCTGTCCCTAATCCCATAGGGTTGGATATCAATACCCTTTCACACACTGAATTGTATCTTACTCTGTGAGCAATCTCGCAGATTTTATTTTACTGCCCGGCATGGAGTAAAACCCCTTTCAGCATGAGGAAGGGTATCAGAATTTGGTGTTTAACCACCAAGAATCTCTCATGTGGTATATTTAACTTAATTCAGGAGTGATGGGGTGAAATGTGACCTTAACAATGTCTGATTATGAAAAATATCTCAATTTTATCAGATCTTTTTATCTAGAAATTTTATTTCAGAAGGTAGATGTTATCATTGTTTTTTACACCGCTTACATCATGTAATTCCATGCCCTGAAAACAGAGAGAGCACTGAGAGTACATGGGAATTGTTCTGTGTAAATGACTATCTGCCAATACACTGAACAAAAAGACAGTCCCCATTCCAAAGAGTTTATAATGTAAATATAAGACAAGAGTAAGAGACAACATATGGAGACAGACAGATGGGGAATATAAGGAAATAACTGAACAGTATTGGTCAGTGGAACTTTTAGTTAATACTGTGTTTTGGGGGCCTTGTCTGAGCTAAATTTGGAAAATATCTCACAAGTGTATTTAAAAGTGACCTTGGTTTCAGAAAACAAAAATGAATGTTGTTAAGGAGGAAAACATACCAAAATCATTATCCTAAGGAAGCAAAATGGAAAATTAAAAATTGAATAATTAGAGATTGACCAAAGATGCAAACGTTGTATTAGGGTCTGAATTATTCAAATGTCCAGGGTCTTCAGATCCAAGGTTTTGATTCAGCCCATTATGGTGACAAACCAGCCAGACATTTGGATCTGTTTCTTTTCCAAAGTTTGAGGGTACTCAGAACTGGGGGTTTTGTTCAGAGTCACTACTAGGCATTTTGCAAAATTGCTTGAGATTGCAACTTTTGTCTGTATTTCCCAAAGCCTAATATTCACGACCAGCAATATATGAAAGGGAAGATACCTCATGCACCATGCTTTTTGGAAAGATATTGTTAAATCTGTGAATAATTTTGTTGCCTTTGCCTACTTTGGGTACATAGTGGTGTCATGGGAGCAGAGGGTGGCAGAAAAGATTAAAGTAGAAAATTCCCCTAAAGCTAGAGAAACAAATTGACAACAAAATAAAGAAATCCATTTGGTCACAAGAGGGATTGGCCCAAACCACATAATGGTGTCTCATGTAAATCCCAAAGTGATTTTTTAAGGACAAAATGTCAAGCTGCTTTGAATCTCATTTTTCTATCCTTTTTTTGGTTTAAGTGAGAGCCCTAACATCACTTTAATTTTGTTTTTCTTTATAGTTTATTGTAAAGATATTTTTCAGAGAGGTTTATTACAACTCAGTAATTTCATATAGAAAAGGCACTTGGAGGTGATCTACCTCATTGTGGGCTAAAGGCTGGGGATCAGCCACACATTCAGGTGCAGCTCTGGAGAGGAAGAAAATGAAAAGGCTCCTGTATTGTCACGTTTGCATTGCCTGTATTTTGGGGCCACCAGAAGCCGGTCCAGTTCCTGTTGCACGTTAGATCAACTACTTTAGACCCACTGCCTGTGGTTCTCATGGGCTGTTCTGGCAGCCACGGATCAACTGAAGGTTGCAGCTCCTGGCCACATACACTTCTTCTGGCTGTGCCCTGATATCTTAACCAGGCTAGGCAGGCTCTTCTGAATACCCTGGAAGCTGGTTAAAACGAGCTTTAAGTCGGCTTTTTGCTTGAGTGGTGCAAAAAAGCCATAGCAGAGGCTAAAATCTGCTGCTATATCTGCAATGGGAGATGTTCCAAGTGGTGTGAAGAGTGGCACCATGAACATGACTGATAAGCAAGCTGTGTTCTGTCCGTCTCTCTTAAAATAAAGTTATATGTTACTGAAGCAGGCTCTGGACGACAGCTTTAAAGTTATCCATCTTCTGTACAGAAAATGTTTGTCCAAGCATAAAATACGAGAAATCTGATTATAGAAGCACACTGGAAGAAGAAAAGGGCACATTCAGGTTCCTCTATCTGAATGGTGGTTTTACGAGACTCTGATTTGATGTCCATTTTTGATTAAGGCTAGAGTTGGGCCCCAGCCTGTAGTCTGGGTGAAGAGGAGGTAATCCAGAGGTAGAGGGTGTGGAAGGGCATATGGAGCTGAGCTATGGAATGCAGAGAAGGTTAAATGGTAACTAGTAAATACTGATTAAATAGAACAGAATTAGGTTTTAAATGGGATCTTTCATACATGGACTACCTCAAGGCAATCTTCCAACCAATTAGATATTAGGATTTTCTTTAAACACACACACAGAAAGAGAGAGAGAGAGAGAGAGAATTTATTTGGCTACATTTTTGTCATTACAGCAAAACTCAGCCAAGATTGTTTGTAATTTTATATATATTATAGATGATTTACGTATTATTACAAAGCACAGTGGCTATGTTTTTATGTACAAGTCAAAAAATTAGCCATATAAGTATTTTAAGGTGGGGGGAAAATTGTACATCAGTACTTTACACAGCACTGATTTCTTTTCACCATCAACTCATTTACAGCAGAATAACCTATATATTCTTAAAGTGAAGTAAAAAATTAGTGAATGATAAGTTAAACATTTTTTTAAAATATATCAACTTCAGCTGTCTGTAGGCGTTCTGCATAGAACATCCCGTAGTCATGTGTGCTACTTAAAAAGAGTGTTCATAAAATGCTACAGAAGCAGCTAAAAATATTGGGATTCTATACGTCACCGTGCTGGCTGCAGGGAGTCTGATGCACATATGGACTGTATCACTGAGTTTGTGGGGATTTTGAAAGATTCATAATTTTTTGCACATTGGCCCCATTTGCATTGATTTTAATCGATATTTTGGATTTATGCTTTGGATTAGTGTGTTGAATCAGGAACCCTAAATAAATAAATACACCAGTTCTTCAGCACCGCACTGGCTTATAGATTACCATGTTTTAGGAAGCACACTGGACTGGGTCTTTAATTGGCTTAAATTGTTGTATTTCACCCTTCAAATAAAAGCATCTGAAAAAGTGATAAGTCTAGCACAGTGCCACAAAGCGAACAGTCTGGGGGTTTATTGTACCAGCAAGTGAAGCAAATTCCAGAGTTGAGGAACTTCTGCCAGGAGTCCCTGCCACCCATCTCCAGACATAACATTAAGGATGCATCGGCTGATGTCCCCAGCTACACAGTGCCTGAGGAGATAGGAAGCCTTTTAGATTACTAGGTTCCAAGCCATAGAGGACTTTATAAATCAAAAAGTCAACACCTTGAACTGCACCCAGAAGCAAATAGTGTATCCTGCAGCTTTACCTATTTAGAGCAGGCAGTCATTTACATAGAATAGGTCCCATGTACTCTCAGTGGTCTCTCTGTTTTTAGGGCATGGAATTACATGATGGTAAGCAGTGTAAAAAACAAAGATAACGCATCTACCCTCTGAAATAAAATGTACATATAAAAAGATTTGCTAAAATTAAGATATTTTTCATAATCAGATGTTGTTAAGGTCACACTTCATCCCGTTACTCCTGAATTATTTTAAACACACCAGATTCTTAGGGTGGTTAAGTTCCGAATTCTGATTAGTGTTTATTCCACTGGCAGTAAATCTGTAAAATAAAATCAGCGAGACTGCTCACAGAGTAAGACACAATTCAGTGCGTGAAAGGGTATTGATATCCAACCCTAAGGGAGTAAGGATAGTAAAGATCAATGAAAATATGGAAATCCTGATTCATAATAGTGCATCCAACTTTCAGAGAAACAGACCTGCACCAGAACAAAAAAAGTATACAGTACTGTGGAGCGCTGGAAAGGGGGTGGGAGGCACTCAATTATTTGTAAGTAATGCTGCATAGAGTGTGGTTTTAATTAGCAGTGAGTCATGAAGTAGAAAGGTTTGCCAGATACCAGGCTGCAGTCCAACTCATTACCACTCCTAAATGGTTGCACACTTGGAGCAAATGTGTCTGCAGGCCTTTTTTATTAGGACTCAGAAAATCTAAAGCAGGTGAATTCAGCTGGAGAAGGGCCCAGACTGCAAACTCAGAGAAGCACAATGCCAGTCAAAAAATATAAAGTGCGGGGGGTGGGAGGAGGAAAGAAAAGAGAAATGTTAACTTCCCAGCTGTGTCTGAAAGTATAACCGTCACTGAAGCAGATGGTGATTTTATGTGCCAACATGCAGAGACAGTATATACAGTTTAATAGGTATGGGGGCGGGGGGAGTTGTTTTTCTTGAGACTATGGAAGACTATGCCAGTCAGCATGGGTTTATTTGAGTGCAGTATTCAATCTATTTGGCTTAACAAAGAGAAGGTTAAGGGGTGACTTGATTGCAGTCTGTAAGTACTGACATGGGAAACAAAAATTTGATAATGAGCTCTTCAGCCTAGAAGATACAGGTATAAAACAGTCCAATGCCTGGAAGTAGAAGCTAGACAAATTCCGACTGGAAATAAAAAACAGTTTTTAACAGTCAGGGTAATTAATCATTGGAACAATTTACCAAGGGTTGTCGTGGATTCTCCGTCACTGGCAATTTTAAAATAAAGATTGGATGTTTTTCTAAAGGATATGCTCTAGTTCAAATTCCGGTGACCTGTGTTTATACAGGAGGTCAGACTAGATCAACACTTTGTTACCTTCTGGCCTTATAATCTCTGAATCTATGGATTGTCTAATATTGTAAGTGACTGAAAAAATCCCTGTAAGACTGTATAACTTAAACTTTACCATATGTGATCTTAATTGGAATGTACATTTTTAGTTTTGCTCTCACTGTACTTATCACCTTTCCCCTCAAACTTTATTCTTGTCCATGCTACTTAGAATCCTAAAAATCCCTGGTCCGTGCTTTAGGTCAAAGAATATGAACCGGGTTTAAGCTCAGACGGTCCCTGACTCTCAATTTGGAATCTCAAAAATGTTTGAAAAAGTTCTTAAATAAAGAAAAGTTTAGAAAATGAAAGTCAGCAAGGAAGGATAGTCTTGTGGTCATGACACTGTAATGGATTCAGGAGATCTGGGTCAATTCCCAGGTATGCCACAAATCTCTCTTGTGGTCTCAGGTCAGTCTTGTAATCTCTCTCTACCTCAGTTACAATCTCTCAACTAATAATTCTTTTATATTATTTTATCAAGTCACCTCTTATTTGTCTCCTAAGATAAACAATCCATCTCTTCCCTTTCTGGGCCCTTAATCATTTTTGTTGAATATCTCGGAACCCCCTCTAGTTCTGCAATATCCTTTTGAGATGGGGAGACTAATATTGCACACAATAATACAGATGAGGCCACACACACTGATTTATATAAAGGCATTATTCACCATCCTATTCCTTAGGCATCCTAACATATTCTTACCTTTCTTAATTGCCACTGCACACTGAGATGAAGTTTTCATTGACATGTATACAGTAGTATCCAGGTCCCTTTCTGGAGCTGATACAATTTATTTAGAGCTCTGTAGGGTGAATAAGTAGTTTAAAAATTTCCCTCCAATGTGCATTAGAACTTGTGGTTCTTGCATTTATCAACATTGAATTTTGTCACTGTTGTCCATTCATCTTCTTGATTAGCTGTCTAGGAAGTTCCTCAGTCCTCTCTAGTCATGAATAACCTAAATAATTTTGTGTCTTCAAATTTTGCTACCTCACTGCTCACCCATGCCCCCCACCCCACATCATTAATAAATAAGCAACATGGAAACTTGAAACATGCCACTGTTTACCAGAAAATAAAGAGACTAAATGCTCACTTTTTCAGATATTGTGAGTGATGTCTTAGCCTGCAGGTGGTTAAGTCTGCCAGTTTCTCTCTCATTAACAAATGGTGTTTCAGCCTCTCAGGTCAACCTGCCTAACTCCATGTCTGTGATTTTCCCCCTTTTTCGCTTTTGGCTTATAATCTTCACAGTTTTTGAAGTCAAGATTTAAGATTTTATTACCATATTAGCCATGTAATCCTGTGTTGAATTCATATTAAATTTGCTTAGGTGTATCTTGGGAAGTGAAATCTCTGACCATTCCCTGTGCCTTCCCCGATCCCACTCTAGAACTCCAATTTTCTTTTCCAATTTCCTGTGTATTTCAAAAATTCTTTTGATCCTACATAGGTTTCAACCAATAATGTAAAACTCATTTTTGAATACACTCTGGCGAGCATAGCTTTCTATGTTAAGAGTTCTCCCCATAGGAGGCTGTTGATTGCCTTTGCCTACAGAGTTAGATCAAAAACCATTATCTTTCTGTCACAGCCTTCAGGTTCCCTAGTTTTCAGTAATTTCCCATGTGTGAAACATTACTATAATCTCCGGTTCATATTCTCCTTTCACACTGGTGTAACTCCATTGACTTCAATGAAGTTACCCAGGATTTACACCAATGTAAATGTGAGCAGAATAACGCTCGCTAGAATCACAAGTTCAGATCCTAGCAGGGTTGACTCAGTTCTTTCTGTTCTGTATGAACTTCAGTGATGTCATGAGGCTTTTAACTTGAATAGGAGTTTTCCCACTTGTCCGGGGCTTATTAGGACTCAGTTTTAAAACATGGTATGGGTATGAGTTGATGCTATCCACAGCGACCAGTTCAATTGTGTTCTAAACAAATTAAAAGTTCAATTTTGCCCACTGTATGTAGTGTACTGTGTGCTGATCAGTTGTTACTCTCCTTCCACAAAATGGGTGCATTTTTGAGGTTCTATATTTATGTTCTTAAAGTGTCTGGGATCTTTTTGGAAGTAAGGAGTTGAGTATTTGAAAGATGATGATAATTGCTTAAGACATGCATGAATCTTGTCTCACATTTATATTTTTGTGTATTACCATAATGTGTTAAACTTGTTTTCATCAGCACTCTTGTCTTATTCCTGTTATAACTGATTTTCAGGCTATATAGTATAGTTGTAAACTCTTTGCAAGAGCTAATCAATCTACAGTTTATCAGTACTCTGAGCTAAGTATTCAATGCTTCACATAACTTACTGCAGGTAAAATATTTACCACTATACAGCGTTAACAAGGAGTATTTTGATATCAAGAAATGGACAAATTCATAGAATCCTCTTAAAAATTGCAAGTCCAGTCTTGCAAACTCTTCCACATGAGTAGCCCCATATATCTCAATGGCATTAGTTGTATGAGAAATGATTCATTGCCCGAGTAGGGGTTTGCAGGGTGTGTCCTCAACAAATGGTTTTACTTTTTCCCTCCTAGAGTGAAATCCTGGACCATTTAAATTCAGTGGCAGTTTTGCAGTTAATTTCAATAGGGCCAAGATTTCATCCCTAATTTCCTTGTAAATATTGAGGATTAGATTGTGTCTGTTAGATGTAGGTCTGTTCTGGGGTCTTTGTGCTTGGGCATCACTCCAAGGGAGCTTTAAGGAGACATTGTGCATTAAGGAGCCTGCCAGCAGTTCCATCCTTTGATATGCTCTGTGGCAGGCCAGTTCAGTAGGCAGTTGTGTCCAGTGGGAAATGCCATTCTCTGTCTTCCCTACCTCATTTGTCTTCCCTGTCTTCTCTGTCTTCCCTACCTAATTTTGGAGGAGAGAGCAAGCCACAGTTTCTTCTGAGCAGCTACTCAATTATATTTCAATATAGGTGGCTAAATCCTGGATATAAAATACCATCCAATGTTACTGTCAAAAATCACCAAACAGAACAGCAGGAGAATTAAAAATATGTGGAAAGCTCACGACAAAAATCCCACACATAATTCATATTGATTAACAAGAATGATATTCTTATGATTTGTTTGGTTTGTGTTTATCTTTCACAGCGTATCTCCGTTTGTGTTGAAGAGGGGTGTAAAAATGATAAATGCCATATTTAATTCGGCATTGATATGGGTATTGCATCCTACTGTCGTCATGCATTGATTTAGGTTCCGGAATGAGCAAACATTAGAGTTGCTAATGCTGAGAGTGGAATTTGGGAGGGCTGTTCTTCCAGTCATAATTTGTAACCCTCCTCCTATATTTTTTTTAAAAAGAACCCCGATCACCTTCTGCTTAAGTAAAGTCCTGGTCTATCTCCCACTGAAGTCATTCAGAGGTGTTTAGGGGCCATAAGTGTTTGTGACACCTCAATAGCTCCTCCAGCTTACATCATGAGAGGAAAGTTTGTCAGCAGAATATTGCATTGTCTTGCTTATTTTTTCTTTGGACATTTTTGGGTCAGATCCTCATTTGAAAAATTCTGCACATACATTGAAATCCCTCTTCCTTCCAGTTCTCCCATTTTTTAAAGTAAATGGTAGGTAGCTTCTTAAAAAAATTTTTTTTTTGTTTTGCGCATTGTGGACATTTAGACTTATTACAAATGAGCTTAAAAATGTGACCTGCAAAATGTTATCACAAGTTACATTGAAAATTAAACAAAGAGGTTTGGGTAAAAAAGAAAAAATCAAATCAAAATACTGAGATAGCATAAGCTATTCTCATAGTCTAGCTGAAACCAAGGTATTGGAAGCAGAGATCTTGCATGCAAACCTGGTGTAGTAAGATTTCCAGACCAAACAGTTCAGATATAAACATTATTCAAACAGAAACTTTCTGATGTAATTCAGTTAGTAGTTGCAATATCCACAATGATCTATATAAATTATATCTAACAATTGTATAGGGCTATACTTTGATTAAGTAATCCTCACAACACCCCTGTGAGGTAAGTACGGAAGATAAATATTTTCCCTATTTTACAGGTAGAGAAACAGACACAAGAGGTGACAGTGCAGTTGTAGTCTGAAAAATGTCACTATCAAAATGGCATTGTGGGGCTCTCCATGTGTTGCTCTTTTATTTCCAGATAATATACGTGCATATCCCTTTTCTGCAAATGGAACCAGAGATCTCAGAGTTAAGTTGGTTTAAAAAAAAAAAAAAAAAATTGTCAGGAATCGTCCTAAAGGTTCAAATTGTGCCCTCCACCACATTTATGCAACTCCCACTGTCTCTGTGTTATGCTCTCTCAGACACCTGGGGAAACCCATTATCTTCTATGATTTTGCACAGGTGTAACTGATTGGAATTTAGTTAAGAATTCTGTTGATGATGAACAAAAAGGAATAGAATCCAGTTTGCTCTCTCTTAGCTGAGCGGGCTCTGGAAAGCTGACAGGACTTCAAAGTTGTAAGAATTTATTTCAGCCAGTAAACTCTCTGACTCACAGGGATCTGTTGAATAAGAAAGAACCATTTTTACCTAGTAATTTTTCAGAGTATAATTGCACTTCATGCAACTTGCCTTAGGTCACTCATCAAGACAGCATCAGGGCCAGAATTAGAACTCAGAAATTCCTGTCATCTTAGTACACACTGTATCTCTCATTATGTTTTGCATTTCTGTACTGCCTATAATCCAAACATTCTGAAACATGAATACATTCATCCAAACATCAAGTTTATAATAGTTTGTCTTGCCTTTACATTCCTGTTTATGTCTATAAGCATCATATAAAGCTTGATACACAAAAATTGATGTATAGTCTTTTGCCATTGCATTTAGAATAAAAATTGATTCTGACATAGTTGCTCAAAGCTCAAAACAAACTTTGAGGTTTGGATAAGTTCAGATAACTTTTTTTTTCTCCAAACTGATTTCTCATTTTCTCACTCCTCTGTGTTTCCTGGTTCCTGGGAGGAAACGTCAGAATACTGCAGAAGAGGGTATTTGTGCTGCCTTTATGATCTAACTTGAAGGAGGAAGCACCTGAACTCTCATGAGAGACTGTTCTTGTGAGCTTTCCAGTGCCATTACACAGATTCAAAAGGTCAAATAGTGTAATACATTGGCAAACTTTGAAGGGTTTTTTTTTTTTCCATTCTGAGCCACAGAACCTTTGGAGATCCACCTCTATCTAGCTATAATATCTCTGGTTAATAAAAATTGCAATGATGACAACCATGAGATTTTTAAAGGGTTAGATTCCTGTCCTTTCTCGTGTCCAAAAGTCACTGAATGACTATTCTGTGTATTTACAGATGTTGTATCCTTAGTTGTAGGTACAATACAAAAAAGTTTTCTGGTGCAAGAATGAATTTAAATTGAGACGAAGGCTGCCTGTTAGTAAATACATCCATGGGACTTAGGATATCTCAGTGCATTAGTGTTTATACTGTAACAGATGAAACATGTAAAAGCTAGATGTTATTAAAGCAGTCCCCAAAAGTAGCTAATGGATATTCTGGCCCTAGCCATGATAGTAGCTGCCACAGAGGCAAGACTGTTTCTCTGCCTGTACTTTATCTCTGTTTGGCAGTTTTAAAAAGTGTTGTACAGTGAACACTCCTGGGACTTGCACAAAGTTGAAAAACCTAAACTACATTTAGTCTGTTTATAAAAAAGTCATGGGGCCCCGTTCTACATAGAAAAGGCCATGGAAACACATTTTTATGACTTCAAAAATGTTATATACTAGTTGAATGGAGAGGTTTATTTGATTTAATCAGCAGCCACAGGGATTCTGTAGTTGCATAGTAAGTAATTTATTATGGAAGTAAAAGTATTTTTCTAACTATGTCCTATGCTGCATTAATTTGTAGTCTCAGGCTGACCCATGTGGGGTGAAGGCTTTGCAAAACAGTCTGCCTGGAATAATGCTGTTTTATGATGTGCATGTCCATATCTTACAGCATACGCATCAAAAACTGTTAGAACAGGCACATTATCACCAGGTGGAAGTCAAAATCCTTAGTCCATTCACGTTGTGCCCAACCTCAGCGATTAGTTCTATTTTTATTTGAGAAAACAACAATAGAAGCTTCAGAGTTGTCATTTTAAACAATCTGTTAGATGTAAATTGGGACTAGTAAGCAGGGACTGGTAAGTCCAGGAAGACTCTTCTTCCCAGTGGTTCTCCCCCTCCACACTGACAAATACCCCAACACCCAGACTAAAGGGGATTAAGACAGAATGTGCATCAGATTGACTAGAACTATGGGGAGCCAAACTAGGGTGACCAGACTCTCGAAGTGAAAAAAACCAGGATCCCTGTTGTGTTGTAGGGAAACCAAATGGCCATTTTTGGCAGGAGTTAAGAAGATATGCACAGGATGAGTTTAGCCGCTGAGATGGGTTGGAAGAGAGAAGAAAGAAAAAGGGTTTCTGCTCCACCATCTATGCAACAAAGCAACTTCCCTTCTTTTACTTACTTGTCACCCTTGGTTTTTTCTTCTTATTTCTTTTTTCCTTCCTTCCTTTTCCCATCTTGTGTATTTCCTGCAGTTTGTTTAATACTTTCTAAATTCTCATGTTTTCCCCCAAGACCAGTTTTTAAATTCATTTTTCTGTTCCCTTCAGGGTAAGGGTTTTGTTTTTTGATTGGTTGGTTTTGTGTTTTTTCTCTATGTTCAGTTTTATATTTCCCGTTCTTGCACATATGTGAAGGTACTGATTCAGGATATTAAATCATTATTATTGTTGTTTTAAAAGAGCTCTCTTTTTAGCTTGCAATGAAAATGGCTTGTGTATAACATCTTCCTATTCAGTATAGACTCCTAGCAATAGCATTTATATAATGATTTTTATATTCAAGGCATTTTACGCACATTCATCTATGCAGATCCATCTCTGCCAAATTCTGCATAGCGAAAGAAAGTGGCTGTCATTCTGGTCTCCTAGAAGAGTGCTCCTCTGCTCAGATACCGATTTTGCCAGCATGGCCAGGGGATGTTATGATTCAGCTTGTAACTTCTTGGAAAATCTAGCATGAGAACTAGCAAACATTTACAGATGGGGTAACTAAGAAAGATAAATTAAGAGCATTCTTTAAGCGCATAAATTAAGTCCATCGAAGGAGTCACTCTCAAAGCTGGGATTAGGCATTGGGAATTCTTAGCCCAAAGGTCTATGCTCCGATTACTGGACATGCCAATCTCTAGTAGAAAGCATAATTTGTATATATACAAACAAAATCTGTTTTCAAAAGTTTCCCCTTGAGCTCATTGTTTTAATCCACATTGTCATTTATATCGAACGTCTGCCAGTCTCGTTTGTAATAGCAGTTACTTTGAAATTACATTTTTATTTTTGTTGTAAACAGTATCTCCATAGATACAGATAAATAAATGGAAGAGCTGAAGATGTCCTCCTTTATATAAGTCCGTGCACACTAAAAGCTCAATCCCACATCCCTGAACATCCAGAAGTTCCACTAATTTCATTTGTTTTTTACATGCACATAAGAGTTAGCCGTTTAATGATCATGTTAAACAAGAAACATAGAGCTACAGTTGGCTTGGAAACACAGGACTGGACCCAACAGGCTAAATAAGGAGTTCTTCTAGTAATTGTAGTACATAGAAAGGTGTCATTGTACTCTTTTTCCTGTGTCTTTCCCATTAATATAGTGGTAGGAAGAATATTATGCAGCATTTAGCTGAACTGCAGCATTGTTTTGTGGTTAATTATTTAAGTAAAGTAGCATCAACTAGAGAGCTCTCTAGACGTGAGATCCAGCAAGGGCTGCAGACAATAGTAATTCCTCTCCATGCTAACCCCCCCACCCCCCAAGTGCTTACTGAGTGTGCACACTGCAACCTCCTAATGATTGCCTTGCTTCTAGAGCTATTAACTTTGTTTGTTGAAAGCCATGAAAATGAACTGTGACGATGGCAAAGTGGTTGTGACGCCAGTGCTCTCCACTTATAATGGACATAATTAGTGAAACAGCCGGATGTGTCTGAGAGAGAGGATTTCCCAGACCAGCTCTACAGCTTTTAATACATATTTCATTGTCTGCAAAATAGAAACTCTAGATGGAACAAGCTTTTTCTGGGCAGTCACAGACAATATTAATGGGAAGAGAAAGTTGGCAAAAAGTTGAAAGGTGAAATGGAACAAGAGGGAGTTTCTTTCCCTTGGGGAATCCACCTAACAAAATTGTAATGAAGTATTCTGTACAGTTAAATACTCAGAAGGATAACAGTTCTGCAATTTCCACTGGAAGCCACCCAATCAATGCTCTCGAATTTATCATTTCCAGTGGCCGCAATAAATATGTTGTTCTCTTGAAAAGTCATTAGATATAATACTCACATGTGCCCGTAGCTATTAAAAAGAAATTAATTGGGTCAGATGCTCAGCTGATTTAATTTTGAGTCACTCCAGTGAAACAAACGGAGCTATGCCAAGTTACACAAGGTGAAGATCTGGCCCATTTATTGTTAGATTTTTTTTTTAAATGTCCTTTATGTTGTGTCTGGATTAATATATTTTCCTTCAATTGTATTCATGCTGGGCCTCCTGGTAATGCAGATGCCCCCCATCCTGTGTCAGGCTAGGGCGATTAAGACCCCTTCACTCAATGATGTGTATCTTTCTGTTCTTCAGAAAGTTTAATATCTTTCCCTGGACCAGGGTCACCACCAAATCCTAACAAATTACTTACCCATTGTGTGTGTCTTTTCTGGTTTTCTTCTTCTTCTTTCTCTTTTTTCATTATTTAATTCCCCTTTTCCTCCCATTTTCATTGTTTAATTGCCACTTAACTTTTTTCAAATTTGTCTTTCTCTTCCTTGTATTATTTGTTTCTTCACCTTCTTTCTTTCTCACATTCTCTTACTCTCTCTCATCCTTCCAGGCTTCCATCTCTCTTTCTTTGAGCTTCCATGATGCATCTCTTTTCCTCCCAGTCTTTTCGTCCATCCATCCTGAGTTATCCTCATAGCTCTTTCATTCTATTCCCCTGTCCCAAACACATGCGCACTTCGCTTTCTTCTCTCTTTCCTTGTTGCTGAGATTCTCTCCATCTCTTTCTCTTTTCTGTCGGTGGAACTGTTATATGAATACCAGTCCCACATGCTGGGCCTCCTCTTTGGATAAATTGATAGCATAACATTACAGAAACAAAATAGAATGGGGATGTGGGGACCAACTGGGATGCTCTTTTGGTGAATTTGATTCAGTCAGGTTTGAGTAACATAGTGTAACCAGTGGATATATATTGAAGAAACAAGAAAGCTTGTTTACTGTAATGTTTCTATCCATGATCTCTTTTTGCATTTATACTAATAGCACACTGGTATTAATCTCTTTTAGAGAGTAACATTTATAGCCACATCCATACTAGAATTACATATACAGAATTATCTTTCTCTGCTATGAAAACTAGCCTTGATAGTGTAATGAAGCAAATCTAGGTTTGGAAGAAGGCCTAGATTTTTTGATTTCTAAGTCCAGGCATGCTACTGATAGTTGTCATGGCTGTTCATTGTGTCAATGCCTCTTGCTAACTAATGCATGGAAAGATCCAGGAAAAGGCTACTAACACACCCTTCCATCCAATGGATAAACTCTGGGTTCATAAGAAGGGGGAAGGAAAGAACCTGCAATAGGGAATGGTAATGATCCCAAGAAGGAGGTTACCCTGAGGAACATCATCTGGTAGGGAGCCACCTTTGGTCAGGGCCTGGAAATACTACTGATGATCTGTGCCTCAAAGGGACTTAACAAAATCTAATCAACAAACCTGGCAGAATGTTGAGTGGTCATAATTTTGAATAGAAACATGTAGAACTGGAATTACTTTCTACCTGCCAGAGGAACCAGCTGGATTACATTTGACAGGAAAAATCTTACTCTCAAATATTTTTCACCTCTTTCTTCTTAAGACAAGTCTAAGGTGGTAGCCTTAGATATCCAAATGGACTTCTAATATATCTTTCACAACTCTTTATTCAGATTATTTTGTGATTATAGAGTCAGTCACTATAAAAATGACTTGACTCATTATATGACATAGGTCTCTCATTTCATATCACATTGTTTTCTCTCTCTTTCTAAGGCTGGAAGAGAAAAGTTAGAGCCAGATGATGCATTAATGTGTGAAGATTTGGATGGTGGAGAAAATAGCGAAGAGGAATTTGAAGAAACTACAAAATTAAAACTACTGCGCAGAATTGCCTCACTGGCTTCCAAATTGAAAGAGTTTATTGGAAACATTATAACCACCGCTGGAAAAGTTGTTGTTACAATTTTACTTGGTTCAACAGGTTGGTGCTTTTGATAAATTCTCCAAGAGTCCCTAAGATTATGCATTCTACAAATGAATTTCCAGCCCTTTGGTACACTGGGGAATAACCATGGAAATTTGGAAGGAAAATTAATTGCTGCTGATTTTTATTTAAATTAACTTTTTGGCAGGCATGGAAATACAGTGAGTTGCTTAATTTCATTCATTTATTTATTTATTTTGGTGCTAGTACTAAGTAGCCCACTCATTGTATATATTCATTTTAAAACTATTATTATGGCCAAACTGGGAAAGAAGTGAAATGTGCATTAATAGACTCAGTGCTGGCTCCTTCTAACAACACTCACTCACACTCACATTCACACACATCGCACATATCACACACACACGCACACATGTCACACAATATTAAACAAACAAAACATTACTACTCTTTATTTACTGGTTTGTTCTACATTCCGTAATAAAAATTGTTCAAATTTGATTTTTTTATGAAATTACGAAATCGGTTGATAAAGGTAACTGTGATGACATAATATACTTAGACTTCTGTAAGGCATTCAACATACTCCTGCATGACATTCTGGTTAATAAAAAGAACTATATAAAATTAATGTAATCTATATTAAATGGATTAAAAACTGGTTAGCTGATGGATCATGAAAAGTAATTGTAAATGAGGAAACATCATCCTAGGAGGATGTTTCTAGTGGGGTGCTGCAGGAGTCTGTACTCCCAATGCTATTCAATGTCTTTATCAAAGAATAAAACAGAATAAAGTATAACATTTATGGTGAAATTTGCAGAAGATTCACAAAGAATGGTGAAGTGGTAAATAGTGATGGGGACAGGTGAGTTATGCAGACCAATCTGGATCACTTGGCAAAGTGGGCTTATTTGGATATTATGCATTTTAATGGAGCCAAATCTAGGAGCATAGAATGTAGGTCACACCTAAAAGATGTGAGACGATATCTTGGAATGCAATGACACAGAAGAGGACTTAAGGTTCATTGTAGATAACCAAATGAACATGAGTTTCCAATGCGATGCTTTAGCTAAGAGGGCAAATGCATTCTATGGCTATATAAGCAAAGAATATAAAAGAGGCGTTCAGAGGTGATATTCCTTCGGTGTTTGGAATTAGTGAGAACTTTAGTGTAGCACTGTCCAGTTCTGGTGTCTGCACTTCAAAAAGGGTGTTGAAAAATTGAAAAGAACTCAGAAAAGAGCTATAAGAATGATTTGAGGTCTGGAAAAGATGTCTTATAGTGCAAGATTTAAGAAGCTCAATCTGTTTAGTTGGGGGGAGGGAGGTTAAAAGGTGATTGATCACAGTTTGAAAGTACCTGCCAAGGGAAAAGTTTTTTTTCTGATAGTAGATATTTTTTTAATCTAGCAGAAAAAGGCATAATGAGATCCAATGGTTGCAAACTAAAACTAGACAACTTCAGGCTAGAAAAAGGTGCAGTTTTTTAACAGCAAGGGCAATGAGCAATTGGAATAACTTTCCTATGAATGTGGTAGATTCTCCATCACTGAAGACTTTAAATCAAGACTAAATATCTATTTAAAAGAAAGAACAGTGTTATAAGCTTGATGCAGATTTACTGGATGAGTTTCTATGGCGTGTGTTATGCACGAGATCAGACTAGATGATCATAAGGGAACCTTCTGACCTTTAAATATATGAATCTTTAAAATGGTATATACCCCCTTGCAGATTATATACTGGAGGAGAGACAATAGCTAGGCCTAAAGTACCACGTACAAGCCTGTGATGATGCTAATACAACACAGACCAATTTACTGTTAGTGGAAGGTTCTTTTAGCACAGGTATATAAAGCTAATTTTAGTATGGACAATACTGTGTATCCTACACCTTAGCAGTGAAGGGCTGCAGTCACCCCAGGTTTATGTTAGCTTGTGCTAACATAACCCAGGATGAAAGACCCCTGTCAGCTGAAACACAACAGGAAGTGGGGATTTTCATCAGTGTAAAGAGTTCACAACCCGACTCAGCTTGGGAGCTGAAAGGGAGACATCATCACTCAAGAGTGGGTGGAGCTGGCCAGGAGAGCACGCTGGCAGGAGAATGCATTGATTCATCCCATCCATCAGGTGGCTTCTGTCTGATGGTAGGGTTCCAAACACAGTTTAAAGCTGCATCCACCAAGGCAGGGGTTCTCAAACTGGGGGTTGGGATCAGTGGCATAGCCAGGTGGAGGGACGAGGGGGAGCAAAAAAAAAAAAAAGGCACCACCCACTGCGGCGCTTTTACTGACGGGGCAGCGCGCAGGGTCTTCGGCGGCACCTCGGCAGCAGGACCTTCACTCACTCCGCAGGTCTTTGGTGGCATTTTGGCGATGAAGTTTCAGTGCCGCTGAAGACACCTGGAGTGCCGCCCCGTCAGTAAAAGCACCGCAGTGGGTGGCGCCTTTTTTTTTTCCGCTCCTGGGTGAGTAAAATTAAAAAGGTGCCACTTGTGCTCAGTGCGGGAGCGGCCGCTGCCCCGCTCCCCCCCTAGCTACGCTACTGGTTGGGATCCCTCAGGGGGACCCAAGGTTCTTACATGGGGGGGTCGCAAGCTGTCAGCCTCCACCCCAAACCCCACTTTGCCTTCAGCTTTTATAATGGTGTTAAATATATAAAAAGTATTTTTAATTTATAAGGAGGGGTCACACTAAGAGGCTTTCTACGTAAAAGGGGTCACCAGTACAAAAGTTTGAGACCCACTGCACCAAGGAATGGGTCCTTCTGAGGGATAGCAGGCCACTTTCCTGTGGGATGACTACCCAGACTCAGATGAATGAGCCCCAGATCTCTTGGGATCTATCCACCTTCCATTCAAGTATGCAATTGTCAAGATTTTTGAAGCAAAATAGGCCGGATTCATCCCTAGTATGATTCCATTGACTTCAGTGGATTGCTTTGGCGATGTCTTTGGCCCATTATGTAGGATCAAAGATTCTTCCTTGTGTCATTTCCTCCAGTTTCCTGTGTCTTAGATATGAGCATCTCCCCATCCCTACCTCCTCAAATCCCCCTCTGGGGTACAGTAGACATTTCATGAGAGTGAGGAGCAACTTCACAAATGAAATGTTGTTTAAGTGTGTAAAAGAAAATCTACATGGGATACAAGAAAGCCCTGGGTATACACTAAGTATTACAAATATTTATGAGGTATAAATTGGATTACTTTTCATCCATATTTGGCACTTACATAGACCACATGTACCGGATATATTGTAGATGCTCTTTTATTTCCAGTTTACACAGTATCTCACTGACTGGGACACAAATTTCTAGTAATATAAATTCAATGATTACAAGGGAAACTTTCACACCATATTCATTACTCATAGTATTTTATTATCCTACCGATTATTTTACAGAAATGTAATCAACTTGAAATCTAATATATTTTTTAAAGAAGTTAAAAGTACTTTCAGGTACAGCACCTACCTCTGCGTCTCCCTGCTGGTTTGGGGGTTTATGAACACAAATTCTTGTTTTTCTCTCCTCTTTTACTGTGGGAAAGATCTGTACAAACTAGGAACACGAAGTACTCAGAGGAAATATCGAAATTGACTGTATATAGACATGGCAGAATTTGATTTCATAATTCTTTAATTACAGTAGATGTTGAGATTCAAAAAGTTAAAGCTTTATAACCATTAAACACAAATTGTCAACATCACATGTCAAAATACATCAAACTCTAAGAAGTTATCAAGCAGCATTTTTCTTACTCTGTCTATCTGTAAATTTCTATTAGTACTGATGGAAACATTTTTTTCATCGGTGTGAAATCAACATTTACTAATTTAAACCTAATCCTTCTAAACCCAGCTACATACCAAGTGGTGTTTTTCATTGAGTGAGCAAAATGAAATCTATATATCTATATATGTTTTATGGCATTTTTCAGTTAATAGCAGTCTGAGATGTTACCTATAATAAGTAAAAACTATCAAAACAGAAATGTTGTTTTGAAATTGTTTTGGTAAACTACATAATGTTTTAGGATTAATAAATGTTTTTAATGCTAATATTCTCAAAGTATCCTCAATATTTGTTTTTGCAGGCATGATGTTGCCATCTTTGACGTCAGCTGTGTATTTCTTTGTATTTTTGGGGCTGTGTACGTGGTGGTCCTGTTGCCTAGCATTTGATCCGCTGATATTCAGCTGTCTGTGTGTATTAATGGCTATATACAGTGCGGGGCACTTGATTGGACTTTATCTGTACCAGTTACAATTCTTTCAGGAAGTTGTTCCCCCAAAGGACTACTATGCAAGGTAAGAGACCTATCTACATTATTTAATTATAGACAAGTGCTGCACTTTTCTGATGACAGATGTTGTTGCAATTGCTCTTCCACATTACAAATAATTTAACATAGTTTTAGGAAAATAGTGTAATGCCAGGAAAATCCTAGTTCAGTCTTTGAGAGTCAAAGCATGAAGTAAACTTAATTGGCCTTAGAGGCTTCTCTGTGTGAGAGATGACAACAATGTGCCTTTTTAGGCAGGAGCAATCCACAGTGGGAAAGAGAGGGGTTCTCAGGCTAAAAAGATAAGAGAAACCCAGAAGATAGAATGACCCACGGACTAAGGGAATTGGCAGTACATCACCCGGAACATGCACACACGTTTGTGGCAGTGGAGACAAGAAGGTATCAAATACAACATTACTACCTCTTGATTGGTAGAGAGTGTACATACATTATTGTCATTGTCAATGCACTTACTTTGAACTGAGGGCTACTTTGACAACTTGCCAGGAGGTTGAGGATCATGCCTGCTTTGCATAATATTAGGCAAATTGCATGAACCTTCCTTACCTTCAATAATATAGAGGTATATCCTGTGCTTATACACCACACAGCAGTTCTATGCTCAGACACGCAGCCTGGACGCTTGGATCAAAATGTAACATGCTGGTGTCTGAAGTTTCCACACAGCACCTCTGTAATAAATAGCTATTGGATGTAAAACATACAAGAGGAAATCTTTTTTTAAAAATCGAAAGGATATGAAATCATGAAAGTATTTTATTCATTAGTACGTGTTCCACTGGGTTGTGACTTCAGATTGCCTTTATGATAAATAATGCTTATGGCCATTATATTTAATTGAATTCAATTAAAACTAACTCTTTAATTTTCATGTTGTCTATAGTAAGTTTCATGTTACTTTCAGCTATTTTAAATTGAAAATGAAAGAACACTTGATGAGGCAGAATTAATCATTTTTTGTCTTAAACCAATTCGTTAAAACAATTGAAAAATAGAGTCTCACAACTGTATATGTATCTGTTTTCATACAATAGTTGGTACATTAAGTACATTGGCATGTTACGTTCAGTTTCTGGCACTTATATTTTTCAACATTTTATTTATTGCACAACTACATTTTGTAATGTTGGGATTGCTGACTTTAGGAGGATGATCTAAGTAGCCATATGGTGCAGGGAATATAAATCTTCACATGTATATCAGAAAAGAGATTCCTAGATGTAGATTCTTTTGTACCATCTAGAGGCCAGCTTAGGCAATTGTATGAATTCGCATAATCTAGAGGGAGAAAAAAAAGAAAAGTATTTTTAAAGCAGATTCTTAAGCAGCCTAAAGCACTTCTTTTTCATAGGTTTATAGATTCCGACATTAGAAAGGACCACTAGGATCAAGTCTCACCTTCTGTATAACACAGGCCATGGAACTTCCTTTTGCTTCTTTTTTAATATGTTGGGAGAAAATTGCAAACATCCCATTAACTACCGGTGTACTAGGATATGGCCCTATATTATACAGCAATAAATTCTTATCATGGTAGAAAAGCTTTTCTAATCTGCTTTGTAGTGTGCTGCATAGTATTTTTACTTAAAGCATTAAAGCACTCTCTTTAATTTGAATATTTATAAAGACTACTCTTCTTTTCACTTATTTCAAATCCACGCGTGAAAACAGCTAAAAGTTTGCAGTTAATGTAGTTTAGATCTTAATTTTTGCTTTAAATTTCTTTGTAAACAGTGCAATTGTGCTTTTGCATAATAGAATTTCACTTAAAGAGGACTCCAGTGAGATTCCTAAAGATATAAGACCTCAAAAAGCTGAAAAATTCATATAATATATTACATGATTTGGGGCATGTTTTGTTTATTGTCTATTTACATTTCTCATTATCCTAAACTCTTTAAAGTACCAAGTTTAATTAGCCACTTCTTAATGAAAGTTTTAGAATAAAAATAATATGCATGAGTAAAACATCCTAGTAAATATGCAAAGTAACTTGACAGTATTGCCAGAAAAGTTGACTCTTGAGCTTTAGAAACTTAACTGTTCTTATAAATATGTTATGTGACTTAAGGATCTTATATTCTAAATTACACAGACAATAATGTTCAGATGCATAATGTACCAGAAGACAAGTGAGCCAGTAGATAGTCTAATCTCTAAGCAGTACGTGTATCTTTTTGTAATCACACATCTTGATCTGATGAATTGATATTGATGGGTGTTGTGGAAGTAATAATTTTAGGAGAGAGCTGAAGAAAGAGCAGTAGTGGTATTTGTTGGCTATTAAAGTATGTACAAATCTGAGAGTGGGAGAAAGCCACAAATATGGTATTAAAAAGAGCTGCATGGGTGGTGCTTAGGCAGTGGCTAGAGGAATAGAAGAAAATGAGATACAGATGTATTTGGGGTGATACAGATGTATTTGGGGTGGTACAGAAAAATATTTTAGCATTTCCTATCCTACAAGAAATTTGGTATATTGCTCTTTTATTCACAATATTTTCAGTTTGAGGCACAAGTTTGAGAGTAAGGGGGGATATGATAGAGGTATATAAAATCATGAGTGGTGTGGAGAAAGTGAATAAGAAAAAGTTTTATTTACTTGTTCCCATAATATAAGAACTAGGGGCCACCAAATGAAATTAATGGGCAGCAGGTTCTTCTTCACACAGCGCACAGTCAACCTGTGGAACTCCTTTCCCGAAGAGGTTGTGAAGGCTAGGACTATAACAGGGTTTAAAAGAGAACTAGATAAATTCATGGAGGTTAAGGCCATTAATGGCTATTAGCCAGGATGGGTAAGGAATGGTGTCCCTAGCCTCTGGGCAGGTCTTCACTACGGGGGGGTGGGGGTGTCGATTTAAGATACGCAAATTCAGCTACGTGAATAGCGTAGCTGAATTCAACGTATCGGAGCCGACTTACCCCGCTGTGAGGACGGCGGCAAAATCGACCTCCACGGCTCCCCGTCGACAGCACTTACTCCTACCTCTGCTGGTGGAGTAAGTGCGTCGATTCAGGGATCGATTGTTGCGTCCCGACGAGACGCGATAATTCGATCCCTGAGAAATCGATTTCTACCCGCCGATTCAGGCGGGTAGTGTAGACCTAGCCTCTGTTTGTCAGAGGGTGGAGATGGATGGCAGGAGAGAGATTGCTTGATCATTACCCATTAGGTTCACTCCCTCTGGGGCACCTGGCATTGGCCACTGTCAGTAGACAGGATACTGGTCTGGATGGACCTTTGGTCTAACCCACTATTGCCGTTTTTAAGTTCTTATGACCCATTCATACAAGTGGCTGGCTCACACACGTAAATCCCAAGTACATTGAGATAAGAATCATATTCTTAATATATTTTCCAGTTATTCTTTTATTTGTTCTCTATTTTGCTTTTCTTTTTCTCTTTCCTATCCAAAATATATTTTAATAGTCACTTACAAGAGGAAGGGGGAACAATTCTTAGCTTTGTTAATTTATGTGAAAATCACATCAGATCTTTGTGCTAAAATCATTGCTAGGGAAATCAGTTCAGCAAGTGTGTGTTATTGCTTGGGGTGGGGGGGTTGGCTTTGTTACAAGGAGAAAGTTCCTTTCACCCGTGCACAAAATAGAGAAGATCCACCTGAAACAGGGCTTTTATTTCTTTGTAAAGTTTAAAGAGTCTATTCCCTGGCTAGATTCCTCCCTTCTCTCACTTTGTGCAGATGCAAGGGCAGACATTAAAATAAATCCAGTTGAGCTAATGAGGGATAATATTTCTCTCAAAGGAGTAGAAGGCTGGACTTTTAAAAGCTGTTAACATTAACATTCCTGGGTTCACAAGAAATGTATGAGTTTTTTTCTGGTCAAAATAACGTGTCCGCTTTGGATAGCGAAACACATCAGTTTGCCAGCATGTCACTTTATGTCAGATTAGATTAAGTTAAACTACATCCGGACAAGTGGGGAAGTTCTGATGTTAACTGTATTCATCTGCTAATGTTTTCCTCCTATGCTGTACCTTTAAGGAACCCCCACTTCAAAATCCAGCACTAGTGATAAAAATAAAAGCATCAATTGACTGCTTGTATGAGAGAGGCATATCCAAAAATAAAAACAGGACGGTGCCCATTGGTGAATTTGAATGTTTTGATCTGAATCCTCCTGGGAAGCTACAGCAATAAATAAATTAAAACATAAAAAGGATAGGGAAAAATATAGCACTGTGTCTTTACCATACTGCTTTATCTAGGATAAATCTATGGAACTTCTGGAACTTTCAGCAATCATGCCACAAAGCCTGCTTATATTTATGCCTCTGCTATATGCAGATGTAATTTTCATGCCACATTTCATAAAACACAAAATGTGCATAAAATGGTTCTGCGTGTATTGAAGCCTGATTAGTAGACTGAAAAGTGGGTGGTGTTGGTAGTGAGGAGGCAGAGCCAGGGCACTCATTATATGCCCTTGACATTCTGCAGTGGGTGGGCTCCTGTGGAGCTGCATCTTCAGTTTAAAGATATCTTCCTAGACCAGTCCCTGGGGGAGGGAGGAGGTACAAGCAGCGCCTCTCTTCCCGGGGAACAGCGTCCCTTGCTGGTGCAGAAGGGTGCAGTTTGCGAGACCTTTGCCAGTGAGGATGAATCAATCCTTTAGTTAGGACTTAGTGCTGTAAAGTTTCAAAGTACTGAACAAATATTAATTGAGCTCTTGCCAGCAAGACCACATTGCTTCTGTTACCTTCCTTTTAAACACATATTCTGCCAATTCTTAAATACAGATTCCTTCTAAATTAACTAATTGCATTATCATTGATAAGTTAGTGATTTACCGAAAGGGAAAAACTGCACCAACTCAAAAGGATACCATTTTTAAAAATTCATTCTGAAAACATCATATTTCTGCCATATATATATACGTATATATTCTTTAGATTGACTAATAAACAGAATGACAGATATTAAAATGATCTTAGAAACTATATACAAAGTGTGGCATCCTGAAAAAATATGCAGCTATATGTTGGCACTTGCACAAAGTGTTTCCTGCAGTTTTTTCAGGTGTGGTTTATTTATGTAGTATCTAGTATGTTGGGTAGCAGAGGGCTTGCCAAGATGAAGAAATGGGATCAATCTAATAACATAAGGCTTATCTCAAGTCATTTACCTTATTCCTTTGCTAAATTGTTAGTATATTAACCTAACAATTTATCCTTTAGGTATGTAACTAACGAGTTAATGTGCTTCCCTTCCAAGCAAAGCCAGATTTAGTGTTTATACCTTTACAGTTTAAAAATGAATGAGTTTGTCTAAAGAATAAGTTTAACCTAATAAATTAATAAAAATCTAGACAATCTAAGACAAAAATTGTAGTTTGTTGTCTTTATATTGTCTGTATGGAGATCACTAACTTCCGCTGAGGGCCTTATCTTGTGGTGTCAATCGTCTGAAAGGCAGAAAGCACCTCAAGTCCAGTTGAAGTGAATGAGAGTTGAGAGTGCCCCGCAAGTTACTGTATTAGATCCTGAACATACAGATCAAATCTGAGACCTTGTTCTAAGCATAAGGGAAATTGCCTTCTGAATAACGTCTATTTATCATTTATGGGGTTTACTTTTTATAGCAGCCATCACAGTAGAATCTAAGCACATGACTACTCTAGGTCGTCTTCCACTCTGATCATGCAAAATATTGGTAGAGTCATAATGGCTGAATTATATGCATATTTACAAAAGAGAGGGAGTTTTTCCCTTTCCCTGGGCCCGACTCAGAACTCTTCATTTGAACATCCCCAAGAACTGAGGTCTGGATTCAAAGTTTGCAGCCCAATCCCTTCTTTGCTATACAAGGGGAATAAAATGTGTATGCATGGTGAATGAAAAAATGTCTAGGAAAAATAGTGAAATTGGTAACTCAAATTAGTCAGAGACACAAATTGCATTGCAGTAGTATATTCTTTCTCACAAATTAATTCTCTAGGTTTCTTCCCCTCTTCTCCCCCTCCCCCAAAGAGTAAGTCTTAGAGACAAGTGGAACGTTCTTCTCAAACCACAAACCCACTGGACCTGGGCCTGCCTTGGAGGCCCAATACTGATAAGGATGTCCAATCAGAAGGAAAATAGAAATCCATTTGTATGTTCTATATGGAGCCATTATATGGATGGAGTAGACTCTCTGCTCCTTGTGTCCCCTTTCTAATATTTCTAGGCATTGATATCACACTTGACAGCATGATGCCTGAGTGCCCTGTGTGATGGAGGAAATGAGTGGATTCATGTTACATGAATCCTATCTGCTGCCCTTGCCCCTTACCCATCATCCTCTGCCAGCAAAAGCACACTGAGCACCTATAGAGCGGTATTCCAGACCACACAAGGGATGGGCCTCCTGACTCAACACCTCTCTTCTCACAGCAGAATTGCACTAATTATTTTGCTAGGGAGCCTACTTTGACTCGATTTAAGGGGAGGATTTACCCCTAAAAGAGCAACAGAGGTAGCTAATTGTCATTGTCCTCTCACTAATTTCCCAAGGGAGATGCATATTAATAATGAAACATCCCAGAACTCAGAACACTATTAATAATATTTAGACATAATACCTACGTAACTCCCATAAAGTTAGGTCTTTTTTGCTACAGGTGTGGCCGGTTCTGTTAACAGCTTGGAAAGGCACGTTCAAGCTCTTGTTGGTAAAAAGCAATACTTGTCCTTACCATTATACTAATCTCTTGCCTGTATTAAATCTAAACTATGAGGTAGCCCAAGGCATGTGCTGTTCTGGATAACACCTTTCTTTGGAGGTGTTTTGTCCCAGGTTTTCATCCACCAAACAAGCAAGGACATGATGAGCTTCATTATATGCGGCAAACTCCCTTGTTAGGAATCATTTCTTTACTGCTGGGTGGCTCGATGAATCATATATTTTCTAACTGGTTTTGATGGTCAATACTCTCTATGAATATCCCATCTCTACCGAAGGCTGGCCAAACACAGGGCCCTTGCATCTGTTATTGTGATATTATACTTAGTGGGCTCCACTACAGTCCAAATATTACTATGTACTAGGCATTTTCCAAGTGTCCCAGACAGCTCACAATCTGACATGACAAACCATGTACAAAGTGTTGTGTGGGAGGGAAAAAATATAGGACCAGATTCTTAGACCTGCTCTAATCACATTACACTACTCATTCTATACAAAGGTAGCAGAAACTGTCTCCATCTTGCCAGCTGAAGATTCCCCTGGAGTTTGGGAATTCCTCAACATGTAGTGCTGGCATAGCTGATTTCCATACCACCTCCCTGCAGCCTCCAATGTAGAAGGCAGTGAGGAGTATGGCTGAAGTGCACTGTACTCCAGCTATCCCTAGTCGGGGATGGTCTCTTGGGGACGTCTGTCAGACAATATAGTGTAAAGCAGCTCCTTAGGCAAATTCCTCTGTCCAGGGTTAGGGCTGAGATGGAACTGGACAGAGAATCAAATATCCAGAACCTGCTGCCTGACAGATGTCCTTGTCCTGCTGTGCCAAACGGATATTGGCTGTAGCTGAGAATCTGGCCTCAGGTTTTTTTAACTCAGTGTTAGTTTTTTACCACTGCTAGACAACTTAGACATTGTTAGTTAGCAGTTATTGCAATCTTCATGATAGAAGTGGATCTAAAGGAGGAATATGGAGGAGGATGAAAAAATGACTTTATGGACTAGTACAGAAGGGTATTCCATGTGTAAATCTAGAGGTGGAAGAAAGCAAGAACAGCTGTGGAAGAGGCTGACAAATAGACAGTCAAGGCTAGCACCATTGTTGGAGCCAGGGTTGGGAGGGCAACATAAGAAATGAGTTGAAAAGGAGGGAGAAACAGAGTTCTGAAAGATGTCAAGGATGACAGAAAGAAGTTTGAACTTGATGCATTGCAGAACCATCATCTTCAGTTTATAAAATCTCTAGTTATAAAGATATATTTAAGGAAACCCATCTATCTGCAAATAATTATTTTTATATCATGCAGTCTTCTGCAAAGAGAAGTAGTTCTTATTGAGACAGTGGATTATTGTATCATTAATTACTAATTATTTCTGTAAACTGTTACTCATACATATTTGCCGTATCTGTTCTATCTATGCACAGGATACTAACTACAGAAAAATACAGAGTGAAATTCAGAATGTCCTCTGGGGCTCCTGTTTCTTTATGTCAGGATACAAAATATTTTTTTTATTTTGAATAATTAGAGCCTAGATTTATCCTACTGATGACCAAAGCCTTCACAGTAAAACAAAGCTTATGGGATAAGATGTTGTTCCTGTGATCCGTGTTTCATTCCGGGGTCTAATTTCTTATTTACTGGGCCAGCAGGGCCAGGGCTTTGAAAGTAGGGTTGCCAACTTTGGTTGGATGAATTCCTGGAGGTTTCATCACATGCCATTATCTTTAATTAAAGATTAATCTTTAATTTCTGGAGACTTCAGGACAATCCTGGAGGGTCAGCAACCATATTTGAAGAATGGGAGTGCTTCCTGTCTCTTTGCATTGACTCATACTGCTGAGCTAGGAGTGGCATGAAGTCCCATTTGGTCCTGTTAGTTGAAGAAGATGTCTATGACCTGGAGCATTTCAGAGAGGATTGGAAAGAGGAAGTCTCCCAGTGAGGATGGAGATGGGAGGATGAAGACTGAGGACAAGTCACTGCTTTCAGAACTTTAAGGATAAATGCTGGAATTCAATACTGTGCCCACTTTTAAAAAATAACGCCACCCTTTTAATGTATATTTTTAAACATTTTATTAACTCAAACTAGGAAAACTGAAAAACTGTCTCAAGTCAGGCCACATCCCAACAGCCATGTCTGTCTGTTCCCACTATGTATATCCTAACACTTTGGTTTTCACTTACTGTTGTTAATCCCTATATAGCCAGTGAAACTGCAGACAGTTCTTCTAAAATCTGCACAGCAGGTGCTATGTAATGAGACTCCCCTTGCCTCACTGCTATGTCCAAAATTTATGTAGTAATTAGACATTTAATAGAAATACGATATTCTGTTAAACTGACAAGAAGTTAAATTAAAAGAGGCAGAAAGACGGTGTTATTTTTATAAACCAGGACTCACAAGGAGATATACGGATGATGGAAAAAAGTTACCTTAGCTATTTCCTTAGCTACAAGACAACACTATATTTCTCCTGAGAGACAGTGTGATTGAGAGAGTTATAAAGAAGACCTCACGTTTCTATTGCTTAGAAAGTCTTCAGAATGCTTCTCTGAGAAGTCATCAGATATTGAGTCATGCCATGACAGATGAGCAATACAGTGATTAAAATAAATGTGCTTTGTTTCTTGGCCAACTGCCCAAAATAAAAAGTAGAAAAACACAACTCTTGTTCACAGGTGCTTCATAACTAAAAACTAACTGAACTGTTTCAGAGTAGCAGCCGTGTTAGTCTGTATCCGCAAAAAGAAGAACAGGAGTACTTGTGGCACCTTAGAGACTAACAAATTTATTAGAGCATAAGCTTTCGTGGACTACAGCCCACTTCTTCGGATGCATACAGAGTGGAACATATATTGAGGAGATATATATACACACATACAGAGAGCATAAACAGGTGGGAGTTGTCTTACCAACTCTGAGAGGCCAATTAATTAAGAGAAAAAAAACTTTTGAAGTGATAATCAAGCTAGCCCAGTACAGACAGTTAAGAAGTGTGAGAATACTTACAAGGGGAGATAGATTCAATGTTTGTAATGGCTCAGCCATTCCCAGTCCTTATTCAAACCGGAGTTGATTGTGTCTAGTTTGCATATCAATTCTAGCTCAGCAGTCTCTCGTTGGAGTCTGTTTTTGAAGTTTTTCTGTTGTAATATAGCCACCCGCAGGTCAGTCACTGAATGACCAGACAGGTTAAAGTGTTCTCCCACTGGTTTTTGAGTATTTTGATTCCTGATGTCAGATTTGTGTCCATTAATTCTTTTGCGTAGAGACTGTCCGGTTTGGCCAATGTACATGGCAGAGGGGCATTGCTGGCACATGATGGCATATATCACATTGGTAGATGTGCAGGTGAACGAGCCCCTGATGGTATGGCTGATGTGATTAGGTCCTATGATGATGTCACTTGAATAGATATGTGGACAGAGTTGGCATCGGGGTTTGTTACAAGGATAGGTTCCTGGGTTAGTGGTTTTGTTCAGTGATGTGTGGTTGCTGGTGAGTATTTGCTTTAGGTTGGGGGGTTGTCTGTAAGCGAGGACAGGTCTGTCTCCCAAGATCTGTGAGAGTAAAGGATCATCTTTCAGGATAGGTTGTAGATCTCTGATGATGCGCTGGAGAGGTTTTAGTTGGGGGCTGAAGGTGACAGCTAGTGGTGTTCTGTTATTTTCTTTGTTGGGCCTGTCTTGTAGGAGGTGACTTCTGGGTACTCGTCTGGCTCTGTCAATCTGTTTTTTCACTTCAGCAGGTGGGTATTGTAGTTTTAAGAATGCTTGATAGAGATCTTGTAGGTGCTTGTCTCTATCCGAGGGATTGGAGAAAATGCGGTTATATCTTAGAGCTTGGCTGTAGACAATGGATCGTGTGGTGTGTCCTGGATGGAAGCTGGAGGCATGTTGGTAAGTGTAGCGGTCAGTAGGTTTCCGGTATAGGGTGGTATTTATGTGACCATCGCTTATTAGCACAGTAGTGTCCAGGAAATGGACCGCTTGTGTGGATTGATCTAGGCTGAGGTTGATGGTGGGATGGAAATTATTGAAATCATGGTGAAATTCCTCAAGGGCTTCTTTTCCATGGGTCCAGATGATGAAGATGTCATCAATGTAGCTGTAATGCAGAAACTGTAATACCGTAAGTATTGTGCATGGACCCACATCAGCCCCTGTTGAGTCTTTGTCATTGGACCCCATCTTGTCTTTGCACTCCCCTGAATCAAGTGACTTCACCAGGCTAGTGTTTGCTGTGTACTACCCTTCCCAAAGTGGAGTTAGCCTGTCTACATGAGTGTGTACAACCTTACAAAGGTTGGTGCACAGTGACTGCGCTCCACCTGTGTTCCCTGAGTCAGGGGTGGTTGTGCTCAGTGCTGCTACTTCTGGGTCATGGGTGGTGTGCTTCAGGCCTCCTCCAACACCAAGCTATCCCTTTTAGGGGTTTCCTTGTACCTTAACATTATGGAATTTTTGCCATTGACTTCAATGGGGCCAGGATTTCACCCTGTTCTTAAATATAACAACACTGTAAAATCAAATAGGGTTTAAAAAAATGTAAACTATTAATATTTTATTTTGTTTTTAAAAATCACCTTGATTTTCCTGCCTGTAAGGAAAGTTAAGCATTCGATCTTGTAGTTTGAGCAGTTCGGCAGCATACCACTTCCATCCCTCTGACTTACTCTTCCCCAACACACACACACACACACACACACACACTCTCTCTCACACTATTCTCTGACCTCTCCAGAGGGCTGTCAGTGGACCACAGCACCACAAGAGGTCTTACCTTGCCCACTTTCAGAGAGACAAGAGGAGAACCAGAGACAGTCGGACCCCTCTGTAGAAGGATCCCCACAGAAAGATCTTGGCCAAAGTATGTTTAAAGATACAACATTATAATTATGATCAATATTTCAAACATTAAAGTTAGGATATTTAGGTACCTGTTTTTCAGAGGTGCTGAGCACCTAGCAATTCTGATTGAAATTTTGTTCCTAACTTTAGGTTCCTTCATTTGAAAAATATTAGCTGGTATTTGTAATATAATACGTACATCCTTAACTGTGCTACTACAGATATCATGGCTTTTAAAACACACTTTCATTTTCCTTAATCTAATTGACATTTCTCTGTGCTGTTGGTTTACTTTTTACCCTTCACTCCTCATGAACAGAGAAGCTTAAACTGGTTAATTTCACTTTCTGGGTCAAAGTTACATGGGATCAGCACTGGTCTCTGCCAACAGGCAGCGAGACAAGGTGGCTACAAATCTCCTCTTCTCCGGGGACCTGCAGCCAGCCCAGGTAGCCCCAATGATAGTACTGATATCCCTTAAACAGCCTTGCCATGAGCGCTGCTAAAGAATCTCTGACTGAGATTAAAGTGGCTCTCACTCAGGGCTAATCCCCCTGGGAGTCTCAGCAAGTTACACTGAGGTGACATGGACCCATTGTTTATAATTCATTTCCCTCTGCGTGTGTTCTCATCATATTGTGTTTGGGGGCTTTAATATTACAGGTGAATAATTTAATTAAATAGAAATTGTGGACCGTTGCTAATCATAGACGGTTTAATAAGTCACCCCTAACTCTCTTAAAAATATCCTTAATTTTGTGTCAAATAGTCCTTGATGGTATTCCTTTATGAAAATGAACTCCAGATAGAAAAAAGTCAGAGCTACAGGGCCTGACTGAACACTAAGCTTCCATGACCTTGCAGAGAACCTAATATGCCACAAACTGATGTCACACCACTCTTAGTGATGCAATCATAGCTGAACTGATTGACAACTAGTACAAACCATAACAGGTTACAGTGGAGTATATACAAATGCTGATATCCTCCTGACAATGAAAACCACCTATAGAGAGGATTAAATGTGCAGACACAGCAGTGAGAGTTAATGGTAGTGGGGCAGAAGAGCAGGTGTGGACCGTGGAAGCCTTGTGGTGGGTCTACCTGATATCCTTGGTCTGCGTTTTTCACAGATCCTTTGCTTTATGCAGAACCTCCGCTGACCATTTTATGAGGCCATCGTTCCTGTCTCAGGAATCTGCCAAAAACGGGTCCCCAAAAAAACCTTATTTTTCCAGTTATTTGTTTCTTCTCCCAGGGGTATTTCCACAGAAGGGGAACATCAGGGTCTTAGTTATTGCACCCAGAGATTGTCAAATACAATTTTAGGGGCCACATAAGTGACATGTACGGTGAGTCCAACTCAGGCTTTCACCGCAAAAAGAACCTTTTCAAGACTGAAAAAGTTGAGTTAACTTTTGTTGTTTTGTTTTTTTTATTTTTCATGTGCCTTTAAACATTCTGATGTTGATAGATTCCAAAAGTTGAAGTATGAAAATATAGCAAGAAACCCTTTGGAGGAGTTCACAACTGGCTGTAGCCAGAAAGTACCAGAAACTTCGCAAGCTTGTTCTTGTGAGATTTCCCGCTTAATCTCTGCAATACAGGCAATCAGATTCATCCAAATGTTGGGGTGATTATCCAAGAGGAATCCTCTGAAGTTCATTCATACTATAAGAGTTTAGTAATGGTGTACTCCTTGAAGATCAGTTATATTTTTGCTCCAAGACTATCATTAAGTTACTGATTTTCCAAGGAAGGTGATGGGACCCTGTCTTAGGCAGCTTGTTAGTGATAATCTCCTTTTGAATGCCCCTCTTCCACTCTCTGTTTGTCTTTATATAGAAGTCATATGTGGTGTATCTCTATTAATTTGACCCAACAACCAGAGTTGCTCCTTCATTGTAGCTGCTGAACTATATGTTTCAAATTCAGTCCTGGCAGGAGCAGGCACAACTTTATTCATGTTTTTGGAGTTGCACCAGGGATGAATTGGGCTGTGTATCTTCCCCTTAACTTGAAACTGATGTAAACAAATTGATGTGCTAAAACCTTTTGAAAACAGCTGCCTTCTTCACATGGTAAACACCAGTTTCCAAGCTGTGTTTTGCTACAGTGGTGAGTGAGTATGCAATTGGTGAGGTTTTCTTTGGCATACCTGGTTGTTGGTTGGCCTTCTGTACAGGTGGTTCTCATTAATATGGGAGGAAAATGTCTTGGCTATCAGAATGATGCATAAGCTGTATCCAGAAACCAGGCTTGAATTGCAAACGTAAAATCAGTCTCCATTGCATGATGTAAAACTGGCTAAATTCCACCTCCTGCTGCTGCCAAATTGGTACATATTACCAGTGCTGGAAGACGTATCTTTCTTTGGGTTTATTGTTAAGACTTTGGGGCCAGATTTTCAAAGTTTTAATTAACTATAATTAACTTTTGTGAGGAAATGTCAAATGTGCTTGAGCAAATCAGGTCTGTGCACACTCACAGCAAATATTTTCACATTCTCGTATCCACCAGGCACCTAATTCACCCTTGGACCCAATCCACTTCCCAGTAAAGTTAATGTGAAAAACTCCAATTGCAGCCAAATGGAGATGAATCACGTCCCATGTGCTCATTCAAGTTTGAGTATGTGCACCCATATGTTACATGTGAACATTGTATGCATGAAGAGAACTTTGAAAATCTGTCCATTTAATTATTAAATTTAAGTTAACATAACACATAACTACACAAATTTTGTCTGGGCGAAGATACCCTGACGCAGAACTCTAACACTCTTATTGTAAAGCTTGCCAATGAACAGTGCATTCCAGCTGGAACAATATGCCAAGCAAGCTAGGTGGTCCAGATGAAATTACTATAAGGTGGGTACAAAACTGGTTGAAAGACCGTACTCAGAAAGTAGGTTCGCTGGGGACGTACCTAGTGGGGTGACAAGGGGGTTTGTCCTGTGTCCATTACTATTCAATATTTGCGTTACTGACTTGGATAACAGAGTGGAGAGTATGCTTATAAAATTTTCAGATGACACCAAAGTAGGAGGGGTTGCGAGTATTTTGGAGTGTGGGATTAGAATTCAAAATCATCTTGACAACTTGGACAATTGGTCTGAAATCAACAAGATGAAATTCAATAAAGACAAATATAAATTACTACACTCAAGAACAGAAAATCAAATGCACAACTAAAAAATGGGGAATAACTAGCTAAGCAGTAGTACTGCAGAAAAGGATCTGGGAGTTATAGTGGATCACAAATATGAGTCAACAATGTGATGCAGTTGCAAAAAAGAAAGTCTTGTATCATTCTGATTTGTGTTAACAGGAGTATCATATGTAAGAAATGGGAGGTAATTGTCCCATTCTACTCAGGACCAGTGAGGCCTCAGCTGGAGTATTTTGTCCAGTTCTGGGCACCACACTTTATGAGATATATAGACAAATTGCAGCGAATCCAGAGGACAGCAACAAAAATGATAAACAGTTTAGAATGAGAAAAAGTTAAATAACAGGTCATTTTTAGTCTTGAGGAAAAAAAGAGACTGAGGGGGGGCCTGATAAGTCTTTAAATATGTTAAGGACGGTTTTAAAGAGGACTGTGATCTGTTGTTCTCCTGGTCCACTGAAAGTAGGACAAGAAGTAAACAACTTAATCTGAAGCAAGGGAGATTTAGATTAGATATTAGGAAAAAGTTTCTAACTAAGAATAGTTAAGTCCTGGAATAGGCTTCCAAGGGAGGTTGTCTTTGGAGGTTTTTAAGAACAAATTAGACAAACAGGTGTCAGGGATGGTCTCAGAGCAGGGGGCTGGAATTAGAGGTCTTTTCCAGCCCTACATTTCTACCAACGTCATATAATTAATAGAGAAAAATAGTTAATCATAACTTTTAACATGCTGGGTCTAAATGGGTGATATTAGCCTTTAAAGTATGTGACAAATCTGGAAGATCAGCCAGTTTGTGAATATTTTAAAAATAGTATTAATATACAAGCATAAAATCTAAGTGAAAGGAATGGCCCTGGTCCTGCATGATGGATTGATTTAAAGGCACACACCATTTCACACGACTGGGCCCTCACTTTGGTATCAAAAGTTCGTTACCCTTTGTTTTGTAATATTTTGAAATACCATCAAATTGGATGGTAAGCTTTGTGAATTTTGCCTCTACCCATTCACTCCTCCTAAGTGTTCCCCCATCCACAAGCTCAGGAGCAGGTGGTAAGCCCTGGTGACAAAAGATGCCACATCATGTCCTCTGACCTAGAAAACATCACCAAATGAATGCATAGCTGTATGCCATCATTCCTAAACAACGGCCCATTGCCATGCCCAGAAAACACACACACATTTGTATAAAATCACATAGTCCTACCAGCTTCTGAGCTCTACCACTTTATAGTATTAAGAGAAAAGAATTATAATTAGCAATTTGCTTTTGGCTAGACACACATCTCCTTAGTTTTTCCTAACATCTACTTGGCAACCTTCCTTTTTCATATTCTGGCATGCCTAGCAATAATGATGATAATATTTAGCACTTATGTAGCTCTTTATATTTTCAAATCATTGTACAAACATTCACTAATGAATCATCCTAACTTTCTTATGAGGTAGTGTGAAGAAACAGAACCTGGCCCCAGTCTTAGGGTTACCATCTTTTAGTTTTTAAAAAGGAGGACACTCCATGGGGACCCGGCCCCGCCCCAATCCCGCCCCTTCCCCACCCTCAGCCCCGCCCCAACTCTGCCCCCTCCCCTGAACGCTCCGTCCCCTGCTCCTCCCCCTCCCCTGCTTCCCGCGAATCAAATGTTCGCGGGAAGCCTGAAACAGGGAGGCAGCAGGTAGGCTGGGGCAGGGTGCGGCGCGGCTCAGTCCGGCCCTCCTGGCCGAGCGGCTCCCTTCGGCCGCTGGCCTGCCCAGGCCAAGAGGCTCTGGCCCCAGCGTCTCCCGCCCGGCTTGGCTCGGGCCCTGGGGCACTGGCTCCTGGCCCGGCCCCGCGACCCCAGACCGGCGACCCCGGACCCCGGCCCCGCACTGCGACCCCGGACCCCAGCCCCGCGCCTCCGGCTCCCGGCCCAGCCCAGCTCGGCACCGTGCCCCCGGCCCCGCCCCGCGCCCCCGGCCCGGCTCCCGGCCCGACACCGCGCCCCCAGCCCCGGCGCCCGGCCCGGCGGGCCCGCCGCCCGGCCCGGTGGGCCCGCCCCCCGGCCCAGTACTGTGACCCCGGCTCCCGGCACGGCACCGCGCCCCTGGCACGGCATGGCACTGCGCCCGGCCCGGCACCGCACCGGCCCCGGCCCCGCACCCCCGGCTCCTGCCGAGCACCGCCGACCCCAGCCCCAGAGGCCCCGACCGAGCACCATCAAGCCCTCCGTCCGTCCCTCCCTCCCTCCTGATTTTCCCGGACATGTCCGGCTTTTGGGGATTTCCCCCCGGACGGGGATTTGAGCCCCCAAAAGCCGGACATGTCCGGGAAAATCCGGACATATGGTAACCCTACCCAGTCTCAACACAGCAGATGCACAATGACTTAGTCCTTGTCTGTACTAGAGAAGTGTGATTAAAAAATCAGTCTAGATAAACAAGATAAACAAGTGAAAAGCCCTAATATTGATGTAGTTAAGCCAGTTTAACCCTTGCTTATACCAGTTTAGCTTATGTTGGTAAGCTGCTGACACAAACTGATTTAGTCAGGGTTTACTACCATTTAAATGCAGTAACTCCTCGCTTAACATTGTAGTTATGTTCCTGAAAAATGCAACTTTAGGTGAAACGATGTTAAGCTAATCCAATTTCCCCATAAGAATTAATGTAAATAGGCGGGGGGCGGGGTAGGTTCCAGGGAAATTTTTTTCACCAGACAAAAAATTATATATTATATAGATATATACACAGTATACGTTTTAAACAAACAATTTAATACTGTTCACAGCTATGATGATTGTGAAGCTTGGTTGAGGTGGTGAAGTTAGAGGGTGGAAGAGGGAGGGATGTTTCCCAGGGAATGCCTTGCTGCTAAATGACGAACTAACACTCGGCTGAGTCCTCAAAGTTTAACACGTTGTTAATGTAGCCTCTCACACAAGGCAGCATGAACACAAGGGAGGGGAGACAGCATAGCAGACAGAGACAGAGACACACCTTGTGTGTGGGAGAGAGAGAGATGCACACTGCCCCTTTAAGTAAGCTGACCCACTCTTAAGTGCATTGTCTTTTTAAGTGGATCAGGAAGTTGAGGCAGCAGCTGTTGCTGCCCCGAGCTCTCTCTGTCTCTCTCCGTCATCCATGTCCCCTCCCTGCTCTATATGGAGAAGGGATAAGGAGGGTGCAGGAGCAGGGGGAGGGGGACACCCTGACATTAGCTCCCCCCCTTCCCTCCCTGCACAGCAAGCAGGAGTCTCTGGGAGCAGCTTCCAGGCAGAGGGCAGGAGCAGCACATAGCAGTGGGGGAGGGACAACTGAACTGCCGATTGATAGCCTGCTGGGCGGCTGCAGCACAGGGAACTTAGGGGAGCGGGGAACTGATAGGGGCTGCCGGTCCACCCTGGTTAGAAGCCCCCACCAGCTAGCTGCAACGGGCTGCTCTTCCTGCAAGCAGTGGACAAAGCAGGCGGCTGCCAAATGGCAGGGAGCACTGCACAACTTTAGAAGGGAGCATTGCACAACTTTAAACAAGCATGTTCCCTAATTGAACAGCAACGTAACAACGAAACAACGTTAACCGGGACGACTTTAAGTGAGGAGTTACTGTATTGACAAGGCCTTCATGTCCATCATCCTTGCATCCACAGTCACTTTTCTGATGTTTTCCTTTATCCTTAATTTAAGATCAACAAACATAAACCTGAGCTTGAGTTTTCTCCTGAGTTGACTTTTTAGGGTTTTCCCTGCAAGATCTTAGTCACTTTTTTGCCTCAACAACTCACTATCTTTCATCCATCTGAGTAGAATCTAATGAAATCCTCCTGGTCTGGCTGCCAGATGAGTCAACAGAATAGACCTACATCTCCTTGACAGTTCTGGAACCTCTCACAGGTAGGTTGATAAATATAATTATCCCCATTTAACAGATCGGAAACTAACACAGGAAAATTAAATCACTTGTCCAAGACCCACACTGCCCCTCAAAGTTTAGATTAGCATTCCTGGCTCAAGCTGCTGAATTTAGTTCAGTAGATCATGCTGTAAGCTTTCTCCATCTGAAGTCTGAAATCAATATGTGACATACTTTGTCAAGGCAAATACTGCTCTTGTCAAAACTTAATTTATCCTTTGCTCTGCAATAAAATGCTAACAGCATATCTCCATGGACCAGTAAAAACTTATTGTCCTAACAGACAATCACATGCTTAGTTATTGTGCCTGAATCACTAATGTTTTATTCAGATAATTCTGGTCTACTAAATGCTTGTGTCCACCAACATTATTTTTGCACGTGTTCCCTTTGCCACATGATTTCTATTGAAGACACTGACATAAAATACACTTGGTGGGCTAACCACACAAGTTAGTTTTTAATTCCACCAGCATCTGAACTGAAGGCAACAGGGAAATTGATAGCCTGATTTACCTGGTTGCTCAGGAAAATCAGTTCAATCTGCCCGTCTGTAGTATCCACCCCTCTCTATATGTGAAACTTCTGAAGTGGAATTGTTGGCTGCTATCCTTCCAGTCACTCTGCCAACTCATTTCAAAGAACTTGTAACCTCAGTTACTAATTGGCACAGCAAGACAACATTAAACCATGCCTCCTGCTGAGTGTAGGGGTATCCAAATTCACCCTTTGGCAAGGAGACTCCTTTTTGTACACTATGCATTGTTTCTGAACATTCCCTCCGTTTTTCCCCCCCCATATCCCTTCCACACTGTTCCTACAGACCTGGGCCTACTTGCTCATTGCTTTCGCTCATCTGTGTATACAAAAATAAAAACTCACTTGCTGTTGTATTTCCTTGATACCAATGCTATATCCTTCCCCTAGACGGTGCTATTTAACATGAATTGTTTTTCCTCTCGTCCTCTGGTCCTTCTGACTAATCATGTGTATGAGGGAGTGGGAGAGAATGGCCACCTAATGTGTCCAGTACGTTTCCTTCCTTCTGACTCTTGACATTTCTTTTTTTCTGTCTCCCATCCTGGAGGTTCTGCACAAGATTCCAGCAGCATCAGTGTTGATGTATCACTTCCCATGTATTTCAGAAATCTCTTCCAAGTGCCTCAGCAAAGCAATATGGCATGTGACCCAACAATGAGAACAGGAAATGGGTTCACTGGTTTTACTTGTCTTCTTCCTTTTTTTCCACCTTTATTTTTCTTTTGAAGCTATACCATTTTAGGCTGTGATCACCAAGTGGTGTCACACTTGGTCAGTGTTTGATTGGGAGACCTCCAAAGAGAGCCCAGACTGAATTGGCACAGCACTTTTTGAAGAATAGCAATATTAGTGCTGATTTAGTGACTGTATTGCAGTTGGTATTCAGTGACAGGTTGTGACTATTGCATATGTAGGCCATATTATTGTTTTAAAGCCACGGACAATGTGGGGGTGAGAGGAGATGGAGCTGTAAGTGAAACTCCAAATAGAATTAGATGGAACCCCAGCTAGACTTCCTCCTGACACTTTATGGTAGTGAACTCAGAGCATGAGCCAAATGAAAGGAAGCAGCTTGTAGGTCCCTCATGCCAGGCCAGTTCTTACCCCAGCTTTCCCTGTCTCTAATGCAGATGTGTAAATCCTGTCCCCCATCAGCGTATTGGGAGGGAAGCCACTCACCTACCGAGCTGCAGGGACTACTCAGAGGATTTTTGTTGTGTTTGCAGGGCCGGCTCTAACTTTTTTGCTGCCCCAAGCAGCAAAAAAAAGCGCCGCCCCGCCGAGCCCCCCTGCCGAGTGCCGTGCCACCGGAGCCTGCCTCCCCCCCCCGCCGGAACCCCCCCGAGCACCCCGCACTGCCCCCCCGCCGAGCACCGCGCCGCCAGAGCACACACCCCCCCACGGAATGCCGCGCCGCGCTGCCCCCGCCACTCCAAGATTAGCCGCCCCTTACCAGGTGCCGCCCCAACCATGTGCTTGGTTGCCTGGTGCCTGGAGCCAGCCCTGTGTGTTTGTGTTCGCTTCTACTCTTCTCAGAGCAAAGGTCCCCCTCTGCCAGCACAAACTCTTCCCTCTAAGCCCTCCCTATGGAGTGGGGCGGGAAATGAATTAAGGGGGCCATCTCTTACCCTGCCTTCTGTGGGGAAGGAATGAGAAAAAAAACATGCATTGAAAAGAGCCCTGCTGCTTGGTCTCTCCAAAGTCAGGTACATTTGTCTTGACTACCCAGTCTTTAGGAAGGTAGTGACATGGGGAGAAGGGGGCATGTGTGTTCCTTTTCCCTTGCTATAACCAATGAAAAATAACTGAGCTCGACAGCTCTTCTAAAATCAACTGGAATGAGGCGCCCTTACCTCTTTGTGTGGGATCTTGGCTCTGCTGGTTTTTTTCCAGGGTGCCCCCTTTCTCCCTGCACCAGCTGCTGTGCTGCTTGCTCACTCCCACACCCCTCACCACTTTGTGACAACTATGTGACAACAGGCTTCTGGTATCTCTCTGCCTTCTCTCCTCCTCTTAATGGAGTAGCAGTTTAGAGGCTGCTCTTCTCTCCCCCCCAGCCCCTTCCCTCACAGGGAAAGAAAAGCTATTGGGAACACAGTTTCATGTAGTAATCAGATATTTTTCTTAACACAATCACGTTAGGGGCCACCATAAAGAGCTCTAAGGCAGGAATGGATTAAAGAATTTTCGGGCCTTGTGCACTATAGAAACTGGGGGCTCTCCATCTTCCTTAAACTTGGCAGAAGAGAAGAGGCCCAGCTACCTAGAGCTCTGAACATGCTTGTGCATCTTCCTAGGGCACCAAACCAGAGTGGCAGTGTAACCCTGTGCACCATTGCAATGCCACTCACTGAAATTTGGCCTGCCCCTGGCACGATGGGGGACTACTGGGGCAAACTTGGTTGGGTACCAAATTAGGTTGCCATCTCTGAGGATTAGAAAAAATGGCCACTGCCCACCCAACCAGCCTGACCCTCCATTTCCCCTTAGGCATCCCCCTGCCTCCATCAGCCTGAGATGCCTCTTTCCCCCTCAGGTGTCCTCCACAATCACCAACCCGACCGCCCTGTCCAATAACCCCTACACCCACCCCATCCCAGGAACCTCAGCTCAGAGGCTCCCTCTGCCATCCCTTTCCAGGAACCCTTGCTTCCCTCACACTGGTCTCTGCACCTTATCTCTCAGGTCCATGCTGCTTTCCTGTGCTGAGAGGAGCAGGAGCCTCAGCTGCCACCATGGGCACATTGAGGGCCATGCACATGGAGTGAGAGCTAGGTACTGGGCTGGCAGTGCTCCCAGTGGCCAGGTGATCTGAGTGCCACAGTGGAAACAGTTGTGGTGCTCCTATGTGAAGAGCTCTGTGGACCTGACAAAAAGCTCTGTGGTGCTCGAAAGCTTGTCCCTTCGACCAACAGAAATCGGTCCTCCAATTAAAGATATTATTTCACTTACCTTGTCTCTCTCAGATCCTGGAACGCACATCGCTACTACAACATAGCAAATCAGTTCTGGGTCCAGTTCTGTTCAATACCTTCATCAATGATTTAGATAATGGCATAGAGAGTACACTTATAAAGTTTATGGACGATGCCAAGCTGGGAGGGGTTGCAAGTGCTTTGGAGGATAGGATTACAATGCAAAACGATCTGGACAAACTGAAGAAATGGTCTGAAGTAAATAGTATGAAATCCAATAAGCACTTGTATATATCCTATCCTCCATGAACTTATCTAGTTCTTGGGGGGGTTCAAAAAGAACTAGATAAGTTCATGGAAGATAGGTTCATAAATGGCTATTCGCCAGGATAGGCAGGGATGCAAAACTATCCTCTGAAGTGTCCCTAGCCTGTTTGCCAGAAGCTGGGAATGGGTGACAGGGAATGGATCACTTCATGATTGCCTGTCCTGTTCATTCCCTCTGAAGTACCTGGCATTGACCACTGTCAGAAGACAGGATACTGGGCTGGATGGACCATTGGTCTGACACAGTATGGCTGTTCTTATGACAAATGCAATGTACTCCGCTTAGGAAGAAACAATCAGTTGTACACATACAAAATGGGAAATGACTGCCTACGAAGAAGTACTGCAGAAAGGGACCTGGGGGTCACAGTGGATCACAAGCTAAATATAGTCAGCAGGGTAACATTCCCCCCCCCAACACCCTCCCCCCCCAAAAAGGGTGAGGGGGCAAACATCATTCTGGAATGTATTAGCAGGAGTGTTGTAAGCAAGACATGAGAAGTAATTCTTCTGCTGTACTCCACGCTGATTAGGCCTCAACTGGCACATTGTGTCCAGGTGTCAGTGCTATATTTCAGGAAAGATGTGGACAAATTGGAGAAAGTCTCAAAGAGCGACAAAAATGATTAAAGGTCTAGGAAACATGACCTATGAGGGAAGATTGAAAAAATTGGGTTTGTTTAGTCTGGAGAAGAGAAGACTGAGAGGGGACATGATAACAGTTTTCAAGTATATGAAAGGTTGTTACAAGGAGGAGGGAGAAAAATTGTTCTTCTTCACCTCTGAGGATAGGACAAAAGCAATGGGCTTAAATTGCAGCCGGGGCCGTTTAAATTGGACATTAGGAAAAAATTCCTGACTGTCAGGGTGGTTAAGCACTGGAATAAATTGTCTAGGGAAGTTATGGAATCTCAATCATTGGGGATTTTTAAGAACAGGTTAGACAAACACTTGTCAGGGATGGTCTAGATGATACTTAGTCCTGCCATGAGTCCAGGGGACTGGACTAGATGACCTCTTGAGGTCCCTTCCTGTCCTATGATTCTATGATCGTATTGTTTCTATGAAATTACAAGTAACTTTAAGTAACCAGTGAAAAAATCCTGGCACATTGCAACTGGCAATGCAGAATCAAAATGTCCAGGACAATTAAAAAAAAAAAAACCCAGCAAGTGGCAACTCTGGGGCCAGACCTGATGTGGTCCCTATGCAGGTGGACAGAGTGCACATTGGTTAATCCAGGCCTGCCCTCAGGGCTACATCTTGTACAACTTTTGATATAGTTCATTGATCTACTGTAAAACAAGCATTATATTAATGTTCATCAGAGCATTCAGGCTATAACAGAGATGCAGTATGGATGACAAAACAAAATGTAAACCTGGGGAAATGGACTGATTTGGCAGATGGATATATCTTTTCATGCCATGCTTCAGAAAGTAGCCTTCGTCTTAGCTCTAAAGGGCTTTAATTGTATCCAGAGCATTAGTAAAACCACTGGGATATTATTCCCTCTAAAGTAAAGACACTTGTATTTCTACCACTGTAGAGAGTAACTCCAGAGCCCTAATGTTGTATGAAACAGGCTGTAACTCTCAAATCTTTATATCCAGCTGCTTTATTTCACACACATTAAGTATTTGAATGTCTGAGGTCCAGTTGTTTTTAATGGATGTCCAAAGCCTAACAGCTTCCAGTCACATAGCCTCAGAAAAAAATCCATTATTAGGTTGCTTTTACAAAAATAAGTTGTGTAGCAAATAATATTTAACATCCTGTTTTAAAGTTAATACACTTGAGAGAAAAGTGAATTTTTAATGGCTGCCTATAAGATGTTTTTTAATTAAGAGCCATGTTGTAGTTAAATAAAGTTTTTGCTAACTTTTATATAATGCTCAATCCTCAGGGTGTAACCCTGTCTTCTATGCATTTATCCCTGGATTAATGGCTCATAATTTCACTCTTTACTTACATTACATGGATGATATTTGCCCACAAGGTTTAAATTCTGCATTTTTTCATGAGGTTTCACATGTAACAGCTCTGCATTTGAGATTAGTTTTCCCTTAAAGGAAAAGTCATTGGCTAAAAGAAGAGGGTGGAAGATATACTGGTGCTGGTTTTGTCGTTGCCAGAAAAACTTTGATCCAATCGGAGCTATGGAAACCAGGTCTCGGTAGAAAAAAGTATAAACAGACATCTGCTAAAAAGCTATAGAAACATGATGACATTCAAACAAAAGTTACAATGATCTGCTTAACCATCAAGCCTCACGTTCAATGTGTGTATTGCAGTGTTGTGTTAGCAACACTGTAGTTATGGCTGAGGGAAGGCACTTTCCTTCTAAGTCAGATACTTTAAAAAAAAATCTCCTTGAGCTAAAATTGGGTTGAGAAGAATTATGAGCAAACAATGAATTGTTGTAAACATGGCAAAAATTCCATTAAGCCAATTTTGAATTATCCAAGTATGAATACAAGGGGTTTTTTCACATGTTATGAACTGGTTACCACAGATGTTTTGAACATTTTTGCATCACTCAAAACCAGCAATTTAAAAGCTTCAACCCTTTCAGATTCTGCAAGCCCTCTGTACATGGGTCTCCCACTGAGCTGTGTGAAGAGGTGACTTACAGGATCAAGCCCTTGGCGAAGATAAGTTTTTATGGTCTCTTCAAGGAAATTTGGGTTGGCAAAAGAAATGCTAATTTTTCCACTAGTAAAGGCTGACTTGATCATCTTAACCCTAATCCTTCTGGACCCGCAACATACTCTGGCCACCTTACCCTATTCTGTAGTCCCCGTCCTCCAATGTTTCTTTTAAAATGTACAGTCAATTAAAATGTAGTGTACTTTGGAGGCTTGTGCCCCAAAGTGTGCTGCATCCTACAGCGTATGTACAATTTGTAATAAACTTCTGGGGTAGAGATAAGGTCTGGAGGGGCTGTCAGACCTGCTGGGTTCTTTTCAAGAGTATGTGTTTATTTCAGTGTGTGATGTGAGATTCAAGTGATATATATATATATATATATGTGTGTGTGTGTGTGTGTGTGTGTGTGTGTTTATCTGGATAACAGAATTTGGAGCATGTTTTAAAGATCTGATTTTACAAACCATTACTCATGTGAGTAGCCTTTATTCATTCCTGTTAGTCTCTCCGAAATCAGTGGGATAGCTTGTGTGAGTAAGGGCTACTGGCATTGTTGAGGAAAAGGATATGTAATAATGGTATTTGTTCTTTGCTATGCAATTGCTTTACTTCCAGATGCATTTTTTATTCCAGCCAATTTCAGATTTGACAAAGCTCACATTCATCACTGAGGGCTAAATCAAAGTAAAGTCTGCAGTTTAAAAAAGATGCCACCTTTTTAAAGGACTCGAGGAAGAAAAGCATCTGAACAATTTTTGTAAAGCATGAAAAATCATTTTTTCCATGTTCAGCTGATTTTAAAATAGCCAATGTAAATTTTACCAACATTTCTAAAAATATTCACCTTTGGACTATCTTTGTGTTTCCACAGAAATTAAAAAGAAATCTGTTCATTTCTATTCATTTCAGGTTTTGCTAACCACACTTTTGTTAGGATAATTATATTTTGGGCTGAAACAAAGTGGAAAAGAACCCTCAATTTATACCAAGTATTGAGCAAGAAGGAAAGTTGCATTATGTTCTAGTACTGTATCTTAGTCTGGGGGACTAGGGCTTTCTTTTAATTTGCATTACACTACTTTGAATAAAAAAGCCTCTGATCTTGCTGTTATTTTAAATAGTGACTTTATAAGCATCTGGCACTGCAAAAAGTTTCTGTAATAATAAAAAGCAAATAAACAAAGAGGAAATGCTGATCCTATAAGAATTTGCTGTAAACCTTTGCCTCAGCAGTATAAAACTTTGATCTTTTCACTGTCCTGTTCTCTGATCACCTCCCATTTTGCGTCAACATTTGACATTGTAATGGACTTACCCATACTCATTTTTCACCTTTTGTTACATCTATGGTAAAACTTTTATGCTAGAAGCGAGCAGGTCCAGAGTGAATAATCAGGGATTCTCTCCATTTAGATCAAATTGCTTTTATAATATGGACCTAGCATTAATATTGTTGCGTGATTAAGTGTTAACATTTGTATTAGCAGTAATAGGAATATTTTAGCATAAAGTAAGGTCTAAAGATGAGAGAGAAATCTTTATTTAAAAAAACTCTTTGTGTGATATGCAGGCTTTTGATGGGAAAATGTCTTTATTCAGTAAATTTCTAAATGTTTTGCAAAGCTGCAATTTGAGGTTTCCAATCCCTAATTACATTTTTATTTTACGCTGTTATGCTAAGATGCTGCATTGATTGTACTTCATGACATACATTACCAGATAGTGGTACCAGTTACATAAGAAAGAAAGGAAAAAGACATCATCCTTGCAGGGAGACATCTGGGTCCACTGGTAGCCCATTGAAGAGCCAATTGCAGGGATGGGCCCATTATTTCCACTTACTCTTAGTTATCATAGAATCATAGAATATCAGAGTTGGAAGGGACATCAAGAGGTCATCTAGTCCAACCCCCTGCTCAAAGCAGGACCAATTCCCAGCTAAATCATCCCAGCCAGGGCTTTGTCAAGCCGGGCCTTAAAAACCTCCAAGGAAGGAGACTCCACCACCTCCCTAGGTAACGCATTCCAGTGTTTCACCACCCTCCTAGTGAAATAGTTTTTCCTGATATCCAACCTGGACCTCCCCCACTGCAACTTGAGACCATTGCTCCTTGTTCTGTCGTCTGCCACCACTGAGAACAGCCGAGCTCCATCCTCTTTGGAACCCCCCTTCAGGTAGTTGAAGGCTGCTATCAAATCCCCCCTCATTCTTCTCTTCTGGAGACTAAACAATCCCAGTTCCCTCAGCCTCTCCTCATAAGTCATGTGCTCCAGACCCCTAATCATTTTTGTTGCCCTCCACTGGACTCTTTCCAATTTTTCCACATCCTTCTTGTAGTGTGGGGCCCAAAACTGGACACAGTATTCCAGATGAGGCCTCACCAATGTCAAATAAAGGGGAACGATCACGTCCCTCGATCTGCTGGCAATGCCCCTACTTATACAGCCCAAAATGCCGTTAGCCTTCTTGGCAACAAGAGCACACTGTTGACTCATATCCAGCTTCTCGTCCACTGTGACCCCTAGGTCCTTTTCTGCAGAACTGCTACCTAGCCATTCGGTCCCTAGTCTGTAGCAGTGCATGGGATTCTTCCATCCTAAGTGCAGGACTCTGCACTTGTCTTTGTTGAACCTCATCAGGTTTTTTTCGGCCCAATCTTCTAATTTGTCTAGGTCCCTCTGTATCCGATCCCTACCCTCTAGTGTATCTACCACGCCTTCTAGTTTAGTGTCATCTGCAAACTTGCTGAGAGTGCAGTCCACACCATCCTCCAGATCATTAATAAAGATATTAAACAAAAACGGCCCCAGGACCGACCCTTGGGGCACTCCGCTTGAAACCGGCTGCCAACTAGACATGGAGCCATTGATCACTACCTGTTGAGCCCGACGATCTAGCCAGCTTTCTATCCACCTTACAGTCCATTCATCCAGCCCATACTTCTTTAACTTGGCGGCAAGAATACTGTGGGAGACCGTATCAAAAGCTTTGCTAAAGTCAAGGAATAACACATCCACTGCTTTCCCCTCATCCACAGAGCCAGTTATCTCATCATAGAAGGCAATTAGGTTAGTCAGGCACGACTTCCCCTTCGTGAATCCATGCTGACTGTTCCTGATCACTTTCCTCTCCTCTAAATGTTTCATAATTGATTCCTTGAGGACCTGCTCCATGATTTTTCCAGGGACTGAGGTGAGGCTGACTGGCCTGTAGTTCCCCGGATCCTCCTTCTTCCCTTTTTTAAAGATGGGCACTACATTAGCCTTTTTCCAGTCATCTGGGAGCTCCCCCGATCGCCATGAGTTTTCAAAAATAATGGCTAATGGCTCTGCAATCTCACCCGCCAACTCCTTTAGCACCCTCGGATGCAGCACATCCGTCCCCATGGACTTGTGCACGTCCAGTTTTTCTAAATAGTCCCGAACCACTTCTTTCTCCACAGAGGGTTGGTCACCTTCTCCCCATGCTGTACTGCCCAGTGCAGCAGTCTGGGAGCTGACCTTGTTCGTGAAGACAGAGGCAAAAAAATCATTGAGTACATTAGCTTTTTCCACATCCTCGGTCACTAGGTTGCCTCCCTCATTCAGTAAGGGGCCCACACTTTCCTTGATTTTCTTCTTGTTGCTAACATACCTGAAGAAACCCTTCTTGTTACTCTTAACATCTCTTGCTAACTGCAACTCCAAGTGTGATTTGGCCTTCCTGATTTCACTCCTGCACGCCTGAGCAATATTTTTATACTCCTCCCTGGTCAATTGTCCAATCTTCCACTTCTTGTAAGCTTCTTTTTTGCGTTTAAGATCAGCAATAATGGAGTAACTGTCCACTAAAATTAATAGGAGTTGGAGCCACATAACAGAGAATGGGGATATGGCCCCACAGTGTACAGAATATCTGAGAAAGTGGTGTATAAAAAAGTAATGTTAGAAAAGCATTTAAGAGTGTATTTTAATTTATTTGACTGCAATGTAGCAACTGGAAACAAGGAGGAGGGCCAGCACCGTATGAAAGCATTTTGCATTATTGTCTCTAAAATTAGACAGCATTGTTACTTTTGTTACACTGGTTACAAAAATCCCCCTGTAGTGAAGGCCCAAGAGCTTCTGCTCCCTTTACAAATACTGTTTCTTTCCTTATAAACTATAATGGTGATGCTTTTTATTATCATTTCCCCAGCTCAAAAGATAACACAATAACATTTGTTCTGGGAATTTATACTTCCTTTTGCCTTTACATCCTACGGAAGCAGTGGCTTCTGGCTTCTGCCAGATGAAGTAACATTGCATGCAATAGCTGTACAGATTTTTGGGGGTTGGGGATAGGTGGGAATTGGCTGGTTGGTTTTAATCTCTGGGGGGTTTTTTGGCTCTGACAGCTTGGAAAAAAAAGTAAGTCTCAGCTGTGTTTGGAGAATCATTTAGATCCTTTTCTTTCTTTCTTTCTGCATTTACCAAAACAAAACCTCTCCAGCATTTCAATAGCTGTTAGGATGCAACATATTCCATCGCTTCACTTTATCATCTCTGAATGGGATAGAACACTAAAAGACTGTTATATGTTAACATATATGTAAACACGTTATTTGCCTGACCTGAATGATCTATGGCAGGTGTTCAGAGAGAATTTTGACAATACTGGAAACAGGTTTAGCTTTTATAAATCTGCCAACAGTTGCAATTAGAATGGGACAAAAACCATCATTTCTCAATCACCAGACTTTGAGGTCCAGCAAGAATACATGAGAACCAAAAACAAAACAGTGTGTTTTGCTTATGAGTATTTGTGATTAGGCCATTGAGAGGCTCACTAGAACTCTAGCCAGCCTGAGAATCAGTTGCACTCTAAGCCCCTTCAGAGGAAGCATAATCAATAGTACATGATAAGAGACATTATGCCATTATGAATCACTTGATGTCCTCTTTGATCCAAAGCACTGAATGAATTTTTTATGCGTAATTACCTGAATAAAGTGTGGTTTGCACATTGCTGCATGTTAGTGTGTGCTCATGAGAAAAACTGCTATGTGTTTTACTTCCATCTAGTGAATCAGGATCTAAATCTCTATGACCTTGTTAGTTTTTCACTTGCAGGCTTTCTGCAGCAAACGTGGCTTTTAGTTGTCTTAATTACTTAATGACTGTTCCTAACCCTTTAATGCAAGGTGGTTGTTTCTGGCATTAAGTGATCAAAAATAACATTTTTATATCATATTATTCCCTGACCTTAAACACCAGAAATAGGAGTCAAATTAAGTGAGAACTTCATTAATGAAGTCATACTCAGTTATTTCCAAAATGTAAAATGTGAAATTAGAAGTACTGTACATACACATTTTAACTACATTTTTAAAAAAAAAGTTTTGTTAAGAAAAGCTTCACTGTCAAAGAAGGATTTTTGTTTTGCCATCTAACGTATGAAAAACTTGCAATGACAGATCTAATACTGTAACAACAGTGCATTCATCTCATATTTGATAATGATACACACTGGCTTCTTTAGCCAATTTTTTTTTTATTTATGACATGGAAGTATTAAATGGAACTAGTTTCCTTTTCCAGTCATTGTGTAATGATAAGGATGTAATACAACAGTTGGTACTCATATCACTGCTGTTCAGTGAAGTATGAAGTTTTATCAATTTAAATTTTCACAGTTGGGGAAAATTGTGAGGGGTCAGGTAATAATTATTTATGAGAGAAGATGTTGAGATTCAAAAAGTTAAATCTTCATAGCTGTTGAAACAAATTGTCAACATCACATTTCAGAATATACAAAGTAAATATCCTTAAATCTAGCACTAATCATTTCTCAAGAAGCATTTTTCTTACTTTGCATAGCTGTAAATTTTCGATTATTGTCGATGGAAATATTTTTTCTGTGTGTACAAAGAAATTGACGCTTATCAACATTGACTGATAAAAATCTAATCCTTCTGAACCTACATACACAGCATGATCGGGTTTGCTTGGTAAACTGGGAGCAAGCAATATTTGTTTTGATACAGCAAAATCGGAGGTTATGTATATAGGAACAATCTAGGCTACACTTACAAGATAGAGGACTGTATCCTGGAAAACAGTGCTTCTGAAAAGAAGTTGGTTATTATAGTAGATCACCAAATGAACATAATCTTCCATTGTGATGCTGTGTTTGAAAGGCTACAGAAATCCTTGGATGTAAAAACAGGGGAATATTGAGCAGGAGTAGGGAGGTGGAATTTCCTCTGCATATGGCATTGCTGAGACTATTACTAGAATTTATTTCTGGTGTCCATATTTGAAAAAAAGGTTGTTGAAAAGTTGAAGTGTTCAGAGTACAGCTGCAAGAATAATTTGAGGTCTAGAAAATAGTAGTTATGAGAGACTCGAGGCATTCAATTTATTTAGTTTATCAAAGAGAAGATTGAGATGACTTGATTACATCTATAATTACCTACACAAGGAAAAGGTATCTTATCGTAGCAGACTCTTTAATCTAACCAAGAAAGGTATAACAAGATCCAATTACTGGAAGTTGCAGCTAAACAAATACAAACTGGAAATGAAGTGCAAAATTTTAACAATAAAGGTAATTAGCCATTAGAACAGCCAACCAAGTGATGTGATAGATTTTCCATCACTTGGAATCTGTAACTCAAGACTAGATGTCTTTCTAAAGTATACACTTGAATTCAACTGCAATTTATGATTTAATGCAAGAATTACTTGGTTTACACAGTGAGTCAGATTACATTATCATAATTGCCCTTTTGGTTTAAAAACTGATGGAGCAAGACTCGGTCCCATTGAAGTCCATGGGTAGATTGCTAATAACATCAACATGACCAGAATCTGGACCTGTGAATCTGTTTTTGAAATGAAAAATGCCCCAGTTCATGACGACTGTATGTAGCATATATTGCAATAGCTGATCATAAATAATTTGCTCAGCAGGCTTGTGGATAATGTATATTTAATTTCACTTAACCATTAATCAGTGGATACTTAAAGCCATAACATAGCACTGATTCTAATAACATCTTAAAGTACCAATAAACTGCTGTAAATTGAACACGTGTTAGCTGTGAGCTGAGTACAGCCAATATCTGTGTGACCCTTCAACAACTCCATAATTTCGAATATCGTGAGAAAGTTTTTCATGGTTTTCAATTAAAAGCAACATTTCCACTCTAAGTCAATGTGATTTTGCTGCTAAATTACTATTAAATATTTATCATAGTCACAGCTTGCAAATTGGTCAGAAAGAGTCTTGGAAGTTCAGAGTACATCCACCAAATGGATACTTCACAGATTCAGTAGGAAGCTTTTGCTGGGAAAATGGGCTTGAAAAGCAGCAATGGGACAACCACCTGTTACCTTTGTTTTAAAAGCTATTTTTAAGTGAGCTGTTTCCTAATGTTCCTCAGCAGAGTAATAAAGTTCCTCTTGGCCTTCATAATTTAAAACACTTCTTGGATCATTGCCTCTCTGTGAATTCACTGATTTCTATAAAATATGTTTTTGGAATACTAAATTGTACTTTGAAAAATACAACTTCTGCCTCTATGCACAAATGAAATGGCTCACTGTGTTGTACCTGGAAAATCATTTGTTTAACAAGGAGCTAAATATGATTTTTTTTAAGCAAAGAGTATACAGTAGTAGATGGGTTTCTCCAGATGTTTTTCCGGTGTCCAGACTGAACAAGCTACATGCTTGTCAAGTTTTGCATTTTATTTCCTCTTTTCCCTTTACTTATGGTATATGCTATGTATGTTGGAAAAGACATCTACTAAGGTCAGAACCAAGCTCAAAATGTAGCTGATCCTCAGTTGGGCTGATTTTGTGACATGTTTCTGACATCAAAATATCTAGAATGAAGCATGATATGTCATATATCACTTCTCATGCAACTTCGTATTATGGAAATCATCCTAGAATATTTGTTATGTATTTAAAAGCTTTGAATAACTAAAAGGTTTTAAGGTCTGATCTTTAGTGATTCTGTGCACCCACGATTCAAATTGAAGTTAATGGCCAGGCACAAATGCTGCATGAGAGGCATTTTGGTACAAAGCCCATTAAATTAATGAAAATATTTCCATTTGACTTGACTATACTTTGGATCAGGCACATAGTGAATATTGTGTTGAGTACCTTCATACTGGAAGAATGCTGAAACATATGGGTGACTTCAGAGAAGATAAAGAATGATCAATCTAGAGGTACTGAATTATGAGAAGGTTAAAAGAGCTAAATAGGTATTGCATAGCTATGTGACAACTAAGTGGGGCACACTGTAATGATCTACAAGTATTTAATAGGAATAAACAGCTAGAAGGGACTTGAATTAATTAGTATGGTACAAAATGGGAATGAAAATAAAACAAAGAATACTGTATTTATGCTGAATAACAAGAAAATCTTCTGAACAGTAAAACCATGTAGAATGTGTAGTAGTCTTCCAAGGGAGGTTAAATGAAGACTTAAATCTAGAAACTTTAAAATTACTGTAGATTTTGTACAAAGCAGTAGAATATATATATTGTAGGAATCATTTCTACACTGGCAGAGAGATAAAGTAGATGACCTACAGTAACATCTTTTCTTTTCCTGATTTTAGTATAAACTAAAGGTTCTTATTGACTTCAGTGAGAGTTGGATAATGACCTGAAACAATGATACAATTGTGAAACAGAGTTGGTGTGATTCAATGCTGTACTTACAAATAAAATTTTAAAATAGTAGAGAGAAGAATGTAGCATAAAATAAAGGAGAAAGATAGAATGGTGGGAGCTGGATGTATCTGATCAGTAAGAGAGAAGAGATGCAAGTTGGTTGAGAGATCAGGCAGAAGGCAACAGAGGATGTTCTACTATGATAGAAGAAATATTAACATAACACAGTTTAGCATATGTTGCAGTTAGATAGACCTGAACCAAATCACCAGGTCCAAATGTGCTTGAACTCAGAGGAAATTTGATTCTGGGCCATATCCAAACCTGGCCGCTCAGGCTCCTCTATAGTTACAGCATTTTATTTTGTATGCAGAATTCTCTTTTACTTTTCCAAGCAGTGGGTCCACCCAAAAACTGTAAAATGTCTTAAAGTTTATAGCCTCTGGCTCATGTTAGCGCTCAGAATGAGAAGCGACCACTAAGGAAATTGTTTAATAGAATGTGTTAGAATATCAGATTTAGAGATTTCTGATTAGTGATTGATGCTGTTACACCCATATTGCTAATTTCTAGTAAATGAAAAGGTATGAATCTCCCCTTTTTAATTCTCTTCCTTTCATAACCTCAAAAAGACACACACCAGGCAGTACGTTTCTGTGGGATTATTGTGTCGGTTGGTTGAAGTCAGAAGGTGAGGTATGCAATAATCCTACAGAAAGTCATTATCTGGCATGCCTAACTGCCTAATTAGACATTAAAAAATACAGTGTACTTAGGTGAATAGAGATCACTGCTTAAGTCTTCCATAGAAATCGTTGCTTTGCCATCTTTAGTTAAGCTTTAGTTAAATAGTGATAAATCATGGTGAAGACTTTAATAACCCTGCTTTAGAACTCTGCAAAAATATTTTAAACTGTAGGGACTAGATTCATTATGGACTTTTCACCAGTTTTGGTGTGAAATTTCTAGCATCTTGCTTTAAATTTTAATTGTAGAAAATACAGCAGTTTTCTTGTTTGAAATAATTTTCAATCTGCAGAAAGCCATTCTTACCAGCCAGAAATTTTTGTGAGGTCCAGGCCAAAGCAAAATAATAATTTAAAAATCCTTCTCTGAGATGCCTCATGTTTTCTTTGTGGAAAACTTCACCTATGTTGTTTTTCACAAGTAATTTCACAAATAACTTTTCTTGTGCCCCCCTCTAAAATTTGTTTCTTGAATGGCTTCGCTTTCCATCTAGAACAGTTTTGAATTCAGATGGACTATTCATTTGTGTAAAATTACCCATATATATGTAAGTGTTGGGGGATTGGGGCCTAGGTTTTTAGGACAGTGCATTAAAACTCCAAGTTCTGAAGCCTCCATAGATATTACTGAGGAGAGTTGATCTCCAACTCTATCCTGGACAAAGTGACTAGAATGATGATGTGGGACAATTTACTAATTTGTTATGAATCATAACTTACTAAATGTTAAAGGTTGGACCCAGAGGGAGTGGCAATGGCTACCATGATGTGACATGCAGATTTGCCATGAAGTTTTCTTTTTCCTTTTCTTCAGGCCTGGGTCGACAAGGGTCAGGTCCAAGGTAGTTTTTTCATTGGAATGGAGAGGTGCAAAGACATAATGTCCTTATTTTCTGTCTGGGGGGAGCATTGGCCTGCTAAACCCAGGGTTGTGGGTTCAGTCCTTGAGGGGGCCACTTAGGGATCTGGGGCAAAATCAGTACTTGGTCCCGCTAATGAAGGCAGGGGGCTGGACTTGATGACCTTTCAGGTTCCCTTCCAGTTCTATGAGATAGGTATATCTCATATATTTATTTATTTAATTTATTTTTAAAAACCCTCCCTTTTTTGTACTCACTAAATGTTGTGAAATGAAAACGTTGACTTTGACCTGCATTTCAGTTGACACTTTAAATAAATAAAATGTTAATCAAATCAAACTGTATTAAAGCCAATGTTTTAGAAGTAGAAAAAATTAAACAAAATTAAGATAGATAATAATGTATCTATTAATTGTACTTCTAAAACATTTTAAAATTAAATATTTGTTCTCTAAATTTTTTTCTTACTCTTTTTGAACAGGTTATTTGGTGTCACTTCAGTAATTCAAACCAATTGCTCAAGCACCTGGAAGATCATAGCAAACCAAGACCTACTCTGGTATCACCATGCCAATCCCATATTACTGCTGATGATGTACTACACCCTGGCAACTCTTATTCGCCTTTGGCTACAAGAGCCCGTTGTAAGGATAATATATTTTTTTCTTCCCACTTTATGAAGAGAATGAAGCTGCCAGAGTAGACTTTTTCTAATGCTCACTAATGACTGTAAGATTCTCAGATTGTTACTGGCATTTGCAAACAGTAGAACGAAATTTTTATGTGAAGCAGCCATTTCCAAGCTGCTGTCTTAAATACACTCTTTCTGATAAGTCCCTCCAGCTCTTACATAGGTAGTCCTCTTAAAGTCAATGGGACTACTTATGTGATTAAGGCCTATGGGATCAAAGACTTAGGTCATGTCTACACTACCAGCTAAAGCAGCACTGCTGTGATCAATGCAGCGGTGTTGATTTAGTGGGTCTGGTAAAGACACGCTAAATTGATGGGAGAGTGCTCTCATATCAACTTGTGTACTCCACCTCCCCGAGAGCCAGAAGCTATGTCGATGGGAAATCGTCTCATGTCAAAGTAGCACGATGTAGACACTGATGTAAGTCAACCTAAGTTACGTTGACTTCAGTTACATAATTTGCGTAACTGAACTAGCGTAACTTAGATCATCTCTGAGCATTAGTGTAGATCAGCTCTTAACTTACTTTTGAATTGTGGAAGTCTGTGAATATTGTCTATGGTAGGTAGGGTGTTTTTTTTTTTTTTTTTTCTTCTCATAGTGCAAAGCACCATAAAGTCACAGCAAAATGTGCAGCACACAGGAGTTACTGGTGAGCAATCTTCCTCTGTGTTTCACGGTCTTTACACAGCCTTGAAAATTTCCCCATACCAAAGGCAATAGAGAATGAAAATTTAAAAGCAGCCTCAAGGGCTCATTGCCCAAAAACCAAAATATCAGCTGCACTCTGGTGCAGGATACTCTAAAACATACATAGTTTTGCCTAATCTTGCAATTTTATCATGAGTCTAGCAATATTTGGTGTTTTTCTTAAAGCCCCAAGTCCAGGATTCATGTGATTATGTGAACATCTCACCTTCCATTTTTTTAAAAAGTAAAGTTCTTCGATCTTATGGTTGTGGAGAAAAGCATGGAACCTGATTACAAAGGCACCCTGAAGACTCAGAAAACAAAAGGAAAATAAAATGAGCCCAAATTTCATTATTTTTAAAAATGGAATGATTTGTGGAGGTCTGACTCACGATTTTTGTAGTTGGGTTTGGTAATGCTGAACATAGTAGTACAGGTACACAGCACTAAAGCTGTGAAGAGTCTAAATTTCAGTTGAATCCTTGTGAAATATTAATGTCTTCATTCATTTATTACCTCACTCACCTTGTGCCTCTTTATTAAGAGTCAGACATTTTTAGGAGGATAGGAAGCTGGTGGGGATGTCTTCAAAAGTTAACTTTTATAAAGGGAAAATATCAAAATATGAAAACATTGTCAGATAAATGCTGTCTTTGTACTATGGCTTCTTTTTTGATGCAGAAGATACACTGTTACAACATCTCTCCATAAAGGTTTCTAAATCTTAGCAGTTTTATAGACTATTTCACTATGTATGGTTTTTCTCCTTTGATTGTGCCATAGATCAGGAATTGATTTTTCTTTTTACTTGTTTTGTCTTAGAAGATTTTAGACCAAATTCTGTTCTCAGTTACACCAGTCTAAATCCACCGTAATTCCATTGCAGTCAATAGAGTTACTCTGGATTTATGCTACTTTAATGGAGACCTGAATTTGGTCCTTGTCTTTTATTGTAGCTGTCTGTGTCTTCTGCTTTTACTATTTGAAACAATGTCAAAGCAGCATAGTAGTGAGGATCTTATCTTTACCTCCTCTACATTATTAACCAAGTTCAGAAAGCAAAAATGATAAATTTGCTGAAGGGGTCAATCTGAGAGCAGATGATATTTCTCTATTCTGTACAATGCAGCTTCAGAATAATAGCGGTAAATATGCCCAATGGCCTGTGATGGGACACTAGAGAGGGGGGGATCTGAGTTACTACAGAGAATTCTTTCCTGGGTGTCTGGCTGGTGAGTCTTGCCCACATGCTCAGGGTTTAGCTGATCGCCATATTTGGGGTCGGAAAGGAATTTTCCTCCAGGGCAGATCTGGAGGAGAAGGGTTCGCCTTCCTCTGCAGCATGGGACACTGGTCACTTGCTGGAGGATTCTCTGCACCTTGAAGTCTTTAAACCACAAGTTGAGGACTTCAATAGCTCAGACGTAGGTCAGGAGTTTGTTACAGGAGTGGGTGGGTTAGATTCTGTGGCCTGCGTTGTGCAGGAGGTCAGACTAGAAGATCATAATGGTTCCTTCTGACCTTAAAGTCTATGAATCTAATGCTCAAGGAATTATGCCCACGTTTGGGTCCTGAGTTTTCAGGGTGAGAAAAAGTGCTCAAAAAGGAGTATAAGTGGGATTTTAAATGGTGCATGATTGTGCTACTTCTACGCAGAGGTGAATTTCACCTTCAGTCTTTACTCAGGAAAAATTCCCATTAAAATTGTTTGGAAGTTTGCTTGAGTAAGGACCTCATGTTTGGGCCCTTGAGTCCTGCAATAATTTAATAAAACAAGAAGAGCCAATTTATCTCTGGTGACTTCAGTGAAGTTATATCAGGAATCAGTTTGTCCAGAGGTTCCCTGGATAATATTTAAAATATGAATCTAGGGCCTGATTCTTCACTTGCTCACTTTGATGTAAATCAGGAATAACTTCACTGTGAAGCTTGTGTGAGAAGAGAACCAGGCCTCTACTATTTGCAATGTTGTTTGAGTTAGTCTGGTGGGGAAGGTGGAGGTTGAGAGAACATTGTTAGTGCTACTTTTAAACTCTCCTGGAGCTGTGCACTCAACCATCATAGTTGCTTGTATGGTGGGAGAACTGGAAGTGTTGGACAAGCCAAAGGCAGCCTAGAATTATGAGATTGTCTGCTAGATAATGATCTGCTTTACCTCTGTTTCCTCATCCTTGAAATAGATTAAACAAGACACAATTTCCCACCCTCACCCATCACCACCTGAAGTTTGTATCATTTAAAATCATTATCTCAATACCTCAGTACACTTAGTGTTTGTTTGGTCAAATCGATGCCAAACTAAATGTTGCTGGTAAATGTTTTGTTGTGGGACACTTTTATCTGAAAACTTTCAATACATGAAAGTGGCATGGCAAATTTAAGCCTTATAATTAGTTTATTTTACATTTGTTAAAATTTGGTTTGAAATATCCTCTAGATTCTAAATATAAATATAAATATAATACATATGTGAAATGTGCTGCTATGCTTTTGAGAAGTAAAAATAAATTAATACATACTGCTTATTTAGGCTGAGCTTTTTAAAAAGAGGAGTTTAATATGAGGTTTGTAGAGTGGGTTTTTCAAATCCACCTGGATTATTTAGGCACCCTTCTCCCAAGGGCAGCTTTGTAAATCTCAGCTCTATTTCATGGGTTAGACTTCAGAATAAGTGGGCTGATATATAAAAGGGCAGAGAACCTCACAACCCCCATTAAAGCCCAGCTTCAGAGTCTTGGTTTTGAAAATCTTGGCCTGAGGAAGAAGACAAAAGTAACATTTTGTGCTGTTTCGATAGAGTCAGCAGATGGAGCTCAAATAAACTGACAAACATTGTTCCTGGAGCTGACTGGACATTGGTTATGATACTGTCCTTCTTCTTTTTTTTTTTTTTTTTTAAAGAGGGGGGAGTAAATCAAAAGTCAATTTAATTCAGGCGTCATTTGAAACAAAGAAATAAAATGTATCTACTAAATGGAAAGAATAAAATGTGCAGAAAAAATCATGTTTCCCCCTGTTGAATCAGACCATTGAAAGTGGGGGAAAAAATATGAAAATTACTTGACACGATCAAAATATGTTCTAATTTACATCAGTGTAAACCCTGAGCACGGAAGTCAATAGATACGCTGGATTTTGGTTGCAATTTAGTAAAGCACTTGAACACGTGTTTAAGTCCCATTCAGGCCAGTGGGACCTTAGCATGTGTTTGAAGTTAAGCATGTGCTTAAATGCTTTGTTAAATAGGGATTGATTTTCTGAACTGGGGCCTTACAGCAGTATAAATGACATCAGAATTTGGCTTAATACTTATGTGTAATCAACTCTCTAAACTGCCTGCTATTTAGCCCGGGCTGATAGAAATTACATAGAGATGAAGTATGATTTAAGGTAACTATGATGTTAGTGCACCAGCAATGCAGTATCAGACTCTAATGCTTCCTGTTTGTTAGACTCAAATGTTTGTTAGTAGAGTGCTTTTCCTCACGGGATAACCCCCTTTAGAGCATGTACACTCTATCCTAAAAATCCTCAGTTTTGTTATTCACAGTGAGATTAAAACCTAACTACTAAGAGGTAGGGGATTGGAAGAAACTTCCCATTGGGCATGTGATTCCATAATTGTTCAAGATGTGGCTTGTAGATGTTCTGAATCAGTTCACTGTCCTGATCCATTTACTGTGTTACCATACATCAGGAACAGGATTAGTGTGTTATTCTGTAGTCTTTGAATACGTATTACATATGCCCAGAAAATATTTTTTTCATTTAATTTACTTCTCAGTATAGCAAGACAATGCTGTCCCCACATTCAAATAGACAAACAGAGAGTTTTAATTTCAGTAAATCTAGCTTTAAAATGATTACATATCTGCATTATACTTTATGGTTTGGTTTATACTATAAAGCAGGATGTGGACGTCTGGTTACTTATGGTATCCTGTAGGAATCAGGAAACATCTTGATATTGATGGGTTTAGCAATTATAGAATAGCTCTGTCATCATTTTCTGAAAATGTCATACTAATAACACATCCATCATAGATACAGTACATTAAACACTAGAAGATATTTCAAGGTATATAATTTAGAGGAAAAACAGCATCTGGATACCACAGTGTTACTCTTAGAAAATCACTATTTAAGAATTACAACTATCCCTGCCGTTCCCATTGTTCAGGAGATGGATGATGACGAGAAATCTGGTATCAGTGAAGAAGACAAAGAAACAGACTGCAACCCGACCTCAAGGAGACGAAGTTTGTGGTATGCAAGCCACTACACAACTGATGAGAGAAAAGTAAGACCTGGGGATATGATATATATGGTATCACAACTTTCAGACAATTTGTATTCCAGAATGCTTTGCAGTGGCGGTAGTGTACGTTTACAAAGTGAAATGATGACAGCGGGAAAGAGCATTTAAATAACAAATGAAGAGGAGAGATTCAGGAGTTCAGTTCCGGAGTGCAGGAGCTGCAGAGAAAAAGACTCTTAAGTTGACAGTGCAGAGATGTTGTTGAGGGCGAGATGAAGAATGTGTTAAATAAGGGGAAGGAATAAAAAGGGGAGAACTGGAGGACAAATTCTGCTAGATAGGAACAATTCCATGCAGGATTTTATAAACAAGAAAGCTAGTTTTGAACCAGATCCTGAAATGAAACCAATCCAGTGGAGTTGTTTGAGGATGTTTGCATATTTTTAAAGACAGGTAGCATTCTACACTTGCTGGATTCTAGAAAGCTGGGCATTGGGAAGGCCGTTGAAAGGAGATGCAGTAGTCTAGGCGAGAGGAGCTGAAGGCATGGATGAGGGTTTCAGCAGAAGTGGAGCTGAGTCAGTGTAATATGTGGGCAATAGGTGATAGGGACATTCACACACATAGGAATAGAACGAACAAGAATAGATAGAGTTGCATTTGTTGAAGGGTCTGTTGCCCAAGAGAAGCACTAATGGTTTGGAGTACAGAAAGGGGCTGCCCCAGTCATAATTGTTTATTACAAAAACTATAAAATACATATACTCCTCTAATACAATTGTAGCCTTTGCTAGGTCCTATTGTAAGGCCATGGTTCTCTACAAAGTTTCATGTAGACTTAAAAGTCTAAGGCAGTAAAAGTTGATTAATGTGGTGGGATCATTGTGCTTCACACACTGCTTTCGTGTCACAGAGCAAGGACCCAACCCTATCAGCCTAACTCAAGAGAGCCACTTTCATAAATAAAAACTGAAAAATGGGTCCCAAAGCTTGCTTTTTAAAAAAAACAAACAAACAAAAAAACCACACAAAAGCCTTCTGCTATATTTCACTACATGTGGTGCTGATTACTTGTAGAAAAATATGTTCTCTTGTCCAAAAGATACATCTTCTATAAGCCAAATGTAATCTTGGCAAAGCCAATATGTTGCAGGAAGATGAGTTTGAGTATTCTTAACAAATTTCAAAATACTGTATTTACAACATTTTCTTCTTCTATAAGTCACATCTTACAGTCCTTTCTCAGGCAAAATTCCCATTGATTTCAAGCGTGAGCTTTGCCTGAGAAAAGACTGCAGCCTTTAGCCCTATGTAATTATTATCTATCAAATTTTCAACAAATAGAAATTACTAGAGTGCGTTTTGATGATCTCTATAGCTCTTCATCTACTGCTTCAGAATATATCAGTAATTTTTGCTGAATGATGGAGGGCAGTAATTAGATGCTGTTGATGAAAATGTAATGCTCTTTCAGTAATTCCAATGATATTATTAATACTTTGAAATGTAGGTATAACATTTTTATCCTAGTGTAATAATTCTGTTGACAATGATTTTATACTTGGAGAAATTCTAATAATCATTTTAAAAACCTTAATTTTAAGTGTCTCATTGGAAAGTCATTTGATACTAACTGTAATAACATAGTGATGAATTCCCGTGACCATCACATATAATTTCAGTATAACATCTTCAGTTCTGATTTGGAATTAAGACATTTAAAAATAAAAGTTATACCAATAATTATGCTAAAATGAATGTTGTTTTATTGGGCATAATATACAATTCTGCTGACTCTTTAAAAATTCTTACTGAATTTCTTAATTCAGATCTGTTGAGAGGATCAGCAAATATGCATGCATCTATTAAACTTATTACTGCTTGAGCTATGCTTCTTCATTAATAATCTGTCCTATTGATTTTTACAGCTTCTGTCAATGACTCAAGATGAATACAAGTCATCTGATGTTAGTATACTATCAGTCTTTGCAATTTATTTGTACTCATATAGATGGCGTAAATATGGATTATGCATATATGGATTATGCATAGGTTGGATATTAGGAAAAACTTTTTCACTAGGAGGGTGGTGAAATACTGGAATGGGTTACCTAGGGAGGTGGTGGAATCTCCTTCCTTAGAGGTTTTTAAGGTCAGGTTTGAGAAAGCCCCGGCTGGGATGATTTAGTTGGGGATTGGTCCTGCTTTGAGCAGGGGATTGGACTAGATTACCTCCTGAGGTCCCTTCCAAAGCTGATATTCTTTGATTCTATGATATACCTAACAGACACAAGTTTCCATGAAATTTTAAAATGTTCTCATCTTTTTATTAGTCTAGACATTATATTAAAACCTTGATTGGCCAAACCTCCCTGTTGTTAATTACATTGAGAACTCCTTTGATTATCCAAAATCTTGATTATTTAAACTTACTAAGTATCTCTCATGACATTAGAATATTTGAGGTTGTACTCACTGGCAAAAGATCTTCCTTAGTTCCTTGTATTTTAAACAAAACATGCAACTCTGCTTTTCTATAAGCTACCCTATAACTTGGTTTAATTCCTTCTTTGTGATGTGTTTTTAAAGTGTTCATATTGAATTGCTGAGGTCCTGCAAAAATGACCAAACACCTGAGTTGAATATTAAAATGGTGGAAAGTATGAAACTTTATTTGAACAGGCAACAAAGTAATTAGCCCAAAGGCAGGAAATCCTAGCAGATTCTGAAGGGGGAAATGCTCTGTGTCAGTCCCATACTTTAACAAATGGGGCTGCAGATTTCCTCCACCATGCAGCCTAAAAACAGCTGTAACCAAACCTGAATATGGCCCCCAGCCCTTCTGACAACTACTGCATCAGGAAACCACACAATATATTTTTGCAGTGAGATTCGTTCTGTAAAACTGGCCCATCTCCATTGGCCAGCTGCTAGAAACCCTTGCCAAACAAGGACAATGGCCAACAACACATTGCCGAAAGGAAAGTTCAAATAGTGGCATAAACATTGAGTAATAAACAATTGTAACAAACACAACTAATTTTACTAATTGTAACAAATGCAGATCACCCTACTGATTTAAAAATGCAAATCATTTGTACCCATCATCTTCATCGGTACTGGAAACCATTAGACAGAAAATTAACCTTAAAAAATATCCAGCCACAAGGCTGCATGAAAGAGAAGGATGGGACTCATGGCTATGGCATAGAACTAGTCAGAAGATCAGGGTTCTTTCTTAGGTTGGCCAGAGATTGCCTGTGTCACTTAACACAAGGCACAACCTTTCCATGCTTCAACTGGCCTGTCTTTAAAATAGGTGTAATGCCTACCTCACAGTGATCGTTTGAGGATTAAGTAATGTTTATAAAGAGCTTTGAGATTCTTTGCTGGAAGTTACTGTAGAAGTGCAAAGCACCATCATCATAATTATTACTGTTTTGTTAAAGAAAATTTAATGAAATCGGCGTTGTAATTCTTTTTAGCATAAATTGGTCTGCTAAAATTATTCTTAGGACAATTGTGTTAACATCATGTGTAATGTGTGATTGTTCAGTATAGAGAGAAACCTGCTGAAATGATTTCATTAAGTTTCTTTCATATTTTAGAAACAATACCTAATGGAAGTTAGTAAGTAGCAGTTTCACTCACACAGGAGCTTTTCTAAAAGGAATGCCTTTCTCCAATCCTCGTCTGGCAGGTCCTGCTCGTAACAGTGAATGGGACTCCTGTAGATTATCACACCATACACCCCACACTTCACTTGGAGAATGGCCCTGCCAAAGCTGATATGTACTCAACCCCACAGTATAAATGGGAGCCATCAGATGACATGTCAGGTAGTAACATGAATTATTTGGGAATAAACCCGTGTGTTTGGTATTTTATTATTTACTCTATAGTTAAATTCTTGGCCTTGTGCATTTTTTGTTAAGCAGCTTGATAAGATTTAAAAAACTGTTAGAACAAATTGATAAATTAAACAGCAATAAATCTCCAAGACTACATGATATTCACCCAAGAGTTCTGAAGGAACTCAGATATGAAATTGCAGAACTACTAACTGTAGTATGTAACCTATTGCTGAAACAAGCATCAGTACCAGATGACTGGCAAGTAACTAATATGAAACTAATTTTTAAAAAGGGTTCCAGAGGATTATTCCGGCAATTACAGGCTAGTAAGCCTAACTTCAGTACTGAGCAAATTGGCGAAGATCAAAATTATTAGACACGTGGATGAACACAATTTGTTGGGGGAGAGGAAACATGGCTTTTGTAAAGGGAAGTCATGCCTCGCCAATCAATTAGAATTCTTTGAGAGTGTCAGCAAGCATGTGGATAAGGGTAATACAGTGTACTTGGATTTTCAGAAAGCATTTGACAAGATCCCTCACCAAAGGCTCGTAAGGAAACTTAGTTGGCATGGGATAACATGGAAGGTCCTCTCAGGGATCAGTAATTGCTTAAAAGATAGGAAACAAAGGATAGGAATAAATGGTCAGTTTTCGGAATGGAGAGAGGTAAAAAGCGGGGTCCCCAAGGGATTTATACTGGGGCCAGTCCTATTCAACATACCCATAAATGATCTGGAAAAAGAGTGAACCATGAAGTGGCACAGTTTGTAGATGACACAAAATTATTCAAGATAATTAAGTCCAAAGCTGACTGCAAAGAGTTACAGGGGGGTCTCACAAACCTGGGTGACTGGCCAACCAACTGGCAGATGAAATTCAGTGTTGATAAGGGCAAAATAATGCACATTGGAAAAAATAATTCCAAATCCACATGTATAATGATGGGTTCTAAACTAACTGTTATCACTCAAGAAAAAGACCTTGGAGTCACCTTGGAGTTGAAGGTCCAGCTGAGGTCAAAAATGCTAGCAGGATATTAGGACCTATTAGGAAAGAGAAAATAAGACAGAAAAATAAATCCATGGTAAACCCACACCTTGAATACAGTTTTAGAGTTTGAGTCTCCATCTGAAAAGGGATATAGTGGGAATGGAAAAGGTTCAGACAAAGATGATCTGGCTTCCATACAAGAAGAGACTAAAAAGAATAGGGATGTTCATCTTAGAAGAGAGATGGTTAAGGAGAGGTCTGATAGAGGTCAATAAAATCATGAATGGTGTGGAAAAAGTGAATAGAGAAGTGTTGTTTACCTTTTCCTACAATGCAAAAACCAGGGTCACTCAAATTAATAGGCAGCGGACTTAATACAAACAAAAGAAAATACTTACTCACCCAATGCCCAATTAACCTGTGGAATTCATTGCTAGGGGATGTTGTGATGGCCAAAAGTATAACTGGGTTCAAAAAAGAACTAGATAAGTTAATGGATGATAGGTCCATCAGTGGCTATTAGCCAAGAGGTCAGGGCTATAACCCCATGCTGACAGCACCCCTAACTTTTGACTGCCAGAAGCTGGAAGGGGAGGACAGAGGTGGATCTCTCCAAATTGTCCTGTTCTGTACACTCCTGAAGCTCTAGCCACTTTCAGAGACCGGATACTGGGCTAGATTGCCCATTGGTCTGATCCTGTATGACAGTTCTTATGTTTTTATGCTACCAATCAACATGCAGATCTTTGAATCAAGTTGCAGGTGCATATTATCCAAAATACTGTACTTGTCTGCCCACCAACACATTTGTTTTATGTCCTTACATGACTGTATGTACTGTACTTCTGTGGATTTTTCCTGTGGTTCTCAGGTCATTGTCAAGATATCAAAATTATTAATATTGGTATGGCTGAGTGCTGTAATGGTAGCACAACATTCTGCCACATGGGGACCATCTGACTTCACTATACCAGAATACAATGGCCTGATTCCTGCAAGATTTACTCAATTTGTGCAAGGACTGTAGGGTTTTGAACTGTGTGTACATGCGCTGCAATTAGACTTATTTGAATTGCACCATAAGATTGTTTTCTACTTAGAAAAGAAAGAAGAGGAAGAGGAAGAAGAAGAAGAGGAGGAAGATATTCAGGAGAAAAAAGAAAATGTTAAAATACATGCCATGGTCTCTGTCTTCCATTTTATCATGAAACAAAGTTACATTTGTGCTCTGATTGCAATGATGGTACGTATGAAACACAAAAATAATTGAGTTGGGGTAGTAGACATAATCTAATTATAGATGTCATCTAACTCTGGAAATGAGCTTCTGCCACACTATTGACAGCATCAATATATTTATCTTCCAAATGTCTTGGTGAAGGGTGATTAGTCATGTTGATTTTTCATTGGTGTTTACTTCAACATTATAAAATCTGGACCTGAGGTTTGAATCTGTTGGATGCATGTGGTTTATTAAAACATTACCCCTCAAATTATGCCTTGATCCTACCACCAACTCCTTATGGGGCAGGGCACAGGTTTCTGCTCACAGGGATTCCGTTATATGATTGGGGCTTAAAATTCTAACTTTAGTATTTTTTTACCTACGGCAGATCAGAAAATGCTCAACATGCTCATTTTTCTGATAGCTCAAAAAAAAAATTAAGTGGGTTTTAATGCATTTACTCAATTCAGAAATTGTCTGCAAAAATAAAGCTCTTCATAGTCCTACAGTAAGTCTAAACTTGCCATTTCTACTTCTAATTGAATCTATGCATCTAGTTCAAACTCTGTATGAAAATAAACCTATAAACATTGATTTCTTTTATCTACACTGGGCAGACAACAAATAGGAAAATACAATTTTGTGCCAACAAATTTTTTTGTGATTAATTTTCTTCTTTTTGAAATTACATTGCCTATCCCTGAAAACAAAGGGTCATTTTGTGCAAATTAGCCTTGGATTATACTGTAGCAAGTTCACAACGTGATAGTTCTCTGTCAGCACTTCCAAGGTCTGGTTTTACTATTTTGAAAAGGTTTCAACTGGGATACAATTTACCATAAAGTTTCTTGGCCCAATCTTGCCTTAAAAAAAATGTAAATGGTTTGGCCACTTTTTGTTTGCATACAGCAAAAGAAAACCGATATTTTGTATGGTTTTTGGACTTTTGTTTGCTGTTCCGTAGCATGAAAAGTCTCTGGAGCTAAACAAAACTTAGCAGATTCTTTGTGCAGAATCTGGATTGAATATGGTGCTTTTTGAAATGTTAGTAAGTAGTTGTTATTTTCTTGCTGTGGTATATTCATTTTTTTTAAGTGACTGCTGCACATGTGCTTTAATTACTTTAAATTCCATTCAGGGTTCAAATCTGTCAGTATCAGTGGTGGAGCTGTATTGTTCTGAGCTTTCTTCTAGTCTCAAACTGAGATAATATCAGCTCCAAAGGATCTATGTTCCAAGTGTTGTGAACCAAATTCAGCTACTGTTCCACTTATGCCATACCCAAATGTGACCCATTGTGCATGTTACAGTCTTGTATCTTAATGGAAGAATAGCATATACATGATTCTCAGAGGCTATAGTGGACACTTTATCGAGTCAAGACTAATCCAGCCTTGATTAAAATATTCTTAATATTTCATGCTTTTCAGTCTAAACAAAAGAAGAAATTAAGACTCCGTTGACTTCAGCTAAGTTACTCTAGATTTATACTGGTGCATTGCCAACCAGAATCTAGTCCAAAATCAATAACAGTGTTTAATAAAAAGACACTTCCTCCCACGCTATAATACGGTGTTTTGTCCAGAACAGTTTTAAGTAATGTGTTTGATACCTGTAAAATGAGCAGAACATTTGAATATACTGTAAGGAACAATGCTACACTGGGTTGGGTTAGGCTAAATCAGTCTAAGTCTACTACATCTCTAATATCTAGAGTACAACAGAAAGTGAAATCTAAAGCATGCTTTATAGTCACTGCTTAACTCTGGGAGACCTAAACTAACATTTCTACTGAAGTACCAAGACGCAAAAGTACCAGACCAAAAAAAGGTGGTTTAAACTGAATTTCCTAGGAATCCGTTTACTGCATGTAGTCCAGAGGATCTACTGTAGCTGTCAGCGGCCCAATTCTCACTAACATAAATGGGAGTCACATGGCTAAATCTCCATGCATCCCACTGAAAATATACCCTAGACAAGGTGTGTGAAGTTGGGCAGTGCTGTAAAGTTTTACTGACTGTATGCAGTAATACTGTAACTAAGTGAATCTATGAATATTTTTGTCTCTCTCTCCCATCCCCTCCCTCCCAAGGCTTGGAGTATCACTTATCACAGTTGGTTGACTTTTGTGTTATTGATCTGGTCCTGCACGCTTTGGATGATTCGTGACCGAAGGAAATATGCTATGATCAGTTCACCTTTCATGGTTGTTTATGGAAATTTGCTGTTAACATTACAATATATATGGAGTATTGACCTCAATAATGATGAGCTTCCTAAAGTTTCTGGATTTTTAGAAAAGAAGGATCCTGGGGAATTAGCTTCAAAGGTAAGTGTAGTTTGCTTACAAACATCTGTAGTTTGTTTAAAGAACAAAGCAATATACACTAGCCATCAATAAAAACTTCAGGTCCTTTGGTGTTTAATACAATGAATAATCCTGGTCAGCATGGGACTACAGTACAGGATGAGTGGTTAAAAAATACAATAGCACAAAATTACTTCTTGCTGGTAAATTAAATACTATAACGAATGTGTCAAATTTAGATAATTTTATAAAATAGTTCTCACCAGGGAGAAAATAGCATTAATATTTGGCCCTGTAAAAACGAGAGGAAAGGGAAGAGAAAAAATATGTACTTGGATTAGTTAAATACAAGATAAATTAAATAGAATTTTGAGGCAGCTTTTGTTTGATGAAACCTGTTTGTACGTACACACACACACAGTATACATACACAAATATATATATTTTATAAGTGCATTTCTGCTTTGTCATTAGCATCAGTCAGTACAGGTAAAAACTCAGTGCTGTAGTTGTACTTAAATAGAAGATTTCCATTCCCTTCTCTTTTTTCTGAATAAAGACTAATGTAGCAGACCTCAGTACAATGGTTGTTCCCCCTTTCTCCCTTTCACTTTTAGTTATTTTGTTGGCAGAATTTGTGTGTGGCAACATTTCATCACCCCACCTCTTACAACCCGTGACTTGATGTCTCAGCTATTCATGAACACTTTTGTTATGAACACATATTGCATGTGTGGAGTCTGGTGGGATTAAAAATTGCAAATCCAGACACTTGTAAATCTATGGTAAAATCTATTGACTTTAATGGGAGCAGAGTTTATGCCAGCATTTTGAAATTTTTTTTTTTGCTTTGCAAATTATACACTAACACTTAGAAATACTAGATAAATGTACTGTGTGAAACATAAAAAATTACTGTGAAAACACTTCTGGTCCAAATACTTTCAGGAATATTTCTCCGTGCTATTATTCATGACACTATGAACATTTGCTGTCCATAAACATTCTTATGAATACAAAAATCATCTGAATGCTTCTGAACAAGTGAATAAAAAGTATTGGAAATATTAGTGAGTGGAATCACTGGCTTTTATTCACCAGAATATTCGCAAGTACCATTTTAGGTATATTAATGAACACCTGAGATGTCATGCCAGTTTAAGTATAGCAGCCTCACCATAAGAGCAGTGGAAAAAGATAATTAAACCAGTAATGTCAAATATTTTTTAATTTGTGAAGACCAGTTGAGTTCATTTGACTATATAAAGCAGGGGTTCTCAAACTAGGGGTCGAGGTCCCGCAGGGGGTCATGAGGTTATTACATGGGGGGTCGCGAGCTGTCAGCCTCCACCCCAAACCCGGCTTTGCCTCCAGCATTTATAATGGTGTTAAATATATAAAAAGGTGTTTTTAATTTATAAGGGGAGGTCGCACTCAGAGTCTTGCTATGTGAAAGGGGTCACCAGTAAAAATGTTTGAGAGCCACTGGAAAGCACACCAAACTTGTCTCTAAGAATAGAAGTGCCCAGGTTAACAAGCTTTTTGAGCATGAGCCAAACTTTAAGCACATGAATAGTCTCATTGAAGTTAATGGGACAACTCACACACGTGACATTAGTCATATGCTCAAGTACTTAGCAGAATTAATTCTTTAGTCTTTCAGTTGACGAAACACAAATTGGAATTGCCTTAGATCAAAAATGAAAGTGTTTCCTGGTTTCAATTAATGGGGCTTTTCCCACCCAGATATTTTCCCTGTCTTGAAACCACTACATTTGGCAGATTATCTTTGAGGGAGGAAAGTGAGCACACAATAGAAGCTGCTTCATAGAGCACTCGAGAGGAGCTTCTCACAGAGTGCAGATAGTTGGCCCAATTCCCTTATAACTGAGTGAATCACTTCCATCATGATACACCTGATTTCAGTTTGAAGAGGTTCTGCACCTGTGTTTCCTGCTTGGCAGTGCCCCTTGCCAAACTATGCCTGGATTTATAATGTATTTGAATCCTAGTGAGCATTCTATTATTTTTCTGGTGGAAGGTAGTGCTAGTCTTGATAAGAGTGATTAAATAATCAAGAGGTAAGTTTTGCAATTTCTCTTCATTGACTTTGTAAATCTGTCTGGGCTGGATTCATACTAGTTACTTTGAAATGATGGTCTATGTGCCCCATTATCAGTTCTGTAAATCGTCCAATTACCCCCAAGGATTTTTTTTTCTGCGCTCTATCCCTGGATTACATCTAGCAGTGCACAATGGAGGGAGTTTCCACTCCCCAATCAATAGTTTAAAAGTGTTGACCCAAACTCTCTGTGCATTTACCATTCATGAAAGGACTTCATTTACCCATTATGTTTGTGTGTTTAGCAGTTTTGATATCTATTTTAGGTATTTATTTTTAGCTAATCTGGTGCCTTTTCACTCCTTTAAAAACTGGGGGTTTCCCTATCATTATTATTTATTTCTCTTGTGGTAGTGTTTAGATGTCCTCTTCAAGAATTGGGGCCTGTGGAGGTAGGCATTTTACATATATATGTCCCTGCCTCTAAGAGCTTACAGTGTAAATCAGGTTAATTTTTATGGGAAATTCATCAATTTAAATATACTATTTCTTTTATGTTTACAGTGCAAATATTTATAACAAAAAATATAAAGTGAGCACTGTACACTTTGTATTCTATGTTGTAATTGAAATCAAGATGTTTGAAAATGTGGAAAATATCCAAAAATATTAAACAATAATAGAATTCCATTTATATAAATAGTATTTTTCAATTCACTTAATACAAGTACAATAGTGCAATCTCTTTATCATGAAAGTAGAACTTATATATTTATAGTTATGTACAAAAAATGATTGCATTCAAAAATAAAACAATGTATAACTTTAGAAACTACAAGTCCACTCAGTCCTACTTCTTGTTCAGCCAATCGCTTAGACAAACAAGTTTGTTTACATTTGCAGGAGATAATGCTGCCCCCTTCTTGTTTACAATGTTACCTGAAAGTGAGAACGGGCATTCACATGACACTGTTGTAGCCGGCGTCGCAAGATATTTACGTGCCAGATTCGCTAAAGATTTATATATCCCTTCATGCTTCAACCACCATCCCAGAGAACATACGTCCATGCCGATGATAATGATCCAAAGCAGTGCAGACCAATGTTCATTTTCATCACCAAAGGCTATGGCTACGCTTGCAGATGTAGAGCACCGGGAGTTAAACCAGCCCTCAGAGACAGAAGCAGGGAAAGCACTGCCGTGTGTTCACGCTATCAGCTGCAAGTGCAGTGGCGTGGCCACATTAGCAGCTCTTGCAATGCCACAGAGAGCAGTGCATTGTGGTAGCTGTCCCAGTGTGCAAGTGGCTGCAGCGTGCTTTGGAAGGGGTTTGCAATGCCTAATGGGGCAGGCACAGCATCACATGATGCAGGTTTCCCAATCCCATTGTTCCAAGGCATCCTATTAGATTGCCAACTGCTTTTCAAATGTGGAGGGTGGAGTGCGACAGGGAGTGTATTGTGTGATGTGGGGGGAGAGACAATGTGTTTGGGGGAGGCAGAGAGTATGTTAGCATTCTGTCTTGTGCTGTCTTGTAAGTTTAGACAGCGGCAGGGGGAAACCCCAACATCATCCCCCGCCCCCTGCCTCTCTCTCACACACACGCACAAAGGCCTGCCCCTGCAACAGGAGCATTCCACATTGATAGTTTGCTTTGTGTCCCGGAGCAGATAAGCATGCCAGCTGCAAGAAACGGAGCTTTGAAAGCATGCCTGCAGCCAAGTTCAAAACAATGACGAGAGTGGCCACTTGACTTCAAGGGATTATGGGATGTTTCCGGAGGCCAATCATAGCGCGTAATGCAACACTTCGTCCACAATGACACCCCAGCACTCCAGCCGCGGCACAGAAAGCTCTTTGCTTCTCATGCAGGTGGATTACCAGGGGCACTCCAGCCGCGGAGCCCAGCCACTCTAAGTGTCCTACCAGTGTGGACACCTCAGGAGTTAGGGTGCCCAGGGCTGATTTAATGCACTATAACTTGCAAATGTAGCCAAGGCCTGAGTCAGATGTCACTTGCAGAAGGTTCATTTTCTTTTTTGGTGGTTCGGGTTCTGTAGTTTCTGCATCGGAGTGTTGCTCTTTTAAAACTTCTGAAAGCCTGCTCCACACCTCGTGCCTCTCAAATTTTTGGAATGTACTTCTGATTCTTAAATCATGGGTCGAGCGTGGTAGCTATCTTTAGAAATCTCACATTTGTATCTTCTTTGCATTTTGTCAAATCTGCAGTGAAAATGTTCTTAAAACGAACAACATGCTGGGTCATCATCTGAGACTGCTGTAACATGAAATGCAGGTAAAACACAGAGCAGGAGACGTACAATTTTCCCCCAAGGAGTTCAGCCACAAATTTAATTAACGCATTATTATTTTAACAAGCATCATCAGCATGGAAGCATGTCCTCTGGAATTGTCGCCAAAGCATGAAGGGACATACGAATGTTTAGCATACCTGGCACGTAAATACCTTGCAATACTGGCTACAAAAGTGCCATGTGAACGTCTGTTCTCTCTTTCAGGTGATGTAAATAAGAAGCAAGCAGCATTATCTCCCGTAAATGTAAACAAACTTGTTTCTCTTAGCGAGTGGCTGCACAAGAAGTAGGACTGAGTGGACTTGTAGACTCTAAAGTTTTACATTGTTTTGTTTTTGAGTGCAGTTATGTAACAAAAAAAAATCTACATTTGTAAGTTGCACTTTCATGATAAAGAGATTGCACTACGATACTTATATGAGGTGAATTGAAAAATACGATTTCTTTTATCATTGTTACAGTGCAAATATTCGTAATAAAAATAATATAAAGTGAGCTCTGTACACTTTGTATTCTGTGTTGTAATTTAAATCAATATATATGAAAATGTAGAAAACCTCCAAAATATTGGTATTCTATTTTTAAATTTTTTTTATCGCAATTAATTTTTTTGAGTTAATCGCGTAAGTTAACGGCAATTAATCGACAGCCCTGCTTTTTATATTACATCATCAGCCTGGTTAGCAGCAGCAGTAGCACCCCAGTAGAGCGTGCCAAATATTTGGTTATTTGTATGTCTCATTTAAAATTTTATTCTTGTTTTCTGTATAAAGTAATGAAATGAGGCTTGATCCTGAACCACTGAAATCCATGGGAGCTTTGACTTCAGTGGATATAGGCTCAAGCCCATGATAAACAGGTGCCATACTGTATTCTGTGTTCTGGCTGGCTCTCAGTACTGACACTTGTTGAATTTGGCAGTATACAAAACACAAAAGTACACTCTTTGTTAAAAAGATTTATTTATTTATGTACCCTTGTTATGGAATAATAGACTATACTCTCCTAGCGCAAGGAATCAAAAGAGAAACCTATTAACAAAGGCCACAGAATGAAAAGTCAGTTTCCTACCCAAACTGGAGGACAACTGGAAATAAAATAAAATTGCTTTTAATGGAATAGGTTGCCTAGATGACCTAGCTTCCAGAAATGTGTTCTTTGGCAATGATTATATTGTTGCCAATTTTGCTGAATAGTGGAAAACAAAGGCATGAAAAAAATTTCAAAATATCTGTTAACATTAGCAGGATCTAGGATGTACAATTAGTCTGTCTCTCTTGTTTTGTTTTGATTTTTGCTTGCAGATCCTTTTCACAATTACTTTCTGGCTACTGCTTAGGCAACACCTCACAGAGCGGAAAGTGCTTCAGCTAAAAGAAGCTACTTTAGCTGAGGTCAAAGTTGAAGATGAAGAAAATGAAGAAAAAGGTAAAAGTATATCAAGTTTGACTGCTTCAATCAATGTAGGAGGTTAGGGTTACTTCTTTTCTTATTGCTAAAGTATTCGGAAAGTTGCATCTGTCATTGACTAGGGGCTAAACAATATGCTGCTAAATCCATGCACTACAAATTTCTCAGGGAACATAATAAAATAGCTTTGAGCTTGATAACATCAAACAAAATATATAAACTCTCTTTACAGTTGAACTACAGTAAATGATATGACAAAATAAATAACTTGAATGGGAAATACAGGAAAAACCTTCTATAGACGCACTTCCACCACCACACTTGTGTTCCCCCACTCCCCCCGAAAAAATCACTATACACAAAATTTAACCATAAAAGGAGACGGGCCTACATGGAAAACGTCCATCAGTGATTTCAATGGGAGCTGCACCTGTGTAACCAAGAGCAGAATTTGGCCTATAGGTTTCAGTGTGGTGTAGTTATTCCCAACATGCATAGCAAGACTAGGAACAGGGTTTTCTCCTTTCTGCTCCCATTAACGGGACAGCAGTAACTTGCCTTTTTCTTTTTTTTTTCATGGTTTGGTCACAGTAGAACAAGAGGGAGGGATAGTCGTTCTTTTGAAATGCGGCATTTAACTCCCACCTGGTATCACAAATCTATATGTTTTTTAAGGTTGGTTGGTTGGTTTTAAACAGGAACCTCTGCTTTGAATTTCAAAACTGTCTAATGTTTGTGTTTTTGGTGAAAACCAGTATTCCCTTAGGAATTTATGTCTCTGGATGTCAGTGATAAGTTCTGGTTTTTTTCCTTCCAGTTTAACAATGTTTTTTGCCTACACATGCAGGCATTACAGTAGATATTGCTTTGACTATGATCCAATACATAGCCTTCAGGCCATGGTTCTCCACTATGTCTGAGTTCAGCTTGGGCAAAGTGGGGAGCGATGGTAACAGGGAATTGGTGTGGCTTCCTTACCTTTTGGCCAGTGGAAGTCCAAGAAAATTAAGCTACAGTCCTTATGCCAGTGAAGGTTCATGGAGCTCTGTCACAGCATGCCTCCTCCTGCCCCGTCCCACCTTCCAGAATGCCCCTGAAAAGTCTTTTCCCCTTATGGTGGTGGTGGGCGCTAGTTGCTTATAAGGTGAGGGAGGGATAGCTCAGTGGTTTGAGCATTGGCCTGCTAAACCCAGGGTTGTGAGCTCAATCCTTGAGGGAGCCACCTAGGGATCTGGGGCAAAATCAGTACTTGGTCCTGCTAGTGAAGGCAGGGGGCTGGACTCGATGACCTTTCAAGAGCCCTTCCAGTTCTAGGAGATAGGATATCTCCATTAATTTATTTAAGGTGACATAAAGTTCACCTATGTGAGGGAATACTCTACTGGCTATCTCCAGCTGTTTTAAAGACACTTTGTGCTGCTTACCCAGCACAACATGACCTTAGTGGACCAGATAATCTGGCCCTTGGATTTTTGAAAGGGTGTAAAAGTAAGTACATTTACCAACTAGGAACCCAGGCTTAAGAGTGTGGTCTTGGAGACACTACTGTCAACTTGTGGAGGAGAAAATAACATGTTTTAGAAGGAAATGCATGGCCAATATTCTCTGGAGCCTTCTGGTGAATCCTCTCCCTCAATCAGAAGCAGAGATTATAAAGTCAATTCAGACATGCATCTAACTGTACCCTTGCTAAATTTCTGCATAAGCTTCCATGTCCTGCATAAAGCTTTTATGCTTTACCTCATTTACAATTACAAGGAAAGATCCTATAAAAATAGGTTGAGGGCGATGCAACTTGATTTGTGTCTTTGCAGAAGAGGAATTGCAAGAAGGGGAAGTGACAGAGGAAGCAGATGAAGAAGATGAGGATGAACAGGACATTATGAAAGTCCTCGGAAACTTGGTGATGGCTATGTTCATTAAGTACTGGATTTATGTCTGTGGAGGAATGTTCTTCTTCGTCAGCTTTGAGGGTAGAATTGTCATGTACAAAATCATCTATATGATGCTCTTCCTCTTCTGTGTGGCCCTGTACCAGGTAAATGAGAGCAATTCTAAGCAAAATTCTTCCTTTGGTTGCACTGGTGCGTCCTCTTTGATTTAGCATCAATGTAACGGAGAGCAACATTTAATAATTTAATCCACTGTGTATTTTTTCTTTTGCTAGTTCCCAACAGCTTAGACCATTTGAAGAGTTTTGATTCTATTAAACCTCAATAGATTGGCTGATGGGAGAGAGAAGCAAAGTTTTAAAAGTTGTAGTTTGGATAAGCACCCAAACATATGAATGGTTGGCTGAACGAGAACCCAGATTCTATGGTGATGGGCACCCTAGAAATAAATTAAGAAAAAATACGAATAATAAACTACTCCAACCCTTTTGGGTCTGCAGAATTGGTCTGGGTAACTCATGAGAACAGGTTATTTCATGAGATTTCTGACTTTTTTTCCTTCCGATCCTGGATGGAACTTGGAAGAATAGAGATTACATAAACATGAGAGGAAAAATGAAAAAAGTTAACTTAAAAATGGATCAAGTTGGGGTTTGTGTAGAATTTTGGAATAAGATTCAGCATGGTTGTTTTAGCCAGGCCAATGTAATCATCCCTAACTGAATTTAGGAATACTAATGATCTTTACATTAGAACTGCATGACTTCATGTTTAATTGCTGATGATGGCCACTTTTCCATTGCTTAGCTGTAGACCACAAAACAAACAATACTATGATACTACAAAGATTCTCCCTTTGATACATGGATATGTCTCTGATAAGCATCAATGAGAGTTGATGTTATGTCAAGAATAAAATAATTGTGTTAGTTTAGGGGGAAGGGTTATATTTTATAGCCCTCTGCCTGTACAACAATATAAATAGTTTGGTAGATTCTTCCGCTTTGGTTCTGTTTGCCTTACCATCTTCAATGGCTGGTTCCCAGGTGCACTATGAATGGTGGAGGCGAATCCTAAAATATTTTTGGATGTCAGTGGTTGTTTACACTATGCTGGTGCTTATCTTCATCTATACATATCAATTTGAATCATTTCCTGGCTTGTGGATGAACATGACAGGGCTAGATGAAAAAAAGTGAGTATTTTCATTTTACTTGGGCTTATTGTGCACAAGCAAATGGCTAGTGATTTTTTTTTTCATACTGTTACAAAGACTTTTTACATAGGTCGGTTTGAAACTCCCTATTTTGCTTTGCAGATTTTCATAGTGAAAAAGCAGAGATTTTCACCAATATTTGTAAACAATTTGCAAACCTTTAATTTTGGCACAAGAGAAATGGTAATGTTTTGCACCCTTTGACCTCCTTCCTCCTCTTCCTCCTTATAATGGAAAAAATGTAAGGAAACCTTCTCCAACCATGACTGGCTTTGGGGGTTCTGCTGCCCCATGCACACAAGCAAATATTTGCCCCTACAACTCTGCTGTCACCCATACAAAAATGTCACTGAACATTTTGCTGTCCCTGCTATTTGGTTGGGTGACACCTCTTTCTGACTACCAGCCCTAATTTGTGACCAGCTCTAATTCTGACTACATGGTGGATTAGTGGAGGTGTCCTGCAAAACTTTTTTGCTTTTCGCTAATCATTCTCCCAAAAGCATAACCCGACCTTAAAAAATAGACTTAAAGGCTGTAACAAAAACAAAACAAAAAATGAAAAATAAAAACAGAAAACCCAAAACAAAATCTTTTGAAACAGCACATATATCCCAAAGCTGCCATCTTATATGGGATTCCAGTAAACTGTTTTGTAGAAACAGAACAAACCTCTTTTACTGCTTTCCATCGCCTACAATATTGTAACAACCTAGTTGTTGGCTTGGAGCTGGAAAAGCTGGCTCTGAAATACTATACTGAAAACATTTGATATAAGAAAGAAATTAATCTACAAATTTTGTGGCTGTAGTGATTTATTTAATAGTGCTTATTTAGTGTGTCTCATACCTTTAAAGGGTTAAGTGGCAAGATAAGGTATTGTACATTTGCATTGTTCTTACCTTTTGTTCAGAAAAATGAAAAGATAAGATACATAGCAAAGACAATCTTACTTACTGTACCGTTTTGTGACTATCCATCTCATGTGATATGGGAGAAATGTTGCAAAATTCATTTTGAACAGGTGACTTAGTGACTTGTTTTATTTTTCAGACTAGAGGATCTTGGTTTAAAACAGTTTTCTGTGGCTGAGCTGTTCACACGTATCTTTATTCCAACCTCTTTCTTATTGGTGTGTATATTACACCTTCATTACTTCCATGACCGTTTCCTCCAGCTCACTGACTTAAAGGCTGTAACCAGCAAACAGGACAGCGCTATTTACAGGTAAACAAGCAAAGTAAACAAAGCTACTAGTTGTCCATAAGATAGTACTGTTTTCTAACAATTTACTTTGCAGGAAATGTTGTGTGCCTTTTTTATGACCCCTGATTAGCTCTCCCCCCCACACACACACGCACGCACACACATATTTAGGTTTAGACTTTTGGGGTAGATTTTCAAAGCACAAACGACACTTATGACACCTAACACCCATTGACTTTCAATGGGCATTAGGTGTCTAAGTGCCACATGTGCTTTTTAAGATTCTTGACAATAATAGGGAAGATTTTCAAAGTGACTGTTGATTTTGAGTACCCAGTATTTGAGTGCCCAACTTGAGACACATTCAAGAGGCCTGAATTTTAGAAAGCGCTGAGCATCTGCCCTGTGAAAATCAGGCCCCTTTATTAAGGTGTCTCAAACTGAGCCCTCAAAAATAAGGCACTCAAAAATTAAATAACTAGTCACCTTTGAAAATCTTGGCCTATATTCTGTGCCAGCTCGCTAGACTATTAAGCGAGCTCATCAAAATGTATAACAGAGTATTGTGATTCTCTCAGCCCCTCCGCTTTCAGATATTCAGTGTTATACACTTACAGATTTTTCTGCACAAAAGCATATTACAATTTGACTATTATTTTTGGGAAGTAGCGAAATGCTTTAGATTGTATTTTGATAGGGTAGTTTGAAGTAAAACATTTGCATTCTAAATATAACATGTAGTGATGTGTGACACGATGACATTTTTATGGTCATGAACTTGGGAAGACTGCATTGTGCCATAAATGAATTATGGAGCAATACCAATTTACACCAGCTGAGAACTTGGCCCAATTTGTTTAATGGCTTGAAATTTAGGAAATAAAAGAATGACTCTGGTAATCGTGATCAGATATCTGGTATACATATGTTTATACTTAAATGTACAGCATACATATGCAGTAGAATATAGGTATGTCTGTTCTCATATTCAGCATTGCATTTAGAATAAGTTCTACTTTTTTAACGTGCACGTGCAGAATTCTTGAGTATATATTTTAAGTGAACTGTAAAAAATTGTTGATAAATTCCTAACAATCTTTTCTTTATTTGCTTTTCCAAACATCTTTCTCTTTTTCATTCTTTTCTTTTTTTTAATGTTAGCAAAGTAGTAAATCACATGGTAAATGCAAGGCTCTCTGCGTGTGAACCTTCTTTTGAGCTGCAAATTCTTTGTACAGCAAAAGGTGCATGATACTCAATTAAAAGAACTTTTCTTTACCATGCAACTGTGCACCTGAATCTGGGCCCAGTTTGATGATTGCATTTGAGCAGTGGTGTTACTTGGGCTGAGGGATTGCCATTTTGGGGGCATAGTACAGCATATGGTAACTGCACACATTTTACTGACACAGTGTGTTGTCAGTGCCAGGTGTCAGTTGACACTACCTGTAAGGATTCTGGAACCAGAATTTAGCTATCAATTTTGTTCATGGTACATGAAGCAGAATAAGATGTATCTTGATTTGCCACAGCTACCGATACTGGTCTGGCAGTGCTGTCAGCAGTAAAAACCTGGTTGTGCAGAAAATTTAAGATGTTATGATACAGAAAATGTATTAAAAGTAGTTATGTACAATAACAAGGTCTAGCTTTTATAAAGCCATCAAAGCAACATGCAGTCATTCATTCATTTCATTCTAAAAGATCTAGTGACGTAGCTCCACATTTACTGTGCCTGCTATTTATGGTTGTTTTTTTACTTCTGTTAATTTTATCTGTGTTGTATCAATTGACTCCTACAGGAAGACAAACCTTTATTTTCAGTATGTGGACAACACTGGAGATTTAGTCATTTTCATAGAGAAAATGTTAATTAGATTTTAAGCCCCAGTTCATGAAAACACTTGCACATGTGTTTTAATTCCCATGGTAGTCAATGGGATTTAGGAACACATTCAAAGTTAAATCCATTATCAAATTCTGTCCTGAACAAGAATGCTTTCCTGAACTGAGGCCTTAGTCTGAAACTAAGATTTATTGAAATCACTGGGACTATTTGTGGAGTAAGGTACTACTCAACATGAGTAAAGATGGCACAGTGAATGTCAGAGGAAGTTCCTACCAGGAGGAAGGGTGGTAGAACCTGACATAATAGCATAAACTCATGGTTATGTCTCAAGATGGCAGAATTGGGCTGTTGAATAGTATATTCAAGTGAGAGGAAGGGTGATCCAGTGGTTACGGCGCTTATTTGGGATTCAGTTTCCAAAATTCCCTGCTCTGTCAAAGACTATCTTTGTGACCTCGGGCAAGCTACTTAATCTCTCTATGCCAACATTTCTTATTTATAAAATGGAGAGAATGGTACTTTCCTAACCCATAGGGTTATTGTGGAAATAAGTACATTAAAGATTATGAGTTGCTTAGATACTACAGTTAAGGGGATCATATAAGTACCTTAAATAGACATATGTCCATCGAAAGAAGCAATAAATATTGTACGTGACAAATATGAGATCAAGCTAAAGAATAAAACCTGTTCTGACATTTTTGTGGCCCCTGAGATTTATCTACAGTCCTTCTAGCGGAAGTTGCTTGCCATCTAGTAATGCTATTGTACATATAGGCTTCCTAGCCTTTTTCACTGCAAGATTAGTAATAAGTGTTTAGACTTAGTGTCTCATTGTGACAATGCTTGCCTCTGTAACAGGTAACCAAGTACATTCATTCCTGTCTAACAGTTTCCTTTTTTCTCTCTTTAACTCATTTCTCCTTTGCCATCGCATGCATTCTTGTGCTCTCTTCATCTCTTACCTCGTAGCCATGCTAAAGTCAATGGTCGTGTTTATCTAATAATAAATAGGTGGGTATACTTCAATGTTTCCTTTCCTTTTCTTAAAAAATGTACTTTAATTTGTTTGCTAGTTCTTCAGTTCCTAGAAACAAAGATCACTCATGCTGTGCAGTACTGTGAAATAAGCAAAGAAGACAATTCTTAGTCTTCTAAACCCACCAGATGGTTTATAGTGGTTAACACATCTGCCACATGGATTTAGAGGCTGTTAATTCTCTCCCCAACTCAGATTCTTCTCTTAAACTTCATTCAAGCTCAATAAAGGCATAGACAATACTATTTCTAATTGGCTGCAGTTAACAGAATTAGTTCAGGAGGCTGGTATAGCTATGCTTTGTATGTGTATGCATGTACACATATTCATATCCACACGCCTACTTACCTCAGATGTACTTTCAATAATGCATTTGAGAGTCAAAGAAATATGCACAACAAGTATTTTTCTGAAGAAAAATGAAAGTCTGTGCCTTTGGGTATGCTTTCTTGTATACAAAGTAATAGAAGTGTAGACAAAAATAGAACACCTGTACATTTTAGGACATTACAACCAGTTAAGCCGTGTACTGAGTTGAGTGCTACAGGATCTAAACCACAAAACTTATATTATCATCATGCCTTCATAAAATTAGCTTTTTAAAATATTTCCATAAGCAAGATTCCTTTCAGTTTTTCAAGGATAGGTTTTTTTAAAATTAGGGTAAGAATAAGAGTGGGGTCGTTTTTTCGTTACTCCTGAACGTAAGCACAAAAACTGGGCAAATACCTCAACAAGCTTTCTGTAAATATTTGCTCAAATGAAAAATTAATGTTCTTATCCTGAGCTTATGTCCTTTTTGTGTGCATTTGCAGTCAATATTTTAGGCTGCGGTTCTCAAAGGCGAATGGGTCTTGGGCACCTGAATCTCCTAGGTGCCTTTAAAAATCCCAGCTGTAGTGAATGAGTTTGCTGGCAGGAATGGTCTCAGAAATAGCAAATTTTAAGTAAGTATTAGGCATTATCCACAGAAAATAAATGCTGAACTTGTAAACTTGAGCATCCATGCCAGTAACACCCATTCAGTCAGAGACAGAAAAAATGCCATGTGAGCTGTGTCCCCATTCAAAACTAACAGCTTGAATCTTGGATATTGAATACTCAGGAATATTATACAGACCAAGCATTATTAACAAATTATTTGGCAAATGATTCTGGACAAGTGAATTAAAAAAAAAAAACATAAATTGTTGGCAGAAAATTCACAAAAAGCCTAAGAGGCATAAATGTGGCAAACGCGTTATTCGCTATTAATTATTCACTCAGCTCTAGTAAATATATTAAACATAGTTAAATGTGGCCCTGATTCAGCAAGGTATTTGAGCATATACCTAACTTTAGACGCCTGAGGAGTACCATTGATCTTAGTAGTCTGAGGGACCATTCAGGCACCTAAAGTTTAGTCATGCTTAAATACCTTGCTGAACTGGGGCCTATATGGGTATATCTATGCTGCAGCTGGGAGCAAGTACACTTAATATCTATTCATACTCGTGCTTATTTCTGAAATAAAATATCTTGGTGAGGCGTCTTCTGAAAGATAAGGATTTAGTCAAATTGTGTTTTTCTTAGTAATCATTTTCATAGGTATACTTTGTAAGATTATATATGTTTGGGACTGACCATTGTATTAAAGCAATATTATGCACTGTGCCTTTTCTGTCTTTCAATAATTAGCATGCAATTAATTTACTGCTTGAGGATCAATTAGCCAGATTTCTGTAACCTTTCCCTTATTTAAGCTACTTGAATTTGCAATTTCTTCAAGTTGCAAGTCCCAATTATTTGAAAGATGCTTTGCTTGTTTAACTATTGCATTGACAGCTCCTGCTGTGCTGTTCATGTTTTATAAGCAGCGTTTTGAAATACATTGTACAGAGTAAATAGGTATTTCTAGATTTTCAATTTTCTAATATGCTAGTTAAAAGTTTCAGGGATTGTTGTCTAAAATTAATAACATTGAATAATATGCTAACACTTCATATTGTAAAAAAAGAAATAATACTTTAGCCTATTAAAATTAGTTACCTGAATAAAAAAATACAATAGATGTTTTATAACATTCCTGATTATATTATATTTATTACTGTAGCTAAATGGTTCTTGCATACCCTTACTGCCAAACAGAGTGCTACAGGAATAATCTCATTCAAAAGGAAGTATTCATGATAGAGGTGTGTGTCACTATGCTTAGACTTGTGTTCAGGATCTGGCAGTAAGAAAGTAGGGGAGTCATATGTTAATGTCAGAAGAGTCTATGTTAGAGAGGAATCTGAGCCACATGATTCTGATTCATATACAAATTTTCCTAGAGTTTGGGGAAGTTTGGATCCAGGTTTGAATCCATTAGAGAGAGGGACTAGGAGTGCAGTGCCAATCCAGACTCTGATCTGAATGTCCACAAAGTTCAGAGGTGTTGGGATTTAAGGTTTTGGTTGCAGTCAGTCTCCAATTTGTATATTGTGTAAATACATGTGAAAAGCAAAATGAATTGGTGAGTTTCATATTGGGGTGAAACTTTTTATATCATAGAAGATGAGTGATTATTAATTTTGTCTTTGCTTTTGTAAAAAAGCAAAGATAATAGAAGAGGAAGAGTTTAAATGTCATAATAATTCTCAAAAGATTTAACATTACTATCATTTCTATATTAAAATACATAATTTGCAAACTGTGTATTTCAGCTTATTTTCTATACTCTTGACTTTGCTAAGTGATTCATTCAGACATGGTTCAGGATTTGAGGTATGACTTCTGCAAGTTTTAGAAAAGAGAGAGGCTGTAGGCCTTCCCCAAATTAGATGATATCAGATCTATTGAAGCAGGGACCTTGGGATTTTTGCTATACTGTTTATGAATCTGCAGTTGGGGAAAAAAAACAACCTTTGAAACTAACATGTTTGTTTGCTACCCAGTTGCATCTTTCCATGTCAAAAAATTGAAAATGTATTCAAAATATGAATTGTATAGCTTACCTGTGACAATTCAGTTGCATTACTTAAAAGCATGGGAGAATACGCACACTTTTAGCAATTAGTTTTAGCATAATTATATGGCACACTTTCCAGTTTGCTCTGATTTTGTGATTCTTAGTAGAAGTGCCCTGTTAATGCCATGATGCATGCTCTTGACATTAGAAGGCTGCTGCGGATGGAGTAGGAGAATGCTGTAGCAGTAATGTAGCATGATGTATTTATTATCTCTGATCTTCTTTTATAACCCCTGTTCTCATTTCCCTTTTTCTTTCTGTTTCAATTACTTTGAGCAGCCTCAAGAAAAAAATACCAAACCACCACAATGAGTAAGTCCCCCATGAAGTAATGAAATGCTCGCTCTCTCACAGTGTCATTTCATGCTTCTACATCTTAAACTCTGACCATTTTCTCCATTGGGGAAAATGTCAAGTTTAGGTGTCAAAACCACTCATTACTAACTAATCACTGGCATCCAAGTGAGAAATAATTACTACTACATTCGGACTCAGTTTGCAGTGTTTGTTTGCAGAAAGTACCAGAATCATTAGCATTTCCAGTTCAATGGCATTCATACATGCATTGTTTATTTTTTAAAATTATACTGCTTGAAAAAAATCATTCTTGATACCAATATGGCTCAGTTTGCTGACACCTCATTATTTACCAACAGACTAGTGCACCAAGATGGAAGTCTGCCTGACATAACCATGCTGAATTTAACTGCCAGCAATGAAAAGGAAGAGGATAAAAATCTGGAAGAGCATGGTGATGAAAGAATGGAAGAAAGAGATGGGAAGGGAGAGAAAGATGGGGATGAAAAAGAGAAGGAGGAGGAGGAGGAAGAGGAAGATGAGGAAGAGGATGATGATGAATCTGATGTAGAAGAAACTTCCGGTAGGCTTTGAGACCATAATGTTGCCCCTTGCTAACTTTATTTAACTTCAGTTGTAGGTGGTTCATCCTTGACGAGCTTACTTTAGATAACATTATGTTTTCTTTTTAATTTTGGCTAGAGTCTTTGCCAAATAGCCTGGATTGAGCAGATGGGTCCTTGTTAATTAGTCAACATGCTCCAGTCTCTTAGGATGAGAACAGCTACTGTTACCTACAGTATGCTTACAAAATGGAAAAAAAAAACTTCGACTTCTACTAGAGGAAAGCCCTTTACAAAGCCAGTGATGGATGAGGGGATTCCTGAAGCTCATGGAAAGCTCCTTCCATGCGAATTCTTGAGGAAATAATGCTTTTTTTTTTCCTTTTCTATTGTATGCTTTTAAGGTTATTCATTTCAGTAAGTTCTCTGCTTCATTGTTCATGAACAGCTTTAGTGTCACATTTTGCAATTTTGAATGAGGAATAGCTAACTGATTCTAAATTAATATAAAAATGCCGCAGGGTGGTGGTGGGTGAGGCTGTTATCCTGGATATCCTTGGCTAAGACCTAAATAATTTCTGTAATACAGTTATGAACATGAACCCTGCATGACTTAGATTAGCAAGAGAAATAACACGTCAGAGACAGGAAACTGAGGGAAGAGTGTTTAGAACAGAGGAAAATCAGATTGTCTGGAAATTGCCTTACATTAATTTGGGCAACTACTGTTACCATTATATGTAGGGCTCTGGAACAGAAATAGAGACTTTCAGTGAGACCTGCTCAAAGAAAAATGCCAGTTTATATGCTCTAAGAAGCCTACACTTAGTTCATGCAGCACCAGGGGATCAGAAACCACTCATATTTCCCTGGCTGGGGGATTCCATCTGCATAGAAGACTCCACGGTGGGTGTAGCCCTGACATACCCAGCTCATGTGCTCTTTCTGTGCAGGCAAGAGCTTGATTGGAATATGCTGCACTCTGGCTTATCCCCAGCTGGTTGAAGTTCCCTTGGGAACGCTGGCCAGCTGTTGAAAGTTAACCTACATTGGGGCAGAGCCAAGAATCAGGGAGCAGTAACTGACTCCCTGGAGGCCTCCGCTCTGTGCTGCGCTGAATGGATCTTGGCAGCAGCACAGAAAATATCTGTGACTGGATGTGAGGTACTTTTAAGTTACATACACATAGTGTGTGTGTGTGTGTGTGTGCGCGCACGCGCGCCAAAAAGCTATATCATAACATTGCACTGTTAAGCACTCAAGCGTCTGTAATTGCCAGCATTATTTTAGCAGAGTAATGCACACAGTCTTTGTTGCATGATTAAATGCTATTTCTCGAATAATACAATATTCCATTTAATTTTTTTTTTATATGCGTAGCATCTTGTGCCATATATCCTTCTGGGTATGCCAGATAGAGCTCATGACAGTAATTTGCATGCCCTGCTTCATTCACCTGGCACCTTCAAAGTGTTGTTTTCCAGTATGGTTAAAAAAAAAAGGCTTAATATAACATTTATTCTTTGAAAAATAGTAAGTGATCATGTCATTAAAGACCATCTTAATGAATATAGAAACATACTTGCAAAGGAGATCTTTTTAAGGAAAAAAGAAGAAAACAAAATCAATAATCTGGCATTATGTGGCCAGACATCCAAAAAGGCAGAATTTCACACAAAATAAGCACTCAATAGACAGTTCTTTTTCTTTTTAAATAAAAATAAAGATCAGAAAACTTGACATCATTGTCTAAGGAGCCCTGAAATCCCTCTGCATCTTTGGCCAATGTAGGCAGCCACATCCAATTTTTCATGTTTCCATCTCCAGTACTAACTGTGCAACCATTCTTACTGTACGTTAGGTCCTCATTCGTCTACATTTTACTAACCCAATCTTCAGACTTGATAATTCTCATTTTAAAAAAGTGGTCTCACTCTACTTCTCATCAAATAGCATTGTGAGCTAGTGAAGTCTCAGGTTACTAATGCTTGATCCTGCAAAGTGATCTGGCTGGCGGACCCTTTTCCAAGATGGAGTCCATTGACTTCAGTGACACGGGCACAGGGCCGGCTTTAAGCCGATTCGGCCGATTCCCCTGAATGGGGCCCTGCGCCTAAGAGGGCCCCACAATGTCCAGGGCTGCCGGCGGAGCAGGAAAAAAAAAAAAAAAAGCCGCGTCCTGCTTCTCCCCCTCCCTCCAGCGCTTGTGCCGCCATACAGCTGATCATCACAAGCCTGGGAGGGAGGGGGGAAGAGGAGGAATGCGGCGTGCTTGGGGAACCACGCGGGGCCAGCGCGGGGATTTGGGGAGGGATCCAATGGGGCAGCGAGGGGGCGGGGCCAGGGCGGGGATTTGGGGAGGGATCCAATGGAGCAGGGAGGGGGTGCAGTCGGGGTGGGCCTGGGGTGGAGTTGGGGCATGGGGGGGGGGCGCGAGACAATTCACGTCCTGGCGCGGGGCCCCGCACCTGCTAAAGCCGGCCCTGCACGGGCATATGGGTCAACTTGCAGGATCAGGTCCTAAGACTATATTGTTTTAATAATACATATGTACTACATATATTGGTACCTTATAATGTATTATTATGGTTAATTAAAACTAAATTATTACTAGTATTACCAGATAACTTGCATCCAAGAATTTTCAAAGAACTGGCTGAAGAGCTCACTGGATATTTAATGCTGATTTTCAATAAGTTCCAGAAGATTAGAAGAATGCTAATGTGCCAATTTTTAAAAAGGGTAAATGGGATGATCCAGGTAATTATATGCTTATCAGCCTGACTTCGAACCCTAAAAAGATAATGGAGCAGCTAATATGGGACTCAGTTAATAAAGAAATAAAGGAGGGTAATGTAACTAATGCAAATCCACATGGGTTTATGGAAAATAGATCCTGTCAAATTAACTTTATATCTTTTTTGATGACATTACAAATTTGGTTGATAAAGGTAATAATGTTGATATAATATACGTAGACTTCTGTACGGCTTTTGACTTGTTACCACATGACATTTTGATTAAAAAAACTAGAAGATATAATATTAACATGGCACACATTAAATAGATTAAAAACTGGCTAACTGATAAATGGGGAATTTTCATCAAGCAGGTATGTTTTCAGTGAAGTCCCACACCAATTGGTTCTTGGGCCTATGGTAGTTATCATTTTTAACAATGACTTGGAAGAAAACATAAAATTATTACTGATAAAGTTTTCAGATGACACCAAAATCGGGGGAGTAGTATTAATGAAGACAGGTCTCTGATTCAGATCTAGATCACTGGTAAACTGGGTGCAAGCAAACAATATGCATTTTAATTCAGCAAAATGTATACATCTAGGAACAAAGAATGTTGACCATACTTACAGGATGAGGGACTCTCTATCCTGGGAAGCAGTGTAATGGTGTGGCCAAAAGAGTTAATGTGATCCTTGGCTGCATAAACAGTGGAATCTCAAGTAAGAGTACAGAGGTTATTTTACCTCTGTTTTTGGCACTGATCTGGCTGCTGCTGAAAAACTGTGTCCAGTTCTAGTGCTCACAGTTCAAGAAGGATGTTAATAAATTGGAGAAGGTTCAGAGAAGAGCCATAAGAATGGTTGAAAGATTAGGAAACATGCCTTACAGCGATAGATTCAAATAACTCAGTCTATTTAGCTTAACAAATAGAAGAGTAAGGGGTAATTTGATTAGTCTGTCATCTACATGAAGGAACAAATATTTAATAATGGGCTCTTCAGCCAAGATGAGAAAGATATAATGGGATCCAATGGCTGGAAGTAGTAGCTAAACAAATTTCAGACTGGAAATAAGGCATAATTTTTTAATGGTGAGGGCACTTAACCATTGGAACAATTTACCAAGGGTTGTGGTAGATTCTCCATCGCTGATAATTTTTTAAGTCAAGATTGGATGTTTTGCTAAACGATCTGCTCTAGGAATTATTTTGGGAAGTTCTATGGCTTTTGTTATACGAGTGGTCTGACAAGATGATCACAGTGGTCCCTTCTGGTCTTGGAATCTATGAATTACGCTAGTGCCTAGAGACTAACTCGCGAGGCACTGTGCAAACATAGAATAAGAGAGAATCCTTGTAGAACACACAGGCAGAGAGAACAGAATGATGGTTGGCAAACATCATGTTAGTGCCATGAATTTTTTTTTCAATTTTTTTGTTTTGTTGTTGTTTTGGAATTAAACTCCTTTGTGTGAGGTTTAGTTAGGAGAGTATTTGTTACCTGGAAAAATAAAGGAAAGGAGAGGGGACATTGAAGGGAGGGGGAACTGTATGGGGAACAGAGCAATGAAGAAGGAAGGAAGGGAAGAGCAGCCTGAAGAGCAGGTGGAGTGAAGTCAAAGTGAAGAGACTAAGGAAGGAGACAGAGGGGTAGGAGCAAACAGCCAAACAGTACAGGGCAGAGAATGTTCAGAGAGAAAACTGTGGACAGCCTTGTGGTGACGTTATTGCTGTCTGACAGGCCCTGTTTTAGCTGCTTCTGCCACCTTCCTTCTCTGTCTGGCTCCTCTTTTCAATTTTTTCCTTTCTTCCCCAAAGATATGAAACGTAATGGTGCCCAAGTGTGGGTCACTTCCACATAATGCTGGGCCTCAGGAGCACCGGAAGCTTACCTCTGACTGGCCCCATCTTTCTCCTTCCTTTTCCTGGGTGCCACACTACCTGCTTAAACTGCTCCTGCTGGCTTACGTCTGTGACTGGCTCCTCCCTGCAAATTACATTTGTCAAAATAAATGAACAAAGTACATCTGTGATGCTACATTTGTGTTTATCAAGTCCTTCATTTATTGATTAGCAAAATACAGTATTCTATGATGTAGTGTGTTATGAGTATGAAACAGCAGTACTAATGCTAAGTGTACAATGAAGGTAACTAAAAGTTGTATTTCAAGCAAAACTCTGCAGGGAGGGTTTGCAGACTCTGCAAAATTCTTCAGAAAGCTCTATTACAGTATATTGCTCTTCCCAGAGGACTATGTAAACATCTGTGAGACTTGTGAACATGTTTTTAACCATCTCAGTGGCATATTCAGCTTTTAGAAAGCAATGTTCGGCCATATGTTAGCATCAGGCAGTCTTTTCCATTTCCACATTGTCACTCTCAGCAATATAATTTTCAGGGTTGGAATGTGATTCTGCTCAAAGCTGACATAAAGGTTTGCTAGGGAGAAATATCCTCTGTGAATTACTTTCATGTTTACAAACTAGGACCATATGCACTAAATATAATCAAACTAAACTGTTTTAGTTCTACAGGATCAATGGGTGGATTAAGGCAGCGATCCATGGATTCACAGATCCAGGCCCTGGGTCTGCAGAGGCCAATGGATGCACAGTCAGTGCCACGAGTACTTTTGTAGTGGGTAGCCTTTGATTTGTTGTTGGGGTGGGCCCCATTTACTCTTAATCCACCATTGAAAGTCAGAGATGATTTTACTCACCTTAATGTCTCTTGTTTTGGGGCTGAGCGGAAAAAATCCTGTCTTACTATTTTCTTTTGAAGAGGGAAGTAACAAAGATAAAGACAGTTTTTCAGTGACTCCATCGGGTTTGTCTGTGCAGATTTTGCAGGGGGGCAGGATAGCTCAGTGGTTTGAGCATTGGCCTGCTAAATCCAGGGTTGTGAGCTCAGTCCTTGATGGGGCCACTAAGGGATCTGGGGCAAAATCAATACTTGGTCCTGCTAGTGAAGGCAGGGGCTGGACTCGATAATCTTTCAGGGTCCCTTTCAGTTCAGTGAGATACGTATATCTCCATATATTTATATTTATATTTATTTATAGATTTAAAGAATAAGTGGCATCTGGTGATCGACCGCCTCACGGTGCTATTCTTGAAATTCCTGGAATATTTTCATAAACTGCAAGTTTTTGTGTGGTGGCTTTTGGAGCTGCATATTATCAAAATAGTTTCTTCATACATCATCTGGGTCACAGTGAAAGAGGCAAGTAAAACCTGTGCTGACAAAATCTCACCCTTCTGTTGATGCTTCTTGGCTCCACAGCAGTGTATCCAACCCTTGGGCCAAACCTCATTCCAACCTACTTCTTAGGTGCAGGCTTAACTGGGGGTTCATGGTCCAGCTGGGCTCTCCAGATGCTGGTGCCTAATCAAACCCTGAAGTCCCAGCTTCACTTAAAGTCATCAGTTGGGAATGGGGACTCCTCTCAAACCTCCAGTCCTCTCCACCAATGAAGATACTAGGGGTTTTTGTTTAATTTTGGGAAGCCAAAGTCATACTCCCTCTGTCTTTCTCCCTCCCACCAGCAGCCCCTTCAGATGAGAGGAAGAACTCTGGTGTGCATAGAAAATAATTTGTGTGAGTCCCCTACCACAAAAATCAGCCTTTCTACCACCCCCAACAGTCCAATGTGTACACTTCGTTGCTGCAAAAAAGCAGGGCCACGGGTTTGGCCCTTTTTATTTAAAACCATACTTGTACGGTGGGCATGCCACTGTGTGGGCTAGTGGTGCTAATAGTATTTTGAAGTTAGAATTGTTTCCAACCTAATTGATTGCTACGTTTCCTGCCAGCCACTAACTGCTGTTGAGTTTCAGTGACATCATGTTTAGCATCACATTAAGAGCTGTTTTAAATTTTGATTTCATTACTTTTCTTAGATCTTGTTTTTGGTCCTTTGTTTTGAAGGATTTTTCAATGATGTGTGTGTGTGAGGTATTCTAGGTATAAAAGGTCACATTAAGGTGCCTGCTCATCTGGCTGCTCTGTGTAATTTCTGTTTTGTGTTTTCAGGTGTCTCTGTTTAACTTTGTGTTTTTGATTGCCTGGGCTCTTGCTTTGCCATATGCTCAATTCCGCCCATTGGCATCAAGTGTCTGCACTGTTTGGACATGTGTGATTATCGTCTGCAAAATGTTATATCAGCTCACATCTATTGACCCTAGCACCTTTTCCAGTAACTGTACAATGGTGAGTAGTAGTGCATATTAAGAGTTTAATTGCTAGGTACTTCAGTGAAAGGACAGAGCCAAAGGAAGCATGTGAAGTGTTCAAAGCTGCGGTTCAGCTGATGTGTTTCTGCTGAGCCATCATGATTCCTGCCCCCAGTGGCTCCCAAGAGACTCTAACTAAAGAACTTATCGTTGTTTGCGTTTTAGCCTACAGAAAATGAAACTGACATAGGCAGTGAAGAACTGAAGACATCGCTTCTCTACAGCGCACCCATCGATCCTACAGAGTGGGTTGGATTAAGGAAGTCTTATCCCCTGCTTGTATACTTAAGGGTAACTGCTCTACATTTTTCTGTGTTTAGACCAACTGTCTCTTACTCCTGATGAACTTTTCAATGTCCTTAAAATGGATCATGTGCCACACACAAAATACATCATTCCATGAATTGTGAGCTATAGACAATGGAGGAAAAAAATGTGGTGTACGGGTAGGGGGCAAGTGTCCTGTTATACATGATTCCTACAGCCCTAACTCAAGAAAATTCCATGCAACAATTCAGATAAGATGCACATAGAACCATAGCTCTCTTGCTCTACTATGGATTAAAAGGATATCAAGAAATTTGACTGACAAGATTTGTAAGAAGTACAACATACATCCATTTCAGATATTATAAGATCTAAGATAAATGTTTGATCTGGATAATTGTCTCTGACTGACAGCACATTTCACCTGCAATTATTTTTTAAAACTTTTATCCCTAAGAAACAACTTGGAAAAAATGTTGGGTTTTTTGGGGGGAGGTAAGAGTGGGGGGAGGGGAAACAGCAATAATCCTATGTCTTTATTCTAGTTTTTGTTTTGTTTCATGCAGGCAGGGTGTGTTTTGTTACTTTCATTTGGATTAAACATTTCTTAGCCTTCGGGCGCTGACATAGAGTAAAACTATCCTGCATGACTCCCATAGGATTAGAGAGTCTCTGAAGTCCTTTACTTATGATTTAGGATCAGGACCAGCTCCAGGGTTTTTGCCGCCCCAAGCAGTGGGAAAAAAAAAAGCCGCAATCGCGATCGGTGGCACTCCAGCAGCAGCTCCACTGCACCGCTTTCTTCTTCGGCAGGAATTCAGCGGCAGGTGCTTCCCTCCGAGAGGGACCTGCTGCCGAATTGCTGCTGAACAGCCTGACGTGCCGCCCCTTCCCCTTGGCCGCCCCAAGCACCCGTTTGCTAGGCTGGTGCCTGGAGCCGGCCCTGTTTAGGATAAAGTGCTCTGCGTGGAAAATGGCTGAAAAAAAACATGGTTGAGTCACTGCAAAATTAGATTATATCACACGTTTAATTATCATTTGTGACTTATCCTGAACTAAAAAAAACAATCAGTGAGTTACTTCACCTACCTGTATGGTACCTTCATTGGCCTTCAGATTTCCGTTCATTCTGAACACAGTGATCAGATTTGTGGAAGTTAGAACTACACCCTTCTCTCAAGGGTAACTTTCTCAGTGCTGACCCAGCCCAGTTCAGGTTCTCTGCTTCTTTTCTTCATGTGATTCCAGCAAGATAAGGCCAAAATATGGGACAGATGCACAGTTTCTGGTCTTTTATCACATAAAAGAGCTGTCTGACTGTGCTTAATAGTGCTGCTGTTCCCTCTGCACTAACAGAAGCAAAGTGAACAGCCCATGTAAAATAGGGTTATGAAAACAACAGCAAAAGGATTCTATCAAGCACTTCCATTGTTTTTCTGGTGAGAACAGAAGTCAGTGGCATTGCAGATATTAGAGTATGAATCAGTCTCAGTTGTCATGACACCTGCAGTGAGGTCTCTCTACCCCCTCCGGAGGGAGGAGCAGAAATTGTGGAATTGGTAAACCCTTGGTGCATTTTACTGCTCAAGTAAGCTTCCCATTTTGAAATTAAATCCCAGAACAATTTGGTATTGCAGCAATATTAAACAATAATATCCACTAGAATATTCATTGATTATGCTTCTCAGAAAAAATTTCCAACTCCTCATATTTCAGTTTTGTTTTTATCTCCTTTGTATTGCTTCTTTTGTAGAATAACTTACTGATGCTGGCTATTCTGGCCTTTGAAGTTACAATTTACCGGCATCAGGAGTACTACAGATGTCGAAATAATCTTACTGCACCTGTGACTAAAACCATTTTCCATGACATTACAAGATTACATTTGGATGATGGACTTGTAAACTGTGCCAAGTATTTCATAAACTACTTCTTCTACAAGTTTGGGTTGGAGGTAAATAACATATTCATGTGGTTAAGACAATGATTCCCAACCTTGTGGTGTTTTGTTTTGTTGGTTGTTTTATTTTGTTGGTTAGAGATGTACTGACAACCTGCTGCTCCCTCATCCGCTACTGTCACCGGGGCCAGGGTTGTCTAGGCACAGTTACCACCATCTCTTCCCCCTCTCCATCTTCCCCACCCCATGCTTTTTCTCTTGTTTGTCTCTCTTTTCTTTTCAATATACTTTGTTTCTCATTCCTGTGCTCTGTTTCTAATTCACCAAAAGGGAAGGCTGTGTGCTATTCAGGGAGGGATTGGCAAGGGGCATCCACTGATGTCACCTACAATTGAGTTGAGTACCATGGGAGCAGAGAAGAAAAGCTGCAGTTGGCAGGCTACCTTCTATGGCTAAGTACCTATTAGCTGTTCTTACATCTGCTGCACTCAGGACTATTGCAGGAGCTGGGAAAAGAAAGAAGTCATTCTTTATTTTAGTGGTATTTATATTATGGTAGATCCAAGAAGCTCGGTCCCCCACTGTGCTTCTTGGCTTCAAGAGCTTACTACTTAAATAGACAAGATAGACAAAGTGTGGGCAGGAGAAGTGATTTTCCCAAGGTCATGTGGCAGGTCAGGGGCAGATCTGGAAGTAGAATCTGAACTCCTGAGTCCCAGGCCAATGCTGTATTCCATGGATGATGTTGCTCTGCTTTGCTAGCAGCAGCATGGGCAAAGTGGTAGGGCGGATTTGAGGTTAGACAACTCTCCCTGCTCCTTCTGTATCTCTTGTTTGACCTGCATCTCTGTCTAGCTCCCACCTTCCCTCTGTCCTCCCTCCCCTCCTAGTCTGGCACCAACTCATACAGACCAAACGAAAATTTAATCCATCTTGAAAATAAAGTAATGCTGAGTAAATACCTCATAAAACACTTATAAGTATTTGCTTGACTAGAAGAGTGAATTTGCTTCAGCTACGTTCACACACCTTTTGTGTTCAATTTTCATGGCTAGTCAAATTAAGAAAATTAGTGTGGTGGCAAGAATGTTTGTGTAAAAGGCAAGTTTTAAGCAAACTTTAGAGAATACCTGCAGAAAGCAAGTTTTCAGCTCATGTGCATAAATATTTGCAGTAGAAACCCAATTATAAGTTACTGTATGCCTATTAGTCTAATCAGAACTAACCGACATCTCTCTCAAATTCCAAATAGTCAATGTAATGAATGGTTAACAAGCAATCCTTCGGAGCAATCCACCAAAATTAGTTAGCCACAAAAATTGAGACCATCGCTGTTTGTGAGCAGTTCCTGGAGAGAGAAATGATGAAATTCATTGACTAAATGATTCACTATGAATTATTCACTGAGTTCTAAAACCAACTGTTGCATCATAGCATCGCCTAAAGGCACTGTTTTAAGTGCAACCAGAGAGTAGAAACTACCCTGGGAAAAAGAGCTTCAAAAATAACAGTGAAATAAACCACTTCAGAACAATTGAGCTGTTTGTCTATAGTAAACAAAAGTTACATTGTCTGAATGCTTATTCTTTTTATGTGGTTCCCACCTGAGGATGCCCTCCAGTTATAATTTTTCTTTATGAGTTCATTCTTTTAACATCTGTTAGTAGTATCAAAATATATGTCTATGTAACATGCTTTGCTTGGCAACAATTAAGCGTTTCCAATCTAGACTATCCATGACAATGTTCTGGCCATTTTATATCTTTTTAGTAGCATGAAATGGAAACTTGCTTTACAGTTGTATTGAGATAGTCAGTGTTGATTAAAGAATTACACAAAGTGTGGGGTGCTGGAGGACTATTAACCATGTCAGAGGCTTAGTATGTGAAGAGCTACACTGAGCTACATCAAGTTTCCAAGAATCAGATTGAAAGGTTAATTTATTATATCTGCCCTGATCATCTCAGAGGTTGTAAATGCTGCATATGTTTCTTTACTTCTTCCACAGACCTGTTTCCTACTGTCAGTTAATGTAATTGGTCAACGAATGGATTTCTTTGCCATGATTCATGCCTTCTGGTTAATTGCTGTATTATATCGACGTAGAAGAAAAGCTATTGCAGAGATCTGGCCAAAGTACTGCTGTTTTCTGGCATGCACCATTATATTCCAGTACTTCATTTGTATTGGCATTCCACCTGCTCCTTGTAAAGGTAGGGTCACTTACCTTTTATGGCCATTTGCTCTTACAGGAAACTGCTGGAAAATTGACAGATACTTTAAAAAAATGAAGTAATTGTTATAAACTATTGATTACATTTTTGCATGCTTCCTTTTATCGTAGACTATCCATGGAGGAGCCCTAATGCCAACTTCAACTCCAACATCATAAAATGGTTATACTTTCCAGACTTCATTGAAAGACCAAATCCTATATTTCTTGTCTGTAAGTGTTTTAGCACAGAGCTGTGAAAGTTGTTTACTTTTCTTTGGTTTCAAATCATGCAAAAGTATAATACAAAGCTTTTATTTGTTTTGAAGAAGCAACTTGGCATATTCTACAGGGCATTATTATTATATTTCTTACTGTAGCACCTAGAGGACCTGTTCATGGACCAGAACCCCATTGCACTAGGCAATATACCAACACAGTACATTGAACAGTAATTGTGTTTTTATAAAATCAGTACATTTAAATGTTCAGTAATTTATGCAACTGGTACATTTTTGTTTAATAAAGCTGGATAAAAAGTGATGAATTCTGTTTCCTCCCTTTAATCTCCTTCTCAGAAAAAAATCATGGACGTGAAATAATCAGGTGAAAATGAAATGTAGTAACAAATGTCAAATTTGCATTACAGTGCATTGTAGATAATGCAATCTTAGGGGATCATTGTAAGAACTACTGTGCCGTGATTAGATTATAGCATATCACCAATAGCATTCAATAGATCTGAGTTAATGGCTAAAGTTCTCATGGTAATATCTTCATTTTTTCAGACGATTTCATGTTGCTGCTCTGTGCATCCTTACAAAGACAAATGTTTGAGGATGAAAATAAGGCTGCTGTGCGAATCATGGCTGGGGACAATGTGGAAATTTGCATGAACCTTGATGCAGCATCATTTAGCCAGCACAACCCTGTTCCCGATTTCATTCACTGCCGGTAATGCTGGGTCTGGAATATTTTGAAATTATAACGTACCTTCTTTTTAAAGTTCTCCATTTTGAAGGTATCTGTAATATAAGAGTGTTTGAATTCTGGCTTCCAACTCAAAGTAAGTTATTTATCTTCCATAAGAAATAGTTGGAAAAGGGTATGTGGTACCACCTAGAAGGCTCTTTCCAACACAGGTGAGCATGTTTCTGAGTATCTCGGTGTAGCTGGCCCACTGACGGCCTCGATGGTGCCATGCGGAAGGTACAGATCAACAACATCACAGGTGAAGTTCAAGGAGAGATTGTGCCTGAAGGAGCAAAATCTTTCCCTGAGTTTCCTGGTGAGTACATGGTGGTGCACCTGATCTATTCCTTGTCTTCTCTGCCCCATGCACTTGTGCAAGACCGAGTTAGTCTGGCCCTGTCTATGTATCTGTTTAATACCACAAATGTATTTATCAGTTAATTACATCTTGCTGCTTTGCTCCAAATTGAAGAAGGTCATACAATATTTAAACAAACAAAAATCTTCTCTGGAAAAGAAGAGTCTTCACTCAACCCAAATAAGGGCAAAGGGGACATAAAGCTGTCTCATATGGGCAGTTGAGGATTTCCCCTGCATGACACCTCCTTCCCACCCATGGACTTTGGAGGTCTGTTGGGGTGGTGTGGGATTAAAAAAGGGGTGGAGCCAGAAACACACTGCTCCAGCCAATCTTTGGCACATGGAGCAGCTCTTATGTAACTATTCCAGCTGTCGAAAATTAGAGCAGCTCATAATCCTGGCGCCATCTTCTCCCTGCTCCTCAGCTGCTGTGTGTGTAAGCTCAGCACAGCTGGCCATCTAGCCTGCTGCATTTCTGAAGGGTTGGTGCAATATTTACAAGAATAACTATGGGGGAAACGTCATTAGCTTCTATGTTTTGCCCCCTGGATGTTTGTTGTGACTCAGAAAGCATGTTATTAGCAGATGGCTGAGAGGGAGCAGAGTTGAAAAACAGTTATTATTTCACCAGACGCTCATTATAATTGCAATCCCTTCATAAAATCTTTAAATCGATCCTATTGTTTCTATTGGAAACTGTGGCCAAAGCCATGAATAGCTTTGAAGATGAACTCACTGAAATGCATTCAGCTGACGTGCTTATTCAGAGATTATAGCACTTGATGCACTCTGCTGCCATTGAGAACAGACAGCTGCTAATAGGATGACACCTGGTGCCACCATCTCCCTACAAGATATTGCACCAAGTGGAGATGATTTCCTGGAGTCTTATCAGCAACCAGAAATACCTACAGAAAATATCTGCCACAGTGGGGCTTAATTGGGAGGAATGAAGGGAAGGGAGTGGCATTGGTTCCAATACTACAGGAAGAGTATTAAATTCCACTTGTTGCCACAGCTGCCACATCCACTTTAGCTCTGAGCTAATATCTGAGGAGCATGCACAGAAAATGAAGATGATTCCAAGCTGTCATTGAGTCAGGGGTTCTAGGCAAAAGCATCACTGGCGAGAATGCCAGGGGACAGTGAGAACATGTTGTGATTTTCCTGATTTAGTTCAGAAAAATCACTGTGGCAAATGTCAGAGAGTCTACATTTAAAAGTTCTCTTCAGAAATAAAAGGGCTTTTTAAATGACCTTGTTTGGCATCTTCTTTTTTTAATGTCCACAGGAGTCTGATGGACGTGCCTATCGCTCCAGGGAGTAACTGCCCAACTACACCTTTTCCCATCAAAAAATCAGTCCTTTGCACTGCAGCTCATCAAGCTCTTTCAAATAAATTTCATTTTAGGTTTTTTTAGGAAAAGCTGTTTTTAGCAGATTTTCAAAAAGTATTGATAGACTTATTTTTATCTAAATCCAGAATAACTTTTAGAATCCCCAGAAATATGGGAGAAATTGTCTGCTGGCCAAATATGAAGAACCTGCAGCAAATCTGAAGATTTTTGGTTAGGAGGCAAAATGAGGCTTTTATTGGGAAGTAACCTCAACCTTAACTGGACTGCTGCCTTTCCATAAACTTTAGGACCAAATTCTCCCTTTTGATTCATATGTAAAATTTCTTGAAGTCCTAGATCGCGCTTTGTATATTCAAAGGCAGTATTTGGGATGTGATGAGAAACTAGACTCTTATATGGGTAATTAACAGTATACAGACTTTTCATAAAAGGTTTGCTGCTCATGTTTATGGGTTGGCAATGTTGTCGCTGGAAAGTATTGGATGTGAAAAACAGAAAATCCAGAGAAACAATCTGTTTAATTGTGTTAGGGGTGAACACACATGTTTGTGACTATACTTGTTCTGGTTAAGCATGGAAATTTATGTGCCTTTTATATTTGATTCATTTATGTTGCGGAGATCTGTTGTGTCGAGACGCATGTTATGTAGAAAATAAAATGAAAAATAAGGCAGAAAAAGAAGCAAGAAAAAGAAACTTGTTAGAAAGCTCAGGGACCAAATAAGCAACAGCAATCTAATGACTTTCGCGTTGGTTACTATATTTTACCAGGATATACACTATATGGAGACTGAGACTAAAATATCAACTGTTTTAGCCATATTTAGAGATTCTGAGTTTTGAATTGTTCATTGTTCATAGACTGGAGTAACAGCATGTTAGTTGGACTGAGAAAACTCTTGTATATGTATAATAGAGCCAAACATTTTGAGAGGGCTTCAGGTAACCTTGACCCATATTTATTGGCTATGTCTCATCATAGTTTGCAAGAATGAGGGGCATATCTTCCTTTAATCTAAACTGAGCTGGTGCCTGGTTTTCAGAAGTGTTGAATGTAGCAGTTCCCACTGACTTCAGAAAGACAGTGCATGCTGAAGAGCGGAATGAGGACATCCTTTTTACTAGTATCATTGAGAAATTAGAACAAGCCCTGAAACTAAACAAAATAGATTTACTTAAATCAGTCATAGTCAAAGAAGTGACTGTAAAAAGGCATAATATCATGCCAGTTTTTCTCCCTACAGGACTTCCATGTAAAATTTGCTCAGTTCACAAGTTAGGGAGATGACTTTTCTAGCCGTCAGTATTGAAAATTCACTTTGAGATCTAAAGATCAAGCTGTGTTCTTCCTCACTGATGTGTCATCACTAGTAATAAAGATTCTGGATTGTAATTTAGCTGTGTCAGGGTTCCATCCCCCCACTCTGAACTCTGGGGTACAGATGTGGGGACCCGCATGGAAGACCCCCTACGCTTATATTTTACCAGTTTAGGTTAAAACTTCCCTAAGGCACAAATTCCTTTCCTTGTCCTTGGATGGTATAGCTGCCACCTCCAAGAGATTTACACAAAAATTCAGGGAAGGGTCACTTGGAATCCCTATCCCCCCAAAACATTCCCCCCCAGCCCCTTCATCCCCTTTCCTGGGGAGGTTTGAGAATAATATACCAACCAATGGCCTTATCAATGTAAGCACAGACCAGGCCCTTTGTCTTCAGGATACTGAAATCAATCAGGTTCTTAAAAGAAGAACTTTATTTAGAAAGAAAAAAAATGAAAGAATCACATCTGCAAAATCAGGATGGAAGGTAACTTTACAGGGTAAATAAAAGATTTAAAACACAGAGGATTCCCTTCTGGGCTCAGCTTTACAGTTACAACCAACAGGAATAAAACTATCTCTGTAGCTTAAAAAAATTCACAAGCTAAAACAAAAGGTAACCTAATGCATTTCCTTGCTCTACTTACAATTTCTGTAATTTTAGATGGATTATTTCAGGTATATTTTCAGGAGATGTTGTACCTGCTTGGCTTCTCTCTCCATCTGGAGAGGGAACAAACAAAGAGAGCAACAACAAATCCTTCCTCCCCTCTCCCCCCCCCCCCCCCCCAAGATTTGAAGGTATCTTCTTTCCTCATTGGTCCTTCTGGTCAGGTGTCAACTAAGTTATTTGAACTGTTTAACCCCTTACAGGTAAAGCAGTCCAGTACAGCTGCCAAGGAGGGATTTTATGCTACTACATACATAAAGGTTGCTACCCTTCCACCTATATTTATGACAAGCTGACAATTTGTTCTGAAGCATAACAAAGTCCAGCTCATATTCTTTATAGCTACATTATACCTGCCATGCTAATTGGAAGTTTTCAAATCTTTTCTAAAGCCTCCTGGCTGACTTCCTAGGTACATTCTCTTCTTCCCTCTTTCTGGGCAAGTGTACCTCTAAAGGAAGGAGAGCATCATGGTGGATTGGTTCAGCATGAGCTATCTATTAATAACAAGAATAGTCATGGTCCCTGCCAAGTGGAGCTTGGACCTCCGTGTGTTTCAGGACATTTATTATAATCTGGGATACCTATTTGAATAGCTTAGTTTTGCTGATAGAGTGGAGTTATCTCCTTCCTGCTCATGATCATTTAAGTCTAAGACTCTGGGGACATGATATATTTTCATGGGATCCTACCTCTGATTCTTGGAGAAAAGAACATTCATGACAGAATGTTGGGCCCTGTGGTCCAACCACCTTTGATTTTAGAAACTAAATCTGTGATTGCAGTGCATTCCTAGAAATGCCCTATATGACTTCATTTGATCCTGTTCTTCAGCCTGGAATGCTTACACTGACCGTGTGGAGATTGAGCAAGGCAGATACACTGCTGAAGGTTTTTCCAAGGAGTTTAGTAACTGGGTCATGCTCAGGGACACTCAACTTCTGTCCCTGATCCCCAGATTTGACATACTTTCCCCCATTCAAATTCCAAAAGAGGTTGAATGTGCATTCCTGTTCCCATGTTCTGTAATGGACCTGTGCTTGAATTTTCACATGCTCACTGAGTCCAATTCAAAACTCGGGGGAATTTTATGTTAATTAGCCTTTTGTTTACCTGCACTGTGTCCCAGTCCTTCTTTGCTGTATCAGAGACAGTGTCTTTCTGTGTGCAAAGCAAGTTCTGGAATTGTACTGAATCTCTCACTCACAGTTTTATAAAAGTTAACAGTTTCTGTCTTTCTAAAGGTTGTAACAATAGACAGAAAGCCATCAAGAGTTCAGTATCATGACATGATGCTATTTTTACAATCACTTCTCTTACTATGATTGATTTGTTCAAGACTGTATTCCATTAACCAAATGACTACATGCAAAATTATTAAATTCCACTCTGCAGTAGCCAATTTCATTGATTTAGAGTGCAGAAACATCTGCTTCTGAAATTTGTAAGGTGGCCACCTGTTCATTTCCTCATAACTTCCTCTTGCACTACCAGATGGATCGGTACTTGTTTATTAATGTTTCTTTGCCATTAGATTCTCCAAGAGTAGTTATATCTAATAAGTTCCTTCCCCCACCCCCTGCCAAAGGCCCAGCTTGTGATATTTGCTAATTGTAATTGTTGCTGGGTGGAATAGGAGGAGGAGGACATACAACAAGGGAAGATTACTCACCAGTAATTCTGTTTGTTGTAGTCCTCTTTTCCCATGCCACATCTCTCCTGCTCCCCTCAAGAAGTGCTGCTTGCTGTAGTCCTCTTTTCCCATGCCACATCTCTCCTGCTCCCCTCAAGAAGTGCTGCTTGGTGTAGTTTTTCTTTGATCTTATTATATATGTCTTTGTTCTGGAAGTCTTGGATTTGACTGATCTTTTGTCTTCTTGCTTCTGTTTGGTAAAGCCACAGGCTTCCTGTTATTGGATTTGCTGTTTAGAAAGGAAGAAGAGAGGACTAGGGAAAAGAGAATTGCTGTTGAGTAATTTTCCCTTAATTCCCTTACTTTGTAATTTATCCGTATGTGTTTATTTTCTTGAATCCAGAAATGTGTTAGTTGCCTTATAGAACAAATAGCAGACACAGTCCCTGCCCCAAGGAGCTTGCACTCTACATTAGATTTTACAATCTAAATTAAAACTATATTGACTTGAGTTCCTATGTAACTAGAGACTCGCACCTGCTTAACACCAGGGCTGAATTTGGCCCATGTCCTCTCTGTTGGGGCACTTTACATTTCCAAAGCATTGCATATGAGGTTTTAGTCAAACATCTCTCATTGCTGTCCATGAAGTGTCACATAGCCGAAATCCTACATAGCAATCTAAAGTTTTTCTTCTGATTTTTCTCCCTCGAGGAGACATTTGACAGTAACTGTTCCAGTAGGCATTGCTAAAAGGCTTTTTACTACAGTATGAACAATCGGAAAAAAGAACTTGTAACCAAACTGATCACTTAACTTTCCTGTTTCTGGGAAAATACTTGAGATCAACATTGACAAATGAACCAGAAGGAAGAGATTTTCTGAAAGTCCTCATTTCATTCCACCCCCGGATTTCTCAGGGGATGCACAACTAAGCCTGCAGGAAACCACAAGTGAAGAAATTTAAAAAAACAAAACAAAGCCAAAGAATAAAAAGTAGGGACTTTCTAGAGGCAAAGCCAAGATGGCTTTACAGGAGGATCTCTGTTCCCACTGCTTGTGATGTGGGAAAATCCCAATTTAGAAGAACTCCTGTGCAAGAACTAGAAATGGACAGAAAAAAAAATATGGAGACCTGAAAATATTTTAGCCCCTAACACCAGGACCTAATACCAGCATCTAACACAGAGCTGGCCCCTCTAACACCTGCAACCAAGGAGACAACAGCAGGTGAAGCAGCAGACCACTCTCATAGGCAGATATAATGCATTCTTTGGAACCACACACATTCTGACTTAGATTAATGAGAGAGGATCTGCAAATCATCATTACAGACTTGCATGAAATAAACATTTGGTTGCTAATAAAAAGGGTTTTAACAACCAGTGCAACTTTGGATTTATAGTCTAAAGCAGGTGGAGACAAGAAAAAAGAAACTTACTGTACCGATAGAAGAGATGTAGGAAAGGCCCTGAAGAGATCTTATGAACTAGGTCCAATTAATTTTCAGGCATATCCCAGAAGAAAACATGGATAATACAATAAAAAATAAAGCTTATTTTCAGAAGTGCTAATACAGCTAAAGGCAAAGGGAAAATCAATAAATCAGCATTCAGCAGAGTGAAGGGGAATGCAGGGTTCAGCAGGGAAAAGGAAGAGAATGTGGTGTTCAGGAAGAAGACTGGGGGATAGAGCAATATGGAGGCAGACAAGGAGATTGACAGGGATGCAAGAAAACATTGGGATGCATAAGAATAGGGCCAGAGAGAGAAGATATGAGGGGTAGGAGACTCTGAAGTGAAAGTCTTGGGGAGTAGGTAAATATAGATGTGTGGCTATGGAACAAGAGACTGGTCAGGAAACATAAAGAGATAGTGTGGAGAGGGGTGACCTGAGTGAGGGACAGCAAGAGAGATGGAGTGGGGAGAGCTGAGAAGATAGAGCGGGAAGCAGGAGAGTGATATGGGAAGGAGCATTGAGACATCAGTTACTGCTACAGGACACCAATATCTTGGCTGTCCTTAGTGGTTGCAGAAGAGTCTGGCTGGTGTATCATAGACTCTGAGGTCAGAAAGGACCATTGTGATCATCTAGTCTGACCCCTTGTGCATCACAGGTCACACACAACCTCTCTCACCCACTCTTATGATAGACTCATAACTTTTGGCTGAGTTATCAACAGAGCTGGTAACCTTGCTTGAAGCTCCAAAGTACTAATTGGGCAATAGCATTATTGTTTGAAAGGGGCTGATGCTGTAACATTGATGCTGACTGGTGTCATTATGCTGAGAAGTCTTGGCACCAGGATGCCAGCAGCGAAGCACCAACAGCACATAATCATTCAGGCTATCTGGAGTAGATTTTAACGTAGATCAAACTTTTTGTAGCTCATTGTTTTTCACCTCAAAACAGATTTGACAATATTGGACCCTCTTGTTAAACATTAATAGGCATAAATAACAATCCCCTAGGGTGTAGATCAGTGGTTTTCAAACTGTGAGTAGTGATCCAGTGCTGGGTCGTGGAATGCAAGGCACTGGGTCACGGTGGCTCTAGTCAGCACCGCCAACTGGGCCATTAAAAATCCTATCAGCGGTGCTGCCTGGCTAAGGCAGGCTAGTCCCTACCTGTTCTGACACCACGCTGTGCCCTGGAAGCGGCCAGCAGCAGGTCCGGCTCCTAGGCAGGGGGGCCACAGGACTCCGCGTGCTGCCCCTGCCCCAAGCACCAGCTCCGCACTTCCCAGCCAATGGGAGCTGGGGGGAAGGGGGAGGTGCCTCCAGGTGAGAGCTGCGCAGAGCCGTACCTGCTGCTTCCAGGGCGCAGTGCGGTGCCAGGACAGGCAGGAAGCCTCCCTTAGCAGCACCACTGCACCGCTGACCGGGAGCCGCCCGAGGTAAGCCTGCACCCCAATATCCTGCCCCAGCCCTAAGCTCCCCCAAACCCAGAGCGCCTTCCTGCCCCCGAAATCCCTCAACCCTGGCCTCACCCCAGAGTCTGCACGCCCAACCAAGCTCTTGTTTTTCTCCTCCTTTGGTGTAAGAATATTAAGGTGCATTGAACTTTTTACATGTTTAAAAATGAGAAAAAGGCATATATGCATATGTAATATGTGCTTTATATTGTTATATAGTCTATTTAATCCATGCATAATTTAAATTTTAAAAAGAGATTATTCCAAAGCCAACCTCCTAATCCAAATACCTCCCAAACTCTGTGTGGACGTTTTGCTCCAGAACTGAAATTTGTTTCAAGCCTCTGTCTGAATCAGGGCGGCTCCAGGCACCAGCCCAGCAAGCAGGTGCTTGGGGCGGCCAAGGGGAAGGGACAGCACGTCGGGCTCTTCAGTGGCAATTCGGTGGCGGGTCCCTCTCGGAGGGAAGGACTTGCCGCCGAAGAAGAAAGAGGCGCGGTTGAGCTGCTGCCGATCGTGATCATGACTTTTTTTTTTTTTTTTTTTTCCGTCGCTTGGGGTGGCAAAAACCCTGGAGCCGGCCCTGGTCTGAATGAAAACCCCAGATATACCTGAACTTTGGAGATGTTTGTGTCCAGATAGATCCCTTGAGGCTGATAGCCCAAGTCTGTCAAAAATATAGAAAAATGTTTTTGATTAGATCTTTTTGAGAGATTTCTTTTCAGCTTCAGTTGTGTTTTCCTCTTTAGCTTTTCTCAAAAATACTGATGCAGAATATGTAAGTCCAATGGGACAAGGCTTCTCAAATATTGGATGATAAAAGTAGTGTCAGGAAGCAGATCTCTTCCCAGGCATGCCACACACCAATAATTATTATGTAAAGGAACAGCAACACAACAGTACATTTTTTCAGCAGAAGCACAGACAGTGCCATTTCAGTCACGTCCAGGGGCCTCTGAAGACCTGTTCAATTGGGGTCCGGCATTTGCTTATTCTCCTGCAAGACTTATAAACAGTTTGTTGTTTTGTGTTTTATCACACAAAGCCCAATGACATCTATACAATTTAGACTGAAATTAGATAGTCCCTGTAGTCCTATTGCTTACAAGAAGTAAACAAAAAGGAACATTGTTGTCATCTATCATTAAGTATCTCCCTGAGTGCAACTTAAGTAGGGAGAATGTATAAATATAGGCCAGCAAGACAGCTCCAGAAAGTTCTGGTGAGGCCAGAGACTTTTCAAGCAGGGGTTTCTTGACGTGGCAGTCTACAGTACAGTTGGCTCATTTATTCCTTAGGTAGTGTGGTGTAGAAGGTGTGAATGTTCATGTCATGCTCTCCCTGCATGGTTCCCTGGAACAGCAGGTTTCACAGCTTGTGTGAGCTGATTCTGAACATGTGGTGCATCTGGAAGCAAAATATTCCAGTGAGGGAAACTAAAAATTCATTGGTTTGGAAATGGTTAGCTATACCTACTACTCCCTACAGCCTTTTGCACATTTTCTAATGTGTAGTCTCTGTTCTCCTTGTAAGTGACTATTAAGTCAAGATTTTTGAAGAATCTGAAAACACTGGATTGTTCCTCCTTTCTCCCAATCAAGACGGATTTCAGATAGTCCTGTCTTAGCAAAGGTTTCAGTAAATTATAACACACTGGCATTCTGCAAATAACCCCTCCCAAAACCTCTTACAGTTGATCTGCATTGAAGAAAGATATTTTTAGCAGCTGTCTTTGAAAATGGGGCCTCTCACTGGACTGAATTCCCTAGAAGTCATCAATAAGTATAGAATTGTTTGCAATGAGGTAATGCAGGTGGGTTTTAGAAATAGATTTGCTGAACAGTTACCCAAACTTCTTTAGCGATGAGCTCAAACAGTCTTTTACATGCATATAACATTGTCACATAAATCACGGCATCATGAAGTTTGTGAAGAATGTATTTTCCATCTTTTATGATAAAGGACTTGATCCAGTAAGGTGCTGAGCACTCTGCCACTGTTGCGTCAAGCACTTAAGCTTGAATCAAGCACATGATGGGAGTAGTTACATTGGCTTTAGAATTGAAATTAAGCAGGTTTGTAAGAGCTTTGCTAAGTCAAGATCAGAGAGCTCTGCACTTTGTAGGGTCAAGCCAGTAGTGGGCAAAAATGTATAGAATGATGATCAGAAAAAGTTTATTAATTTTTTTCTTCTTTTCTGTCTTCTTGTTACAGATCCTACTTAGATATGTATAAAGTGATAATATTTAGTTACCTCTTCTGGTTTGTGCTTACTATCATCTTCATCACGGGAACTACAAGAATCAGCATATTTTGTATGGGTTACTTGGTGGCCTGTTTCTATTTCCTGCTCTTTGGTGGTGATCTATTATTGAAACCTATTAGAAGCATTCTACGTTATTGGGACTGGCTGATTGCATACAATGTCTTTGTGATTACAATGAAAAACATACTGTCGGTAAGTGGCTGCATCTATAGTTTCAGTGCCGAACGCTTTTGTGGTTTAACTGCAAAAGTGCGCAGTCATTAAGCAGTCATAAAACGTTCCTTTCAGCATCACAAAATTGTACTAATGCCTGCAAGAGTCTTCTGTGTTTCATTCAGAAACTGCAAATGTGGTATCCAAAATTACTATGGGTTTATATGTTATAAGAAAATTTGTACCTATTTTGCTCAATCCAACTGTCTGAAAGTTCACAAGGTAAGAAGCAATTCTCAAAGAGCCAAATCCTGAATTCTTTACTTGGGAAAGCTCTCCTTTGCAGTCTGTAGAAGCTTTGTGTGAGTAAGAAGTCTGTAAGGACTACAAGGTTAGGTCTACAATGAATAGAGTGTTTGTGTCATTATAGTATTTAATTATAATTGGCATTTTGGAGCCATTTGGCAGTCATCATGCTAAGTGTTGTAGTTTCTGACACTGAGAATATGGGAGCCTGATGCAAGAGATGGCAAACCAGCTTCTAGTTTCCTTTAATTCTGGTCTAATTTTTGATTGAAAATGTCAATATTTAATTCTTTAAGGCTTTATTTAAATATTAAGGTTCTTTTTATGAATGTTAAACCATTAGTTAGAGAACACTCCTATGATGCCTTTGATAGGCTGAGAAAAGCCAATAATTTAAAATGTTATAAAAGATAATTTTAAATGTATTTCTGGCAATTGTAGCTTACCTTTGAACGTTTTTACTGCTGGACTGAGAAAAAATAAGCATTTTTCATTTTAAATATATATAAATCAGCATGTTGAAACAAGACTGATTTGTTGGTCACCTGATTTTACAAATACTCTAAAATGCTTACATATGTGCTTAATTTTATGCAGGTGCATTCAATGGGATTACAGATGTGTAATGTTAAGTATGTTCATAAATGCTTGCAGAATCAGGTGACCAATCTATAACAGTTGTTTAAACTGTCAACTTGTGTCCCACTGCAAATGTATCATGCCCTGACCAAAAAAAGCAAAGGGAGTTTTAAAAAAAACAAACCAACCCCAAACCCCACACTACAAAAGGCAGAAATAGTTGTTTTATTTTTTTAAATGGTATATCTCAGTGACAAAGAAATATATTCTTTATTTAGTCTCTTTCATTTTATTTATAATGCAGATGTGTAACTGTTAGCAGTCACATTTTTATATAACTGTGACAGATATTGCAACCCCATGAAATACCTTTGGGGACTATTGTATTAAATCTATGAATGGTTAATATATGATTGTGTTCTGTTCCATGAAGGAGGGTTACCACAGCTCCTCCAAGCACTAAAAACAATGGTAGGTGATAAAGGTGAATCACTGAGTCTAAATAATTTTACAGAAGTACCACCGTCTGGAGTGGTTTGCATATACAGGTTCAAGCTGGGTTTCCAGAGACCAACAGACAAAGAAAGCGCTTTTGAAGTACCTTCTTTCTGATCCAGCAAACGGACGAGGCCTTCTGTCCTAGGGGAGCCCCAACCCTTGTGGAAAGGCTGAAAAGACTTTGGTCCACTAAGGCCCCCTAAAACTGATTGGTGACTCCTGGTATGTTTAGCATGTGGAATGGAACACAGAGAGGGACATACAGATGCAGCCACCCTGGAACTGTGACAGTAACATAAACAGATGTGCTAACATTCTTATCACTAGTTTCTGATCTTTATATATCTCTTCATTTGCTTTTCAGATAGGAGCATGTGGCTACATTGAGTCATTAATTCGAAACAGTTGCTGGTTGATTCAAGCATTTAGCCTGGCTTGTACGGTTAAAGGATACCATCAACGTAAGTGCAGTTAGATTTTTTTCAATGCTTTTCTATAAATAAAGGTTAACTACTTTTAGGCTCCTTTCAAAATTTCAGACAAATGTATTTTTCCCTTTACTGTTTTGATATCTTGATTAAAAAATATATATATATAATGTGAACTAAATTAGGTACGGTCTAGGAGATAAATAGACTAACATGATCAAATACTGAAAATACTGCATAAAACTGAGTGCTATCTACTGTATATACAGTGATAACTTTTTTTAAAATCAGTATTTGACAAAAGATAACAAATGCTGATAACATATCACAGATTTACCTGTAATGTCTGTGCCTAGTGGTTTGCAAATGTTAAATTTTTTTTTTAATGGTTTCTATTGTAAAACAGTAGAACATAGAATTCTATGAAATTTTAATGGCTAAACCTGTGTCCTGCCTAGGAATTCTGCTGCAAAGTTGTTGTTTTCTGTTTCAAATTTTTTTTTGTTTGTTTTTTCTGATCTAAATAGGAAAAGGATATGCAAAGGCAGTTCACCAAATAAAATTACGTAAAATGCAGCCCTGCTTATGCAAAAGTTTGGAGTGGCAACAGAAACCTCTCTGGAGCTTGCAAAAATCAAGATGGTTCATGCAACAAGCTTTGAAACTCCAACTTGGAGCATGGACTTCAAAACCTAGTAGGCTGGCTTCTCTGATTTTAGAGCAAGCCAGCTCTGATGCACAGGCTGCACTCCCCATCCTCTAACGCCAGAGTACTGTCCAGCTTCCCCATGGCCAGCTAACTTTGCAGGTGGAATTTATACTCTGGGTCCACAAAGCCTAGGTTTAGTTCTGATATATCCAAAAAGTAACTCCTTATATAAAAAAAATAAAAAACAGCATCCATCAGATAGAATTGTACATTTCAGTTCTCTTAAGAAAAACAATTTTCAGGCCCAAAAAGGCTTTTCAGAACACTGGCTTATTTCCATTGGGCAGGATGGAGATGTGCTCACATATTTAAGAAGATGATCATCCTTATGTTGGTGATTTCTGTTTGTTTTTATAAGCTAAAGAAACTGGAGACTGTAAACTGCCGAGCGGTGAGGCGGGAATTATTTGGGACAGTATATGCTTTGCTTTCCTGCTGCTGCAAAGAAGAGTCTTCATGAGCTACTACTTCCTACATGTGGTTGCTGATATAAAAGCTTCACAGATCCTGGCATCAAGGTAACATTCAGTGTAATAACAGAAACTGATTAAACCCAAATCCTTCATTATTAGGTATGTTTTTATTATTATTTATATTGAGTATTGCCAATAAAGTGGCTGACAAACCCAAGCTCCAGACACTTTGACATAAGTTTGACTATTCCACAATCGATACCAAATAAAAATTGCAAACACATTTCTTCCTCTAAAGGGGAATTCTGTCTGGCTGCTCATATTGGCTACCCATGAAGGAAAAGCCAGCAAAAGGCCTCTGAATCAGATGCTATAGGTCTCTCTGCTTTCTGCACTTGGATGGATTTTACTGAATGTGCCCAAGGCTGCTTGTGCTTCATTTTGTAGCTGTCTCTGTGACCTTTTCTCTTTCTCATACAGCTCACCCAAGCCAAGATATAGTCATGCAGTGTATGTTTAGAGTAAAGCTAGCTCAAACCAAAAGCTTGGACAATAACATCCTCCCCAAGTTGTAAATGTTTAAATGGAGAGTGACAGGATGGTCTAGTGCAGGGGTGGGCAAACTATGGCCCACGGGCTGGATCCGACCCCTCAGGGCTTTGGATCCAGCCCGCGGGATTGCTCCCCGTGGTGCCGCGAACCCCATGCTGCTCTCAGCAGAGGCCGGCTCAATGTCCCTGCGGCCCCCGGGCCCTTGCCTCCAGGCACCACCCCCACAGCTCCCATTGGCTGAGAATGGGGAACTGTGGCCAATGGGAGCATCGGGGGAGGTACCTGGAGGTGTGGCAAGGACAGCGCATGCGGAGGCCTCCACCCTCCCGCCCCCAGGGGCTGCAGCGCTTCCTGGAGCGGCGCGGGGCTGGGGCTGGGGCTGGGGACAGGGACAGAGCAGGCATGCAGGGAGCCTGCCCTGGCCCTGGTGTGTGCCACTGCCACCCCGCACCCCTCCTGCACCCCAACTCCCTGTCCTGAGCCCCCTCGTACACCCAACCCCCTGCGGCCCCCTGCCCTGAGCCCCCTCCTGCACTCCACACCCCTTCTGCACCCCAACCTCCTGCCCTCAGCCCCCTCATACACCTCGCACTCCCTCCCACACCCCAACCCCCTGCCCCGGCCCTGCATACAATTTCCTCACCCAGGTGTGGCCCTCGGCCCAAAAAGTTTGCCCGCCCCTGGTCTAGTGCATAGGGAGATATTGTCAGTTCACGCTTCTGCCTGTGTAGCCTTGGGCAAGTCACTTAATCTACCTAATGCTTTAATTCCTCAGCTGTAAAAATGAGGATAATACTTCCCTATGTCACAGGGATGTCATTGGGATAAAATCTATAAATAATTGTGAGGCATTGCGATATTACGGTGATGAGGGCCATATACATTGTTAGATAGAGCTGAACTTCAGAGCTGCGCACTTGCATCACTAAAATCTGAGATCTAAACATTCTTGAACTTTGGGGAAGTTTAGATTTGGATCCAAACTTTATGACCTGAGGCCATCTTTAGGTCACAGTTAACATTATGAAACATACAATCCTGACCCAGAGAAGATTAAATTGTCAGTAGGACAATTGCAATATGTCTCTGAAGCCAGATGGTATTCATCCAAGAGTCTAGGCATTTAAAAATGAAGTGGTTGAGTTGCTACGAACAATATGCACTTCCTATTAAAATAATCTACTGTACTACAGAACTGACACAGTATGCGAGTATTGTACCTATTTTTTAAAAAGTGCATGTGGTTATCCTGGGAATTGCATATAAATGAGGCTCATTTCAGTACCAGATAAACTGGTTAAAAAATTAATTAAAATGGACTTACGAAACCTTGACATGTCTTCACACTGCAGTGTTGACAAACAAGCATGGCTTTTATAAAGGCCTCTAGTGCACTAAAACTCTCTGAGAGAGTCAACAACAACAAAAGGAGGTACAATAAACACAATTTATTTTGACTTTCAAAATACCCTTCATAAAGTCCCTCATGAGAGCAAAGCTAAGCAACTGAGCAACACAATGGCAGATAAAATTCACCATAGGCAAGTGCAAAATATTGGTGATATGCATCAAGAAATTGTTTAAACTAATACACACTTGTGGATTGTAAATTAACTCTAGCCATTTTGTTACCCCCTAACTAACTAACTGAGGTTCAAGTATGCCTCCAGATTGGAGGTGGAACACATACTTATTTGACGAATCATAGGCATTTGCATTTTGTGTTGTGAGTATGAAGCACGTGCTGAGCTCACTGAAGCCTAGGCAGGCAGAACTCCACCCACTCAAAGGCGGAGCTCCCCATGCTAGACAAGAGGATTTAATGTATGCCATAGTTTACAAGTAAAGGGTCAAATTCTGCAGTTGTGCAAGGAATTCTCACTCAGGCTTTGACTTTGAGTCCTTGAGGACAGTGAACCCAAGCACCTGGATAATGACTGCTGTAACTAAATGGTTGAGTAGTGACTGTAGGATTTGGCCCAAAATCTGGTAATGGTTGCTGGAAAACAACTGAATTATTATGCTGTGATTGCTCATCATTTCTGTACTGGCCTTCTGATGATAGTGTTTTGTCTCAGACTATTTAAGTTGTTTATAAAGTAAGCTTCTCTCTGTGTTTTACTTGGCCTAAAGGGAATGTAGAAGCATAATAGTGTTACATTTTCCCCCTATTTCTTCTGTAGAGGCGCTGAACTTTTCCAGGCCACAATTGTCAAGGCAGTAAAAGCAAGAATTGAAGAAGAGAAAAAATCAATGGATCAATTGAAGAGACAGTATGGATTATTATTTATTATATTTATTTCACTGGTTACTTCTACTCTACAGCATATTAACCCTTTTCTGGGAGCCTGAAGTGGTATTTCTTTTGCATTCTTCTAGTCTTCTAAAGCAGCCTTTCCTACTTCTCTGCATATTATTGCACACAACCAAACAAGTGCAATAATATGGTTTGGTTTGGTTTTTTTGAAATATAATTTCTTGATTATAGAAATTCTATTCTGTAAATTGAGAGCCTTCACGTATTCCACTATTCTGTGGCTGCAGAATCCACCCTTTGCTACACAATTAGCCCAAAGGAGCTACGTTTTCATTTTAAAATAAAATTGTCTTTCTATAACTAATGGTTGTGCAAATAACCTTTAAAATGTGAACAAAATGTAAACCAATGCAATATTGACTTCCTTAGTCTGTAGAAAGCCTAAAAATATACTATAAATAGCCCTTTACTGTAAATAAAAACAGAAAGTGTGAACCTCCCCACTAGTTTCAAGGTGGGTTTTTTTACCTTTGAAATATAAGGATGATAAGTTAAATGCCAAAATTGTTAACTATTTCATTGCTTATCATTTTAGCAATGTGGCAAATGTAAAGGTAGCCATCTTACAGCAAAAAAAACTTCAGGACCAGACTCCAAAGAGAAACTGCTGAGCTCCAGTTCATTTGCAAATTTGACACCATCAGATCAGGATTAAACAAAGACTGTGAATGGCTATCCAACTACAGAAGCAGTCTCCCCTCCCTTGGTGTTCACACCTCAACTGCTAGCAGCACCTCACCCTCCCTGATTGAACTAATCTCGTTATCTCCATACTGATTTATACCTGCCTCTGGAAATTTCCATTACTTGCATCTGAAGAAGTGAGGTTCTTACCCATGAAAGCTTATGCTCCCAATACTTCTGTTAGTCTTAAAGGTGCCACAGGACCCTCTGTTGCTTTTTACAGATTCAGACTAACACGGCTACCCCTCTGATACTTGGAGAGCCAGATTAACCAAATCCTGCTGGAGGCACAGGTTACCAAGTGGCACCTTGAGATACAGGAAACAGAATAAAAAACAAAAACTTCAGTAGCAGTGGGGTTAGTCAGCAAAGCTGTGGATCTGAGCTGGGTAGTGAATGGCAAAACCCCCACTGACTTCAATATGATCAGGATTTCACCTCTTGTGTCTTTATTCATAATGACCTTTGTTGTGTGTAGGTTCTTTCGTTTAGTTTGTGCTTCTTTTGCCCAGGATGAGAATCTGTTTTATCTTGATTGAAAATATTTTCTTTCACTCAGACTGGTCTGGAGAACCAGAAAGCCAACCCAGCCACTCAGCTTCTATCACATCTTGCTAATGTTCTTGTCTCATTTCCCCATCTGCCTTCAGTGCCTCCCTAAGTGCTAAAAGTCTTATCTGCTACTCACATGCCTAAACATCCATCCAGTTACCCTTCACCTGACCCACTACCAACAGTTAAGTCCACACCTGCCCAACTGAAGTCATTACAAAGCTTTCCTCTGGGGCCATTCTCTTCATGTAAATCTTTTCCTTGGTGTATAAGTGCTGTAGATGGTGCTGCTATGCATTTGGGTGAATTTCATCCTAAGTGTAAAAAATTGATATGCCTGTGCGGGACGTCATCATTGTTTTAATTCTTCATAGACATGTTTGAGGTCAAGGTGATCATGTTACTTAAAAACACAAACAAACAAAAATCCAATGTACTGTATTCAAAAATCATTGTTTTGGGTTTGCAGTAAATCTGACTTCAACAAAAACAAAGCCAAAGAGTGCTTTGTTTGATTTTATTCAATAATACACATCAATAGACTATCGAGAGCTGCCTACACAGCGGGGAAATAAAAAACAACTGTACCAGTTGGATTGACAGAGAAATTCCAGCCGTAGTTGAACACAAGGAAAAAAGAGAAATCTGATCATCCATTGGATTATAGTACAAATATATAACTGAATATGTACTATAGTGTAGTTAGAGACCTAGAATATAATTTGTTTCTAACGAATGGTCAGATCCATCAACAGAAAATTATGTTGACACTTTTTAGTTACTAGAATTTTTGACCCTGATGAGTCTAAACAAGTTGTTCAAAAAATTGTTTGTTTATTGCAAAAATTGGGTACTTAAGGGTCTGATGCAAACCCTATTGAAGTGAATCAAAAAACTCCCCTTGACTTCAGTGGCTTTTGGATCAGTCTCTTACTGAGCACCAGATCGTGGAGATGGCTCCCCAGGCTCAGAGGAAGGAGGGCATAAGAAATCTCCAACCCCCAGTCCCTGCATCTCATGCTACATTTGAACAAAACTGAAGACCCAACGGAGTTAGGGCCATAGCCACAAGTGCATAGGAGGAAGGACGCTGCACCCCTTGAAGGGGTGTAATACCATGCACACTCCTGCTGAGTTGTGGGAGTCTTCCAAAGAAATTCTGCATGAGGCAGCTTTCCCCCCAGAGCTCCTTCTACAGCAGTATAGCCCCCAATGCAGGACTAGGCCTGACTGGCAGGACTGAGCCTGAATTTTTATACTATAAACATGGAGTAAAATGGCCATTTGCTTGAACTGAGGAAAATGTGAGTATGTATGTTCCAACTTACTGTTCCACATTTTCCCTCCTGAAATAAGTTGAGCACTTAGAGCAAATCAGCTAGGGCAGCCATGTGACACAAGGCACTCCCAGTCTCCAGGCTGAGTGCTCTGTCTGCACAGCACTCTCACACCCTGCCAGCCTCTGGAGTGAGACACTGGGGCTTGGATTCAATTCTGGTCTATCTCACAGGGCCACGTAGAGCTCATCTCCAGGGCTCCTTAACTGCTTTTTAAATGGGAGATTAATGTACATCTGTGTAGGATGGAGATCTTATTTGCAAATGGCAGAGTCATTTGAGAATCTATTAAAATCCCATCCAGAATTTCCTGTGTGTGTGTGTGTGTGTGTGTGCATGCACACGCGTGTGTGTATGTATACATATAAGTAACATATATTTAAAAGTCATGTTTCTCTGTGGGTCCAAAGGGGTGAAGGACTCAATATGATATCCCATTTTCTAGGATGGACCGCATCAAAGCCAGGCAACAAAAATACAAAAAGGGTAAAGAAAGAATGCTGAGCATGACCCAAGAATCAACAGAAGGGCAAGAAATTCAAAAGGCCTCTGAAGAAGATGATGAAGGTACCTCTAGCATGTTTCCATGCCATAAATGTATCAGAAGTTGGAGCTCAGTGCTAGAAACTCAATAGGCGCACTCGCTGTGTGTGTGTGTGTGTGTGTGTGTGTGTGTGAGTGAGAGAGAGAGAGAGATACTGATGTGGTGGGCATTATTAGTGTAATACCATTTTAAAGCTTGATTCATCCAGATAAATATCTGGCTTTTGTACTTCCATTTTGAGAAAATGATTTGCTTTCAGGTAAACAGACATACCTTTTGGTTAAATTTGTGTCTTTTAGCAAGGAACTGAATGACAGACATTTATTTGAGCAACAGCTGTATTTATAAAAAAAAATAGTGTTTCAAAAAGAGAAAGATTTACGATTTTTCAAGCAACCTTTTCTTGGCTGCTGTGAGTTTTTTTAAACCATTGAAATACACAAACATCTTTTATTGTTTGAACCAGTATAGATTAAAATATCATGAAATGCCGTTGTTTCCAATCATACCTAACTGGGGTTGAATTTTGGATCAAAAAGTTATTGGCGTTTGAAATGTGCTTTTACAGCTTTGTTTTTATGAATGCATTTTATTTTTCAGAGTATTAACAAATAATGGATTATTTTTTCAGAAATTGACTTCATCGATGATTAATAGAAACTGTTTCCAAATCATGTTTATAGCATTTACAAGCAAGTTTTATGCCTATTAGACAATAAAATTTTTACAAATGAAATATCACTGGACATCTATGTAGACCTTTTTTTGTTTATTTTCCATTAGTTTTATGGAAAATCAGTGAAATCCATCAATGAGTTTTATATATATATATATGTGTGTGTGTGTGTGTGTATGTGTGTGTGTATATATATATATATATATATATATATAAACTATAAACTTTTTTATTGTACTTGGAGTGGAATACTATTTTTTTTATTTACTGTGTAAGATAAATCATTAGCATTCTGGGCTACCTCTTAAATCATGAATATTATTCATACTGAGTATATTTAATAGAGTTGAAATCTTATGTGCTTATGCAGTTTAGATCTATTGCAAAAAATAAGTGATTAAACAAAGTGTAAAAATGTGTTTCTCATTTTGTAAAATTAATATTTGGCCATATTTTATTTTAGGAGAAGCAGACAAAGAGAAAACCAAGGGCAAAAAAAAGCTGTGGTGGCGGCCTTGGGTTGATCATGCTTCCAGTAGGTTTTCTCAATCATCTTACAAATACATGGATTTACCCCTTATATCCTTGACCAGAATGAAGGCATTCCCACAACTTGTTTGTTTTATGCATGGTTTTATGATTGTGACTTGATAGAGTTCTTGATTGTATAAACCAGTGATTTCAACTTTAAACCTCAAGGGGCCAAATAAGCAATGTTCTGTATTTGCACATAACGCAGATGTAGGTATTTCTGACCATTTGCAATGATATCAAGTCAAAGAAAAACATGAACGAAAAGAATCTACCTCACACACACAGAAGGGGGAGCCTCCGAAAAGATGATAAAATGGTTTTAAATTTGAGAGTGGAAGTTTTGCCAATACTGATTAATCGTATGCATTCGGGGCTGGAGCTTAGTCCTTACTAGTTTTATTTTTCAAAGATAGATGGTTCACCAATTGTCATCTCATGCACAGACCACCATGGCCTTCACTGAGAATGGGATTAAGCCAGGTGCATAGGAAATATTCTTATTTAAAAATCACACTAATCAGTTATGTCAATGAGAAGTTAGCCTAAGTAAGAACTGTAGGATGAGTCCCTCAGTAACCATGCGAACCTTGATTTGGTGTGATGTTTTCAAAAGTGTTGAGACTTTGCCTAACTCTGTTTCCACTTAAGTTAATTGGAGATTTACTGTTGTCTTCAGTGAGGGTAGAGTTAGGCTAAAGGCTCTAGAAAATCCCACCTTGTATAAATAGAAAGCATTTAAATGTGAGACCTACAAATGTATTCATGATTCTGAGATAGGAACTGATGGTGCCCATGAAGCTCTTCTTCCAAAATCTCTGACCTTGTTGGTGAGACTTCAGAGAGACTTTTGTTTTCTGGGAAAACTTTAGGAAACATTCCTTCACAATGTAGAGATTCTCTATTTAAATATTATTTTTTTAAAATAGCAGAACTGCTTAATAAATATTGTTGTATTTAAATACTCCCTGACCCAAAGCCCATTGAAACCAATGGAAAGATTCTCATTAACTTCAATCGGGCTGTGATCCAGCCCATTGTGAAGCCAGTTTTCAGCGGTGTGCACCTAATCGGCCATCTACATCCCAGATTTAGACAACTAGATAAGCATCTAATCATCTGAACATGCCAAAAAAAAAAAAGTCATTTAGTGCCTAAGTGAGAATTAACATCCCATTAAGGTTCCCACATTTGCAGATTGAGCTCAAATTGTTATCAAACTTGTTTGGCCAAATTCTGCTTTCATTTTCACTAGGATAAACATGGAGTTCTCTATTGACTCTAGTTTACACCATTATTTTAGGATTTACACAGGTTTCATTGAGAGCAGAATTCGGTTCAATATTATATATAATACAACACATACGTAATATATTTTTAATTCCTTTACAGCCCTAAAACTCAGTACAGCTAGCCTGATAATACATGGACAGTTCTACCCTAATTTACACCCTTTATAAATCAGAAGAGAACAGGGTATGGCACTTAATTACCTAAACTCATATGTCCAATTACTAGATCTTAGCTCACAGAAGTCATCTATTGCATGATAGTCAGGATCAGCTATTTAACAAATATATGCAGTGGTGAGCTGGAGCCGGTTCGCAAGAACAGGTTGTTAAATTTAGAAGCCGGTGTAGAACCAACCGGTTATTAAATTTAGAAGCCGGTGTAGAACCGGTTATTAAAGGGGCCGGCGGGTGGGGAAACTCTGGCCCGTGGGACTGTCCTGTCCAGCCCGCCTGAACTCCCAGCTGGGGAGGCTCCCCCCGGCCCCTCCCCCGCTCCCACCGGTGCCAGCGCTCTCGGCAGCTCTGCAGCTCCTGCCACTTTGAGTAGCATGGTAAGGGGGCGGGGCCAGGGCTGGGAGGAGGGGTTGGATAAGGGGCAGGGAGCACTTGGAGGGGGTGGAGGTTCTGGGGGGCCGTAAAGGGGATGGGGAACGAGGGGGTTGGATAGGCGTGGGAGTTCCGGGGGTCTTTCGGGGTGGTGGTGGATGGGGTTGGGGCAGTCAGGGGACAGGGAGCAGGGCAAGTTGGGTGGGGTTCTGGGGGGCAGTTAGGGTGGGGGGGGTCTCAGGAGTGGGGGTCAGGGGACAAGGAGCAGGGGGGTTGATGGGTTGAGGGTTCTCAGGGGAGCAGTTGGGGGCAGGACGTGGGTTGGGGTCGGATGGAGGGGGAGACAGGCACATGGTGCTTGTATTCACAGCGCGGTTCCCTACCGGGTCTTCAGCGGCGCTTTGGCGGCGGGGGGTGGGAGGGTGTCTTCACTCGCTCTGGGTGAAGGACCCGCCGCTGAAATGCCGCCGAAAACCCGGAGCGAGTGAAGACTTCCCCCCCGCCACTGAAGTGCCACCGAGAACCCAGTAGGGTTATTAGGATTTTGGGAGCTCATCACTGAGTATATGGTACTGGTCAGAGTGCAAAGTTAAACTGAAACATTTATGAATTATCACTTTCAATCTTGCACCTCAAGAGTTGCTTGTTTTTTCCCTTCAGACATATTTTTATGCTCTTTGTGTCCACTTCCGTATTTTTGTGTATGTGTGTTCTTGCCGACAGTATTTTATAGTATATTACATGCCTTTTTCTGTCAAGTCACAAGTAAACTGTGCCTATGTCTTTCTGTTTCTAAAGAGCATAATATTGCTTTAGAGAGACCTATCCTTTTTCAAAAGCTTGCTTCTTGTCATTTCAGTTTCATTTAAAACAACAACAACAAAATAAACACAAGCTACAATTAGCAACTGTTTTCTTACAATTTTAAACTACAATATTTTTGGAAGGAATTGGATATGGTCTGTCTTAACCCTCATACTGGTTTTGTAGTAAACAGAAGAACTGCCCAATAAGGCCTTGATTTCAGCAATTTCTGATTCATTTCACCCTCATTATATCATGTTCTTAGGGAACAACATGAATTTTGGTGTTTAAGCAGTGAGCATTATTTAAATTATTTATTGCAATAATGCAGAAATTTATGGAAAGCATCATGTAGCCTGAGCCTACAGACACTGCATGCCCTGCCATGCACACTCACTACCGTGTCCATTCAAATAAAGGGGACTATACAGAGTAGAAAGCACAATAGTACTTACTGTAGTAAGTGTTTGCAGGATCAGGCCCACAATTTGGATATTAATATAGACTGAAAGAAAGGTCTTCTCCACGGAAGGGCCACCATTTGTAAATACTTGTTAGTATTTCTATACCCACTTTCCGTAAAAAGCTAAAGAGATGTCCTTTTTAGTGTTTTGGCTTATGCCTGTAGGTGTGTTTACTTCTGTTGAGGAGCCTGCGCTACTGGAGTTCAGTGTTTGATACCAGTTCTGATGTTTGCTAATTGGACCATTCATTCGTTTATACAGTTATGCACTCAGATACCTTCTAATCACACTCTGACAATGGGATGGGAAACATCTGTGAGATTTTCCTCAGTGAGATGTCTCCCAAACTGTTCCAGTGAGGGAAGCAGGGCTCCTCCAGTCCCTGTGGAACAGACCCCTGAGCCCTAAATGGATCAGCAGGTGCCAGAGCCATCTCCATAGAGGTCCCTTGCTTCTCTGTTGGCTGTGTATCCCCATCTTTAACAGTTCTGCTCTAATGGAGTGATGCAGACAGCTCCCAGCTGTCCCGATAGCTCCCAAATGGGGATTCCCAATATGGGTGGGGAGGAGAAAATAGTACAGTTCCCACTCCTCCAGCCCTACTCCTCCCTTGACCTGCCCCTTCCTCCCTTACAAATTCCCACATCAGTGCAGAGTTCTCTATGACGCATGGGGAAAAAAGAGGAATGTTGCCACAAAATCCCCTCCTTCAATGGGAATGGGGGAGGGGATCTGTGAGTGGATTCATGGGGCACAAATCTGGCCATTAATTATTTTACTTATTAAATGTTTTAATAATGCCCTAGGCAGTTAATGTGCTCTCTGTTCCATCCTAAGATGTATCTGCCAGAGTGTGGTGGTGGTGTTCAGTCATACTTTCTGTTTCAATTAAAACATTCCTTATTAGCTGTTAGAGGAATGTTTTGTTACATTACTGTCTCTTCAGAAATATTGGAGTGCACAACTGTGAGAGAGAATTTACGTGAGTGTTTGTACAATACCGCAGCACAGTGGGGCTCCAGACTTAAGGGGGCCTGTAGTTGCTACTGTATGACAGATCATACCAAGCAATACTCTGCAATATATTAACCCCTAAGTATCACACAGACTATGGATCTCATCCTACTGGCCTGTCTGTGGGGACAACTTTGGTTATCAGCCCCACTGGAATTTTTCCTGAAAAACCGCTCCAGGTTAGGGGCCTTACATTATGAACATCTCTGTAAGCTTTCATTTTTAACGTCTCTTCTGGGGACATTCTTAGAGGCCTGTGTGAAATATTTTTACTGGTTTCAACATGTTTGTATTAGTCAAGATTTGTGATCCCAATTCTGCAATCAGATCCATTCAGGTGGATTCTTAATCCCACAGAGTCCCATTGATTAAATGGAGATCTGCACAGCCCCAGAGGTCCACCTGAGTAGACATGACTGCCTCTGTTTTTAATGGCAACTTATACCATGTCTATGTTTGGATAGAGAATTGGCAACTTTCATCTCAGGTTTAAGATTTAATATAATTTATTAGTGTCCATCTGAGCAGAAAAGAGACATACAGACTGCTAGGTATGATTGACTAGGGTTGAAGCTAATTTTATTTTTCTAGAGGTTTATAATGAGGGTTAAATGTACACTTTTTATATAAATATATATTGTTCCATATGTCTTAGGTGACTATGTGATATTTAGTCTAAGTAACTATTCCTTTAAAATCTTTCCGTTTACATGCAGGTATTACTTTACCATTCTTCACTGCCAAACGTAATACCATGACTTTGTTTTTTCTCTTGCTCATCATCTTATTTTTCATTTCTTTTGTTTCCCTTGTTCATTCATGTTAGGCCTGTTACCTTATTACATACCAAAATAATGCTTCTGTTCAAGGATATAAGGCCCAGTTCATTCACGCTGCATCTTTAATGTATGGAGGTTTCAGAACCTTTTTGAATCCATGGGCAAAAACCTCATTTGTGATCATGTTTAATAATAATAAAGTGATTCATTTTAAACAAGCCAAGGTTTTCCATTACCTCATCAAAGCTTAAAAGTTCGAAGAAAATAACTCAGACATCCCATTATGTAGTTTTTAAAGGATGCCTCAGCATTTAAAAAAGCAGTTCTGTACTCTTTGTCCAGTTGTACAATTTATGTAAAATCATTAATTTACCTGCTGAGATTATTTTACTCTCTAACAAATGAAAGCAACCATCAATCCTTGATACATTTAGGTTTAATCATGTATCAAGTTCCTGTCAAATAATTTAATGTAATAACTTGGTCTACTTCAAGCTTTTTCTTTACATTTTGCCAGCCCTGTTCCTCTTTGTGGTGATGTTTTCTTAGTTTATTCTTATCTCTGTCATGCCCAAAGTACCACATACTCTAACACCAAATAATCTGTCCGACACCAAGTCCTGTTCATCTCTTGTTTCATCTCCATTTCTCCTGCTTTGGAGTCCGTTAATGACTGGCTGGTTATTTATACATCTTTGGCTCAGCTCAGACTAGAGCTCCTTTTTTTACAAGAAATAAGCAAATATTTTGTTTCATTTAGTGGTCAGAAGTGGAGATTATTATTTATTTGAGACGGATAGTGAAGAAGAAGAGGAGGATGAAAAAAAAGATGATGAAGAACCTCGGAGGAGATCTGCATTCCAGGTATTTTACAGTAATGTGCTTGTCAGTTAAAGTTCTTACTGAGAGATCTTGAGTTAAGATAAAAGCATCTCATAACATACTCTCATACATTAAAGCTGACCGTAATTGTTAATATTAGGTGGTGCCAGATGTTTAGCTTTTAAACAAAACCTAAATTTGATGTCTCAAATACTTGATATTGTCCTTTGTTTTTCATATTGTTAAAACATTACCGTTCAAGACTGAAATCATTGCTTTCTAAGACTAGAGGATCCTACCCTTACCCAGGAGCTGTGACCATATAAGGCTCTTGATCCATGCACGCATCTCCAGTTGTGCACATGAGAACTGAGGGTGGAATATGGCTCTTAATACTGTACATTTTTGCCAGAGAGTTGGGTTGAGGCAGAAAAGTATGTTAGCTTGTGAGTAGCTTGTCAACTGCTTGGTCAGCTTTCCACGTTCCATACAACTTCCGTTACTGTGTATGTGTGTAGCTTTAGTACAATACTAACATTTACTTGCTGTTTGTTATAGACCCTACTAAATATTTACTTTTAACTACTCTATTTGCCTTTACCATAAATTGCCTCTAACAATCATCTGTCATGGGATTATAATGATATCTTTATCAGCTTGACCATTCACTAGGGTTTACATTTATGGACTTAGAGATAATGCTTTATATAAGCATTTTATTTATTAGGGTAATACAAAAGCTCAATAATTATCTAACTGAAAGTTTATGGCAAATAACACATTTGTTTTCAATTAATGTAAACCCTTTAATAACAATTATATAATTACAATAATACAGAAGATAACTTTTTATTAATACTTTTCCTTTTTTCTACTAATTGCTCTTCCTTTGTCGTCCTTTGTAGAGAGCTATTGGGAAATTTGCTTCAGCCATTTTAGCCTTGCCAAAGTCTATCATTAAACTGCCCAAAACTATTCTTCAGTATTTAATCAGAGCAGCAAAGGTATTTGCCGTTTCGCTAGTGTGCAGTATGTGCCCTCATTACATAATATTCTGGCATAATGTACCCAACTGCCTTTGTCTGCATTTTTCCTCTTGTATGAACTGTCTGAGGAGCTGTGAGAGTCCAAAGCTGTGAGAGTCCAAATGTCATCAGTTGAACTATCTGAAGTGTGCAAACTACAATAAGTTGTCTGTCTTATTTTAACTATGACCTCAGAGAGAAAATGCAGATGCAAATTTTGGTTTTCTTTTGATATTGCTATCTAAGGTATTATAAGAGAGTCACATCAAGTTGCATGCATCTTTAGACAGTGTGGTAATCTCTCTCAGAAAGCTGGTAAGACATTTGAAGTAAACTAACAAAATACACATTCTGTCCCAAACTCCTTGTCCTAGCACTTTAGTTTAGTTCTAGATCATCACAAATCTGATCTGTGCATCCTTAGCATTTTCTTTTGTCTTCCTCAAATAAATTTAGCACATTCCAGCCTTTTGTAGTGCTCGTGGTAATGCACTCCATATACACAACATGATACTACTTTAGAGTAAGCACTAAATGCGTTATTGATTAACCACACCAGACCATAAGCCTATACGTTCTTGCTTGTCAAGTGTTGTCCAATACTGAAATTCTAAAGCAAGATATATATTTTCCCTGGCAGAAGTTGAAATACCCTGTCATTTAACGTAACTAGAGTTATAGTCCGTTTATTAATTTCATTTCTTTTCTTCATTCTTCCTTTCCCCCATTATCTCAGTCTGTTCCATCATCTCTATGTTCTCCTCTATTTACAGTATGATTACAAGCTGTTCAATAGTAGACTTTGACAGCGCCTCACCTATAGTATCCAATGTGGTATGTTAGGTCAAGTCATTATTAAAATTGGATAAACATTCCTCTAGATCACCCTCCCTTAGCAAACACCCCTTAAAAAGCAAAGAGGATTCCATGCCTCCTATGCCAAGACATTTTTCACATGGCATTTGCATTGGACACAGCAGCCTAGTAAAAATAAAATAGCTGACCTTAAGAGACTAGGAAAGAGACCAGCTTCCCTACTGTCCCAGATCATTTCCCCCTCACAATTATTGAGCACACGTTCACAAATCAGAACCAGTCTGAAGATTTCCTTTTCTGTAAATTCAGTGAAAAGACAATTTTGTGAAAGTTCTTAAGATTGTGTTTAGAATGCCTCGGAGTGATTTCTGTTCGTAAAATAGCAAAAACAAATAAACAAAAGGAACACTCACAATGTTATCTCCTGTAATGGACAATTCCAGCTTCCCTGAGACACAGGTTTGCTCATGTTGTTGTGTGCATGCTTGTATTAGTTTGCTTTATTTTCCTCTCATGCATGAAATCATGTGCTCCTTGCTTAACAACTTCTGTTGACTAGAAATGAAGAATGCCAGTTGCAAATGATTTTCATTTTTGAATGAAAATCATAAAAAAAACAAAAACACATCTTTTGTCTCAAATTGCTATGAAATTGTATTTAATGCCTTTAGCTCCTGTTTCATGTTATGCTGTGCTGGAAAAAAAATAAAATATTATTGCTTTTTTCAGTAACCTTTCCCCACACCCTCAGCAGAGCTATCCAAACTACTACTACATGGTAATAATACTTAGCACTGCTACAGCACTTAATAAACATTGGACAAACTCCTGCTTACTCACTCAGGGAAATCAGATTAATGTGAGTATGGTGAGCAGGATTTGGCTTGCTAACTAATTCATCCCCATGAAATCCCACGGATGCATGTAAATATTATTATCTCCATTTTCCAGATAGAGAAACTGAGACAGAAAGGTTAAGTGACTTACCCAAAGCAACAGAGGAAGTTTATTGTCAAAATGAGGATGAAAACTCAGGAGTTCCTGGTTATTAGTTGTAGACTACTAGACCTCTGTCTGTAATCCTCAGATGGAAAGAAAATCACATAAAGTATCTGAAATTTGCCAACACAAATACTAGCATTGAAATATTAATAGCAATTTTTGATGTTTTAGATTATTGGTTATAACACTTGCTGTTAAAGTTTCCATTTCCTTGCACCTTACTTGTAATGCTGATACAGGAGAAATATAAATTCGAAAGATTTGGGGGAAGTGAGCCAAATGTACAACACTATGTTAATTCCCAAATTTAATTCCCGAACATAAATTTTTGTGGGTTCTTATGAAACTTAGTTCATCCACGAGCATTTTCACATTTGGTTTCATGTTGACGAAAACAGTTCAAGAAAACTCAGCAGATCTGCAGAGAAGGTGTTTGGATTGGGATTCAAAATGTTTGCTCACCCCTCTGTTTACCCTAAATATGTATTCCTGCGTGTGTTTTACTTTACTGTTTACTTTTAAAACATGAAGAATCTGGAAATAAATGAGTTTGTTTCCTCCAGTTTGTGTATCAGGCCTGGATTACTGATCCTAAAACTGCACTTCGACAGAGGCGCAAAGAGAAGAAAAAGTTTGGGAAGGAAGACAAGCGAAGGCGAAAAGGATCTGGGGATGGTGTGTATGCTTTTGGATTGTCTTCAGAAGTCCCCTTTAAACAAACAAACGAAGCAAAAATTCATTCTTCTTTCAATCCCTGGTGTAGCAGGCAACCATACTAAAAAAATTAATCGTGACCAAACATTTAACATGTACCAGCAAGGAGGAAGGAACACAAGCCTATATAGGGAAAGAACAGGTTAAAAAATATGTGTATATCTTAGATGTATTCCAATCAGCAGGACATGATGAAATTCATCCTAGTGTACTTAAAGAACTAGCTGAAACAATTATATTTGAGCATTCATGGAGGATGGGTGAGGTCCCAGAGGACTGGAGAAGGACAGACACAGTGCCTATCTTTAAAAGGGGGAACAAAGAGGACCCAGGGAATTATAGATCAGTCAGCCTAACTTTGATACCTGGAAAGATACTGGAACAAATTATTAAGCAATTTGTAAGCACCTAGAGGATAATAAGATTTTAAGGAATAGCCAGCATGGATCTGTCAAAAACAAATCATGTAAGGCCAACCTAATTTCCTTCTTTGACAGGGTTACTGGCCTAGTGGATAGTTTGGAAGCAGTAAATGTGATATATCTTGATTTTAATAAGGCTTTTGTAAGGCAGCATTTGACAGGCAGCAAAGAAAAAACATTCAAATTTAACATTCTTTTCTTAGCATCACAAAATTGTTTATGTACTCTGAAATGTTTAGTTTGTAAATGATTTACAACTCTTGAGTTTTTGCTGCATTTAAAAAAACAGAAATACTCATCAGAAGTATTTTTGCCAATGTGTATTTGAAAAAAACATTCATCCGGAAGCAGTTACATTAGAAGTCCCTCTATCTGGTACCTTCCTCTGGTACTTATTTAATTCTCTTCTGTCACTAAAGATACAACAGCTATGTTAATATATCAGATACTATTGGGTCACTTCTTTGACCCACTTAGTCATGTCTGTGATTTTTTTTAATGGCAAATATCTGCACTATAACGACTGTTACGCTTAAATAAAATAGCACATGATAGATTCAAAACAACCCTTCTGCTTTGTTTCAGCTAATCGGGTCCATCTTCATGCTGTTGTCAATTCATTTATTCTCAATCAGCATGAAAGTATTAGAGTTCAATGAGTTAAAGGCAAATGTAGGTTTAAAAAGGTATGCTAGGATATTAAAGTTTCTAGAGGATTAACCAGCAAACTTTTAAGGCTAGATCTTCAGCAGCTGTAAATAGGCATAATTCGGTTGAAATCTATGCAACTGCATTGATTTACACCAGCTAAGGATCTGGCTTTTAAAGTAATTGATAAACAAAATGTCCTTACAAAAAATAAAACCGTATCATTCATGGACCAACTCCAAATATGTTGTTAGAATGTTTTCTCCCACTGGGATCCTGTGAGAGCTGGAGAAACCTGTTCTGCTAAGACTGGATGTATCCAAGTACTTTTTAATAACCATGAAATCTCTCTTCAATTCTAGTGGGATTTACATGTTAACCTCTGTGGGAAAGGCTTTACTCATTGCTTATATTTTAATTTGGCAGGTGCTACTGATGTAGAACATGAAGAGAGAGAAGATGAACCTGTCAAAAAGAAATCAGATGGGCCAGGTATGCAGGCAGAAGGAAGGCTGCACTAGTATTGCATTGTAATTGTGATTGCGGGGATAAATGGCGTTACCATGTGGTCAATATGTAAGTAACCCAACGGCAACATACAAGCAACGTGATTCTCTCCAGCTTTCATCTGTTCAGTCAGAATCACAACTGACTCTAGTCTAACCAAAGACAGACATATTCATTCATGAAATCACAGAGGAAGAGGTCATGACCTACTAAATCATCCAGTCCACTTCCCTGACAGTACAGAAGTGTTCTCACTTTCAGGTGTTTTATCCAGTAGTTTTAAAAATCCCAAGGAAAAGGTCTTTCACAATAGAAGCAAATACTCTCAAGCTCTTCCTCAATGTATCAAACAGACATCAACATTTGCATAGTCTTCTGGCCAGTGGATGTATATGTATTATATATTTGTGTACTGTATTATGCCTATCTAGGATCCAGTCCTGCTTCCGTTCAAGTCAGTGCCAAAACTTCTGTTGACTTTTCTTGTGCAGGATCTGGCCTTCAAATTTTAAGACCAGTAGAGCCAGGACCCTATATTTATTATATATTGTGCACTGCTGAGCACCCTGTTCTGGCTCAGTTAGGGACCAATACTGCAAGAAGTTGAATGTCTCCTGCAAGGTAATGAATGACTTTAAATCCCATTGATTCTAACTTCCAATGGAACTTGAGAGTGCTCAGCAACTCACAAGAGGCAGCCAAAAACTTGGCCAATAACAATAAGCTGGTAAGGGGTTTCTCCAACTTAAGAAATGAGTACAGCTATGCCACATCCTAAAACTAACAATGTGAGTCAGATCCTCAGGACTGGCTCTTTGGCTTCAGGTGGTGTGAATAGAAGGATGGTGGCTTCCTCTTCAGTCTAGCCTTGACCCGTTCTCACCTGCTGCAGTGTGACCTTCTCTTCTAGAGCTATTTATCTCCTGTATTTATAATGAAAAGGGCATTCTACTCTCCAGCAAAACTTGTGCCGCAGAGTGAACCATAAGGTAGCAAAGGTCAGAAGCATGAGATACCTTGTCCCTTTCCCACAAGATCAGCACTTCTCAAAAGAAGAAAAGGTTCTTACTTTCTTCCGGCTTTTACTATCTCATGGCGTAGCTTGGTCAACTAACATACAGAGATGATTTTCAGTGACTGTGGATGGTCTGATGAGGGTTGAGGAAAGGGAAATATGATGCTAATTGGATTATTATTGGGTTTGATTGGAGCAAGCATGAAGCATCTTTCAGATTTGATTTTAACTGTTTCACCCATCCCCTAGATAAAACTCATTGAAGGAAGTGTTTCCAAAACTGGAGGGAAACATTCTTAGAAAGGGTTATTCTAGTTAACAGCTTTGGACCAAATTGCTAGGCACCTGCTACTCCCATTAAAGTCAATGGGGGCAGCAGGTTTTCATTCTCTCTCAGTATTTGACCCTTTAAGTATAACAGTCTCTCCAGAAAATAAATCGTTCCCTTTCTGAAGATGTTTACATGTGATCGATCCCCAAAAGATTGTTTTTAAAAGGTGACAGAGAACAGAACAGCCACAGACTCATTAAAAATGTATACTACATCACCTCCAATCCTCAGAGAAAAATGACCTTCTAGATTAGATTGGAAGTCACTGGCAAAGCATCTCAGTGAGACCATAGGATACCTATAATAGCTGAATAGTAAAATAGACTTCTTGTTTGTAAGTAAGCAGAGACTGCCCCACAATTAATCTCAATAGTGTAAATGGTACCCCATCAATTGTGAGGGCATGTTTCAATACAATATATACTGTCTGCATACATACTCTGTGTGTGAATGCGAGAGAGAGAGAGAGAATCACATTTTCTTTTAAATTGTGCATGAGTACATCTGAAGTCATAGGCATCATTTTTGAGTTGCCAGGGGGTACTCGACCCCTGCTCCACCCCAGGCCCTGCCCCCATTCCACCTCTTCCCCCAAACCTCCACCCTTGCCCCTCCCCCGAGCATGCCTCGCCCTTGCTCCTCCCCCCAGCACCTCCTGCATGCTGCTGAACAGCTGATCTCTGGTGAGCAGAAGGTGCTGGGGGGGGGAAGGAGAGGAGCTGATTTGGGGGGGCTGCCAGTGGGTGCTGAGCACCCACTATTTTTTTTTCCCAACCCTGGAGCACCCATGGAGTTGACATCTATGTCTGAAGTTTAAAGAAATTGCAGTGCTCATCAGAAACAAAAACTAAACTTTACCTTTAACTTATAGTGATAAGATTTTGGTTAGCCCAAATATGAGTACCTAAAAGTATGTAGGAATAATGCTTTGGTTAGTAAATTATAAAATCCCTCCAAACCCAAATAATACAGAAAAGCACTGGAAGTGAAAACAGCAATTGGATAACGATAATGCAAAAAAAGTGGGGGAGACGGGGGGAGGGTCAATGGAATCATTCAACAGTGGGGTGGCTCCCTGAATTAGAAATGCATCTGTTTTTAACATTTCTAGGTATCTACTGCATATTACTTTGTTAGTGTATAACTTTTGCATGCCTTTTAAAACACAAACTACTCACATCCCAAAGTGCTGAACAACATAGTCTGGTGACATTGGTTACTGACACTGTTAAAAAGCTTCTCAACAGCAGAGCTATAATGCTGACATAGGTCCATTCCGTAATAAATACTGTAAACATTTTAGCTGCATATTGCAGATTCTTCCACTAGGTCAGCATTAGATACATATATCTGGTTCTTTCAGATTTGGAAACCACAACATAGGGCTAGATTTTGGTTTGGAAAGAGGATTTCAGCACTTTTGTGCAGCACATAAAGCATTGTCAAACTATGAGAGGGTGGGATGGAGATGGGTTGCAAATAGTGGCATGATTCTATAAACCCCGAAATACCCAGAGGAGCACCTACTCATATGAGGAGTACCACTGATCGTGCCAACAGCACTATTCAAGTAAGAAAGTACTCCTCAATCCACATTTGCTGAATTGAAACCATAAAAAGAAATCCAACTAAAACTACTGTTGTGTGTTTAGATGCAGTGGTTGTTAAACACTGCTCCTTGCAATATTTGCCTCTTATTGTGGAAGAGGAATATATATGTAAGATTTCAGCTAGTGAAGTGACTTGAGAGTAGAAGTCAACTGACTACACAGTGCAGAATATGTGAGAAAGAGGGTTCATGAGATGAGGCCGTGTATCCCAGATACAAGAGTAATAACTGTAGGCAGATCAAAGATACCAGCTCAGGCTAGCAAAGTCCAGGCATGAAAGGAGAACTGGCTAGGAGAAATTCCACTGGACAGAAGAAAATGAATGTACCGAATGGATGAATAAAGTGCCCAGTTCTACAAGGTGCTGAGTGCCCACAACTTCCATTGAGCTGCTGGAACTGAGGCTGTCTGCACCTCTTAGGAGATGCTTAACCCTTAGGGCTTTACCCTGCAAAACCCTTCCACACTTGAGGAGTTCCTCTGAAGCTGGTGACGATTACTTATGTGACTAGCAGGATCAACCTTTTAGAGGAGAAAAAGGCATTCCAAGATTACAAACACTAGTCAGACAGGCCATGTCTACACAGGAGCACTCAGGAAACTTCAGACAAATTGACTAAAGGTGTGAATTCAATGCACATAAACTTAAATTTGTTAACCCCCCAGGATTAAGTTACAACAAACTAAGGCCATTTTATTCCTGAATAAGAGCAGCCACATTGGGAGGGTTGTGGGGTAGGTGGGGGTATTGATACGTATAAATTTACGCACATTGACTTCACACTTTAGTTGATTCACTTTAAGTTTCCTGAGTGTTCATGGGTAGTCCTGGCCATAGAAAGGTAGGAAGATAGCCCCAACAAACCACATGGCTTTTAGCCATTTCCAAACATTCCTGTTGCTGATAGAGAGAGGTCTTGCAGCCTGGATTATTATATTCAATAAAGTAAAAATTGAACTAGCTCTTGTGAAATGTCAGAACAGGATCATCATGTGAATAAAATAAGTTTATAGTCATTAACTCTATCACTTATTTCCCCTCTCAGATAATATCATCAAAAGAATATTTAATATTTTGAAGTTCACCTGGGTCCTTTTCCTGGCAACTCTAGATAGTTTTACAGCTTGGCTCAATTCCATTTCAAGAGAGCACATTGATATCTCTACTGTGCTGAGAATTGAGAGATGCATGCTGACCAGGGAAATTAAAAAGGTAACATACGTTGTGCTTTACTTTTGCTCGTACCATTTGCATTGCAATGATAAATGAGAGGTTTATCTTTTCAACTTAATATGAGGCAGTGTACTAGAGATGGAAATTTGTAAAAGTCTCACTTACACAGATTTTAGAAATAGTCTGACTTCTGTAATCCTCTGTTGCATTCTATTTAAAAAAAAACAGATACATCTCGAGAACTGTGGCTCTGAGCATATGTGCTGGAACTAGGGGTATTGTAACCCCTTGGCTTGAAGTGGTTTCCATCATATACGGGGTTTACAGTTTGGTTCAATGACTCTCAGCACCTCCACTATACAAATAGTTTCAGCACTCTGTCTCTGAGCCCAAAGCGGCTGACTGGAAAAACAAATGTGCTTAGGGATTTAATTCTGAAACACCCATTGAGGAGAGGGATTTATAGTAGACATTCAGAAATCACATCAGGAGAGAGGAAGGCATAGCATTGTTCATAATATTTGGCTCAATCTGGATCTGTTGAGACTCCTAGAAATGCAGCTCACACTGGGCATGTGTGGCTTATCATATAAATTAATATAGTCACTCCTGTATGTACATTTAAAACATAGAGTGCTTTTGCTTTCACAGCCATTCTTCTTTATTATGATCCTACAAAAAAGCTATAATGCTGAATGTGTGCCTTTATAAATATTTAAAAGGCAAAGGGTCATAATGTCACAGACACTTGATTATAATTTCACTGCGGAAGCAGTGGGTAAATATTATTATTTTTTTAATTAATTTTTCCTTAAAACTTTTGTTTAAAATGTGTTTCTTTTTTGTCAAGATTTCAAATTTAGAAAGTTTTGAATCAAATTTAATTTAGAGAGAGAGAACTGAAATTCAAACAAGTAATACTAGCAAAGGAACAGCAACATATTTTCATGTAATTTATAATTGATCACTTTACTGAATTAAGGAAATCTGTGCATAAAGTCTCCATAAAACTCAGAAAAATGACTATGCAAAATAGCAAACTTCTTTCTCAATGCATGTTCCAAAGTCAATACAGCTATTGGTGGAGTGAGTTGGATACTGTTTGGCCTTAGGAAACATCAGTAAAGTTGTGATAGCCAGAAAGACGTCTGCTTGGCTCCTGTGCTCAGGGTTGTGCTTACTGTTAATGAAACCATCCTTTCGTTGACAAATTTGACCGGGAAGTCATTGAGAGAATAGATAGTGAAGCCTCTTTTTACAGGGAAAGTTTTATGAACACATTTTTATTTCAATTACATCTTAGTAAATGAGATCATAATCTGACTCTGACTGAAATGGGCTTGAGGAAATTTGGGCTTTTGCCAGTTTGTTCTTTGCAAAGACTCATTTCATGCAGCCAAATAACTGAAGAAACCAAAATCTCTCACAACACAAATGCCTTACTATAGCTCTTCTCTCTTTCTCAGGGGAATGTTCCAACTCGTGAGAGCATCCATATGTATTACCAGAACCATATGATGAAGCTTTCTAGGGAATCAGGACTGGACACAATTGATGAAAATCCTGGTCAAGATTCTAGTTTACAGGCATCTGAGAGGATGGATAGTTTAGATTCAGCTGCTTCTCATGACAGTATTTCCAGGTATTTTGTTGTAAAAACAAAGCACTTGTTTTTGAATAGATAGAAAAATCATGTGATAGAAATTATGTTAAGAAATTGTTGCATAATGTTGGATTTCACATCTAAAGTTGAAGAACCCTTTGATTTATCAGATTTATCACTCACTGTACAGTAGATAAAAGATGATCGGATTGACAGACCCATGTGTTTCCCTCTGTGCAAAAAAGGGAGCGAATTAATTCTTATTCTCCCAACTCGCCCACCAACATCCCCCCCCCCACCCCCCAGTACACAAGGCCTGGCTGGAGTGCAAAGTAGGCAGGGAGCATGGAGCAGAGCCCCAAAAGGTAGACAAAGCCAGGAATCTGAAGGGATCCTGGTCCCTAAGCTCATGGGTACTGGGCAGCTGCATGGATGATTCCTGTCTACACTCTGCAGTGGAGCAATTGCCATGCTGTCATTGGCTCAGTGCTCTCAATTATGATCTATGACTCTGCGGAGAGGAGTCACTGAATGCCAATCATACTAGTGCTACCTCAAGCACCATTCTCTCTCCATTTGTCTGCAGTTTTGAAGGAGGTTTGGGGACATACTCCTTAGTGCAGTTCCCTCTTACCCTTGACCTCAGTCCTTTTCCTGCACAGCCGAGGGGCTGCATGGATATTTTGCAGGGGCAACACGGTCACCAAGCTCTGGGAGGAACATCTGGCTGAACTAATTTTCCTCTGCATGTCAATACCAAATAACAAGCTTCTAGAGGGTTTTTGAACTATTTTACAGAGATTAATATACTGAAGACAGTTTTGTGGTATTTCACTTTGATTGTGAGAATAGGCACTGAATGAAGGAATTCCATCATTTATTACCAATGTTTTGTTCTGGACGATTAAATTCTAGTCTCCTGAACATAGCCTGAGTAAAAGGACTTTGTACTGGGAAACTACATGGGTTTGAGGGAATATAATTTTCCCTCACAAGACAAAGGCAAATGGGGGGCAGTGGCACATAACCCCATGTGCCCCCCCCCAATGCCTCACCTCTGTTTGGAGGGGGAAATCCCCACCCCCCAAAAAAATTCTGCGGGAGAGGGGGCGTTTTCTGTGGGCAAACAGTCATGCAGAATCCCCCCAGGAGTAAAAACCCACCTTCCCTTTCCACACTTCCCTGGAGAGAGATGCTGCAGAGCTCAGTGCCAAAGGCTTAGCACATCCTTGCTGTTTCGCACATGCACAGACTCTCACTCATCCACTTCCCTGTGTTACAAGAACATCCTGTTTTCTCTGTGTCCAATGCGTTTTTGACCTTTGAGATCCTGCAGAAGTTGTTCTACAGTGTCAGAAGGGGGGGGAGACCTCTGATAATCTGATAGTTGCTTTCTGCAGTTTCTTCTTCTCTGAAGCGTGGCAGTAGCCTCTCACACTCGATACTCCCCTGCAAACTCAGTTGCTTGTATGTACAGTAACTCTGCTCAGCTTTTACTAATGACATATGGTCAGAGGTTAACAGGATAAAAATAGTGGAGGGCTTGTCTTCCTTTCATAGTTTATTCACAAGTAAGTGTAACTGAATGTTTGAACACTTATCTGAAATAAAAATGTGTAAGCAATGTGCATAAACAAAATACCCACAAAATTACCCAGCATTTCCACAGGCTGTAAAAAAAAAAAAAAAAAAAACCCACCAGGGTCAATGCTGGCACTCATAAGACATTCAATAGTTTACTGCAGTTTAACCGTCAAAATTCTTTATTTCATGGAGTAATAAAGCCAGCACACATTTCCTCATGGCTAACTACCAGGAGAAATAGCACCTGCATGTGTTGTCTGAAAATTCATTGGGGTCAGACAGTATAGGAAAAACATCATTCAGCCAAATTCTGCTCTCACCTGAATGCAAGACCCATTGATTTCACTTTGAGTCTCATATGGATAGCTAAGTGGTAGAATTTGGCTCTCAGGATTCGTCTGCTCATTTAAAGAGAGAGTACTTATAGGTACAAAACCATTTTCATTAAATAATATTTCAGTCATGTTACCCAATATATACTGCACTGGTGTACAGTAGAAATTGAAATCAGCTGTTTAGCAGTGTGTAGTAGCAATATGGCAGTGTTAGCTGGAGTGCTGACAACAATGAAAGCCATATGTTGGGGAGGGTAATTTTGTTTTATAAAAGGAAGTCAGTTGCCAAACATAATTTAAAAAATTATGTAAATCTTGTAAATTCAATATTTGAATTCAGTCTCTGTAGTAAAATTGTATCCACTGTTGCGATCCAAGCAATTCTGGTTGGAATAACCTCTTTTCCTCCCACTTTCCTCCCCACTAGCCCCAGCCCCCCTTTTGAGTGACACCTCACTTGCTCCTTTCAAACCTGTAGACTTTGATGGTGATGGTGAACCAAAGCTGGGCAAGAAGATAAATCATAATACCTATTTTAACAGTTGTTGTATACCCACTAATATAATCTTTGAAAAAACTTTGTTTCCCCAAAATAAGATGTCACAAGGCACATTAACAAATGAACAACAGAAGTATTGTCACCATTGATTCTCTAATCTCAAACTCTTTTCCTGGAAATAGATATTTACATGTTTGTGTATCAGCAGTGTTTGTGGAGTATGTGCATCTGCTGCATCACTAATGACCTCTAAATGGAGGAAGCAATAACCAGTCACTTAGATCTAATGATAGATCTTCTGTCTGTTTATAAAAGCATCCTTGCCTGTCTCTTTCTGGGATTATGAAGAGGTCTCATGAGCTGTTTTAGCAATGCAAAGTATTGCAGATCACAAGTGAGTGACATTTTGCATTGCCCAAACAATGGTGAGAGAACTTTATCATCTGAAAAACCTCACTCAAAAGCTCATCAGATTTTGCACCAGTTCCTTTGCTAATTTTTTTCCTTTGCTAAATATAGAGCTTGTCCTGTCAACAACAAGATTACTTTTTAAAATATGCCAATGTTTCTTAATTGTAAGGCCAATTCTGTTCCAGTTGAAGTTAATGACAAAACACGAATTGACATCAACAAGCATCAGTTTGGGCTTTATATTTAACATGCTGTCATACACAGTTCTATTATTTTTGTGAAAACTTCTGTTATACTCATATTATTTCTGAATTAGCCAATAAACTTTCTTTCCTACTGGTACTTTTCACTTCCAGTGAATCTGATTCAAATAATTTTTTAACCATTATATACCAATTCATTTCCAAGCCTCAGAATGACTGAGATTAATCCCCGTTTCATCACTTGAAGATTAAGCAATATCTGGATGCTCCAAGGGACAGTTTCCTCTATAATTAAGTTGTTGTTTTGGTCTTTAGTTTGTCCCAATACAAAGTTTTCATTCTAGATAATCAGTGGACCACATGTTTATGGATTTTATTCGGCATATAAGTGATTGGTCTAATAAGGTGCTTAGTAATGGGGGGGAAACTGGATGCTTATTTCAGAATTAAAATAATTAAATCTTAACTCAGTTTATACTCAAGCAAATGTCCATTGAATTCTATTGGAGTCTGCTTGACTATTTTCTGAAAAAGAAAACTAGGCAGTTACACTTTAAAATATTACACACTGAAACATCTGTCTGACGTCTATAAAGGTCCTGTCAGTAAAATTATCATATTAATTTTTTTAAATTTTTAAGGGGAAAATTCTTCTCTCTGATCAAGAGTGGATCTGTCCATTGTGGATCCCTATTGTATATTTGATGCTTTAGGCACTTTTGATGGCACTGGACATCTTAAATGCAAAGTGAGGACATTGTAGGCAGTGGAATTTGGCACAGAAGAGATAAGACAATTTTGCCCTCTTATAACTAGTTGTTTCCTGTGCCCTGCCAGAAAATATTTCAAGCCGGCATCATAATGAACTCATTGCCCTTTATTTCCAGTTAACTTATTAACTAAATACCTTATGAATTTAGGTAAAATGGCTGGGAGCTGATAAAGTCCAATTAGTTGTCTTTTGTGGAATGCGGCCTAAGATTACAAAGAAATAGAGCAGCGGTGGCCAAACTGCAGCTCGCAAGCCACATGCGGCTCTTTTATTATTAAAGTGCGGCTCGCAGAGCCCTCCACACACACACACCCCTATTGTCCACTACCAGAGTTGGGCGACGAGGAACTTGGGACCTCTGCTTTGCAGTGGGGTGGCGGGGTAGGGGCTTCTGCTCAGTGGGGAGCGGGGTCTCAGGGCTTCAACAAGAGCGGGGATGAAGCCCTGAGCCCCGGTAGGTGTGCCCCAGCTCTCAAACTTCTGAAGATTGTTGTATGCAGCTCAGAGGGTCAATAGGTTGGGCCACCCCTGAAATAGAGGGTAAAACTCTAGCACCATTAAAGTCAAATGCAAAGCTCCAACTGACTTCTGCAGAGTCAGGATTTCACCTTTTAGATGCCAAAACAAGAATCCAATCCAGAATGGTATCCAGCACCTAACGAGCTCTTGCAGCTTCCTTTGACTTTAATAGGAACTGTGTGATGCTCAGGAGCTCTCAACAAACCTTTTCTTCATCCTAGAGTTTCGCACAATTCTGTTTCCTTACCCTCTGCCGTTCTGTAGGCAGCTCTGTGTTATAACACAGCCGGTGCTGGCCACGCCCCATTCTCTAGTTTGCCACCAGGCAATTTATTCCAAAGCTGTGTGAAAACTCCAAGAATGTTTTTAGTAACAATAACTTCAATGCCTATGTACATTGATTAACTGGCCCACGAATTGTAGGTATTAAAATTTGGCTAATAAGTCATCCAGGGAAGGTAGCATTGTTGGAAATGCAGCTAGCAGAATGGGAAATTTCTTACCCAATCCTATCATTCAGAATAAAAACATCTATGCTAAATATATCCCCATTTGTAATGGATAGCTGATTAAGTTCATTTACAAATACTTTGACTTGGGCTTTTAATGCACATTTCAATTTAAAATACCTATTCTTTGAATGGTTTCAAAGAAGTTAATGCTTTTCAAAGTCTCTAAAGATGCCAATTTGAAAAGTGACCTGGAAGGATATACCTGGATAAATGTATGTGCTGGTTAGTGACTGAGTCAACATAAACTTTGCCAATTGTACATCGCAATATAGATCATATCCTCCTTACCAGCTTATTGGTGGTGTAGGTTGCTACACATTCGGAAGCACATTTACTGTGCTATGAGTATAATCTTGTGCCGCTTTCCAAACCTTGAAAGATTCTGATCAGCTGCTCAATAGACGTAGATTTTCCTTCTGATCACTGAGCTGTTCTTTCCTTAAACATGTGTGCAATCAAAATCATTGCAACGACTAACTCAGGGCCTAATCTTGCACCTAATTAAATCAGTAGTTGTTTTGCCATTGACTTCAACAGGAGCCGGATCAAGGCCTCCAGGTGGGGAGCAGTTGAGGGAAACTGGAATACATTTTTTCAATGAAAATTTACCAGTGGAGGCACTCCTTATGGTATGAGTCAGCTTTTGTTCCTGGCACAAGAGCTTGAGTTACTTAGTTTCCCTTCTCTGTATCTCCCCACTGTTATTTTCAAGACAACATGTCTACATACACACATATATATGTTTAGAGAGGAACTTGTAACTTTACAAGGTAATAACTATATTGTGGGTTAACTAAACACCAAAGTGAAAAAAGGCAATGGGCCATATTTTCAAAAGTGCTTGATTTCAATGGTGGTTAGATGCCTAATTTGCTTTAGATGCTTTTGAAAATCCCACAAGGTGCTTATTGCCTAAATACCTTTACAAATCTGCCTCTAGGTGCTTACAGAAAAGAAACCCAGCTCCCAACAAAGATGGTGAGATGGAGTTTGGGTTTAAAATTACACTAAAATATCATTAAAAAGTACACAGTCTGCTGACAGCTCCCTGTAATTCAATACCAAAAATCTCATTTAAAGAATTAGAGCTAGAGTGCCCTATAGATCCATGTATAGTGTGGACCTTCCAGGTGCTCAATCCTACACCCACTGAAGTCAATGGGAAAAGTCCCACTGACTTCAGTGGTGCAGGATCAGATCCTAAGTGTGGATCACCCCTCATTGTTTGTGCTTTTTTTTCTCCCGTATGAATCTTAGAGACCCAGAGAGGAAACTGCCTGGATTAAAACTCCAGATAGTTCCCTCAACTCAGTTCATGCACATCTGCATACTTCATTCACAATTACAGCAAAATACATTGCGGTTACCTACCATATGTCATTAATGTATTTGCTTCCTTCCCGTTGCTAATGTTTGTATTTACATTAGTGTTGTCTTTTTCATAACTCATCCACTTCTCATTTTATCCAATAGCATCCTGAATGTATAGTATATGCCTCTGTTGTCCCATTGTAGTGACAAGTGAAAGGAGATAAGGGTTTAACTGAAAATGTCCTTTCTTTGATATTGTGTGCTTTACAAATTTTGAAATAATGGGAGAAATATTTTTTTAATGACTCAAAATAAATAAAATTTTCTTAAAATGATTATCAATGTCAATATTATACAATATCATATTAGATACAAATATAATATTAGATACAAAATCAAAAGCAATGGTAATTGTACTTGGCATTCATCAAGTAAGTACTGATTTGGCTCTTTTGTGGTGAAAGAGGACTGAAAGCTGTTTTTTCTATTAGTAGAACATGAGGGTTTTTTTAATTTTGAAAGCTCTTTTAGGAAATTGGCCTGCACCCATATAAAAGAATTCCACAGAATCTATTTTTAATAAAATAGATATTGTACAGAGGAAATCAGCTTCCAAACTGTTTTAATTGAATTTTTGGAATTTTTATTCAAAGTAAACAAAAGTAAAAACTCTCACTTATACCAAGTTATTGTCTCTAGGCAGTATGGGAACTTTGAGACTATATTGATTCCCATATCTATATGCATAGCGATTACATTTTATGATTAGTAGTTATGGCTTCTGTATTTTTATAGTCACAAACCGGCTGTACATAAGAATTTGGTTTTGGTGGTGACTCTAATCAGGTCCTTATCTTCTCTCTGAACCTTTTGTCTTTGTGTCTGTGTTTTCTGCATGGCGAGCACATTCATTTACTGAATTATATATAAAGTAATGTCATTGGTATTTAACATTGTGTTTATAACTGTTTGCGCTGCTAGCTGCTACACTGAAGCAACCATGCTGTTCTCAAGGCAGTCAACCCTTGATGATTTAGATGGACCAGACACTGTTCCTAAAACAAGTGAGCGCGCTCGACCTAGGCTTCGTAAAATGTACAGCATGGATATGTCCTCCTCATCAGCTGACAGTGGCAGTATAGTGTCAAGGTGCTTAACTCATGCATGCTTTGTTCACTCGTTTACCCTGGCCATTCTACATGTGGCATTGTATACGTGTGCAGTTGTGTGTGTTTAAAACAATTTGCATGCTTATTGGAAGCTTTATTCCCTTGTATATTGTGACAAGACTTTGAGGTACAAAAAAGTATCATAAACCAGTTACTTATTTGTTATTTTGCTTTTTTTTTTTTTTTTTAAAAGTCCACTATTCTTTTATTCATTATAACTTGATCCGTAACTTTGACCTTTGACAATTGGCTCCTGCATCCTGAATAAAAAAGGGACTGATTTTCAAAGGTGCTGAACCCCCAGCAGCTCCGATTGACTTGAGTGGAATTTATGGGAGCTCAGCTCTTCAAATAATCAAGTACCTAAATATGGATTTAGGAATCTAATTTTAGGCACCTATCTATGAAAATTTTGGCCAGGCTCCTTTAATTTTTAGTTACTCTCTTCATAGGAAAGAATTGTTAAATATATTTTGAATTCTCTTCCACTGATTTACAGACTCTGAAGTTTTGGAATTAAGACAGGGAAATTATTAAGAAAAGATAGCAAGCAATATAAATACTGAAAGAAACAACATATTAGAGAAGTGTTTCAGAGCTGTTCACTCAGTTTTGCAACTCAAGACTAAAATTGTCTACATTTTATATGGCTTCAGGATATAAAAACAATGTTTCAAATATCACTTCAAAAATAAAATTGTATGGCATATTAAATCATTCTACTTCCATATTGCACACTGTTTTAGCAACTTCTGGGTGTTGATTTATTTTGAAATTCAGCATTTTACATTCTCCCTCATTAATCATCTTTAAAGGAATTATTACTATTAAGAGTCATCAAAATGTAAATTCAAGCAACAGCTACCATCAGTTTACTTCTGAAAACTCTCACTAGAAGTTAAAAGGTGACATAACATAGCTACAGTAAGTATGAAAGTGGTTTCAAAGGAAAAGGGTATAGAAAGCTATTTTGAATTTTGGCAGGAGGTAGTATTGTCCACTGGCTTTTACAATAGCAAGTTTATTTTATATATATATATATATTGGGTAAAATCCTAGTGAAGTCAAAGGAAGCTCTACTATTACTGGTCAGTATTTCAACCTCTGTCTCTTTGGTGAGCTGTAAAACCCATGTTGTTCTTTTTATTATCTGATTGTTGGAGCTGGGGTGGGGGCTAACAGACATATGGGAACGAAGAAAGAGAAGAAACTAGGCATAAGGGAAGAGTGGAGCATAACCAAAAGAAGACAGAAAGCAAAGCAAGGACAGGAAAGTAGCTGAAGGAGGATAGCCAGATTCTCAGTTAAGTCAATGAGCTGCACCAATTTACACCAGCTGAGAAGCTGGTACAGAGAGAAGCAAACACAGAGTGGTGTCAGGGAAGATGAAAAACACATAAAGCAGAGTAGAGCTTTGTCAAGCAAGGTGGAGAAGCAGAGAGATAGGTGAGCAGATAAGATTGAGTAAGAACAATGTGAAAAAAGGGGAAGTACACACAGAAGAAGAAAGAAGCAGGTAAGACAAAGAAGTGAAGAAGAAAAATGTAGAGTGATCTGAAGGTAAGATACCATAATACCCTGCTACTCAAACAGTTATTTACTCTGGATGGCACTACTCCATGTTTGCAATTGGCCTATCCTTTCATATAGATACAGCATGAAACATGAGGGAATAGATTCTGTGTGTCCAACTGAATTTTGCCTGCAAGCTGCAGTTTTGAAATGATAAAACTATGATTGTTAGAAATGTTACATTTACAATGAAGTATATGCATTCCTATATTATACTGTAGCATCATGCAGCTCACTTGAAACAAATGTAGAAATATGCTCTAGTTGTGTTTAGAATTTGTTTGTTCTAAGAAAATGGTGTGCAAATTCCCTCTTTGTCAGCATTAATTTGTCTTGTCTTGGTTTGGAACTGTATTGAATCACTGCAAGCTCAACAAGCAATCACTCCGTGTGCAAATGGATCAGTGTTTTTTATGTGTAAGGAAAAGGTGACAGCAGTACATCTTCTGCCAACTGCAGTGCATTTTCAAAGTTTGGGAGCAGAGTGAGGGCCTGCCAATATTTCAACCTCAAAACAAAGTTAACAAAGTTTTCTGAGTAATTGTGGTAAGAGAGAAATCCTTTTTCTTCCTCCTGTTCCTGACAGTGAACCTACCCAGGTCACCATGCTGTATTCTCGTCAGGGCACAACAGAAACCATTGAAGAAGTAGAAGGGGAGCATGAAGAAGAAGGGGAAGGTTCTACATCAAGACGAGAAGATGAGGTGGATGATTATGGCTTGGATTCAGAAGGAGCTGCTTACACTCCTGATACTGACGTGCCATCATACTCTGCTGTGGATGGCAATGCCGAAGTCCCACCTTCATACAGCAAAGCTGTCAGCTTTGAACATCTTTCCTTCAGTTCCCAAGATGACTGTGCTGGCAAGAACCTCATGATGGTGAGCCCAGACGACAGTCAAATTGACAAGCTAAATGATACTATCCTCCCTCCATTGACACACGACCTGACTGCCAGTGAGCTGCTTCTAAACAAGTAAGAGACTTTAGAGAAGAAAAAACTTAGTCTTTGAAGTTTTTCTAAATACTTTAATTTCTGTTTTAGGAGGTGTTTTCTGTCTAACTACTGCTGTTATTAGTGAGGATTTTTCTCTCAAAAATTGGTTTTAATTGTTGGGGTGGGGCTTTCTCTCTCTAATTGTTTTAATTTTATTTGGGAAAGGTCCTTCCTTCTAAAATTACCTGGAAAAAAAATCTCTGCTTCTCCCCCAACACACACTTAGTTAATAGCCCCCATTGCCATTGGATTTCTGCAGTTGAAATCCAATGACAATGCTGCACTCCTTCATGGACTGCAGCATACTCCCCTCCCCACCATGCAGCCAACAAGTTATGCTGGCCAGTGCTTGGGAGTTGGAGCCAATAGCTCTTCTTTCTCATCTTCCTTTGTGACATCATTTTTCCCAAAGACGGTAAGGAGGGAGACACTGCAGACACTGAAATTCTGCCCAGCCCTTATGCAGGCCACATAAGATGTGAAAAGTCTCCTTATGCCTTCCCTTACCACAGTGCACTTGCATTAGGGCCAGGCAGAATCTCCAATCCCAGAAATGATCCCATCAGCTCAGTTAGAACTGGACCAAAAGGCACTACACTGCCTGAGCAAATCAAGTGCTTTTTCTTCTATGCTTCCATGTCCCTTTCTTTTTCCAGTATTCAACCAAATCTTTCCATAGGCTGGAACATTTAAAGTGTTGACAAGACAAAAAAAAAAGCTCTTCTTTTATGCTGTGATTGTGCAGTGCCTAGTACAGTGAGGTCCTGGCCCATGACTAGAGCTCTTGGGCGCCACTGTTGTACAAACAATAATAAATAAATGACACTCAGGAAAAGCGGAGAGATTTAAATCTATGTGAGTTCATGTCATAATTTTATTATGTTTTTAACATCAACTTGTTTTTTTTAACAACAGTCGGGTTTACCCAAACAGTCAAAGGAGACAAGGCACATCTGGTGGCCAAAATAAAAGTGGCATTCATTCTGATCTCACTTACAGTTACACTGGTGTGAAATTAGTGTACTGACTTTTAGTGGAGTTATTCCTGATTCCTGGTATAAGTAGATCAGAAGTGGATCCAATGGCTCACTACCAGAACATGATTTGCAGATGAGGTGCAATGATTAGGTGTTTATGGGCAAGCTGATTGTTTTCATGTATTAAATACCAAACTAGCACTTCCAAATGGTTTATTGTAACTTGTTGTTGGAGCTTTAATGTTACATGAATTTGTTGAGCATCAGGCCATATTACATATATTTGTTTAGAATACCAAATTCTGTTCATGTTTACAGATTTTCCAACAGAATCTGCAACCATTATAAAGGAGAAAACAGTAATAATAAAAATCAGCTCTCGTGAATTTCATATTGATGTCATTCATGGAACTCTTCTTCTCACAGGATGTTTCGTGATGAAGAGCTGGAGGAATCCGAGAAATTCTACAGTGGTCAGCCTCGACTATTGCTTCTCGTTTATGCTCTGTATAATACACTGGTGGCCCGGTCAGAAATGGTGTGTTATTTTGTGATTATCCTTAATCACATGATCTCTGCCTCCATGATTACCCTTGTGCTTCCCATCCTTATATTCCTTTGGGCCATGCTGTCTGTCCCCAGGCCTAGCAAACGCTTCTGGATGACAGCCATTGTCTACACTGAGGTATGCCATTACTGCTACGTCCTTATTTGTCAAACACATTGGGAACAGATAACATGCTTTTTTGCAAAGAAAACTGAATAATAAGCCTCCCAGGGCAGGAATTGTCTCTTTTCTCTGCTTGTACATCTCTCCTTTGGGCATTATAATACATATATATACTAAAAATAACATCCTTGGGCATTGGTGTGATAGGTAAGAGGCAATTGTTTGATTTTTCAGTGCTGCACTTGGCTGACTTCCTTCTAGTTATAAAAAAGGCAACACCTACTAATAGCTACCATCTAGTGGTACTCACGATACTGCAGTGACTGCCTATTGTATTTATAGGAAGATAACTGTGGTATCTCAAATGCCAGTGGGTGGCCCGTGTTGGTCAACACTGATTTTTTCATGGCGACCCCTCTAATTGGCATGTATGAAAACCTAATTAATCTAATTTAAAAAAAAAAAACATGAAATAGTCGCATGGTATTTCATGTAACTGACATGAGGCTACTTGTTCTGTCAGTTGAATGGTGTTTGGATAATTGTTCTCAATACATTGTTCCTGTACAGGTGACCATTGTTATCAAGTACTTCTTCCAGTTTGGCTTCTTTCCCTGGAATAAACATGTGGATTACACCAAAGATAAACCTTACCATCCGCCCAATATTATTGGTATTGAAAAGAAAGAGGGTTATGTGCACTATGACCTTGTTCAGCTCCTTGCTTTATTCTTCCATCGATCCATTTTAAAGGTAAACTGAGATAAAAGGCATGTCTTTATTTTATTTAATTTTTATAGTCATTCCTATGACTCTTCAGCACAATGAATTTGTCTTCACAGTACCCCTGTGGGATAAAATGTTACTATGCCCATTGTACAGATGGGGAAACTGAAGAACGGAGAGATTGTGTGACTTGCCTAGTATCATACAAGATAGCTGTGGCAGAACAAGGAATAGAGTGGAAAGCTTCTGGTCCCACTCTGCAGGGCCATTCTCCCTCTCTGTCCCTTGTTAATCAACGTTTTTTGCAGGTTTACTTACAGGTGTTGAGTTAATATTCCTTTAACTTTTTTGGTTAAGTTACTTTATTTAAAAATGTATTTGCCATTTAAATTGTGAAGACTCCATTTTCTAAGGAAATGTTTGGCCTTGAAACTCATTAAAAGCCTTAAGACATCTCAACAGAAAAATACTGATCTCATTGCTCACTTCGCAGATAGTACGTCCCCAAAGGTAGGCAAAGTGGCCGTTTCTTATATTTGCTGTGTCCATCGCAATGAGTGAAACATTTATTTGTCCTTTAGAATTTTTTGATTTATTAATACAGTCAAATCTTAATTGTCCAACACCAAGCAACTAAAACTTTGATATGCGAACAATAGATCTGACACCTGAGATTTGACTTCAGCGCACGTCTTTTTGGGCTGCTCAGGCGGTATTGTTTTCTTTCATACTGAAATACTTTAGTGACATTTGTATGGGTGGACAATCGATCTTTTTTCCTGGAAATGGCATGAAAGCGGAGGGGATAATTGAGGTGTACGGTTTAAGTGAACCAAGGAAAATAGCATGGAAGGAGTATATTTTGATGAAATCCCTGATTTTATGGCTTTATGATTTCATTCATAATTTTTCCCAAAAACCTAAGGAAAGTTCTGCCCTACACATAATAACGTTGCAGAATTTAAAACTGGTACCCACTACAACACAAATATAATAATATCTCTAACTAGGTTTTTCTAAAATGGACATTAAGTAGGAGCTTCCTTTGCCTCATTGGTGTCCCAGAAAACATACTGATATTTATTATATCCCTTTAGTCAAACTTAGGGGGAGGGGTAGCTCGGTGGTTTGAGCATTGGCCTGCTAAACCCAGGGTTGTGAGTTCAATCCTTGAGGGGGCCACTTAGAGATCTGGGGCAAAATCAGTACTTGGTCCTGCTAGTGAAGGCAGGGGGCTGGACTTGATGAGCTTTCAAGGTCCTTTCCAGTTCCAGGAGTTAGGATATCTCCATTTGATGACTTCAAATAAAAAAGGGGATCTGAGCCTTATAAATATCAGGATAGGAAATGTTTGTAAGTTATATAATCTGTCTTGGAGCACAATAAATATCACCCTAACTGAAATACAAGAGTGACATGCTTTTCTTCTTTTCTCCACTAGTGCCATGGGTTATGGGATGAAGATGATGAAGGTGAAAGCTGCAGTAGTAAAGAGGAATATGGCGATGAGCTCTCACTGACGGCAGACAGGAGAGATTCTGCTGACTCTTTAAAGTCAGTGAACCTTGCGGCTTCTGTGGAGTCCATACATGTCCACTTTCCAGAACAGCAGACTGCCATCAGAAGAAAAAGTTCCAGCAGTGGGTCACAACTTTCACACAGATCCAGTTTCTCCTCACAGAGGTCAAAGAGAGGTATGTGTCACAGCACTACTGGGCCTTGAAAACCAGTAGCTCAGTTCTGATTAGATGATTCTCTTGAGACCTTTGATGTATTTCTGTGGAGAGCTCAGAAAATATTTAACACAACGGCTGCTTTGTGAGAATAGGAAATATGTGAATCAAAATACCAGATACTTATAGCGATGGGCTCAACCCAACACCCAGGGGTGAACTCTCTCAACTTTGATGAAGTTCAGATCCAGATCCAAGCACTACAACCAGCACTTTCCCTATAATTTGCTGGAACTGAACATTCCAAATCTTTGGGAAGGTCCAGATCCAAACTTTATGGCTCAGCACCATCTCTTGTTAGCAGGAGTTCATAGTGAACTTCTTATTTTTGTTAACATCTGAGTTCATATGGTACCTGAAGTGAGAGAAGTATTGATTTGTGATATTGTGACAGACTACCTTCCCTATCTCCTGAAGAGGAAGACTTTACTATAGTTTGTGTATATATATATCCAAATCAATATAAAAAAACACAAATCTATCTATCTATATCTGTATATATATACACACATACACCATCCTGGCAACTGAAGCAGGCCAGTCACATATCAGTTTTGGTACCAACTCTTTTTTTTTATAGTCATATTAAGTCAAGTTTTGATTCAGCCAGTTGTCAAGTCTGTGTCAAACAGTCAAGACTTTACTATATATTTATATATTAAAAAAAGGTATAGGGCTTAATTTAAAAACCTCTTAAATGTGCAACTTATTTACACAGGTGATTTTAGTCCTGTATTTTTATCTAAACTTTGATACTAACTGGATGCTTGCTTTCTTGTTTTCTTTCTCCCACCCTCATTTCCAGGGAGCACCAGTACACGAAACAGCAGTCAGAAAGGAAGCAGTGTATTAAGCATTAAGCAAAAATCTAGAAAAGAGCTTCTTATGGAAAAGTTTCGAGAACAAATGATCAAAGCAAAGGCATTTACAATTAAAAAGTGAGCAAATTTTCTCTAGGGGATTGGGGGCATGGATAGGGGAAACGTCAAATTATAGTGAAATAACTTTTTAAGTAACTAAAAATATGCTATTCTCAGTAAAAATAAGTTATAAAAGTAGAAATGTATCAGCAGACTGGATGGTTCAGTAGATTGGTGATAGGATACAGATGCTTTCATGCTAGGTCACCAGTTCACACCTAAACAAAACAATAGCGGCTTTCGAAGTCCATTTGAAGGCTAATTGTTGTCCTGTGTGAATGAGTTGGTCGACTAAGTGAATTTCCCAATGGCAAGTGTTTGCAGAACATTACAAAAACGGCCAACACAACAGGTAATAATTGGTTTCTGTAAAGCACCGTGGACCCCAAAAGTGAAATTTATAATTAAGCAAATTAATAATATCAGCCCCTTCCTTTTGTAAGCTTAGAAACATGAGTTCAAGGTACTTGTGTTAAATCAGGTTGTGGTGTATGTTGTTTCAGGACTCTTCAAATATATGTGCCCATCAGACAGTTTTTCTACAATCTCATTCACCCGGAATACAGTGCTGTGACTGATGTTTATGTGCTGATGTTCCTCGCAGATACTGTGGACTTCATCATCATTGTGTTTGGGTTTTGGGCTTTTGGGGTATGTTATGAGAGGCTTGTTCTGTAAATCCTCTTTCAGAATCTTGGCCACAATTGTGAAATACCATGTAGAATTTGTTATCCCAAAGTTATTGTAATGTTTTCCTTCCCAGAAACATTCTGCTGCAGCAGATATCACCTCTTCATTATCAGAGGATCAGGTACCAGAGGCATTCCTGGTGATGGTGCTCATTCAGTTTGGAACAATGGTGGTAGACCGAGCACTGTACCTCAGAAAGACTGTCATGGGAAAAGTCATCTTCCAGGTCATTCTTGTTTTTGGGATACACTTTTGGATGTTCTTTATCTTGCCTGGAGTAACTGAAAGGTAAACCCATTAAAAATAAAGCATAAGAGTTGAATAACATCATTTTTCAAGTTTATTCCTAATTTAATTTGAGTGAATTACAGCTAAAGACTGAATCACAAACAGGTTTCTTCTTGATCTCATTTCTAAACGGATTGTTTAAGTACTTTTTCAGAATAATTAGTGCACAGATATGGAACTGTTTGAATGGGGAAAGACTGAGCTATATAAAACCATACTGAATTAGAACTGCCTTTAGGGCAATAATTTTGTAGTTAATGTATCATGAAGATCTGGACACAGAGTACTAAATTCAATTTTGAGTTTAAGGAATCAGAGCTGATATAATGCAAACTCGTGGGCCATCCCTGCTTTAATGAAAGCTTCCTAACAACCTCCTGTTTCCTGTAATAGCTCTATTTCCACCCCCCCCCCCCACCCTCAACATTAAATACACAGGCTTATTAAAGCTATCAGACAGCTATTGATTATTAGGTCATAATTTGTCCCAGCAACTAATGAAAAGTTCAAACTTAAAATTCCAAGAGAGTTGCATTATACCTTGCAAATAGTGATAGAATAGTTTACTGAGGAAAAAAATTGATTCATTACATGTGAAGAATACAAACAAATTAATTAGAAAAGACAAAAAAACCTCCTTTGCACTTAAAAATTGTCCTTGAATGTATTTATTATATTTTTCCGAGTGCAATAGTAATTACAGCCATGCTTGAATAAAACTGCTATTCTCCCAGTGACCTCCTACCTCAAAAGTTACAGAGCACTGAAAAGGGAGAGAAAACCCAAGTTTGGGATTGTCAGTTTAATTTGTTGCTTAAAAGAAAAGGCAACAAAATCCCTCTTGATCTTTACCCTGCCTTTAAGAAATATGTATCTCATAATCTTGATCTTGAATTTGCATTTGAAACCTGTCCGGGTCAATTTAAATCAAACTGATCTCTATAAACACATGAAAGTTCCTTATCTACAATAGTTTTCCAAAACAACTCAATGAAAACATTGGGTCATATCTTATTCCCCAAACACTGTCCTTGGTGAGGAGTTCACAGCATGCTGCTGAGCTGTAATCATGCTTAGGCACATTCCAAGAGGGACCGCTCCACTTCTGAGATGCCCACATCAACAGCTCCTTCCCAGTTGACTGAGCAGTTTACATGGTCTAAATCAGCATCCCCGGTAACTGAGAAACGGAGGTAGATCCCAACCTTCAGTGTCTCTCACATACATTTCAGGGACCCTGATCCCTGTCTCTGACCCTTATCATCACTAGAGGTACAGTAATACTTGCAGGCTCTACTGGGAGAGAGGCAAGACCAGAATCCACAGTGTTGCTTGTAGAAGGGTGAGTAACTCATTTGCATGTGTACCCCATCCATCCTGCTGCAGCTTCACATCAAGCTGCTCAAGGAATGGATGTGGGTCTTCTCCACTCTCCATGAGCACACTGGGTCAGCCACTGGGAGCTTCAGCGCAATGAACAGCAGTTGAAACAGCTGTACAGTGCTACTGTGTTGCTTACAGCCCTGCAAACACGAGTCAGGATTTAGCCCAATTATATGGATTTTTGTTATTAAATATCTACACTTTCAGGTGTAATTTTTCTCTAGAGCTGGGTGACAGCCACAGAGAAACCTGAAACCAGGGATTGATTGCAGGTTTTCATAAATGAGGAGCTGAGAGATGTGCAGAGCATTTTGGATTAATTTTGCAGAACATAGATATAAAGCTCATGAATTTTTTTTATCTCACCTTTTCATTGCAGGAAATTTAGCCAAAACACAGTTGCCCAGCTCTGGTATTTTGTGAAATGTGTTTATTTTGGGTTATCAGCATATCAGATACGTTGTGGTTACCCAACCCGTGTTCTTGGCAACTTCCTCACCAAAAGTTACAACTATGTAAACCTCTTCTTATTTCAAGGGTAAGTGTATTCCCACTCGCTCTCAGCCACCCTTGTACATATGTAGTATGAAGGTTTAATTGTCACTTAGAAGGCCTCATTATTCATGACTTAGTTAAGTTCTGCAGGTCATTGCAAATGAGTGCTAATAAAACCTTTATTGCATATCATATCATCATACCACCACAATATATAATATATTATCATATCATACCACCACAACTATTTTAGAAATGTTATCTGCTCTTTAAATCTATGAACCTTCCTTGTCATGAGCCCAACTATACAGACCTCTAAGGGAGAGAAAAAATGTAATTTAATCCATTTTTAGAATTCTAACAATTACCTTACATAGTTTACATAAAAATCACTGTAGTGTCCTATGTCCCTGGACTTTCCAGGTCCAGAAACAAGTACCATGTGTCCTATTGGAAAGTTTGGACTCTCCACTTTTCCAAAAGTTTAAAATGCTCTTTCTAACCCTGCAAAGTAGTAAGATATCAGACCTTAAACCTGTCACTGGACTCGCACCTCATACCAAGAGTCTTGAGTGGGAAATAACATATGGGAGTGTTAAGGAAATATTTGTTGTAGTAGAAAGGATCTTTTAAAAAAAAATAGTGTCTCTCAAGCTGCTCAGAGATATGGAATATTAGTAGTTATCCTTGGAGAGATGGATCAGTGGGCAGAATGCAGGTGAGAAAATAAAAGTACACGATACTCTGAATGCAGTGCATAAATATTGCCATCACATACATACTATGAAATAGCTATAATATGAGCCGCACATGATTTCCATGTAAAACTAGTGATGATGTTTTTTAAATGTCAAAAGTGTGGTGAGATGAATCATAACATTTTAAGACTACATACAGGCTCTTCAGCCCATTAAAGAGGGACTTTCATGTTGGAGAAATTCAAATTTAAACTTGCCTAAATCATTCAAATTTTAGTTGTCTCTCATATTTTGTTTACCATTATTGTTAATTATTACTGACTATGAGTCTGAAAAGTCTTGGGGTTCTGTGCTTGCCAGCTAAACAGTTCAAACCATAATCAAATTTATCACAGTCCCTTTGTTCTAATAATCCAGGCTTTATTCCAAGATTTTTAGTATGTACTGGTTACAGTCCAGCTAGAAAAATCACAGAAATAGCTTTCCTCGCACTATAACAATGTTTCTGGTTTGATTGGGACTAGGAAGAAGAAAGTGGAAAGGTGGGTAAATATTAAATAAATCAGTTTTAATTAAAATATTTTTAAAAGGTAACCAAACAATTTCTGACCCTCAGAAAGTATTCAAGTTGCGCAAAAGGTACTGTGCGTACTCATAGCCCAGCTTCTCCTGTTGATTCTACAGTAAAATCATAAGGCCAGGTTCTCTACACAGTTACAGCCCCTGCACCAGTCTGTGCAAAAGTACCATAAAGCAAATGGCAAGCAGAGAATTCCCTTCCAAGTGAACTGCAATCTGGTCTTATATCCGTCTCTGTCTTCCCCTCCCAGTTTAGGAGATATGGCAGAAAGGAAGAAGGGGGGCTTTGGCCCAGGAGAGAATCTATCCCATAAAGTTGCATCTGTGATGCTGCCATCACATCCATGATTACTGATTACAAGTGACATAAGTGCATGTTTGACTTCACTACAGGATTATTAAAATATGATGAACATCAGTAATACCCAAGCAATCCCAGAAAATGACTAAGTGCAATTGTTTTCACATTCGTGTTTTCTGTTTTCAAGTCTGAACCCCTCCATTAAGCTTTTTGATATTTAACATTTGTGTAATTTTCCCACACATGGTGTAATTATCAGACTCACTAAAAATTACCTGTGTTCCTTAATTAGATACAATGCTGTACTTCACTACCTCACTGTAAGATAGTTCATCTACTATACTGTCTCTTCTTTTAGATTCCGTCTGGTTCCATTTTTGACTGAGTTGAGAGCAGTAATGGACTGGGTTTGGACTGATACCACTCTGAGCCTTTCCAGCTGGATCTGCGTTGAGGATATTTATGCTCATATATTTATCTTGAAATGTTGGCGAGAGTCTGAAAAGGTAAGAAAGCTAAGCAAGTGATTTAAGCCTATTTTTTACACCCAAAGTTAATTGCGGGAATAATGAAGAAAAGCTGCCAATTTATGAGTTCCTAAATAAAGAAAAATATATCAGAAGGCCAGATTTCTATCAGAGAGGTCTAAGGTGCATGTGCAAAAATGTTCATCCAATTGTGTGCCTGTCTCTGTGTGCAATTACTTCAGATGAAAATTTGAATGGCTTTCTGGCATCTAACTTCTCGTTTGTGCCTAACTAATTTTCCTTTCATGCATATGAGTTCTATGTAAAATCATGGTAATTTGTGTCTGCAAACATAGATGCTCAATTGTAGACCTAGATTTCAGGGGTGGATTTAAGAATAAGACAAGGTAAGCAAATGAACTCAGGTTGTCCAGAGTTGGTGAAGGAATAGCCAAACAACTGGGGCCCTGTCTACATTACAAATTATGTTGGAACACAGCCACCGCAGTTAGTGTATCATTCATGCAGACGCATACTTGGCTGCTTGCATTAGCGCTGTGCGTACTTACCGAGGGTGTTTGTGTCAGTTCAAACAGTGGTGCACCACAGGTAAATATCTCAGTATGTTCCATGTGCCACTATCTGGTGCAGTGCCTTCTGGGAAGTTTTCACAGTGTATTGTGGGATAGAAAGAATTTGCCCAGGGATCTCTGGGAGGTAGGGGTCAAGTTCCCAGCATGCAACTTGGTCCCATAATGCCATTTATATCCCATAATTTTTGCTCCCTCTTTTAAAATCCTACAAACCTGCATGGCACTGTTTGGTGTCTGCCATCTCTGACAGAAGCATGGAGCCCACATAGCTCTGTGCTATTCTCATTAATGTTGCAAATGCAGGATACCTGACTGTCAATTATTATCAGAGCCACAGGAAGAACTTCAACAGTGGGGGACATAAATATTTTTTGAGGTCAGTTTGCTAAGGGACATAAATTCAAGGTTGCTGGTGGTATTCATGCAGTTGCAGATGATGGAGCGCTGCTTCTGAGCTCGAGAAACGAGCACTGACTTGTAGGATGGCATCATCATGCAGGTTTGGGATGACAATCTGTGACTGCAGAGCTTTTGGATATGAAAGGCCACATTCCTGAGTCTGTGTGCTGAGCTCATACTGGCCCTCCAACACAGAGACATCAGAATCAGAGCTGCAGTGACAGTTAAGGAGCAAGTGGCGATCACACTCTGGAAACTTGCAACACCGGATTGGTATGGGTCAGTGGGAAATCCACAGTGGAGGCTTTTGTTGTGCAAGTGTGTACAGCCATTAGTCATCCCCCCCCACACAGGAGTGTAACTCTTGGCAATGTGCAGGACATAGTGGATGGATCTGCAGAAATGAGGTTCCCAAACTGCAGTTGGGTGATAGACGTCACACACGTCCCTGGTTTTGCACCAGCCCAGGTTGCCACACAGTACATCAACAGAAAGGGCTACTTTTCTGTGGTTATGCAAGCATTGGTGGATCAGCAGGGATGCTTCACCGATATCAATATGGGCTGGTCAAGGAAGATGCATGATGCTCACATCTTTAAGAACACAGGGCTGTTCAGAAAGCTGCAAGCAGGGACATTCTTTCCTGATCGTCAGAGTACCCTGGGTGATATTGAAATGCCAATTGTGATCCTGGGGGACCCAGTCTATGCCTTGCTGTCCTAGCTCATGAAGATGTACACTAGCCACTTTGACAGCACCAAGGAAAGATTCAACTCCCAGCTCGGCAGGTCTCCACCAAGTACGGCATGCAGCTTGGTAGAAAAGCAGCAGATCTGCGGCTCAGTACCAAATCAATTGCCAGCCTCCACTACGCCTGCTTCAGTTCCTTTGCTTCCATGGAGCACAGAGGCTGATTCCTGTCATACCCCTTTGTCTGCATCCCCTGTGCAGTTGGTTCATGGCAGTGCCAACACAGCCTCTTCTCTTCACAGGCCCAGGGGACCAAATATCTCTTCTCTGCTCTAGGCAGGAGCGCGTCTAGTGTGCAGAGCTGGCATGGTAGGTTGGGCAGTTGCACACCACAAGGGAGAGATGCCATGTATGCTCGCCAAGCTGGGCAGTCAGGGACAGGCATTTGAAAAATACGCACGGTGTTTTAAAGGGGTTCTGGTCTCTGACCCCTGGGCAGTGGAGTTCACAATTGTGACCAGAGCAGTCACTGTCAGACACCTCTGATGTAGCCTTTCTTTCTCCACTGCCCCCTTCCATCTCACACTTCCCCACTAAAACACCCATGTGTTCACTCACCTATCACAATGCCCTTCTGACTGCCCCACTCCACACTCATACTCACCACACCCACATTCGTACATCCACTATCTTATTCTGCCACACCATCCACCGTACACTCACTACACCTCTCTCTCGCTCTCTCTTTCACACACTCACACACACACACACACACACACACACACACCAGTAGCGTAGCTAGCGGGGTTCAGGGGAAGCGGCTGCTTCCCCTGACCACATTCCCCAAAAGTGGTGCCTGCAGAATGGGGCCGCGGGCTGGCTTTGGGCGGCCGGCAGAACAAGGCCGCGGGCTGGCTCCCGCCGCTCCGGGTGGCCGGCAGAAAGGGGCGATGGGCTGGCCTGCTGGCTCCCACCTCCCGGCGCTCCGGGCAGCTGGCAGAACGGGGCCGCGGGCTCCCAGCGCTCCGGCCGGGACTCTAGCCCTGAGAGCCTGGCCGGGGGGGTCTCGGTGCCTCGGACAGCGCTCCGGATGGGGAAGCGGGGTGGCCCTGCGCATGCGCCATTCTGTCTTTCTGCGGCATTTCGCCGCATGCGCAGGGCCACCGAAATGCCACCGAAGGACTGGTGCCTTTTTTCTCCGCCGCTCCTCCTCAGCTGCAACCCTGGCTACACCACTGACACACACCCCTAAAACACAGAACCATGCACCCACCCCCTTTTTCACATACTCAAAGACCCATTTACCCACCATTTACTGGGCACTCCTCTTCTGGATCTCACAGCGAGCACTTATCCATTCCAAGGTTCTCAGAACTGCCCTGTGCCCTCCGCTGCTTCCATGATTTTGTAGCTGCTATTTTTAAAAAATTGGACTCAGCTGGTTTAAATGAGTTAAGGTTCAGTTCAAATAAAAATCGGGGATCCTGGATTCAGTGTTACCTTTGTAAAAACAGCATCCAGATGCTTGGTTGTTTTGCCAATTTTAAAAAGAAATTAAGTGTTATTTTAGGAATAGGAAATAACCCAACCATTCAGAAAACAATAAAATGACCATATATTTGAGTGTTTACTGACGTATTTCTAGTTTTATTATAATCCTACCTTTTAACTGTACTTGATTTCAAAGTGCGTCACTTAGATACAAGTAAATTAACGGGATATCCACACAAACCTGGCATTTAGTTGTTTATGCTAGTTACATTCCTACCATGAATTGAATCGCATTTCATCACACGTTTCAGAAATTGAGAAAGATACAGGAAGTAATCCAGTTCCAATTTTGCTCTATGTGCTGTTTTTTCTATAATAGGAACATTCTATACTGTGCTATGGAATGATTCTAGAATATACAAGTTTCCAAGTCGAAGTTGCGATGCATGTGCCAATGACACGCATTGCTACACTTGCTGATGGATTTTGCATATCTCAAAAATCTGTGTGTTAAGATCAAAATAACTAATGATAACTGAGGGTAGTTCAAGGTACCTCTCTCGCTCTCTGAGTGGTTTTCCTGAGTAATTTGGCTATTACTAACTCTCTGAGCTGCTCTGTAATAGCATTAAAAGTGCCTGAAATAACCGTCTACAGATAAATGATATGTCCCTTGTGAGCTCAATATGATATTAATGAAAACAGTGTCCTGTAGTGTGAGACAAATGGTTTGACACAATACTTTTAAAATGTAACTGATTTGTTTTAAATATAGAGTTGTATTACAAATGTAATATTCTCTTAGGGCTTTATGGATTCATGTTGTAAAGCAAGAACAATTTCCTGAAAGCCAGATTTCTGGCAAGTGTATGTGTGCAGTGCAACTTTATTTTGTATATGCCATCTTTCATATACATTTTATTTCAAAATGCTGCACAGAGTTTATGTTTGCACTATTGTTGTAGCTGTGTTGGTCCCAGGACAATCTGTAACCCACTAGCTCCTCTTTTGTGACTGCAGAGGTGTTAACTGGCAACTTCACCTTGAATGGTTAGACTATGTGTTAACTAGTTATGCTAAACAATCTGTTCCACCTTCTATTTAGCTGAGACCTTCTATTTAGCTGAGAGATCTGAAGAAGAGCTCTGTGTAAGCTCGAAAGCTTGTCCCGATCACCAACAGAAGTTGGTCCAATAAAAGCTATTACCTCACCCGCCTTGTCTCTGTACAGAGATAAATCCTATAAGTGAGCAGGCAGAATAAATCATAGTGATGCAAAGACATTGTACAGGCTGGTGAATCCATTAAAGCATTCAGTCATGAGGTCAGTAACAGATGGGGAGAGGAATCATAGGTGGGGTGGGAAGGGGGAGGGAAGATGTGTTTTCTGCTGTGATGGGAAAAGAGAAGGAGAGATGCAAGAAGATTGTTTTAGTCTCCAGGAGCTGCAGAAGAGAAGGCTCTCACTCCAATAGTGGACATATTGTGGAAAGGGAGAGCAAAGATCCTGGTGCTAGGGAAGATTAAGGAGCGGGATTGGGGATCAGAGACAAGGGAAATGGGCTGAGAAGCACTCTGGGGTAAGCCCACGGAGTGTTTAAGAACAAGGAGGACAGTTTTGAATCTATCTGAAGTGTATGAGGAGTTAGTGCGGTGTAAGACTGTCTTGTGACACTGTATGTGTCTATTGCTGAAAAATAAATACAACCTTTTCTGCAATAAAAATTACAATGTTTTCAGGATCTAAAAGGTGCAATTCTGTCCAAAAGGGATCTGAGATAAAACAAGTTTCAGAGTGGTAGCCGTGTATTTGAAGCACAGCTTGGTGAAAGTTGATGGCTTCATTTGGCAAGGAACTGAGCAAACCTTTAGGTTTTTTTAGTTTTGGTTCATATGGTTTCATGTCTTCTGTTTGAGAAGAAAGTTCAAATGAACCTGCCCAGTGCTGCCTCATTTGGGATTGGGAACATGCCAAACCCCACAGAGTTTTGCACAGTTTTCACCCCAAGCCCTAAAATGACCCAGGTTCACTTGAAACTTACCTGTATGTTTGCCTGAAACTCAACCCAGTTTCAATCAAATCCCAGCCCAATTTTGACTAAAAATGTTCATGAAACTTGTCCTGAATTAGGGTTTGCCATGAGCTATGAAAGATGTCATTATTTATTCAAACATGGGTTCATATTAAAACTGTCCCACTGATGAACACACGGTATGTTTTACCATGTGACTGTTTTTTGTTGCAGAGATACCCCCAGCCAAGAGGCCAGAAGAAAAAGAAAGTTGTGAAGTATGGAATGGGTGGCATGATTGTTGTCTTGCTGATTTGTATTGTCTGGTTCCCTCTGCTCTTCATGTCTTTAGTCAAATCTGTTGCAGGCGTCACCAACAGGCCTCTTGATGTATCAATCACAATAACCCTAGGAGGTTATCAGGTAAACGACAAAAAGAAAAGTCAATTATTGCCCTATATTTCTTTGTGCTATATTATTCTTTACATTGGGCTTACTGGAGTTACTGGATGAAACTCTGTCAAGTGAGTTATGCAGGAGGTCAGACTAGGTGAGCTCTCCGGTCAACATACAGTGGCTACGCGAGCCATCTGTAAGCTGGCCAGTGTAGACATGGTCTAACATTTATTCGCTGTCAAGTGCTGATTCAATCTGGAAAGTGAAAAGAATGTAAACAAACCTGAGTCAGATATTTGGGTGATCATTCCATATTTATCTTATCTCTTTCACTGAGGCCTACTTTTGTGTTAGCTGGCCAACTTCAGGGTCCAATTAGATCTTGAAAGAGCCCAGCTAGCAATGTAGATTGTAGGGATACCTTCATTAATCTCACTGAAAGTTGCCGGGACTTAGATACCTGAGTGCCTTGGTCACTTTTGAAAATGAAATTTGGAGACAGATTTTTAAAGGAATTAAGGCACCTAATTCTCATTGAAATTAGCGGAAGTTAGGAGCCTAAATACCTTTACATACCTGCCCCCCCCAGGCTCCTAAATCAGTGAGGTATTGCAATGCTAAGCAAATCAATGCCTAAATACCTTTAAAAATCTGAGCCTAAATCACCTTTGAAAATGTGACATAGACTCCTAAGTACCTTAAGCACTAAAATTTTACCCTACATTTCCCAGGAAAGGGGTTACGGGGGAGAGGAATGATCAGAGAGGCCGTTTTGGCTTTGCCTTTCTTAGGAACGAGTCTCACGGCCATTTGTGAAGTTTTAAAAAATGTTATTTCCAGTTTAAAATATGCTGTGGGGCACTTGTAGCATTTACAGAAATGAACACAAAAGATTTCCAAAGTGAATATTAACTTGGAACATTCACAAACAGTCACAGGAATTCACTTCTCTAAAGGCTCTCTATCAATCTAAAATGACAGCTGTCAGAAGTGTGATAGCACAAACAGAATAGCCTCCATTTGTTCTCTCATTCACATTTGCTCAGACCAATGCAAATAGATGTTTGCCTGAAAGAAATTTCAAATGATGGAATTTCCACATATTTCTGGATGGGATTGCTTAAAATTAGGACTATTTTGGAACAAAACTTGGTGAAATGTTTTGATCTAGGGGTATTTCCCTCCCCCCCACACACACACACACACACACAAAATTGGACCATTTAAGAAAATTTGACAAGAAATTCAGAGCTTCAGTTCTGGAAGTTTTTAGATCTTTTCTCCCATCCCTCAGAATCTCTCCCTATGGCACCGAGGACTTACATAGTCTTCGACTGAAATTCACAGAATGTTTTCTTTTTAATATAGAAACAGAATGAAATACATTTGACAAGGATGTGTTTTTATTTTCCAGCCTATTTTTACAATGAGTGCTCAGCAGAACCAGCTCAAGGATTTGAATCAAACTGAGTTTGATTCATTTCAAAGAGAATATTCGGGTAATACTGTAAGTAAAATGTAGAGTGTTCATCATTTTAAGAATTTGTGTGTATACGTCCAGTGTATTCTGATCGGCCAAGTCATTCTGTTTAATTTCCTTTGGGTGACAATCAGGGATCAATAGTGCTGGCCTTATTAAGAGGATTAGTTCCATTGAATTTGTCTGAAATAAGGACTAATTACATGAATAAGAGCTTCAAGGATGAGACCTTTAAGGGTATGTTTACACTACAATAAAATACCCGTAGCTGGCCTGGGTCAGCTGACTTGGCTCCTGGGACTATATAATTGCAGTGTATAAATTTGGGCTGGGGCTGGAGCCCAGGCTCTGGGACCCTCCCTAAGATAAACCCTGATTGTTTATCAGTAATCATTTCACTGAATAATGTCTGCAGAGCTACTTTAGGTTTCCTTGGTAAGAGAAAAGCATTCAAAAGCAGATCTTAAATGTACTTGGTAGCTAGTTTTTCAGACTCTATTTCAAAGATGTGAAACACACTTTGCATTATATAATTAGCATTGCTAACACTATAAACACCATCACATGTCTTCCCCTAAAACAAGCATGTTGCATCTTATGCCACGTTATATGCCAGCAGTTGGAACAAATATTTGTCCCATACTCTCCTTCTCCTTTGGAAACAAGATTCTGCAGGCTCCATTCTTCTACGCAGAATTCCCCATTTTCACTTTGCTAAAAGTGTTACTTATATAAGCAGAAGGGGTTTGGGGGTAGAAATGTAAAATGCATTAATTTGGACTCTCCCTGATCCACCTCACCCACAGTAGAAGGGGAAACAAAGCCAAGGTCAAAAGAAGATACCACACAACATGGCCGGGGGTATCTTGGTCCTCCTGAATTCTACCTTGCACTTATAGAAAGCCTCAAGTTACCACATGGTCCAATGGGATGTCTGGATGTCTACCTAGCATAGAATTTGTCAGAAGAATTACATATAATGGTAGCCACTTGTGCTGTGTGGCGCCCCTGTGAACTTGCTTAAAGTTTGAGGTGCCACACAAAGCAAGTGGGGACTAGAACATATATTATCTCAGATTAAAATGTGTTCTGGGTAGCCCATTCGCTCAAATGTATATTGAGGACCTCAGATACAAAAGCATAGAATCTATATGCTTAATTTTATTCAGGCCCATTTTTGCAAATGTTTTCTACCAGGTTAGGTGGGTTTTTGTTTTTTAAATCAGTTTCACTAGCAGTGCAATTTTTTTGCACATCATTGACTTCTAGTCTGGGCTGTATTTTGGGTAAACGTCTCTCCTTTTATGCCTTACCTGGTGCCTGAGGAAAACATTAATGCAAATCACTAGACTCATAATTAGTAGTACACCTATTGTTCTGTCTGACCTGTAAGAATAGCTGTGTGTTTCATGTATGTTAAACTTTCCTTTCTTTTTTTGCATGTACAGGGTGCTTTGCAGTTTCTAGAAAGCTATGGAAAAGAAGATATAACTGTAGCAGAACTAGAAGGGAATTCAAATTCATTGTGGACTATCAGCCCTCCCAGTAGAAAGAAAATGATTCAAGGTCTCCGGGATTTTTCTGCTGAGTTCACTCTAGTTCTTTCATGGAGTATTCAAAGGTAATTAGTATGATGATATTGACAGATTGATTGTTGGTCTAAGACTGCTGGTTTAGTGGAAGTGTTTTGCATTGCCACTGTATGTGTGATGTGTTTATTTTCCCATACAATTCTCTCATTCACCAGGTCAGGAAGGCTGAGAGGGGGTGGCTGGGGAGGAGATGGGGAAGGGAATGCTCTTTCTCACTCAACAGTGAGCCCTCCTAGCAACAAAAAATAGCATTCATGGATTTTAAAAGGGGTTTGCCTTAAAACTTCTGAGCAAGAATGCCCTTGGCCAGGCACTAACACCTCCAAGGTGGAAACTATAAAAGCAGGAGTAAAATGATCTGAGAATCAGCATGGAAGAACATAGGGGAAAAGCAAGTTCAAAAGTAGGACTATAGTGCTTGAGCTTTTCTACCAATGAAATATTTTTACCAAGCCTACTGCAGATCTTATTCAAACATGCAGTACTCTAAAGAGCACTTTGTTTGTGACTGTGTTGATATTGTAGCTTTGGTGACCAAAAGACACTTTAAAAACAAGGTGCACACAGACCTTGCAAACAAGGTGTAGGCCAAGATTGTCAAAAGTGACTAGAGGTCTTGGCTTCCTCAGGTTTTGAGTGCCCAACCTGCAACACTTTGGAGACGCCTGATTTTCAGACAGTGCAGAGCATTTGCCCTCTGAAAATCCAGTAATTTTAAGGGGCCTCAGGTTGGGCACCCAGAAACTGAAATCCTAACCTAAATCTTCAGAGACAACCATTTATTTGGGGTGCCCCAAAGGGGGCTAAGAGAAAAATATGAAAATCCCAACCTTAGTTTTCAAAAAACAATGAACAGACTAATAGGAAATCTGCTTCAGACAACATGCTCATCAAAACTTATGTAAATTAAACACTTTGAAGGACCAGGCCTTTGGAAAAACATTTGGTATAAGCAGATGATTGAATGGGGAAATGAAATTAAGGTACAAAAGAGAAACAATCAGTCCTCTTACTGAGGCTTTACACCCTCAAGAGCTATTGGCCGTACCCTGTATGCTGTAAGAAATTAAATAGCAAGACACGAGATGAAAAGCAGTTTTGTTAACTACCTGAATATCTAGAGCAGGGGGGCTGGGTACAGCCTGCAGGCTAGATCCAGCCCACTGCTTCATTTCATCCAGCCCTTGGCAAGTCTCCATGCCGCGTGCCGGAAGTCCCAAGCCTCGGCATCCCCCAGTAGTGCTTGAGCCGCTAACGCTGGCTTGCCCCGCTGCAGGAGCAAGCTAGGGTTGCCAGGCCTTTAAAAGTCTGGTCAGCTCCGGGCACGACCGGCATGTCCCGGCAGCCCCTAGGAGCAGGGGAGATCAGGGAAGTTCTGCGCGCTGCCCCCATCCCCTGCGCAGAACCCCCGCCCCTCCGCCTAGGGGCCGGACATGGCAGCCACTTCTGGGAGCAGCATGGAGCCCCAGCAGGCAGGGAGCCTGCCTTAGCCCCACTGTGCCACTGCCTGGGAGCCACCTGAGGTGAGCACCGCCAGGCCAGAGCCCTCACCCAGAACTCCCTCCCGAACTCCAAACCCCTTGGCCCCAGCCCAGAGCCCCCTCCAGCACCCAAAACTCCTCATCCCCAGAGCCTGCCCCCCCAGCCGGAACCCTCACCCCATCCCATATCCCAACCCCCTGCCCCAGCCCGGAACCCCCTCCCACTGCCTGAACTCCTCATTTCTGGCCTCACCCCAGAGCCTAGGGGAGGCCCCAAGCCTCTGCACCCCCCATGGGGCTGTGTGTGGCCCATGACTGATATTTTCTGTGGTCAGTGGCCCCGATAGAAAAAAGGTTCTCCACCCCTGATCTAGAGCCACCTTGAACTAAGTAGAGACAATGCCTATTCCCTTCATTGGGGCTTGCGTCCATTTACTCTAGGGCTCATTTGCCCCCTGACGTACAGTCTTCCCTTCAAGCTTTGCTACACTCCTGTAAGAGCCATGCTGGGGCGTGCACAGATTGCACATTAATAAGAACATAAGAACGGCCATACTGGGTCAGACCAAAGGTCCATCTAGTCCAGTATCCTGTCTACCAACAGTGGCCAATGCCAGATGCTTCAGAGGGAATGAATAGAACAGGAAATCATCCAGTGATCCATGCCGTCGCCCATTTACAACTCCTGGGAATTGTAATATCTAACCCTGATAAAAGAATCATGTAGATGGACACCTGGGCTCCTATCATAACAGCTGTCCCTTCACAGCTACATTACTAGGAATTGTGTACATAAATCAAAAACAAACATTGGGCCCATAATAAATAAGATACTTTATTTAAGATTTAAAATGATTTAATTAGACCTTTTTTATTACCGTGGTAGGATAGTCTGTTATCCTGTGGAAATATAGCTCCCTCCTTTATTCAGAGCTAGTCCATTTTTAATACTCCTCAACTAATCGATCAGTTATGTTTGTTTAATTAAAAACAGTAATAAATTGGATCAAAAATTGGATCCTTTATCATTGGGAAGCAGTGGATTATATAGTAAGTGTGACTGAATATTACATGATCAACATTAACCGCAGTGGAGTCCAAGCTTGGTCAGCCTGAAGGCCAATCATCTGATCTTAAAAATGTCAGGTGACCGCAAGACAGGGGACACATGCAAGTCCACTGTTGGGGATTCTCCCAACATGGAGGCGTCTCCAGCAGGCAGAGAGCTGACACAGCCAGCTCCTACTCCCTCCCTGCAGTCCCTGGCACAAAGGGGATGTGGAGAGAAAGGACGGGCTGCGGTTGATTTGCACTGCGTTCCAGCTGTCTACAGCTGCCATATGCTCTAATGGGGACTGTTGCCAGCTGATGGAGGTTGGAGCAGTCACAGGGCTGCTCTAATTCGGGCTGGGACAGAGAATCAGGGAACTGTGTTATAATTGGCTCTTGATTTCCAGCTTCTCCTAAGCTATCCTCAGTGCCTGGAGGGGGGGAGAGGGAGAAGAGAGATGGAGAGGGTGGCCTGTCTTTGCCAGATGCTCCCCTAGGCTCATGTAGAGCCAGTTAAGCTCCCATACTACTCTCCCTGAAGCTCCCACAGCCCAGCAAGGAAGCAGGCAATGGAGCCGCCACAACTTCCCTCCTCTCTGTCCTGCGATAGTCAGCAGGGCAGCTGCTGATCAGCTGGACAGAACCTTATTGGCTCACCCCATCAGTGCCATAGGGGTTGCAAAGGACATGGTGGGAGGGAGCTGGGAAAGCCGTGCCCCCCATCCATTTCCCCATGGCGCACAGGGCTGATTCAGGCACTTCCATTTAAAAATCACCAGGGGGAACGTGTTTTCTGTTCATAATCAAATACGCATTTTCATCTTGTCTCAAGGGCCCCAGGAGCCCTCAGCCTAGACTCCCTGATTTATAAGTGGTGTATGAGGGAAGGGATGAATACCATGTTCTTATTTCATTTGTACGTGAGCCCACTGATAATGAAAGGCTTTAGAATCACTCAGAGAGCGTTTGTAGCTGAAGTTGTGGTTAGTCAGGCAACAAGGTGTCGTGCTGTCTGCCAAGGCCAACGTCTGGCCTCTGTGTTCAAAAGCAAGCCATCGGGCAGGTTTCTGTGTAAGGCTTCTATTTTGACTTTGACACAGTAAGTAAAATTATAGTCACATTGTACTATCAAAAATTGCTGCTAAACCGTATAAAGCCATCATCAATCATGACAGAGTGGGGGTTAGGCCACTACACATCCGCTGGGGGGTCAGCATGCTGTATCAGTAGCCTGATGTTTGACAGGATACTGTGGCAGGGTCATCAACACCGTGCAGATAGACTAGCAACCCCACATCAGCTAAGCACAGCTCAGAGGACTGGGCGTTGTGTGGTATTGAGCTTCAGTATCTGTTTTCTTTTTCATTTATTATTATAGAAACCTCTCTCTCGGTGCAAAAGCAGAAATAGCATCGGATAAGCTTTCCTGTAACCTACTGAATAAAACTAGAGAAAATATCGCTACAATGATGTCTGGGGATCACACGGTAAAGAAGGTGTAAGTTATGTTCTTGACTTGTTCGTACAGATGTTTCTCTTAAAGCGGATTAAGCAAATAACTGACTGGTGCACAGTTGGGTTATCTATAATGTAATCTCTTAGCATAGCATATACCATAAAACTGAAACATACTTCACTGAGTGCATAGCAAAATGGACAGTCACCACCACCACAACTGAGTACATTACTCAAAGCTCTGAGTGAGGGCCACACCTTGCACCACTAGTGGGGCAGCTGTGAAAGGAATTGTGTTTTCTAACACACCGGGGGAGGGAGAGCATGTATGGATAGTGCAGCATACTGTGTCCTCCTCGCCAACTCCACTTTCCTGGCAACAAGAATTGGTAGAGCCCCTGGCTTTTGCACAGAGACTACAAAGGGGTGAGAATTCCTAGCACCTACACAAAGGCCAAGGACATTCTAGCCCTATACTAATAACTGTTACTTCAAAGGTACTATGCAGTGCTGGTGTAGCTGTGTCAGTCCCAAGATATTTGAGAAAAAGATGGGTTAGGTGATATCTTTTATGGACCAACTTCTGTTGGTGAGCGAGACACGCTTTCCAGCCACACACAGCTCTTCTTCTGGTCAGAGTGTCACAGCTAAACACAAGGTGGAACAGATTGTTTAGCATAAGTAGTTAACACACCTTTCAAAGGACCATTCAAGGTGAAGTGGCCCTTTAACACCCCTGCAGTCATAGGGAGGAAAGGAAAGAGGAGGAGGAGAGAGAGAAAAAGCAGCTAGGGAGGGAGTGAAGTTGTCAGTGGGTTATAGATTATGGTAATAAGCCAAAAATCCAGTGTCTCTGTTCAGTCCATGATTTTTAGCATCTAGCAAAGTTATGAATTTAAATTCCCAGGCTTGTCGTTTGAAAGTGTGGTGCGGGTTTTCTGTAAGGATAAGGACTGATAGGTCAGATATAGAGTGATCACTAAATGCCTCAAAAGCAAGTATGTGGGTGAAACCAGACAATTGCTACGTTCTCAAATGAACTCTCACAGAAAAATAATAAAAGGCAAAAACACAGTGTCATCTGTGGGTGACTACTTTTCACAAAGTGATCACTCTGTATCACTGCAGCGTTTTTAACATAGACCTACCCTAAGATTCCAGGAATGTCACTCTGAAGCCTAAAATGTCTGAGTCAGTGCAAAGCAACAGAAACAGCTACACACATGGTTGAGAGCTTTTTTTGTTCAGAATGTATGTAGGTCTATTGCACAGATATATGGCTGCATATAGGTCTATATTGTATCTCTTTGCATGGCTTTTAAATATTTTATTTCTCATACTTTTTAAAGAAAGGCATTTCCTGGAGGGTGTGGATCTGTTTGAGGCAAGAAGTAAATGATGTATTTGTAATTCCCGTTCTCAGAAGGCAGTAATTTTATAAAAGAAACACCCACTCCCACATGTTCTTCCCCGTGCTTAGCACTAGCTGAACACTGTACTATTCTGAGATTATAAACATTTCCATCGATGTGCTTCATTTATTTATCAAGTGATGGTGTGCTGCATCTCTCCTTCTTGATGGTGCGATACAACATTTTTGTTTAAGTGGGAAAACAAAGGAATGCATTCCCCAGTCCCTCACTCCTCCCTGTGTGCACACATACCCAACATTCATGGTTAATGACCGGCAAATGGGGAAATTTTGAATGGAATGCTTTGGTAAAATATTGGCAGAACATCACTGGTAAGTCCATCAAAGTCAATGGAGTGACACTGGTTCAAAGCTGATGTGAGATCAGAACCCAGTCCAAAAATTACAGCAAAGTACTCTCCTCCTTCAAACTGGAATCATATTCTACAGCTGCCCCAAGAGGGATGTCTAAGTGAGTTTATAAAGATACAAAAATCTGGAATTATTTGCTGTCACATTTTTCTTGCAGGATGCTAGAAATGATGTTTCCATACTATCTCAAGGCACCTAGTGATTCTCTGGCAAAACCCATCAAGCAGCTATGGAAAGGTATGTACTCCAAGCTGTGATTATCATTGTGTATTCTTTTTTTCATTGTGAAACACACAAGGCTGTTTAGGTAATAATGGGATTGTGTCAAGGACGGTTGCGCTGCTGCTTTGCTCTGTTGTACCTATTGTGTGGGTAAAAGGAGGATATCGGGCTCTAGAGCTATCAACCCAGCACCTTTCACACAAGAAAAACCCTCAAAGCTTTGTTTAAATACTTAGCACTTATATAGAATGTTTTAGCTGAGGGTCTGAAAGCACTTTGCCAAAGGTGTGTTAGCATTGTTTACCCCCATTTTTTTGAGATGGGAAAATGGAGGCACAGAGAATTTAATAGCAACATTTTAAAACTTTGATACCTGAATTCAGTCATCAGAATTCATAGCTAGGCATCCTCATGGGTTTTCATTTATTATTATTACTATAATTATTAGTATTAGCATTATGGTAGATCTAACCAAGGATTATGGCCCCATAGTGTTAGGCCTTGTACAAACAAGAATTAACTGCCCAAAAACTTTGTTAATGCAGTTAAAACTTTGTTAAGGTTGATTCGCAGTGCCTCATGCTCTTCGGGAGTGGCAAGTGCACCTGTACAGAAACTGCTGAAACCCAGGAAGTATACAGTTAAGGTACACACTAGCCCCAGCCTGTAACCTTAACTCTGCCCTCTTTGAGTGATGCCCCTACACACCCCTGACAGACATTGTAGCACTCTCTCCTTCCAGATAATATGGAACATTGTGGAGACACAGCATGTGGGCACAGTAGAAGAAACCATCAGACCATGGCAAGCTTAGAGAACACCAGCTGACTACACCTAGCCTCTATTCAACCACTCCTACATGCACCGACTACCTCGAACTCACCAGCTGTTACAACCCCTTACAAATCCCTTGGCCATTGTACTAAGGATTTCTCTGATTGACCACCTATACTTACCTCTGTAATGCCCTGTAGTGTATGCTACCCGACTATTATAAATCCCCAGGGCAAGAACTTAACTCAGCCCAGAAACAAGGGGATTGTGATCCCTTTGGGTGCATTTGCTCCTCTCATGTCACAATGTGAGTTGTGGCAATCTGCTGCAAGTAGTTCCTGCACAAGTCAGTACAGTGTCCCTAACACAGCGAAGATCAGATCGAGTGCATGCAGGTGAATGAGAGAATACAATTCTGTGGGACACAACACACACGAAATGGCACATTTACCAAGTCATTCCTCAGGTCTGCTTATTCTAGGGCAGGCCTGCCTGTAACACACTTACAGTATAGCTGCACTGGCTCTAGGGTTAGGGGAGGCAAGGGGGTTTCCTGGACCTGAGAGGGGCCCTAGGAGCATGTTCAGTGACAGTGGTGCAGGGTGAGCGTGCTGCCAGGGGGAAGTGGGGGACCCCTCCCCCGGAGCTCGCTGCTGCCGACGGGGAGAGGGATGGGAGGAGTCCACCCCAGAGCCCTCACCTGAGGGGAAAAAAACACGCAACTTAAATTCAGCGGTCAGTTTGGGGTATGATAATGTTTAGCACCCTTTAAAGTATATAATTGGTTGTATAAGGGTACAACAAAATATAATGTATTGAAGCAGGTGAGTGCTGCTTCTGACTTTCCACTTTTAATTGGCCCTTGTAATCTTGTGGCGCCGGCGCGTTGTAGCTTCATTTTATACCAGCAACAAATTCTTGATTTGTAGGGCCAGTAATAATCAACAATGGATAAATTCTTAATAAAATTACCCAGAGAAAAAAGAAGAAAAGGGTAATTCATCAAGTGACTGCCTGAGTTCGATACCCAGCTTTCAAACTGAAGTTATACAAAAGAAAGATACAGCAAATCTCCAAGATAAGAAAAGGAGTTTTCAGCAGTCTTGGCTATCAAGATTTCCATGGTTGGAGTACAACAGTGAATTAGAGCTTTTTGCTCAGTCTGCAAAAAGTGTTCTGAAAAGAAGATCTTCATATTTTCTACGAAGGCCGAACCAATGTTTATTTCGTCCGGATTTCAAGATTGGAGACACACATTGCGTGGTTTTACATCACATGAAAAATCCTCCTGCCGCAAGGAAGTGGTAATGAAGTATGCTGCTCTGCAATCGCAGGTAAATGTTTCTGCACTAAATGTTGGCCAGTTACAGGAAAGAATCACGATCAGCTAGGAATGCGCCACACAAAATTTTTAAGTGTTCAGTACCTAGCTCAACAAGGAATAGCATTACGTGGACATAATGAGAGTGATTCAAATTAGATGCAGCTCTTCTTGCTACGCAGTACAGATTCAGAGGAACGGAGACAGTGGCTTAGTCACACAAAATACAAGTGGCTGTCACATGAGGTTATTAACGAAATGATGGCAATGATGGCGCTAAGACAAATTGTGCAAAAGATAAAGGCTTCAAAATTTTATGCTATTGTAATGGATGAGACTACTGATTTGTCAAGAAAAGAACAAGTTTTTCTTTCGGGTTCTTTTCTAGTGAAAGCTGAGAGATTTATGAGGAGTTTATTGGGTTTTACTCAACTGACGCAATTGATGCTGCTTCTCTTCAAAATTGTGGAAGATACACTTCTCAGGTGTGTTCAGGTTGCACTTTTCTGATTGCCAGGGGCAGTGTTATGATGGAGCCAGTAATGTGTCCGGCAAATTTACTGTGGTCCAAGCCAGAGTGAAGGATCAAGTGCTGAGAGTGGAATTTGTGCACTGTGCTGCACGTTCCCTTAACCTTGCCATGCAGGATGCCCTGCATCATAATCCAGAATTTCATGATATGTTTTCGATGGTGAAAGAGCTCATCAGTGCCTTCAGGCAGTTACCAAAGCATAAGGCAGCATTCAGAGAGTTTCAGAGTGAAGGGGCGCCTTCTTTATGACCATTGTGCCCAACAAGGTGGACACTAAGGATCAGTAGCATTAAATCACTGCTCCACAATTAGGAGGCCATGATGAATTTTAGTTACTCTTCAGATGAATTTGGCTCAAAATGTAGTGGATTCTCGAAGAACTTCAGTCTTTTTCAACGTACTTTATACTAACCATTCTTGAGAAAGCCATGGGTCCTGTAGAAGAAGCTAATGCAAAAATCCAAAGCCCAAATGTGTCATTGGCAAGCGTTATGAAAAAGTTGTCCTGTTGCAAGAGGTGTTGAGCGGAATGCACACCGACTCATCATACAGTCACTTCTGGGAAACAACGTAGAGAAGGCACTGAGATGGCTCGACCATGGAAGCCTTCCTCACACCTTCAGTGACCCCAAAGAGTATTTTCATCAAATATATGTCAGGATCATTGATGCTTGCAAAGTTGCCATTGAACAGAGGTTTTCAACAGAAAGCTTTACATTTGCAGTAAAATTGGAGAAGCATATAACTGATGCAACAAATGGCTCGAAACAGGACATTGTCCCAATAAGTGAAGCTTTCCATGGTGACATTAACACAGACAGGCTATCTCTTCATTTAGAAATGTTGAATGATATTTGCAGATTGAGAAATTGCCAGTTTAATTCGGTGAGCGAAGTGAAGCAATTTCTGAAACAAAACGAAGGCTTGAGTGATGTTGTCAGAAGTAACAGTTCTCCTGAAATTATTCTACACAATTCCAACTACAATCGGCACCACTGACTGATAATTCAGTTGACTGCGCAGACTGAAAAATTATTTGCGAACGACAATGAGCCAAGAACATCTAAATCACTTGGCATTTCTCCACATTCATAAGAACTCTACCTCTGAATTGGACATTGCAAGTCTGCTGGATGACTTAATTTCAAGAACCAAACAGCGATGAAAAGTGTTTGCTGCCTCCTGAAGAACATAGCAAAAGAAGGGGCTACATTTGTTGTGATTTTAGAAAGTATTTGCTTTTGAGGGTTATTGAGCCAAGAGTGCTTGGTTATTTCCATATTCAAAAGAGTATTAATAAAGTTGATATTCTTAGTTAAATATTTTTTTCTTACAATAGTGATATTGTGCAATCTATAGAAACTGTTAAATGCTTACTGTTTCCAGTCCATTTTAACATTATTTTAAAAAATATATATCCGCTTACAAGGCAGGTGTGGGAAGTGGGGGCAGGACTTGGACCCTTCCTGGGCACCACCAAAAATTATACAAACCTGCCGCCCCCGTTCCCAAAATCTACCCCAGAGAACTCTCAATCTAGGGCATCGGATCTTGCGGAGACATGATTAACTTTACACACTTTGTAGTCCCGCTGAAGTCAACAGAGCTAACGTTAAGCTCTTGAATGAGTCCTTGCAGGGCCTAGACACAACCAGTTTTCAGAAGTAATTTTAAAAGGCTAGAGAACCATTGTAGTACTGTTCTGTAAACTATTTTAAAATGGGTTCTTAGATTGTTTTTATTGACTTATTTTTAGGTTGCACCATCACTTTGTCATATTAATAAGCAACTGATCCTAACAAATTTGACTTATTGATAACATGCTTGTTTGTGTTCTTTTTCTCTTTCAATAGAGGGGAGGATGGAAAACATCACTGTTTCACTTGTCAAAAATGAGTCTAAAGATGGGGTTCGTGAATGGTGGGTTCTCAATCAGCTTGGAAAAAGATACAGACAGGAAGAAAGTCTTGAACTCTTTGTATTCAGTGACAAAGTTAGCCCTCCTAGCCTTGGATTCTTAGCTGGCTATGGGTAAGAGAGAATCTTATACTTAAAACCACAGTACTGTCTATTAGACATAATTTAAGGTGAGCTGGGAAATTTATCTCTTGTAGAACAGGGTTTTGTGTTCCTATTGTAATAGTTGAGAGCATCACAAATACCTAAAATAAATCATAGAGGAGCAGGACTGGCCCTAGCCCCACCCAAAAAAAAGTGCATTAAGAAGGGAGTAAATTTTATGATTTTATGGAGATTAAGATCTTCTGTTTTAGCCTCTCTAGCGGCCTTCATAGCTATAACATCAGGGTATCAGAGGCACAGTATTCCTTATCTTAGGTGGAATAAGAACCCTTCACTCGGGCCCTAACTGCTGACTAAAGAAATTAATTTTAAACTATTTTGTTTTAAAATAGGTTTGTCATTCTCAATTATAAATAGAGACCAAATTCTGCCCCGTGATGTTTTCCCATTCATGCACTCTCAGGGTCGGGGATTTTCCGCCCTACACAAGATCCTTGTTGAGAGAGGTCTGCACCATGATGGTTGTTTCACCATCCTGCTGCTTACCCTGCAAAAGAACCCTCCCTGTGGTCAGGAACCCACAGCTGGGAGGAAGAGGGGGACAAGGCCAAAGAGAGGACATGCATTGTCTTCTCCCATAACCCTGCAGGGAAATTAACATGGTCTGAGTCTTTTCTGCTTATGCCCTCCCACGTTGTGAAGTATTCCTTCATGGGGGTTCCAATGGAGGAAGCATTAGCAGCCCACCTCCACTGGCCCCAGAGAGAAGTCAGTAGGCCCAGACCTTGTAGAGTGTTATGGTTAATCCTAGCCTCCAGCATATCTCAGGGATCTGCAAGTTCTGGTTAATTTAGAGAAACCTTAGCAGAAAGGGAAACCTGCTGGAGACACTCTCTGCAGGAATGATTTGGGGGAACCTGCTGTAGGAGATCCCCAAGAAGATTCCTCTCCTCAGCACATTTTCCACATGAGGTGGAGTTTTTGTCCCTTTATGATTGTAATAGTATACAATTTTAAAAATATTTTTAGAAATTATTTTATGAGAAATGTTTAGATTTTGAATTCCATTATTCCTAGTGTGTAACACAGTTGATTCAGTAGAAATGGTCATGTTTCTTAAACCCATCACCATCTTAGTTTTATCAGCATTTGCCTGTATTTGGTCTTCTAACCAGATTAGAAAAACATCTTTAAACTCTTTCCTCTCTTGCTTTACAGTATAATGGGACTTTACGCCTCAGTTGTCCTGGTGATAGGGAAGTTTGTCCGTGAGTTCTTCAGCGGGATCTCTCACTCCATCATGTTTGAAGAACTACCAAACGTGGACCGTATCTTGAAATTGTGTACTGACATTTTCTTAGTAAGAGAGACTGGAGAACTGGAACTAGAGGAAGACCTGTACGCCAAATTAATATTCCTGTACCGCTCACCAGAGACGATGATCAAATGGACTAGGGAAAAAACTAATTGATCTCTTTGGAGTCACACTGCAAATCAAGTTGACTTCATCTGAATTTTAAAAAAGCACAATATTCTCATAAGAGCTAAGCCTTTTATAGTTAGGTAGCAACGATTTTTCACTGATTGAGTCCAGGAAGCTACTTCCTTAGGAATCCATGCTGCCTTTCAAATTAAGGATTAATGGTGAAGAAGATTGGTTTGATTTTTTTTTTTTAATGCCCACTCCTCTAAAATCAGGGGACCTTGCTTTGTAATTTAATCAACCAAATGTTCTGCATCCTTGACTGGGATGTTAATCTTCCGGACGTTACATTTCTACCGTTAAAGAAAAAGGAAAGAAAGAAACGATCCCTTAGATGACTTCACTGGACCTTTTCTGGAGCGATACAGTTTGTGCAATATGCTGTTGTACGTCACTGACTTTCAAGATACAGTAATGGGAATCTGACTAGCTTCAGGAAAACAATGCCAAAAGGCCATAGTGCGAGCTGAAGAGATGCTAGCCATATCCATTTTTAGAAAAGCAGAGGTTTTGATGTACCGAAGACTCTTTGGACAACCCTCTGTAAGCAAAAAGAAAACAAGTGACAATCTCTTTAATTACTTTATTTTATTTGTACAGTCCCAGGAGACATTTCCATGAAACATCAATGACTTTTCTCAGGAAAAAAAACTTGGTTTTAGCACTTAGTTAAACCTTAATGAATTATGGAGTATTGGGATGTTCTGCTGGGCTATCTTCCCACAATTACTGCTTTCCTTTAGACAGAGAAAAACCAACTGAATGACTAAGGAGCTGTTTCACTTCTTATATCTCTTTGAAGACTGAATAGTGTGTGCTACTCTGTGCTTCCCCACTACATGCTTTTCCCGCCATTTTGATGATTTAAGGCAATGGTTTTGTTATCTGATATTCTCCTTCCAGTGTTTCAGGTATACAAAAATGTTTACATATTCCAATTTACATTTTTACATCCGAGACGGGTTTTTTAAGTTCCCAAATATAGAAGTACATATGAGCTTGAAAAATGGCCTTTTCTTAAATTACTATTGTTGGTGACACAAACGGTTCATTAGAGAACATTCTAGCATGAAAATTTATGATTGCAATGTAGGTTTAATTCCATGTTAAAAAAATGCAATTTCTGAAAAACAAAATCATTGAGTGGGTAGGGTATGTTAAAAGGTTATACTGTGTAGTTTTGATTCAGTAATGACTTAAAATAAAGCACATGATGCAAAGTCATTTTAGAAGTATTTTTTCTTCTTCCTCTTTACATTAAATGGTAAATGTCTTTATATAGTTAAGATATTCACAGTGGAGTTAAGGCCAGTGACAAATGAATCACATTCTTTCAGTTTTCAGAGTGGTAGCCGTGTTAATCTCTGAGGAGTCCTTGTGGCACCTTATTGCTTTTGCTGATCCAGACTAACAAATGTATTTGGGCATAAACTTTTGGGGGCTAAAACCCACTTTGTCAGATGCATGGACTGGAAAATACAGTAGTGAGGTATAAATACACAACATATGAAAAGATGGAAGTTGCCTTACCAAGTGGGGGGTCAGTGTTAACGAGCCAGTTCAATTAAGATGGAAGTAGACTATTCTCAACAGTTGACAAGAAGGGAGGAAAAATCACTTTTGTAGTGCTAATGAGTTCAATGTAATCAAGGTGACCTATTTCAAAGAGTTGACAAGAAGGTGTGAGTATCAGCAGGGGGAAATTAGTTTTTGTAGTGACCCATCCACTCCCAGTGTTTATTCAGGCCTAATTTGATGGTGTTCAGTTTGCAAATTACGGTAATTCCAGTTCTGCAGTTTCTTGTTGGATTCTGTTTTTGACGTTTTTTTTGTTGAAGAATTGCCACTTTTAAGTCTGTTATTGAGAGTCCAGAGAGGTTGAAGTGTTCTCCTACTGGTTTTTGAATGTTATAATTCTTGATGTCAGATTTGTGTCCATTTCTTCTTTTGCGTAGAGACTGTCTGGTTTGGCCAATGTACATGGCAGAGGGGCATTGCTGGCACATGATGACATAGATCACATTGGTAGATGTGCAGGTGAACAAGCCCCTGCTGGTGTGGCTGATGTGGTTAGGTCCCTTTCAGTTAGCTGCTATTTATTATATAAACGATATAGTCAGTCAGGAGAGGGCAAAAAATACAAGGTAACTTTCAACTCAAGGGACAATTGTAGCTTTATTGGCACATCTTAATGCAGGGCTTTATAAAAACAGCACAGTTGAAATTATAACACACTTACCCTCTTATTCAGTGCTTCCATGAAAGTGGTGTCAGTTCCATTCTATACCCTAACAACACATTTTGGACACTATAAAGTGCATAAGAAAATAAACTGCTTTGTTATATTGTAACAATAAAATCAAGTGGTGACTGGAAGGCTATTTGATTTCTTCATATACCATAAAGAAAAGGTGGCGTTTGTTCTAGAGGGCTGGCAAGATTTCTGGTTGTGCTGAACATTCCTTGTGAAGTGATTTACTCTTCAGCTTGTAAGTCTAGTTCTTCCTCACACCAGGGCCATCATTTGACTCTATGCAGGGGTCACAATAGAACCAACATAGGGATTGGCTGACATAACGGAGGCGATAAATCTAACCTGTGTGTATACTTTGATCCTCTGTGTTCCCCTTTTCTAAACTGAAGAATAAGGTACTGGGAGTTAAATGGGGCTGGTGTGTATTTCCAAAATGTACCAGCCAACCAGCCTACTTTGATCACTATTGTTTCTCTTCCCTCCTTAACAGGCTTTGAGAGATATGGGTTGGGGGTGGCGGGGAGGAATTAGTTGCGTCTGGATCACTGTTGTTGGGCAGATGCACAATTAGGACTCCACAACCAAAAGGTTTTGGAATTGGGGGTAGTGTTGAGTATGCTCAATAGATTCCCTGTAGCTGGGCTCAGACGTGAGATGGGAAAGGAGTCAGAGCAGCTGCTTTACATACGGCTCCGTGCCCTGTGTGGGTTGGGCGAAGCTGAGCTGTAAAAGCAGAAAGCAGGCTGTCTTCCCCTCACTCTGAAGCATTTTGCAGCAGATTAGTGATATTGAGAAGCCTTGGGCACGTTGTTTATAGAAATGGGAAAAATGGGAGGAAAAACTAATTTTTCATTTTAATTGTATACTTGGAATGTAGTTTGAGTTTGGCCAAACTGTCTTAGTTAAGTTGCTCATCAAGTTTTCTCTTATGTGATTATGGGGGAAAGAGTCATTTATGTTTTGCTGGTCTTTGTTTCATAGTTTTCTTGTAACAGGTTTGGGTTTTTTAACATATATGCTTAAACTGCATGGTTGGTTAATTAGTTAGCAACGGAGGAGGAGGAGGAGTCTGCATGGATTCTAAGTGGAGATTTCTATAAGCAAGTGGCGGGAAGATGTTGCAGTGCTTTTGACCCAGCAGCCTATAGATTTTGGTGGTCAAAGACAGACTCGGGGAACTCAACCTAGCTTTTGGGAGCCCTGAGTTTCTTCTCACTGTGTCGGTGGGACTGACCTGTTTAAATTTAATTTTTCTTCATAATCTGCATACAGCATCTTCACAGTTGTACATAAACAAAGCCATGTTTTGGTGTTAAAGTTATTATTAATTATGTTGCTTTATTATAAAAGTTTATAAAGTTGGCAATTAAGAATTAAGTTCATCCCTTTTGTTCTTTTGGGGCTGGATTGTGGGAAGATTGACTCTGACCAATCCTTACTGCAAAGCCACCGTGATTGAATTATTTTGGGTCTCCATGTGCTTTTCTATTGGAGTTGTTTATAGGCAGTAGGAGAAGGGCAGTGAAGTAAAACTCTAGCCCTGTGGTTCTCACACTTATTTGTCATGCCCCCTCCTGTGTGTCTATAGTCCTTTAGCACCACCACCCCGTGTTTCCCTGTGATTTAAGATAAATGTTGGTGTAATCCTGAGAGATGAAGGCTTGCATCTGTGATAGGAGTAGTTTGTAGAAAATGAATGTGTGAAGGCCCTGTACTTTTTCCAAAGGTTTCCTCCCCCCCTTCCTGAAAAAGAGTTTGAAGGAATTAAGTACCCAGTTCCCATTGAAATTCCTTATCAAATAACAGGGTGGTTACAGAATTAGATAATGAAAAATTGTTGTATGATATATTTACTTATAGAGGGAAGGTATTTTATACCATCATTTTGTTCTTTGTAATGGGGCTGTGCGTTTGCTTCTGCAATGCTTGATGGGGTGGGGGGGAGAATGACAGTCAAATAGGTGCATAGTTCAGCTGTTTTCCTAGTAGTTTTGATCTCCCTTTAATGGATAAAGGGGCTCAGGCTTTTTATACTTGGGGGAAAGTAGAAACTTGGACCTTAAGACACATGGGCTCTGTGAAATACAGTTGAGAAAGCTGCAACCCTCCTGTAGCAATCAGGTTTCAGAGAGTTCTAATTTAAGTATGTGGCTTTACTAAAGGGATTGTTGCTTAATTATTATTTGTATTATGCTAATTCCCAAAGGCTCCATTTGGCATAAGGGCCTCATGCACGTGCAAGGTGCGGTACAAAAACATACAAAGATCTAGTCTCTACCCTGAAGTGACTTATAATCTAATCAACAGAGGTGACAAAGCAAAAATTCAAGGGACATGTTTTCATGTAAAAAGGGAGAGGTTGTGTGCGGATGTAACGCCGACAGACCCCGCTCATCAGCGGGCGGGATCGAACCGGGGACCTCTGCAGCTTAGTGCATGAGCCTCTTCCGCATGAGCTAAAAGCCAGTTGCCTCTTAGAGGTAAAAAATGAGTCTGCTCTACAGCCTTAGCTAAGTGGTCTCAGTGCCACTAGAGGGGACAGAACACCACCCAGGAGGGGTGTGGGTTACACTGGCATTCTAAGGGATGTTAGTTGATTTTTGCTCATCTCTTATTTTCTACTTCAAAGGGAAAAACAGATACTAAGATGTTAGTTACTGCTTTTCTAAAAGCACAGGTGCAACTAAGAAGGGTGAAGGTACTAGGGATTAGGCAGGGGCCAAAGAGGGAGTACATCTACACTGCAATTGAAAACTCATGGCTAGCCTGGGCTAGCTGACAGGGGCTTGTGGGGCTCAGGCTAAGGGGCTGTTTAACTGCAGTGCAGACAGCCAGGCTCCGGCTGATGCCTGGGCTCTAGGAACCCATGAGATGGGAGGGTCCCAGACAGGGACGGCTCCAGCGTTTTTGCCGCCCCGATCAGCGGCACTTCATCGGCAGGTCTTTTCCTCCCAGAGAGACTGAGGGATCCTCTGCTGAATTGCTGCCGAAGAGCCGGCCGTGCCGCCCCTTTCTGTTGGCCACCCCAAGCACCTGCTTGCTGCGCTGGTGCCTGGAGCCGGCCCTGGTCCCAAAGCTCAGGCTGAAGCCTGAGCTGAAATATCTAGACCACAATTAAACAGCCTCTGAAGCCTGAGCCCTGTGAGTCCAATTCAGCTGGCATGGGCCAGCTGCAGCTGTCTAATTGCAGAGTAGACATACCCCGAGAGGCCCACTCGGCAGGGGTTTAGGGAGAAGAGTCGAGTCGAGCTACCAGAGACTTGAAGGTAGAAGGGACAGAATCACCAAGAGATTGGGAGGGTGAAAAAGAGACAGAGTTTCTGACAGGGACGGTAAGAGGGGGATGTGGATTTGGATAGATATTTTAGACTGCCAGGAAAACAAGCTATATGAAAAGACCCCTTCAAACCTGTATAAGGAGCATGATTTGAATTTGGCTTGGGATCTGCTTGGATTGTGACAGCTCTGGTTGGCAGAACTGAGGTACTCCTAGAGGTAACAGGCAGAGTTGGTTGCAGTGTTTAATAAATTTGTTAGTCTCTAATGTGCCACAAGTACTCCTGTTCTTTTTGCAGATACAGACTCACACAGCTGCTACTCTGAAATCAGTGTTTCAACTGACTTTTTCGGTTAAGTAAAAAAGATGCAGTTTTGGCAGTTTCATGAAATCAGGTCAAAAATACAGAAGTTTCAAACTGATTTTTGTTGCCACTTTGGTTTCTGAAGACCAAAAATTGTGCATTCTTTCAAATTTTATTTTTTTTACCCTCTCAGTCTTTGTTTCCTTCCTCATTGCTTTTTCCTCTGGAAAAAGGAGGAAGAAGAGACTAGAAAATAGGGACAGTGTGTCTGAGAAAAAGTCTCTCCCTTTTCTACTTAATTTCCCACCTTTTTTTCCCAGGGCGAGAGAGGGAGGAGAATAGGGAAAGGTAAAACACACACAATTCTGTTTTCAAAAGCCAAAATGAAATTAAAATTTCAGATTTTTTGTCAAAATGTGAAGTTTTCTGTGAAATTAAATTGGGTTTTTCCATCCGCTCTGGGAACAGGAAAAAACCTCCAGCAGCATTAATGCTTGTTTCTGCTGTAGATTGTTAATCCATGTCGGATTAGAACTCCTTAAAATCAGGGATAAAGGCATTCTTTACATCATATTCTTTTTCAATTTCTATTAAGAGAATTTTTATTTAGTCCTTTTGTGGTTATTGAGTAAGACATTTCATCACCTCAGAAGTGCCTTTCATCCAGATACCATCTAAAAAGCTTTAAAAATCATTAAGATAACCTCACAGCCACATTGTTGGGTAGATGAACATTATTATATGGAGGGGGATGTTAAGTAAGTTGTAGGACAGGCAATAAGGAAAAGGGAGAACTGTAAGTCAGGGAATGAGTTGGATAAAAAAGTTAAGGATATAATGAGGTTTCTGCCATGCTTGAAATTCAAATTTTAACAGTGAGAGAGGTAAATATTAAATAAATGTTTTGGAAAGTTACTGACCAGGATGAGCAAACTGCATGGAATTGGATTCAGCCAGTCAACCAAATGCATTTATTTATCAGACGTACTGCAAATATTTCTCTTCTTCTTGCATATCTTCCTAGACATCTTTATCCTGTGCAGATGTTACTACAAGTTTTAACAGCTGAATTCACAGGTGGACAGATGTGTGCAAAGCACCTGCAAAAACTAAATAAAAACTAAAAATAATAGGATTTTAAAACTAATCATTAGAGGATTGCAGCGGTCATGTGTAAAGACACAGGCAACAACCAAAGCACCAACATTCTTATGAATTGCTCACATATTAAGATGCATTGGAGACGGGCACATAGAAATTCCTGTGTCCTGAACTCATGAGAAGATCATTGGAAACCTGAGCCAAAGTTTGCCATACACTAAAGCAGAGAAGCCCCAGCATGTGTAGATGCATAGCTCTAACCTGGTCTTTGTCTCTAACTATCTCTTATTGCCTTCCTCCTTGCCAACAATGCCAGACTTGATGCCGCTTTCATTTCTGTCTCCTACTTCAATCTTGGTGCCTTCCTCCTTGCAACCCCCTATGTATTGGGAATGTCCGCCCGGTCTGCCACCCCCCTCTCCAGTCAAAGCCACCTGAAAGGACAACCAGACTGTGAGAAATAAAAAGTTATCTAAAACAACTTCTTCCTCTAGGTCTTCCTCCATCTGTCGTCTACACTATGGGCTCATGCTCAGATGGCGGATTCTTGGCTGTCTCTACCCGGTGTAATTTAGCAATGCCTCTAGGCTACACTAAATTATGCAGGTTTGTAACAGCCCCTTAGGGGCATTACACATGCTGGGGATCGCAGAGTACAGTGTACTCCAGCTACATTTGCATGTAAAACTTTGTATGAATTCTGCATAAGAGGATTTGGCTCAAGTGATAGAGGCCTATGTTTTGAGATTATGGGTCTAGCAGAGGTGGTGCATGGGCGGACATGTGGAGTAGAGCACCCCCCCCCCCCCCCCCAGCAGACCAATCTGGGGGGGGGGGGAATAAGAGGGGTTCCCTTCTCCCACTCCATCCCCTCTCCCGGCCAGCTGGCTCGGGCAGGCCAGCTGCTTCTCTTGCTGGCTGCTCTGGAGCAGCCAACTTCAGCCACATGAGAAGTGGCTCCCTTCCACTCACTGGCCAGCCCACCTGCCAGGGAGAGTAGCCGAACATGCCAAGGGTGGGAGAAAGAGGCACAGTGGGAGAAAGACAGAGCCTGCCCCCCCGCAGGTAACATGGGGCACGGAAAGTACAACAGCCCAGGCTGGGTACAGGGAGAGGGGGGCTGTCGCTGGGCAGAGACGACATGTGGGGCGGTGACATGTCCTCCCCTTTTGAGATTGTTCCCCCCCGCCCGTTCGGGGAGGCACGAGTCGTCTATGGCCTAGGTCTAGAACTGAGTTTTCTGTAATAATTGTCTCATTTGCAGCACATGAATTCATTACAAACCCACAGGGGCTTTATCCACCTTCATACTTCTGTTGGCTCATTTATTTTTCAGACAGCTACCTCATGTTCAGAGGGGAACAGAGAATCTGAGCGAGGAAGCTGCCAGAACACATGTGGCGTGTTCACAGTGATACGCTCTTCAAACTCTTGTAACTTGTTATAGTAGATAATGAATTATGCTGCTTTGTGGTTACAAGAGTGATGTAACTCAGTAAATTATTAATGACCCTTTTCAGATGACTTTGTTTCTAAATATGTTGCAGAGCCTATATGTTGGAGACCAACACGGTGTATTTGCAGCAACAGAGCACCCCACTGCAAAGTACTAATATCTTTCCACCTCTGCTATTGGAAAAACCAACATGTTCAACTTGAAAACGGAGCAGGCTTTAGCATGAAGTGCTCAGAGTAAGATCAGGACAAAGGTGACCTTTGAGATCATCCTTCTTTTCAGACACAAAGGAGACCAACTGTGAGAGACTAATTGCTCATCACAGATGACTCCCTTCCATTTAAATTCTTTTGAAAAGGATGCCTTTCAGTCAGGGCCGGCTCCAGCGTTTTTGCTGCCCCAAGCGGCAGGGGAAAAAAAAAGCCACAATTGGCGTCACTTCAGCGGCAGCTGTACCGCCGCCGCTTCATTCTTCGGTGGCAGGTCCTTTCCTCCCAGAGGGACTGAGGGACCCACTGCCGAAGAGCCGGATGTGCCGCCCCAAGCGCCTGCTTGCTGTGCCGGTGCCTGGAGCTGGCCCTGTTTTCAGTAAAAGATGGACTTGGAAGGGACACTGATTAGTGACACAGCTCAAAGCCTAACATGGGCTGGCTGCTGCTGGACTTTTGGTTTTGGGGTCAGTAGAAGTTAAAGGTGAACTGCAAAGCAAAAAATTAAAGGTGAGGCACAGAGTTTACTGCCAAAACATCCCCTCTAACCTGGCAGTTAGAATCTTTTTTTTTTTTTTTTTAAATGGAAACTTTGTGATATTTGCTGGTTTACTGAGGCTGTCTGCAGAATACACTACCTGAAATCTCACTGTAAACCATACAATCCATGGAATTTGTGTTGTGACAGAATGATGCAAGCAGATATCATCAATGACCTAGGAAGAACAGTGGTCACTATTAAGAATTCAACTTCTGCCAAAAGATGTAAGAGTAGGTAGAGTTCATCTTTCTTCTGTGCTTAGAATAAGAAATAGCCCAACTATCACAGTTTGGTAAGTGAAGGCAAATGCTTAATGATGACCACTGTACCTACAGGATTTCAAAGTTGTTTTTGTTTTAAAATGTTAGTTATGTATTCAGAGCCTACCCCTGCTTTCATTTTTATCCATAATACCCAATACCAATATTTTCAGAGACCGATATCATCTAGTACACAGGAAACTGGTTTTTTGCTCCTTCGTATTATGGAATAAATATGGCACTGGCAAAAATTATAGAGGAGTCAATGCTCTTATGCAAACTCGCAGAAAAATGCAATGTTTATAAATATTGCTGTACCTTTGTGCAACAGGAGGAGGAAATACTAAAGAAAACACATTACTTAAACCCCCTTCACACATGCACTAACAAGACAAAATCCTCATATGCAGTATGTAACAAAGCATTGTGCAACCTCACTTTCTGCTCCTCATGCTGGCCAACAACTGACATTTGTACCACTAGAAAAAAGAATGAGGAGTACTTGTGGCACCTTAGAGCCTAACAAATTTATTTGAGCATAAGCTTTTGTGGGCTACAGCCCATTTCATCAGATGCATGCAGTGGAAGATACAGTAGGAAAATTTTATATATATATATATATATATATATATATATATATATACACACACACACACACACACACACACAGAGAGAACATGAAAAAATGGGTGTTGCCATACCAACTGTAACAAGGGTAATTAATTAAGATGAGCGATTATCAGCAGAAGAAAAAAAACCTTTGTAGTGATAATCAGGATGTCATAATGTCATTACACAATGTAAAACTGTTTTCCCAATGCTAATATTTCCCCCCTACTCTTACTCGCACCTTCTTGTCAACGGTTGGAAAGGGGCCATCCTGATTATCCCTACAGACCTTTTTTTCCTCTTCTGCTAATAACTCAACTAATAGCTCACCTTAATTAATTACCCTCATTACAGTTGGTATGGCAACACCCATTTTTTCATGTTCTCTGTGTGTGTGTGTGTGTATTATATATAAAAACAAAATTTTCCATTGCATGCATTCAATGAAGTGGGTTTTAGCCATGAAAGCTTATGCTCAAATAAATGCGTTAGTCTCTAAGGGCTTGTCTATACTTACGCGCTGGTTTGGGGGTAGGCAATCTAACTTCTGGGTTCAATTTATCATGTCTTGTCTGGACGCGATAAATTGAACCCAGAAGTGCTCTCTGCCGACTCTGGTAATTCTGCTTGGCGCAAGGAGTATGCGGAGTCGACGGGGGGAGCCTGCCTGCCGTGTCTGGACCGCAATAAGTTCGAACTAAGGTACGTCGACTTCAGCTATGTTATTCACGTAGCTGAAGTTGCATACCTTAGTTCGAATTGGGGGGTTAGTGTAGACCAGGCCTAAGGTGCCATAAGTACTCCTCATTCTTTTTGCTGATACAGACTAACACAGCTACCACTCTGAAACCTTGTACCACTAGGGATCTCTTCCCCTTGCAGCAGAGGCTGCATCATTGATATAGCAAGAACTACTCTTACAACTGTCTCACACAACCAAATCCCTTCCCCTGCCCTGAGAATTTTGGAACTATCGTGTTCTCGGAAACTGCTTTAAGCCTAGTTCAGCATTCCCAAACAGTAGTAGTAGTTCCTCTATGCTCTCAAACTGCACCATCTCCACAGCCGCCTAGCCCTAATGTAGTCACAGAGCTTGCTCTAGCTGAGGCTTAACGTCACAGAAATTATTTTAACTAGACAGGATGCAATTGTGCTCCAGTCTTCCAAAAGGGAACACGGAGACACTCAATTTACAGACATCAAAGAGAGCATAGTAATTGTGTTTGGCAACTGTTCCAAAGCAAATAGACTGCCGCTGCACGCAATCAAAATGAAATGACAAAGCCATTGGTTCCCGGGGAGGGGAAATTCATTTCAGACTGTTTTTGTCATCCTTGTTAGTCCAGATGTTTTCTTTGTAGTTCTCTGCTGGACTTGCAATTAGGTAATGTTGATTAAAAACCCCCATTCTTAGTACGTGAAAGTCCTATTTCTCCTACTTGTTTTAGGCAAGCTCCATAGTCATTCCTGTGGATTTATGCATCTACTTCTACTATTCTCAGTTGAAAACTGGTGTTATTGATCTGGTTCCAAATGACTAAAGGAGAACACTGACCCCATCCGTCTGCCTGACTTGTAGTGGGCTTACGGAAGGAAGAAGAAAGGGCATTCATCATGCGGGATGGCAGTCAGCAATGGAACAATATCAGTATTCAGAAAAACACACCTTGTTTTCCTTTTCTATCTTCTCCCAGGTGCTAGTTTCTGCAAACTGGAACTCAACTCATGAAGTTTGGCCCTAGAGCCAAAGTTCAGAGCCAGAATATCAGTTCAAAACCATTTCTCGTGAGAGAAAACACTGTACCGCTGCAATCACAATTTAGGGGGACTTTTGGGGAGGGGGAAAAAGCATAGCACACATTTTTTTTTCACAAAAGGTCAGCGAGGTGCAGAAATAGCTCCAGTGAATCCTGACGTTATCGCCTTGTCTAGATCAGAGGTGGGCAAACTGCAGCCCACGGCTGACCATCCTGCCTGGCCCCTGAGCTCCTGGCCCAGGAGGCTAGCCCTCAGCTCCTCTCCTACTGTCCCCCCCTCCCCTGCAGCCTTGGCTCTCTCGCTCTGCCGGCACAATGCTCTGGGCAGCAGGGCTGTTAGCTCCTGGGGCAGCGCTCGGCCTGATCCTGTGCTGGGTGGTGGCTGTAGCACCACCAGTGCTCCAGGGAGCAGTGGGGGTTAGATAGAGGGCCTAGGAGTTTGGGGTGGTGGTTGGGGGGGGGGGGGTAGATGATCAGGGTGAATGGGGGCAGGAGTCCCAGGGGGACAGTCAGGAATGAGAGGAGGGGTTGGATGGGGCAGCAGGGGTCTGGGGGGGGAGGGGTAGATAAGAGGTGGGGGCCAGGCCACGACCCCCCTCCCCAACCGGCCCTCCATTCAATTTATGAAACCTGATGCGGCCCTCAGGCCAAAAAGTTTGCCCACCCCAATCTAAATGAACAGTTAGTGGGTGATGTGTAAATCTACAGCATAGTGCAGGGTCTGGTGTGTGGACCCTGTTCCCAGGCATTAAAAGTTCTCTGGGGCATTTTAATCTACTCTGCTTTGACGTGGGGTTAGATCAAAATGCCCTTGGGAACTTTTAGTGCACAGTAGCAGGTCCGTGCAGACAGACAGTATGAGACAAGCTCGTACCTGCAGGTGCACATCCCAGCTCACCGTGCACCATCTGGTAGGCTAGACAAGCTGTAAGTGAACTCTGCCTAACTCTAGGGTCACTGAAACATCTGCTTGCTGCTCACAAACCTCAAGAACTTCAGTGCAGAATGAAAGCACCCAAGATATTGCACTGTCCACCATTCAACACCCCCTCTCCCCCCACATTTTGCTGATGGATTTGGCATCCATTAGAATTCAAAATAAAGCAAGAAAGAGGGAGTTTGAATTGCAGCAAAACACCCAAAGTCACACCTACCCTCCTATGTGCACAACCACTGCTCGAATTGGCTGTGTCAACATGAAAGGACTGATGGACTGACCAAGTCCAGGCAGTGATGGGGCCAGTGTAATTATTATGGCTGCTCAGGGCTGTGGTACACCAAACCTCTTAAGGTACAGTAGTACAGCAGATGAACCATGGCTTGGAGGCACGGGTTGAAGGAACTTCAGCTGCTAAGCCCTGGCCAGGTCCAAGTAACCATTCAGATTCGTGGCTAAAGTGAAGGGATCTTTTACTAGGGCTGGCAGAAAGGAAAGGTTGCAAATACCTTAGATCTGCTGGCTTAACCAGTTACACTTCAGGGTTGCACACAGTGAATTATAGACTATCAGGGTTGGAAGGGACCTCAGGTCATCTAGTCCAACCCCCTGCTCAAAGCAGGACCCATCCCCAGATTCCTAAGTGGCCCCCTCAAGGATTGAACTCACAACCCTGGGTTTAGTAGCCCAATGCTCACGTTACTAAGCGATCCGTCCCCCTCAGCTATCCAATAAAAGGTTAGATTTCCCCACATCTAGTGTCTAGGGTACCCTCTCCAGCCAGACCTCTAATAAAGGCAAATAGGAATATGTCGGTGTGTGGCGCCGTTTCCCCCACCCCCACCCCACACACACAGTTGAGGGACATTGGGTCACCATTGGTGCAACAGCACCTCCTGCACAGCTCGCTAGAGCAGCTGCTCCAATCACAGTGGTAGCTAGGCTATAAGTACCCCACCCACAGGCCCAAGCTGCATACAGTTATCTATTACCAGGGCAGTAGCCTGTTCTCTTGGATGCGAGCACACTGATTATTTCCTAGATTAATTCACAGTGTCTAAGGGTATGTCTACACTACGAAATTAGGTCGAATTTATAGAAGCCGGTTTTATAGATATCGGTTTTATACAGTCGCTTGTGTGTGTCCCCACATAAAATGCTCTAAGTGCATGAAGCCGGCGGACCGCGTCCACAGTACCGAGGCTAGCATCGACTTCCGGAGTGTTGCACTGTGGGTAGCTGTCCTACAGTTCCTGCAGTCTCCGCCGCCCATTGGAATTCTGGGTTGAGATCCCAATGCCTGATGATACAAAACAGTGTCACGGGGGGTTCTGGGTACATGCCATCAGGCCCCTCCCCCTCCGTCAGAGCAACGGCAGACAATTGATTCATGCCTTTTTACCTGGGTTACCTGTGCAGACAACATACCACAGCAAGCATGGAGCCCGCTCAGCTCAGCTCAGCGGCACCATTTGTCATCTGGGTGCCGGTAGACATGGTACTGCATTGCTACACAGCAGCAGCTAATTGCCTTTTGGCAGTAGATGGTGTATTACGACTGGTATGCGTCGTCGTCATACTCCAGTTCAATCATAGGCACCTGAGCAGACATGCTTTGTCTCCTGGAGACTCAGTCCTGCCAGCAGTCCTATTGAACCGTCTTGATGACGATGGCTAGCAGTCGTAGTACAGTATCTTCTGCCAAGCACCCAGAAGATGCCGAGGGCTATTAGTCATGCTGCACCATCTGCTGCCAGCTTAAGATGTAAAAAATAGATGGACCAGATTTGTTCTGTATTCATTTGCTTCCCCCTCCCTCCGTGGTCACCTGTGCTCTCCATACTGGGCAAACAGGAAATGAAATTCAAAAGTTCGCAGGGCTTTTCCTGTCTACCTGGTCAGTGCATCTGAGTTGAGAGTGTTGTCCAGAGCGGTCATAAGGAAGCACTGTGGCATAGCTCCCAGAGGCCAATATCATCAAATTCCGTCCACACTACCCCAACTCCGACCCGCAAAGGCCGATTTTAGCGCTAATCCCCTCGTTGGACGTGGAGTAAAGAAACTGATTTAAAGGGCCCTTTAAGTCGAAAGAAAGGGCTTCGTCGTGTGGACATGTCCAGGCTTAATTCGATTTAACCCTGCTAAAGTTGACCTAAACTCGTAGTGTAGACCAGGGCTCAGACACTTTGGCTGCAATAGCCTTCTTCAGGGCTCCTGTCCCTTTAAGAGTCTGGTCTAATTGTTGTGCCCTTGGAGTTCCCTTCAGTCCATGCTCTGCTCAGCTACGTGGCTGCAGGTCTCCACGCCAGTCTCATTCCATGCTGCTTCTCCAAGTTTTGCAGTGACCTGAACCTGAAGCCAGTCACAGTCTGCTCTGCCAATGGTTCTCTAGCTCCTACTGCAGCTTGCTCTCCTGCTCAGCTTCCAGCTTGCCTGCTCTGCTCTTAACTCATGTTGCAGCCAGGACTTACAGAGAAAGGTTCTTCGTGAGGCAGGGTGTTTCTGTTTCCTCTCCCCATTAGCCTGGGGAGAAGGGGGTATGTACCTGGGTGGCCACTCTGGCAGGTCATGGGAGAGAAGGGAGCAATGGGAATGGTAGTTTCCCACTTAATAGATTCAGTCATACCTGTTTGGGGGTCAGAACCCTAGGGGACTCACCACAGAGGTGCAGCTCACCTATGGGCTGCAAGAACCACAGCATGTTGGAAGTGGTGGAGTCCCCAAGGGGCAGGCATGACAGGGAACCTCACAGGGCACAGAGAGAATGCACAACTCTCACTAACATGAATTGCTACTTTCTGGCAGGCCCCTTAGCAAATCAAAACCACAAGGAAGGAAAAGATAACTAGGGGTAACCATCCTTGGTAGGAATCTAAGTCACAAACTGTGGAAGGGAGCGGGAAGAAAGGAAGGGATGGAGGCTAAGTTGGTTGTGGACAAATGCCAGCTAGAGCAGCTGTTGAATAGCGCCACTCAGCCTAAAGGAGGGCTAGGGGAAGATTGCATGTGTAGCCCAGCTGGCAGGTTTCAAAGCGGTGCCAGGAGTGGAACAAGGTAAGTGACCTTAGGTGCACTTAGTGGTGACAGAGGCAGCCTGCTTCTGTCCAGAGCCACCTTTTATAGCAACACCAGGTGGCACTCCAGTTGCCTCTAAAAGGTGTTGGCATTGACCATCTGGATCACTAGTTCCACTTGAACCCCCCCAGCATTGGCACCCAACCAGACTAAAAATCAGGAAGGAGACTAATTTCTGCCCCTGAAGTTCAGAAGCAAAATGAGGTTCCAGCACCCTTTCGTTCCTGGGGCAGGTGCCCATTAGCATTCACCTCTGCCTCTGAGGAGGGTGATGCTAGGCAGCGAAGAGGCCATCTTCCCTGTGAACTTACCCCACAGAACACGAACACAAGCACAGGCGACTTTAACGCTGAAGTGAGGTATCCATGCTGGGGCATTCTTATTTCTTCATAGCTCAACACCACATACTTGATTCCCCCCGACTTTACAAAAAGGAAAAATTCTGGCACTTTAATATTTACAGCAACTGCAGAACTCATAGAAGTTTTGCCTAGTCAGGCTCCATACCGCTTCCTTTCATCTCAGGCTATGAATACCTGCAGCATGAAACAAACTGCAACAAACTGCTTAATAGCCTGTATCATCACTTCAAGCATGACAAATGTCAGCCCAGCTACAATTCCATTAGTGTGCAAGGAGATTATATTTATCTGTATCTATTTAAAAATCACTAATCCAAAGGTGATGGTTTCATCTCGATACTTCATATTTTCAGGACATCATAAAGCATATTTAATATTCTTATTTTTCAATATAGCTCAGTTGGAGGATGAATTAGAGTTCTACGCTTTGAGATCACAGCCCAACATAATACACTTCTACCTCAATATAACACGACCCGATATAACACAGTAAAACAATAAAGCAGTGCTCCGGGGGGGGGGAAGGGGGGGGGCTGCGCACTCCGGTGAATCAAAGCAAGTTCAATATAATGCGGTAAGATTTTTTTGGTTCCCAAGGATAGCGTTATATCGAGGTAGGGAAAAGGAGAAATAAATCAGTGAAGGTCAGCAGAAAGGGGAAATATTGCTTATGAAAGTAAGTATCCTCTTCTTAAGAGCACTAGCACTAGAAGAAAAATAAATTAACACTGGAGATAACATTTAGATATTAAAAACAAGGCAAGAAACAGCTGTATATCTAGTGTTGATTCCTGATGTGTAAAACCAAAATTATTATCCACCTTAGGGAGGTGGGAGAAACACTCCCTTTGCTCAGTCTTATGGGAAGAAAGAATCCCGTTTACTTTCCCAATGTTTCCTGCTTCTATCAGTTATTTGTATATCGTCATGTACCCTACATGAGACATGTCAGCAAACAACTCAGCTACCCAATGTTTCTGAATAAGCAAGTCCAATATCAGCGCTGAAAGAATACATTTCTGCCTGTAGGCAACTGTGGGTAAGGCAGCACTATTTGCCTTTTTGATTCACTAGTAATTCTCAAAAGAATTCTCACCAGAAAAGCAAAATTCCATTATTTGTTGCAGATTATATGAGGTTTCCCAATGGTGATAGTCACTTAACAGTGTCTACCCTCTACTTCTTCACCCACAGGCACACACCTTACCCATTGCCACAACTATTGTGCACCATAGACCACACGCCAAAACCTTAACTCTACCCTCTAGGGATATCAGTCTTCCAGCATCTCCTTACCAAACTATCCCCTACGAACACAGCAGATTACCTCTCAATCTTTCCTTCTTCACATGGCCTTCTCTCAACTACTCTCAGTTGTGGATGTTTGGTGAGTTCTCTGTTAGTATTTTCATTGTCTAGGCAACACAGGTAAAAACAGCAACATATGGTTTTACTACTCTAAAGTTAGACAGACGTTGTTACTTAGATACTATGGCAATAGGCAAAATAGAAAAAATGATAAATGAGTGAATAGACACATAGAAAAGATTAACAGAAAGATCAGTACAAGTTTTATGGGGGAATTTGTATCCATGCACAGCAGAAAAGTTTGTCAAATCATGGTATGTTGTATGATGCTTCTCGCTATTAATGTTAACTATTGTTGTTGATTTTCCTATTCATTAATTATGAAACACACAAGCCAGATTGCAGACCCTTCGAACTCATTCAGTGTATAATTCAGCTGCATTTCACAGATTTATCCATAAAGAGTCAGCAGGGTCTGGGAGGCAGGAACTGTGGAGGGCCACTTTTGGGGGCCCCACAGGCCCAGAGTGGCCTGGGGGGATTAGTGGGGGGCCAGGAGCAGGCTGCTCCACTTCCCCTCGCCCCGGCCCCAGCTCGGGGGAGGGGGATTGGTGAGAGCCAGAGACGGTCCTTTCCCCAACCCAAGTGACATGGCTGGGACCAGGACAAGGGAAGCAGAGTGGGCTGGAACCACGTCGCTGTGCTTCCCACCGCCGGTGAGTGCGGGGGTCACTGGGGGAAGAGGTGGAATGAGGGCAGGCTGGGGGAAGGGTAAGAGCAGGGCAGAGGGAGTTGTCCGGGGCCCCACACCTCCTAGGGATGGCCCTGCCCCTTGCAGTGGGGGGCGGAGTGGGGGACCGGCCAAGGGATAGGACTGGTCACCAGGGCTGGTACTGCCACGTATGCAACATGCAGGTGCCTAGGGCACCATGAAATTTGGGGCAATTCGGTGTCCCAAATTTCATGGTGCCCTACACAGCATATGTAGCTGTGTATGCCTAAGGACAGCCCTGAGAGTCAGTCAAACTGGAGGGTTGGCTCAGGTTTTCTAAAATTCTGCCATCAGTGCCAAAAATGAATGCAACCAACTGTTGAAGGCTAGTTAGTTTTGCTGCAGCTTCCAGTCTTTCTTTAAAAGACATTAAAAAATGACAGGGAGCACAACCCTTGCAGATAGGTCTTGAAGTCTTCCAGGTTGGCAGAGGACATGAGGGACAGTTTGCAGAACAAGAATATGGTGTCCATTCACCTGCCACCTGGAAGTTAAATGTAACATGCCACCAGAATGTGAAGATGGAAATAATTCCTGGCACTCAACTGCCATTTCTTTTTGAAAGTGTATTTAAATCCTATTTGTACTCAAGACTTGTCAAGGAATTTCTCATTCATGTGGTTGGGGGAGGAAGAGATCTGGTCCTTCTAGTAGTTTATAAAAAGTGTCATGTACTTGTACATTGTATAAATAATTGTTAAAAGGGATTTACTCACAGATGTTTAACATAATACATTGAATTTAATGATCATCAATAAGATTGAGAAATTAATTCATAAAAGGCCAGAAAATCCAGAATCACGGATTCCCAAATCAGCCATGGGAATAACTCAGGTCCCTTGTACATACAAAATAGAAGAGGGCTGATTCAGATGCCAACAAGGTTAGAATTCACGATTTAATTTTTTATCTGAATTTAGATCTAGCATCTGAACCAAAATGAGAGAATGGAATCTCACCTCTTCTCTCTGCTAAAAGGAGCCACGCTGGTTTTGTTTGAGGGCATGGGCGGAAGCCTATTAGCCAGGAAAGGAGTCCAGTCAGGCTCAGGAGCCTACTAGTACCCGTTATATCAGGAGTCGGCAACGTTTGGCACGCGGCTCACCAGGGTAAGCACCCTGGCGGGCCGGGCCAGTTTATTTACCTGCTGACGCGGCAGGTTCGGCTGATCGCGGCCCCCACTGACCGCGGTTCGCCATCCCGGGCCAATGGGGGAGGCGGGAAGCCGCGGCCAGCACATCGCTCGCCCGCGCCGCTTCTCGCCGCCCCCATTGGCCCAGGACTCATCTCTCGCGCATATTGGAGTCGCTGTGTGGGCTACTTCAGACCCAGGGCATTGGGAGACACAGGACTCAAGCTCCACAGAGACCCATTGTGGATAGGGAGCTTTTCTGCAGGAGCCTACCAACCGTTCTAGGGCTCCATAGGTTGATAACCCACTACCCCACAGTCCTCTACCCTTCCTGAGGATCAGCCAGGCCAGCAAGGAGCTCCTCTCTGCGGAGGAAAGAGTTTGGAAGACAGTGACACATAACCAAATTATCTCATAGACCCCTCCATACAACCATTCAGCACCTAATCAGGTGCTAAGGATAGAATACTGTGTTTTTCAGCAGTGTTCAACCCAGAGTCATGGAAGGTTAGACTATCTTTACAGCTTTGCTCTACAGTCAAAGAAATCGCCCCATGCAAGCAGCTGAATCCATTAAGCAGGGTCAATGCTACACAGTGAAAAATTAAAGAAAACATGAAGTATGCAATTATGTGAGTCATACACAGCAAGTGCCCTTTGCTCCAATTCCTACAGTAACATACCAGACATTTGACCTCAACTTTGCTATATTATGAGCAAAGCAACCACTGTGAATAGAATCCTTTTTAGCTATCTGTGCAGCTTTCATTGGGGGACAGTGTAGTCTCCCTAGTACTCACACAAAACACCCTTTATTACTATGTGAACAGAAGATTTATAGGACTCCAGGGAAAAATGTGCTGATCTCACTCAATTCAAAAAGAGTAGGAGGGCATAGTCTTGATGGAGAAGTCAAGTCTATAATTTAGTATACTTTTAAGAGAAGGGAGGGCCCTCTTCTAACACATTTAGACAATGAGACAAAGGGAAGGAAAGAAAATGATCAGTTAATGAAAGAAGAAAGATGCTTGCTCACAGTAGCAGCAAGTTTGTTGGCTTATAAATATAAAATCCTTATTCAATAAGAAGACTAGCAGAGAGGTTGCTGAAGTTGTTTTTGTTGTTGGCTTTTTTGTTTGTTTAATTGGAGGCTGGAGATTACATAAATATCATCCAGTTGAGCTAGAATCCACTATTGGGATTTCTAGGAGATTAGCAGAAAGTGCTATCAGAGAAAAAAAAGAGACCAGATCTCTTTTTTTTGCCAAGAGTTTTTTCCATGGATTTGAAAGAGAGAGACACCCACACTTCTGGCCCAGTAAGCTGCGTATGGAAATTCATATTCCCAGTGCTGATACTGTGTTCCTGTGACCCAGTGGCTTTGTATTCATCACTGGCATATACTTAATTTATTTACAGACTGCATACTCAGAGCAAGTAAAATAAACCAGATCAGTGAGCAGCGTATGTGAACACAGACCATTAGCACTAGCTAGAGCCAAAACCAATGCTCTAAGTCACCCACATGGCCCTCATGAAGTTGGCTGGCAGCATTCTGTAATGAAAAATGGGCGGGGGCGATTATTGTTGGTTCAAATTCACACACCAGCCAGCTGCCTCTCTCTCAGGTCACACAGGTAAAGATGCACAGAGGACGAGGAGTGGGGAGGAAAGAGAAGGTCTGGGTACATTGAGAAGGATCAGACTTTTTAGCAAGTATTAAAATGACATCACAAGTCAGAGGTAAGGGCGAGAGAACCATGAATGGATTCCACAGCCTAGCTAGAGAAGGAGAAGGGTTGCTGCAGTCCCCACCACACAACCTAAGGTCAGGATCATGGCTACCAGGTCACAGCCAGGAGCATAGAACATACATACACCCCTGGTAGCCACATATTGCAACTTCTCAGCCCCCTTCTCTATCTAGTTAGTGTCTTCTACCATGCCCATCACTGCTGTATCTGAGCATACATATCCATGGTGGAGGGTTCTAGGAAGTCTGATGCATAACAAAGAGGAATGGGGAACCTCCAACTTACAGTGTGCAATTGGGTAGTGGAGCCCCTAGGGCAGGGTGGCATAGGATAGGATAGACATTTTATATGGTTAAGGGGAAAGGGATTGAGAGATAGAAACCAATACGCAGGGTTTCAGAAAAAGATGAACTCTTCCAAAATGCCTCTGACCAGTCACCCCCTCCCTATATGTTAGGGGTGAGGGGTGGGATTTCCTTCTGGCCATTGTAATTGGGTAAGTGACGTTTTGGAGTACAAGGCTGGAAGGTTCACTTATCTTAATTAAAAAAGATTTTTGAAAGAGAATGACCATCTTCCTCTCCCTGCACATACTAAGGATTGGCAATTGCTCCCACCTCTGACAAGAGATCTTGGGGCAGTTTCTGCTCTGTGCTACACACTAACTGGAGCCACTTCCAGACTCCCAATTCTGAGGGCTAGCCCTCGCAATGAAGAGCTCCACCAGATTGCTGTAAATTGTGCCACAGGCTAGATTCTATGTCAATGGTGGAGCAGAGCTGCACCATGCCCACTCTCCACCCTGGAAGCAGAGAGTGGGAGCAGAGGCACAGGGTCCAGCAGCACCACAGGGTACATCAGCACTGCACACTCCTTATGGTGACATGTAGCGTACACACACAGCATGCCCCCCTCCCCAGCAAGGGTATAAATAGCAGTGTAGGCACTGTTTCGACCAGTAAAGATACAGCTGACTCCTTACAGTATGTAGCCTACACAGCTTTCTACATGCCCAAGCAGTGCCTCCCCTGTCTATTTTCAGCAGTGTAGTGTCCTGTGGTCTCCCCACTGCCTGAGCCTTTTACTGTAACGTGTAGCTACATATACCCATCAGTGGTGTGCAGACTCAACAACAGTTCCTCTATGCCAGGGGAATTTGTGGCTGGATTACAACTCCTTTGTGTTGCCTAAGTGGCACAACATAGTTGTAACTGATCTTAAAAATTTGCTCCATAAGTCCTTGATTATTTCTGTGTACAAACAAACAAAACCTTCCTTAAGATGCATAGAGTACTTAACACCATTAACTAGTACCTGAGCAAGAATTAACATGTTAGAAATAGAGAGAGCGCGCACACAAGTTGAAAGCCAGGAATTTCAAAGCTAAGCTTCAAGTTAAAAGTTAATTGCAACACCTTATTGAACCCCTTGTCCTCTTCTGAATGGGGGAAAAAAAACTTTTGCCATGTTCAATTTCTTCCCTCTCTGCGCTCTGGACTGTTGTAACTTCTTCAAAAAGAAAAATCCCCAAACAAGATCTGACAAGACATTCTTCTACCTTTTCCCTTGGTGCTTCCCCGCCCCTTCACTGAATCAGAGATCTCACATCTTCTCTTTCTTCCTGTAACCCCTCCACCTGCCACTGAAACCTCATTCCATCCCCCCCGTTCTCACCCTCCTAACTTCTCCCTCTCCTGTTTTATTCTCTTCACAATACAAGCATGCTTTAGTCTCTCCCATCTAAGATGACCCATCATTGATCCCATTTACCTTTCCTATCACAACCCTGCCGCCCTTCACCTCTAAGCTCACTGAACATTCCTATCCGCAAACAGAGTCTGGAGTTCCTTTCCTCCAATTACATCCTAGACCAGGGGTCGGCAACCTCTGGCATGCGGCTCGCCAGGGTAAGCACCCTGGCGGGCCAGGCCAGTTTGTTTACCTGCCGCGCCCACGTCCACAGGTTCGGCCGATCGCGGCTCCCACTGGCCGCAGTTTGCCGCTCCAGGCCAATGGGGGCAGTGGGAAGTCGCGGCCAGCACGTCCCTTGGCCCATACCGCTTCCCACCACCCCCATTGGCCTGGAGCGGTGAACCGCGGCCAGTGGGAGCCACGATCGGCCGAACCTGCGGACGTGGGTGCGGCAGGTAAACAAACTGACCCGGCCCACCAGGGTGCTTACTCTAGTGAGCCGTCTGCCAGAGGTTGCCGACCTCTGTCCTAGACCTTTGCTGATCTGGCTGCCACCTACTTTATTCTACTGAAGCAGTTCTCAGGGGTCCCAACCCCATTGGACTTGCTGGGACCTGTGGCTGAAGCTGAAGCCTGAGCCCCGCCCCCTGCTCCCCAGGCTCTGGCCCTCTCCTGGGGGTCATGTAGTAACTTGGGGTCACAGTGCAATGAAGTTTTAAAACCCTGCTCTACTGAAACGGCTCAAAAAGTCTCTTCCTGGATAAATCTCAGAACCATCTTCCTCCACCTCAACCTGCTGGTTGACTGTTTCAAAGCCAGCCATGCTCTACTTGAAAAAAATCTTGTTCTCCCTTGCCTTTTGTGACTGTCTTCTGCTGGGTCTTCTCCTACCTCTCTAGGATCCTCTGAAGGAGCAATTATTCATCCTCACCCTAGCTGTCTATGGAGATTGTGCATCATCCCTGGCCCTCACTTCTGCATTATCTCTGTGTTTGACTGAGATCATACAAAGTTTGAGCCAACATTTTCACACTGATGGCTCACAAATCTTTTCTCCGCTCTGGATCTGCCTCTTTCTATCCAAATTAGAATCTCAGCCTCTCTTTCTGACATTTCTTTGTGGATGCTCCGATGTCAATCCAATCCAAGCTCAGCCTGGCCAAGACTGAGCTGTTGATTTCTCCCATCTCTCAGTCACTGTAGACATCACGGTCACTCAGGCCCATAACCAGAGCATCATCTTAGACTCAGCCCTCTCCCTATGCCCACACATCCAGGCTCTGTTTAAATCTTGCCACTTCTTCCTATACCAGATCTGGCCTTTCCTCCGTCCACACATCTAAAACTCATCCACATCCTCATTCTCTTGCATCTCAATTACCGAGTCATGTCCTCCCTTCTAATTCTGTTCGAAAAATTTGCCTGGCTTGTTGTTTCCACCATGTCACCCCACTTCTTTGTATCCAGCCACAGGATCACGATTTTCCATAACACCAAACACAAACCCCCTTATTTTCACTTTTAAGCCACGAAGGGCCTTAGCCTCGTCTTATTTATCTTTTAGATGGTACCGAGCCATTGTCCCCCACCCTCCATTCCAGCAACAAGGCCAGCCTCCATTGGTCAAAATGTTCCAAACACATCTTAGCACGTTCTCCCCACCCCGAATCATGGACATAGCGCCCCATAAAAATTTGCATTTTCCTCCTTCAGATATCACCTTAAAATCCATCTCTGATGGGATGTCTTAAAAAAAATAAATAAAAAATAAATCTCTTGAGAATGACCAGGTAATTAGTGTTCTGTGACCACAGTTTATTACACTTAAAATGATCTCATTATTGTAGGATACGGGGAGGGATGCAATGATGGGGATAGAAGTGAAGCCCTATTCCCAGCATTGGGAGATGGGGATACATACTTCGAACTCCTGGGTGCTGGCGATGGGGCAACAGACCGTGGTTCACTGCAGGGCATGCGCCGCAGCTCAAGCCCAGCCACAGGAGAAGAGGGCTGCAGCGGCGGGAGAGGCGCATGCCATGAGCCCTCAACAGTCACCTGCTAGGCGTGCGGCTTCATCCCCTGCCCTTCCCCAGCCAACGGGAGCTGTGCCTGCAGGCTGGGCAGCACACGGACCCCTTTGGCCGCTGCCCGTAAGCCTAGAAGCCGGATATGCCAGTTGCTTCCCGGGAGCTGCGTGGCACCGAGGCTAGCAGGGAGCCTGCCAGACCCGCTGCGTGGCACCGCCAACTGGCTAGTCAATGGCCTGGTCAGCAGTGCTGACCAGAGCCACTAGGATTCCTTTTCAACTGGGTGTTCTGATTAAAAAAACAAAAACAAACAAACCACAGACACCTGGTCACCCTAGTTGTATCCACCTGTGGCCTGTTGTCTTTTACCTAAGTCATAAGCTCTTATGGGTTGAGACCATCCCTCTGTTATATGTCTGTACAGTACCTGGCACAATGGGGCTGGGTCCTCTAGGCACTGCTGCAACGCAGATGGCAACCACCACTACGGTCTATTTGGTGCATTGCAATAGGTGATTTAGTTCCATAGTTTAGCACCATGGGGTAGTGGTTGGGTGCAAATGTTTATTTGGTGGGAAGGTCGAGAGTCTAGTGCCTGGGAGCTAGAATTAAGGTTGTTTATTGATTTCCTGGACTTCCAATTTTTTTTTTTTTAAACTTTAGCTTTAAACTTTGAATTCCAAGCACTGGGTTGATATGGTGTCCGACCTTGGTTGTGCTGCTGTGTGCGAGTTGCTGCCACAACTGAGTATGGAATTGTCCAGAGTTCAGCCCTCTTAGTTCTCTTCTTCAGCATTAAGGTTGAGTCAGGCTCTCAGCAGGGGATTTGAACTCGCCCTATTCAGTAATAATGTTTGACTTATTGTTACAAAAAAAGCTATGGTTCCTCAGAGCTACCCTTGTGGATAAAAGGCTAACTGTAATGCCTTGGAAAAAACCCTAACTCTTCCTGCTATAAATCACTGGAGTAGTAATTTATTGGAAACTGCCAAATATGAACAAGTCACGTATATGAGACTAAACAAACTAATATTTTATGAAGAGACTTTGCTGCCATTTAGTGAACTATACACAAGGTCATCCAGGGAAACCACAATGCATAGCCTGGGGATTAGTATTCTCAGTTTTATTGAGATCTCTTACAAATTAGTGTTAAAAGTGTCTCATGATTAATACACATATTGGTTTTCCTCATCAAGATAGAGTCTCAACTGCATATTCCTGTAGTGGCTAGTTGTCTGTGGGTCAATCTTTCTGGGCTCTCATCTTAAGCCACACTTCAATGTTTTTTTTCTAAAAGATACCGGCTAAGAATTATTTTAGGAAAGTTCAATGGCCTGTGTCATACATCAGGTCAGGCAAGATGAATGGTCCCTTCTAGCCTTGGAATCTGTGAATCTCCTTTCTGTCTTTAGCCCTGGTCCTGCAAAGAAATTTATGGGGACAGATTCTTGAACTCAAAGTCTCACGGAGGTCACAGACTTGGCTGGCCCACACAGCTCCCCAATTGGTTCTCAAAGAAAATCCACTTGTCAGACTTCCCACAACATCTCCACCTTACGCACACAAAAACACAAGCCCAATTCCCTGATGATTGGAGGAAAGAGGGAGAGATCCTTATACCTTTGGATGCATTACAATCATGACTTTTTTGTATTATGGTACTACCCAAAGGCCCCCAGTGAGGATTGGGAATCCATTGCACTAGGCCCTGTACAGACACAGGAAGATACTGTCCCTTTGCCAAAAAGAGGACACCTTGCTATTTTTAGGGTGGTGGTGGGTAAGAAGGGGAAAATATTTTGATTTAGACTTAGATTGGGCTGTAGAATTCTTGTACTAATAATATGCTTGAATACTTTCGTTATTTCTGTGTGCTGGCAGTGTTTGCTCTTTTCTGAATTTTTTTCTTTTTTTTAAAGTTTCTGCCCCTCATTAAAAAACCCAACAACTCAGGATGTGCCACCCTTTGCCAATATTACTTGCCAAGTGCTTAGGAATTTTACTGATGTGGGGTTGGGAGAGACTCCAGAGGTGGCTCGAGCCCCCATCTTGCCTTTTTCTACCTTCTATGTCCCTTCTTGAATTAGGGGTTGTGAGAATGTTTTGTACCTTTCTGCTGATGATCCACGTGCCTTTTCCCCCCCTTTACCAAACCATTTGAGCTGGTTTGGGTGTGTGTTCTTCTAGTAATTCACAACAGCTGTCAATAAAGCTAGGCCTTCAGAAAATAGCCATTACCTAGCACTAGCATCAGTGACTTGTGATGCTAGAGGAAGTTCAAGCACTGCTTATGGGAATCAGTAAGCAGTCGGGGCAGCATCCGAGGTCAGTTTTAGCATATTGGTACCTGGCACAGTAGACATTCAGTTAACGCCAGCGTTGGTGGTGACTGGGGGCTGGTACGGTCAGGCATTTGCTGCTTTTTCCAAAAGCAGCAGAATCTCCCCTGATGTATCTGATTATGGGTCAAATCCTTCATTCCTCTCTGTGCACATGCAAGGTCCAAAGTACAAGTTAGGCCTTTAGGAGCAGGAACTCTGCATTTAGGAGGCTGGAACGTGGAGAGCCCACCCAAGAGACTCTCTTTCCCTACACTCTGTTTAGCCAAACTTTGCTGAGGCTCTCTAAGCAAAAATGCGGGGAAGTTCTGGAAGTAGCAGGAGAATGGTGGGGATACAGTACAGATCCAGAGGGCCAAAATTACCCCAGGAATTAGGAAGTTGCAAGCACCAGGCCTCCTCAGCCTGTTCCACATTCTGTTCCTCATCCTTGGAGGCACTTCCCTGCATTTCAGCCATAACTGTTCTACCTTTTATTGGAGTGGTACACGGCCCTGAAGAAATGACAGTGGGGAAATCTTAGAGTCTGAATGTGATAGGGTGACAGGACAGCCAGCATTTCAGGGTCTGGAAAATATGCAGCCCTGTAGCTGCAAGGACGCACTAGAAATTCACTGCACATCAGCAGATCACTGCTGCTGGACATCACTGAAACATGCTGCTCTGTAGGCTTTCACTTTTAATTCCAACTACTGTCAATATTTCTTCTCTTGTAGTTGAAACTCAGTTTTATTACTTTAATGCAGAACTGGAAATTCATCCTGACAGAGCATAATGCAGTACAAGGTGGTTCTTTACCTTCCACGTTAAAATTGCTATTGAAATACAGGCGTTTGTCATATCAGGCTAGTTCATACAGGAGCATCAGTTTGAAGGAATGCTAGCTTCCACTCTGTTTAGTGTAATAGGTGTTTTTCATGAGTAACTACCAAAAGTTTTTATATTGACCTTATGCAGAAGATAAAAGCCAAAAGCCATTTTAATGTGAGGTTGCATTGATCGAGACCAACTGCTCTGGAGAATAAAGTTTGCCAACCATGTTCTATAGGATATAATGAATTGGTTAGTATTGGTGTACAACTGCTCTCCAATGGCCATAAGTAGAACTGTGCCGTCATGAGTCATAGGCCCTATAGCAATAGTTAATGGGGATTCTCCTTTATCTTTAAAGGCAGGAGTGTGTGTATTGTGAGTATGATCCAAGTCTCTCTCACCTTAGAATTTTTATTATTCTGTTGCCAAAAAGACTATGGCAAGGGATAGCAGCTAGGGTGTTAAAATATCTACATTTACAATAAATGCCTATATTATACTGACATTAAATTAATTAATTAAATTAATACAGTTCACACACAACATGGGTTTTGGGGGCTGACACCCGATTCCTATAAAAACTCAGCTTAGTTTAAAAGGGACACCCTCAACTTACAAGCAACAGTTCTGTCTTACAAGTATCCTGATAGTACTAAATAGAAGAGAAGCCTGCAGAAAAAACCTCTCTCTATTTTTCCGGTTTGTTTACTTTAAACCTTTGACAGCACTTTGTGTAGGGGCAGTTACACAATTTCCCTGTGTAGGCCTAGTCCCTAAACCAGCAAATACTTAACTCTATGGCAGTAATGTTTCACGTGCAAGTAAATTTTTAATGTTTGAAAGGAATTATTTAAAAAACAAACCAACCTCATCTCAGGACATACTACTTAACGGGTGAGTCAATTTAGAAGAACTCTAGTCGTCAGAATCCGTTTCACAAACCGAAAGAGGTTGGGGTGAGAGGGAAGACTGTAAAGAAGTTGGCTACTACCTTTTTTCAAAGCTATTGAATATAAAACAGACAAGCAAAAACAAATGAACTAGGACTTTTTGCTATGACAACAGGCTGTTCCAAGAGGTGACCATATGTGTATTATAAGAAACCTCAGTGCAATTAATTGTGTTCCAAGGAAACCAAGCCACTGAGATTAAAGATTTCATAAACATTGATGCTCTATGGAACAGCCATCCATCCTATGGCAGAGATCAGATGCAGAATATGCAGGGGGGGAGGTGAGAGGGGGGGAAGGAGGGAATACAAATCCTAATAGAACATACGGTGCAGACAGAAATACAAATGCAACATTAAACTACTACAAACATGGCAGCCAGGCAAACTAGATATACAAGGTGCACAGCAATTACCAAAACACATTTATTCCAAATGCAGTGAAGTGGAATGAAGCCAGGCTGGCTCAGGACCTGCTGTGCTCCCCAGAAGTGCCAGCAGCAAAGGACTATAGAGCAACAGAAGCAGGTCTACTGTGGTCCTACTCCCCCCTTTTAAAGCTGCAGTACTGAGCTATACCGAATCACAAAGGGTTCAATCCTGTGCCTGCTGAAATCAGTGGCCCTTTTGGCCTCAACAAGATCAAGATCAGGCCCCAAATGTTTCAACTTATCCAGTTCAGCTCTGGACTTCAATAAATGCACGGGCTAGGCACAGGGAATGTACAAGTTCAGTAAGGACCTACTGAATGTTTTAAAACTCTGTATTTTAACACCTCAGACAGTTCTGAGGTTAGCATCTTTCTAGTCTATGATGCCACTTAACCTCTCAATAGCCCCCAATCCACTTATTTGGACAGATGGCTAAAATCACATTTGGAGTTTCTAGACCAAGCTATGACACTGAGATAGGACATTCCAAAAAGAAACTTTAAAGAGGACTTCTCAAAGAGAGAAGACAGGCATTTTTCAAATTCCTATGTCCAGATCCCTTTGTCAGAGTGACTGCAACATCAGTTACAAAGAGTTCCTCTCCAGCAGGAAAGATTTCAGGCAGAAATTAAAGAAAGAGGGAGTGAATTGGGTTACATAAAGAGAAAATGAGTTACAATTAGACAGCCAAGCCAACAGCAGTGGATAATAGTACCTATAGAGGAAAATTCCTTTTGACTGTACTAAGAGCAGAGCTGGGTCTTTAAATATGGAGTCATGACTGCAACTCCAGAACAAGTGTTAGTGTTAAATATTAGGAGCTTGATTGGGACTTTGATTACATTTCCACATGTACAATTCCTTCCTGGGCTCCCCAAACCTTCAGTCTAGGCAAACAGACACTTGAGTGCCTGCTGGAGCAGGTGAGCCAGGAATGGTCAGAGCCAAGACTTGACTACCAAACATACCGATGACAGAGACACATGGCACGAGGGGAGGATCATAATTTGCTGTTGGTACATCCCAGCAAGAAGCTACTTACTTCCCTCTCAGGGCAGAGGCAATCAGGGTAGGAGCTGTGAACCAGAGGGATGCCTCTGCGTCACTTGTTCATCACAGAGATGTCAAAGGTCACAGTCCAGCCCTAGGTGAACGGGGCCTACAGAGAGCAGAGATGTTTTTAAAACACTCAGCCAAGCTTATTACCTGTGGCCATATCTGTTCTCCAGTCAGTGAAGCAATGTTAACAGTAATGTCTGCTCTGAGAGCAAAGCGGCCATACATAGCCCAATCTGCCAAAAATCAGATGAACCTGAGCATCTGTGTTTGCAATCCCCACTATCCCATAAAAGACAACGGTCAGACAGAAAACATGTGTTTCATATTTGTGAATCTCCGTGAATTATAGTAAGGGAACAGAATTGGAGCAACTGCTGCCACTAGGCTGTTAAACATTAATTTACTAATCAATTACTATCACATGCGAGACTTCTTCAGTTATTTCCATAGTTTCTCACAGCACTGAAACTGATTGCAGGCTCTTGTATCTCCTTAGAGGGTGAAGGGGGGAGGCAACATTAAGTGTGTATGGGACCATGAGGCAAGGAGATTAAGGGACCTCCAAATGTCAGACCATTCAAAGTATGAGGAGAAATCACTGCATCATTAGCGTCTGGAGTCCCCCAAGCTATATCACCATTCGTCTTTCTGCTAATTTGGTACAGTAGACCCTGCATTATTCACATAAGGAATCTCAACCTGCGCAAATAGCCTGACCAACTTCAGAGGGACTCCTCGCATGTAAGGATTCCTCATGTGAATAACAGGTTTGATGTGAAAGACACACAAGCTTGATAATGTTTCGCACAAGAGCCTGTGGACTATAGAGCCTAGTGGTTCCTGGATACGTTAGACGGACATTAAAAATGCATATGTTTAAAAAAAATTTTACCCAGCTCTACCATCTGGCTTGAGCAGTTGGCTGATCTTCTCTTTGCATCCAGACAAAGGAAAAAGATACTCCAAAGGAAAGTCTGCTTTGCAACTAAGAGTTTAAGGAAATGCTAGTAAGTATTTTATCTTTATTTTTCTTGTAACCACTGACTTTTATGCCTCATTACTTGAACTCACTTAAAAATCTTCCTTTGTAGTTAATAAACTTGTTTTACTTTTTAATCCAATCCAGTGGGTCTAAATTGAAGTCTCTGGACAATTATTTAAGGTGATAAACCAGAATATTATTCCCTTAAAGGAATAATAGACTTAATATACTGTACTCTCCAGGAGTACATACATTTCTGGGGAAAGATCTGGGACTGAAGGGGTGTCTAAATTAGCTGTTACCTCACAAGAAAGATCTTGGAGTCATTGTGGGTAGTTCTCTGAAAACATCTGCTCAATGTGCAGGGGCAGTCAAAAAAGCTAACAGATTGTTAGAAACCATTAGGAATGGGATAGATCAAGGATCGGCAACCTTTAGCACGCGGCTCGCCAGGGTAAGCACCCTGGAAGGCCAGGCCGGGTTACCTGCCACGTCCGCAGGTTTGGCTGATCGCAGCTCCACTGGCTGCAGTTCACCGCTCCAGGACAATGGGGGTGGTGGGAAGCAGCAGCCAGCACATCCCTTGGGGCTGCGGCGCGGGCCCATTGGCCTGGAGCAGCGAACCACAGCCAGTGGGAGCTGCGATCGGCCAAACCTTTGGACACATCAGGTAAACAAACTGGCCTGGCCTGCCAGGGTACTTACCCTGGCAAGCCACATGCCAAAGGTTGCCGACCCCTGGGATAGATAATAAGACAGTAAATATTACAATGCTGCTATAGAAATCCATGGTACGCCCGTACTTTGAATACTGCATGCAGTTCTGGTCACCCCATCTCAAAATGGACATATTACAAATGGAAACAGTTCAGAGAAGGGCAACAAAAAATGATTAAGGGTATGGAACAGCTTCCATAGGAGAAGAGATTAAAGAGACTGGGACTGTTCAGCTTGGAAAAGAGAGATGACTAAGGAGGGCTATGATAGAGGTCTATAAAACCATGAATGGTGTAGAGAAAGCATAAGGAAGTGTTATTTATCCCTTTACATAAACATAAGAACCAGCGGTTACCCAATGAAATTAATAGGCAGCAGCAGGCTGAAAACAAACAAAGGAAATACTTCTTTTCAGAATGCACATTCTACCTATGGAACTCATTGCCAGGGGATGTTGTGAAGGCCAAAACTGGAAGTTCAAAAAAGACGGCTAGAAAGACGGGGGGGGGGGGAAAACCCCAAGAGATCAAAAATCCCTTCAAAAGATATACAACTCTTATCCAAAATGAAATAGAACCCATGTCCAGGATATATACAAGGGGATAGCCTCATCTCTCTCTCTCTCTCTCATACACACACACACACACACACACACTCCATTTGGCCTATAACTGGATTCCCTTTAACTTTATATGGGAGGGGGGGGAAATCATACAATATCAATGGAGGGTCTGGTTTCTGCACCATTCACAAAAAAGGGGAGGAGGGAGAGAAAATTAATGTCTAAACTTAAGAACAAGTATATGGTGGATATATGAGAAAGTTGTTTAAATAATCTTATTCTAACCTAACTGGATTATTTGCAGAACAGTTGTGCCTAAATGTTACCCCCAGAGCCTTGCCCATGCTGGATTATAGTGTGAATGCCACTGCCCAATAGTATCAACAGCAATGTAAAACCAACAAAAATAAAAAATAAAAAAGGAGAGAACCTGAACTAATAATATTGAAAAAACAAGTGAGTCTCATAATAAAACATTCTCAGTCGTTTGATGAAGCATAACCAGCGATGATAATTATTCTTGGATAGGATTTTAGGAGATCAGATTTCTTTACAGTTGAGGAATTGAATAGAGTCATCATTAAACAATGTAATGAAGATCTCAGGTTAGATCTAGTATCTCTTGTAAGTGTACTGTACATTTAGGGCAAATGAGTTTACTGTTTCCAGGAATACTGTTAACCCAAATTCTAGGAAATTAGGGGGGGAATGAAACAAAGTAAAGTCATAGAGGGTGAGTAGGGAGGAAGAAGAGAGGAACGAGTTGGAAAAGATCCCTGGAGGGAGAGTGCCTTAGGGCACGTCTTCACTACCTGCTGAATCGGCGGGTAGCAATCGATCTAGTGGGGATCGACTTATCACGTCTAATGAAGACGTGATAAAAATCGATCCCCGATGGCTCTTCCGTTGACTCTGGAAATCCACCACGGCAAGAGGTGGAAGTGGAGTTGACGGCGGCGCAGCTGCGGTCGACTCGCCGCCATCATCACAGACAGGTAAGTCGACCTAAAATACGCCACTTCAGCTACGCTATTCACGTAGCGTATCTTAGGTCAACCTCCCCCTGTAGTATAGGCTTAGCCCCAGATAAAAAGGCCTTGCTGATCCACAGGTGTAACGAGTCCCCAGGTCTAGTTAAGTGATTTGCTTAGAGTCAGGATCTCAAAGGTGGATGTGTTCCTGGTGCACTGGAATCACAAGGGAATAGGGTAGATGCTTCCTGTGCATTGGAATCATGGGGAGGCGAGGTAAGGTAGCTACTTTGCTTGCATCTATGTCAAAACTGTAACACACTAACCCGCTAACACCAGCAAGAGCTCATAACTATTTCCTGCATCCAGATAGAGAGCCAAACCTCAAATCGAAGAGGAGATCCTCTTCCCCACCCCTTTGCTCTTCAGCTGTCTCCCTCTGTTGGGGAAACTGGGGAAGTTCAAAGAAAGGCAACAAGCAGAAGGGAGGAGACAAAATATTGTGTTGGCTCTGTACCATTGTTGCTAAATGAAGAGCTGAATTCCAGCCCTGATCTGGTAAAGTTGTTTTAATACATCCCATCTGCATATTCTGCAGGGGTATTTTGACGTAGTGGGATCAGATACCTTTCAGCTTCCTCTGCTATCATAAAACTAAACATCTTGGCCTCCTTTTTAACTTTGAAAGGAGCGGGGAAGGAAATAAAGTAGTCTAAACCTTTTGGCTAGGACTCGAGCTATTGAATTTAGTCCTCTTTTCCATCACATCCTAGCTATAATCCAGGAAAATCGTCAGCCTGTGTCCCTTCCATGCTAGACGTTTAAGTTCACAGGCTTTTTAAAGAATGAGTTCCTTAATACTGTATTTTAAAAATCTTACAATTATGGGCTGGGGCTTTGCAATCAGAGAGGGCTTTTGTGCTATGGTATGGTTGGCTCTCTCAATATCGAAGTTTTGATCAGGGAAGAGAGACAAAAGCATGGGCAATATCATGGCTAAAAATTCCACAGGCCTCTCTTTCCAGCCGTTCAGGGTTGGAAAACTCTCAGATTGTTTATCCTTGATCTTCCTTGGATATCACTAACCTTCTGCAGTGTTTCAATAGCACTTGTCCGTTGCTCTGAGGTGTTCATTGTGACCTCTAGCAAAAAGATTCTATTCTCAGCTTCTTCTAGTCTTGATGTCAAGCCTTGCAAATTAGCTTGATGCATGCCAGTAATTTGTTGGATCTTCAGATATTTTTCCTCAAGATAGTCTGCTCTCTTGAGTTTTTTTAGAGATAGTTTCACTCTAGCCTCAGAAGGGCAAGTTCTCCCTGATCAGCCATCTTGGCTGCAGGAGGGCTGTCTGACAGCATCTCTTTCTTAGGATTTTGTGGGAAGTCTGGTGATGAAGAAACATCCATAATGGCATCAAATTAGGAGAAAAGAATAGTAGAATAATGTCTGAGCTAAACTAAACTGCTAAAGATAGTTAAGTCCAAAGCAGACTGTGAAGAACTTCAAAAAGATCTCACAAAACTAAGTGATTGGGCAACAAAATGGCAAATGAAATTTAATGTGGATAAATGTAAAGTAATGCACATTGGAAAAAATAACCCCAACTATACATACAATATGATGGGGGCTAATTTAGCTACAAGATCTTGGATAGTTCTCTGAAAATGTCCACGCAGTGTGCAGAGGCGGTCAAAAAAGCAAACAGGATGTTAGGAATCATTAAAAAGGGGATAGAGAATAAGACTGAGAATATATTATTGCCCTTATATAAATCGATGGTACGCCCTTATCTCGAATACTGCGTACAGATGTGGTCTCATCTCAAAAAAGATATACTGGCACTAGAAAAGGTTCAGAAAAGGGCAACTAAAATGATTACGGGTTTGGAACGGGTCCCATATGAGGAGAGATTAAAGAGGCTAAGACTCTTCAGAGTGAAAAAGAGGAGACTAAGGGGGGATATGATAGAGGTGTATAAAATCATGAGTGATGTGGAGAAAGTGGATAAGGAAAAGTTATTTACTTATTCCCATAATACAAGAACTAGGGGTCATCAAATGAAATTAATAAGCAGCAGGTTTAAAACAAATAAAAGGAAGTTCTTCTTCATGCAGCACACAGTCAACTTGTGGAACTCCTTACCTGAGGAGGTTGTGAAGGCTAGAACTATAAGAGTTTAAAAGAGAACTGGATAAATTCATGGTGGTTAAGTCCATTAATGGCTATTAGCTAGGACGGGTAAGGAATGGTGTCCCTAGCCTCTGTCTGTCAGAGGGTGGAGATGGATGGCAGGAGAGAGATCACTTGATCATTGCCTATTAGATTCACTCCCTCTGGGGCACCTGGCATTGGCCACTGTCAGTAGACAGGATACTGGGCTAGATGGACCTTTGGTCTGACCTGGTACGGCCTCTCTTATGTTCTTATGTCATGAGCATTAGATTAACTAAAAACGCGATTCAATTGCTGATGGTTGTAGATTTAAGAGATAGGGAAGAGCTCGTAAAGCTAGGCAGCCACCATCCCCTTAGTGGATCCTGGAAGTAAAAAAAAAAAAACAAAAAAAAACAACACCACACAGACCAGACATATGGACCACATTCAAGTTCCCCAAGATGTCATTCCAAGCATTTCCTACTCACTGTCTTCTGAAATGTCCACATTCAAGAATCTGTCAAAAATCATGACATCTTTTAAGAACCACCGAGAAGTCTAGATGGTTTAGATTAGTTACATGTTTGGGTTCAAGCTTCACAGGACTTTGTAGCCAAAGTAACATAGTCCCCATGGAACAAAATCCCATTGTACGTGGTATGATTTCAACAGCCTTTCATGAGCCTGAGCTCTGAGATGGGATGCTAGTGAAGGAGGTTCTACATAGCTGCACTCAGCCATGTGCAACGGGCTTTCCACTTCAGCTCATTCTCTGGGAACATGGGTGAAATCCTTAGCCCTACCTTTTACACTGGGTAAGAGTGGTGTACAGGGGCCCTAGAAGCCCCAGCTCTAGTTAAGGGAGATTTAAGCCAACACAGGTACTGCAGGTGACAGTTAGAAGGCTACCTTCTGAAGACCGCTGTCTGAAGCCCTGGAGTAAGAGGCATGCCAGGGCAGGGCTGAGGATGAATGTGATGTTGACACTGCAGTACAGCAGAGAGATTCTGGCCACTACTTTATCCCAAAAGGCAGGCCAAGTTTTGGAGGAAGCAAACATGGCTTTAAGCCACCATAGCCCTGGCCCCTGCCATCCCTTGTGGCTGAGAGTTCTGTGCTACACCTCTTGGAGGCACTGCACAGAATCTCACCAACAGGCTCTTAAACTTGTTGAAACATACAAGAACCAATTTGAATAGATCATAATTCCCGCTACCAAGCATGTCAACCATTAATAAATTTGTCCTCACAATCCATCTGTTAAGCAGCAAAGTATTATCTCCATTGTATAGATGGGGAGCAAAGAGAGGCACAGACTTGCCCAAAGTCATACTGTTACCTGGGGTTCTTTTAACCCAAAGCTCTTGGTAACATTTACACGGTGTGAGGTGGTGTCAGGAAATAAATCAGGGGAGACACGGCTGTCCGACCGATAGATGGCTGGCACAAACAGGACAACACAAGCGTGCTTTCACTTAAAGCTAAACTTTACTTAGTCTAAAGCACTTACACATGTCCGCAACAGGTTAGTAAAACACCCACAACCCTTGATAATTACCAAAGCGGAGCATGGTTTTTGAGTGGCACCATGACAGGCTTCACCTGGCCAGGCTTCTGTCTGCCGGTGGGGACCCAAAGATGCGTCCAGAGGGAGTGTTCCTGAAGAGCCCCTCCTGAGAAGTCCAATTACCTTAAACTTTTCCCCCTTATTTATACATTGTATTACTAATGACATATCCCTTAAAGATATGCTAAGCAAGCAGTTTTTAAAAGATCAAGAAATTCTTATTGTCATCAATTTACCAGATATGTTCCCCCCCCCCCCAGAATGTCCATACCTTAGGTCCGTGACAAACATTTATATGCCGGGGGCGCATATAAACAGACTTCCTGTTTTTCTAAAATACATAGATCAGCAATTTTAACATTCTCAGCAGGAAGGACGCAGGGTCAAGCTGCCCTGTCTATGGCACCCAAAACCCCTTCCCGCCCATCTTGGTCTTGCAGAGGCCTCAGCGTAACCAATTTATGACCTGCTGACTTGGCTATTGTTACCAACTATTGTTGGTATTGTTAGACACTTTACTGGTTTGCCAAAATCTCCCCGAATACTACGAAGACTAAGAGTCAGGAATTGATCCAGAGTCTTCGGAGTCCCAGTCTAGTTCAGCAGGGCAGCCCAGACCCCAGCCACGCAGGCCCTGTGGCCTTTAGCACACATCTGGGCTGCAGCTGTGTGTGTGTTAATTGGGCCGCATGTGAGCTGCACATTGAGAACCGCTAGTCTAGATAATACTTAGTCTTTCCCTGAGTGCAGGGGACTGGACTAGATGACCTCTCGAGGTCCCTTAAGTCCTATGATTCTATCTGTGTTGGGTGAAAGTCACCTTAGAGTAGGTTACTATCGCTACTCTCTGAATGGAAGAGGAAATGTTTTAAACTGGAGAGTCATGAATAACGCTTCTAATCTGAATTTTCAGATTTAGAACGGTTTGTATGAAGACTCACAAAACTTTCAGAATTCATTAATTTTTTCATTAATACCCAGAAGTTGTTTAAATATTCACAAATAATAAACATGATGCGACAAGTCATAGTGACCAAATCTGACCCTTTCTTTTTGCAAAGATATTCACAGATCAGATTCTTGGATTTTTTTAAACTGTTGAACTAGCTCTGATAAGAACATCTTATCACACTGTGTTTATGTCAGTCTGCCAAAACTTGACCCCAGGACATTCAAAAGTTATGAGTCTCAATGCTTCACATAGATTTTAATTTTTTCAGAAAAGTTTGCTCAGCCCTAGTTAAGGTAGATCCAAAAGACAAATCCTATTTACTTGGTGTTCTCTACTTGCAAACACTGTATAACTCCAGCAATACTGCCATCTAGTGGATTTATTCCTGTCTGCCTATACTGCACATATGAGCCCTTCCTGCGTATGTGCAGAAGACAATACTGGATGGGATCAATGCTATTAAAATCAAAACTTAGTGACCATACATTGACACCCCAAAAGAATTACCCAAATTTGTAAAGCCACCATCCCACCCAGCAATCTTTGCAAACCATTACCACTGACACATGGACCCATACATCTACGGATATCACGTGAGAGCTGAAAGAAAGCCATCTCTTGCTGAGTGGAGTCAGAGCTGAGCCAAGCTTCTCTCAGCTGCGAGTGTTTGTTACAGACTGATCAGTTCAGCAATTAATCTAAATAGTATCTCATTCCTCCCTCAAATCCCCCCCCTGTAGAGTCACTTGTATAAATATTTTTCACATGATTTCCTGTACTACTTTGTAGTGTTTCTGGGCACGGTTAAAGTCGCCAATGCTTTCTGTACTGGAAGTGGCTGTATTTCCATGAGAGTGGAGTGAGCCCTAAACTTCTTAAGTTATATATGCAAAGTACTTTGAGTTCCTTGGATGACAGAGTCTACATAAAATGCTAGAAGATAAAAATAATGACTAACGTAGTCTTGCAAGATAGCCCAGCCAGCGCACATTGCTCACCTGCTTTTTAATCTGTGCAGGTGGTAGAGTCCCACAGCTCGCCAGGGATATCAGTTGGCAGATCCTTCATAGAGCCATGAGCATGGGCATGTAACTGGCACGGTTCACCACCCTCCCCCACACCTGTCCCTTCTGCAGCATCTGAAGTGCACCAGCTTGCAGCCCCTTTTCTGGCTCCTCCAGAACCACCTTCTCAGGTTCTGACTGTACACACACCCCACACACACACCCCTCCCGATTTATGCACACCCTGTCCATGGCCCCAAGAAGTCGCAAGACCTCCTCATCAACCTCCCCCTGGTGCTGGCCAAGGTGGCCATCCATCAAACCAGAGGGAGGATACTGGACAGGGAGATACTCTGACTGTGGGGCCTATTTTCGTTCCACCCAGGCCGAGTTCCTCTGGACCACGTCCACTGGCTCCCGAGACACATTCATAGATTATTATAGGACTGGAAGGGACCTCGAGAGGTCATCGAGTCCAGTCCCCATTTCGGATGCTCCTCAACCTAGCCACCTCCTCCTGTAGCTCTACCACCTGCTGCCTGAGAGATTCCACCAGCAGGCACCTCTCACATTGGATGGTCCCCCCAGCCTGGATATCAGTAAGTGGAAATTGCAAGTTACAGTCTTTGCAAAACCACACCAGGATCTGGGTAGAGGCATCCATGCTCAGGCGCTCTGTCTGGCTACAGGCACAGGTGGAGGAGACAGTAGCAGTGCTGGCACAGGTGTTGCGGGTCTTCCTAACCATCATAAGCCTCCCTCTGTCAAACTCCCGTCTGCAGCCCCCTGTCAGCTGAAAGGGTTGTTTAAGCAAACAGTTATGAATGTAGTTGCTTTATAGGTATTAAGGGGAATCAAGAGAAAACAGATGGAACTGGCAAGGGACCCTCGCCCCCTTCCTGCTCCCCTTGCAAAGCTCCCTGGTCGCTTGTGCGCTGCTTTATAAAGCCCTGGCCTGTATGAATGCCCCGCCCACTGATGAAGGCTCAGCCACTTACCAGAGGCTTCTAGCTTTCAAACCTTCCTTTGAAGCTCACAGCTTCCAACTGCCAGCCACAGCACACGGTCCTTCAAACAACCAAAACAAACAAACAGACTGACAAACACAAGCTCAGCACACAGCAAGTAACCCTCAAACACAAACAAACACACACTACAGACAGTCACTTACCCCAAAAGGGTGCTGTATTGCTCCTCCTTCACCTGGAGAACTCCCTTGCGAAACTCCCTGTTAGCAGCCCCTGTTCGCAAAAAAGGAGGAGTGGACCTTGTCTGAGGTCTCTGCTCAGTATCCCTTTCTGGATTCCTGATTTTGACCCTGTGTCCCTCATGCCCATCCTTAGTTCTCTCATTAGTTGTCCCCCGGAATTGCTCAGTATCTGGGTCCAATAGCTCCTCCCCTTAGACTGGATTCCCAATAGGTGCTCTGTAACCTAACAAATTTTATTTATAGATAGATAGTGACAGACCCAGAACAGTGGGGTACAGGAGTCTGTTAGAGGGCAAATATACTGGTCACTGGATGAATAGTTTTCTGTTCCGTGAGTGACCAGAGCAGGGGCTGCATTAGAGTAATCAGGAACCTGCTAGAACCAGTGCAGGCAGGCTGGCTAATTAGGACACCTGGAGCCAATTAAGAAGCTGCTAGAATCAATTAAGGCAGGCTAATCAGGGCACCTGGGTTTTAAAAAGGAGCTCACTTCAGTTTGTGGTGGGAGTGTGAGGAACTGGGAGCAAGAGGCGCAAGGAGCTGAGAGTGAGAGGGTGTGCTGCTGGAGGACTGAGGAACACAAGCGTTATCAGACACCAGGAGGAAGGTCCTGTGGTGAGAATAAGGAAGGTGTTTGGAGGAGGCCATGGGGAAGTAGCCCAGGGAGTTATAGCTGTCATGCAGCTGTTACAAGAGGCACTATAGACAGCTGCAGTCCACAGGGCCCTGGGCTGGAACCCAGAGTAGAGGGTGGGCCCAGGTTCCCCCCAAGCCTCCCAATTGACCTGAACTGTGGGTTCTCCCAGAGGGGAAGGTCTCTGGGCTGTTCCCCAATCCACATGGTGAATCTCTGAGGCAAGAAAATCCGCCAATAAGCGCAGGACCCACCAAGATAGAGAAGGAACTTATATATATATATATATATAAAAATGGGGGAAGGGGGAGAGGAGAAATAACCTCAGTTCTTAGGTCCATTAGAGCAACTTTGCATTGATCTCCAACCATAAAACTGGCTTAAGGCTGACAGATCTGAACAGTGAAAGATTCTGCTTGCACATGGGGATCTTCAGTGATAAAGAGACACAATAATGGCTCCAAAGCCACCAGCTCCTGTCTGTCATGGGGAGATGTGTGGGAGAAAGGGACCATACCCAGCACCCCAGGGATCCCTGGCTCCTAAAATGGTGGCAGGTGGGGGCAAATGGCAGCTCTGAGACAATGCATCTTGCACACACCTGAGACTCTGGCCTGGAATATTTCACTTTCCCCAAATGTGACAGAATATACCCCTGTATTCACACCCTATACACTAGGGTATTAATCTTTGTACAAATTATGCCTTGTAAGGTATCATCTGAAAACTCAATTTGCTGATCAGTATTCTCCTGGTAAAAGGTGTGTGGCCACATTGTATGTGAAATTAAGACTCCCCTGTATGACATTAACACCACATGTTCCAAACCCCACAGCCCTGTCCAAACAGATCTGTCGAAAACGAAAGGAACATATGCATGCCCTTAATTTGCATGTAAGCAGTAAACAGTCATCAAGCAGGGAGGGAAAACAAAATAAGTTCAAACACGGGGGGGGGGGGGGGAACAACCTCAGCAGGGAATATCATCCCGCATAGACTATCTCATGGATCTCAGAAGAAAATATTTTTCCAAGAAAGGGACTGAAACCATGAAAAGGAGGAACTGACACTCTAAGGCACCGCCCCCCCCCCCCCCGACCACCTCATTCTTTTCACCACAGAAGACAAAAGGAAAAAGCTGTTGAACTCTGGGGGAGGGGTCCTGACCAGAGAATCAGATCAGTCATCTGCTGGAGCATGTGGTGAGAAAGTTTACTTTGTAACTAAGAAGGTTTCATAAGTAAATGCTAGTAAGTGTTTTATCTTTATTTTTCTTGTAAAGACTTCTTACTTTTATGCCTCATTACAAGTAATCACTTAAAATCTCTTTGTAGCGTGACAAAGTTCCTCCTCTATCTTGGTGGGTCCTGCGCTTATACGCGGATTTTCTTTCCGCAGAGATTCACCTGCCTGCAGCAGCTGACTACGCTTCACGAGCTTCCCTGAGATAAGCGTGATAGCACTCCCCAAGTCAACCAATGCCGTTGTCCCTACCCCATTTAGTTTCACTGGTCTGGTATACATATGTGGGGTTAGCGAGACCCCCACAAGGTGGATTAGGGAGCATGGATCTGCCCAGTTCCCCAGGTTACACTGCATAGGCTCCTCAGCATTAGGACACTGTGCAGCTATGTGTCCCCACTCCCTGCAGGCATAACATCTGTATGGAGCCCTAGGCATTCCCGGGTCTCTTGGTTTGGGCAGTCTAACATCACGATCCTTTTCTCCCTCAGTGCTCTGACTCTTTGTGGCCTCTGATGGGCCTTCAGCCTCTCTTTTTCCACCTGGGCCCTCCTGGTGGCCCAGTCACCCAAACTTTAGGGCTTGGTGCTGCTAGTTTAACCTGGGGTGCCTCTTCCTTAACTGGTCGGGTCAGCTCCCTTGCTGTCCTTCGCCTCTCTACCAGGGCGACCACCTCGTCATAGGTGGAGGGTTCATTCTGGCTTACCCAGGCACGAAGGTCTGGTGGTAGTCCCCTCACGTATCGGTCGATGACCAGAACCGCTAGTATCTCTTCTGGACTCCAGGACTCTGTTTGCAACCACTTTCGTACGAGATGGATGAGGTCATACAATTGGAACTGCGGGGTTTTCATAGAATCATAGAATATCAGAGTTGGAAGGGACCTCAAGAGGTCATCTAGTCCAACCCCCTGCTCAAAGCAGGACCAATTCCCAGCTAAATCATCCCAGCCAGGGCTTTGTCAAGCCGGGCCTTAAAAACCTCCAAGGAAGGAGACTCCACCACCTCCCTAGGTAACGCATTCCAGTGTTTCACCACCCTCCTAGTGAAATAGTTTTTCCTGATATCCAACCTGGACCTCCCCCACTGCAACTTGAGACCATTGCTCCTTGTTCTGTCATCTGCCACCACTGAGAACAGCCGAGCTCCATCCTCTTTGGAACCCCCCTTCAGGTAGTTGAAGGCTGCTATCAAATCCCCCCTCATTCTTCTCTTCTGGAGACTAAACAATCCCAGTTCTCTCAGCCTCTCCTCATAAGTCATGTGCTCCAGACCCCTAATCATTTTTGTTGCCCTCCGCTGGACTCTTTCCAATTTTTCCACATCCTTCTTGTAGTGTGGGGACCAAAACTGGACACAGTATTCCAGATGAGGCCTCACCAATGTCGAATAAAGGGGAACGATCACGTTCCTCGATCTGCTGGCAATGCCCCTACTTATACAGCCCAAAATGCCGTTAGCCTTCTTGGCAACAAGAGCACACTGTTGACTCATATCCAGCTTCATATCCACTGTGACCCCTAGGTCCTTTTCAGCAGAACTGCTACCTAGCCATTCGGTCCCTAGTCTGTAGCAGTGCATGGGATTCTTCCGTCCTAAGTGCAGGACTCTGCACTTGTCCTTGTTGAACCTCATCAGGTTTTTTTCTGCCCAATCCTCTAATTTGTCTAGGTCCCTCTGTATCCTATCCCTACCCTCTAGTGTATCTACCACGCCTCCTAGTTTAGTGTCATCTGCAAACTTGCTGAGAGTGCAGTCCACACCATCCTCCAGATCATTAATAAAGATATTAAACAAAACCGGCCCCAGGACCGACCCTTGGGGCACTCCACTTGAAACCGGCTGCCAACTAGACATGGAGCCATTGATCACTACCCGTTGAGCCCGATGATCTAGCCAGCTTTCTATCCACCTTACAGTCCATTCATCCAGCCCATACTTCTTTAACTTGGTGGCAAGAATACTGTGGGAGACAGTATCAAAAGCTTTGCTAAAGTCAAGAAATAACACATCCACTGCTTTCCCCTCATCCACAGAGCCAGTTATCTCATCATAGAAGGCAATTAGGTTAGTCAGGCACGACTTCCCCTTCGTGAATCCATGCTGACTGTTCCTGATCACTTTCCTCTCCTCTAAATGTTTCATAATTGATTCCTTGAGGACCTGCTCCATGATTTTTCCAGGGACTGAGGTGAGGCTGACTGGCCTGTAGTTCCCCGGATCCTCCTTCTTCCCTTTTTTAAAGATGGGCACTACATTAGCCTTTTTCCAGTCATCTGGGACCTCCCCCGATCGCCATGAGTTTTCAAAAATAATGGCTAATGGCTCTGCAATCTCACCCGCCAACTCCTTTAGCACCCTCGGATGCAGCGCATCCGGCCCCATGGACTTGTGCACGTCCAGTTTTTCTAAATAGTCCCGAACCACTTCTTTCTCCACAGAGGGTTGGTCACCTTCTCCCCATGCTGTACTGCCCAGTGCAGCAATCTGGGAGCTGACCTTGTGCGTGAAGACAGAGGCAAAAAAATCATTGAGTACATTAGCTTTTTCCACATCCTCGGTCACTAGGTTGCCTCCCTTATTCAGTAAGGGGCCCACACTTTCCTTGATTTTCTTCTTGTTGCTAACATACCTGAAGAAACCCTTCTTGTTACTCTTAACATCTCTTGCTAACTGCAACTCCAAGTGTGATTTGGCCTTCCTGATTTCACTCCTGCACGCCTGAGCAATATTTTTATACTCCTCCCTGGTCATTTGTCCAATCTTCCACTCCTTATAAGCCTCTTTTTTGCGTTTAAGATCAGCAAGGATTTCACTGTTTAGCCAAGCTGGTCGCCTGCCATATTTACTATTCTTTCTACACATCAGGATGGTTTGTTCCTGCAACCTCAATAAGGATTCTTTAAAATACAGCCAGCTCTCCTGGACCCCTTTGCCCTTCATGTTATTCTCCCAGGGGATCCTGCCCATCTGTTCCCTGAGGGAGTCAAAGTCTGCTTTTCTGAAGTCCAGGGTCCGTATTCTGCTGCTCTCCTTTCTTCCTTGTGTCAGGATCCTGAACTCGACCATCTCATGGTCACTGCCTCCCAGGTTCCCATCCACTTTTGCTTCCCCTACTAGTTCTTCCCTGTTTGTGAGCAGCAGGTCAAGAAAAGCTTTGCCCCTAGTTGGTTCCTCCAGCACTTGCACCAGGAAATTGTCTCCTACACTTTCCAAAAATTTCCTGGATTGCCTGTGCACCGCTGTATTGCTCTCCCAGCAGATATCAGGGTGATTAAAGTCTCCCATGAGAACCAGGGCCTGTGATCTAGCAACTTCTGCTAGTTGCCAGAAGAAAGCCTCGTCCACCTCATCCCCCTGGTCTGGTGGTCTATAGCAGACTCCAACCACGACATCACCCTTGTTGCTCACACTTCTCAACTTTATCCAGAGACTCTCAGGTTTTTCTGCAGTATCATACCGGAGCTCTGAGCAGTCATACTCCTCTTACATACAACGCAACTCCCCCACCTTTTCTGCCCTGCCTGTCCTTCCTGAACAGTTTATATCCATCCATGACCGTACTCCAGTCATGTGAGTTATCCCACCAAGTCTCTGTTATTCCAATCACATCATAGTTCCCTGACTGTGCCAGGACTTCTAGTTCTCCCTGCTTGTTTCCCAGGCTTCTTGCATTTGTGTATAGGCACTTAAGATAACTCAACGATCGTCCCTCTTTCTCAGCATGAGACAGGAGTCCTCCCCTGTTGCGCTCTCCTGCTTGTGCTTTGTGTTTTGTCTTCCTGGTACCGCCAACCGTGATACTGCTGGGCCCGCACTGCTGTTGTTACCCCAGAGCTGGCCAGGATCTCTGCTTTCAGCTGGGGGTAATCTGCCGCAGCCTCTTCAGGCAGATCATGGTAGGCCTTCTGGGCCTCCCCACACAGAAATGGGGCAAGGATGCCAGACCACTGATTTCGAGGCCAGGCCTCCCGTAGGGCTGTCCTCTCAAAAGCCAGAAGGTATGCCTCTACATCATCCTCCCGTGTCATTTTCTGCAGCCAATGGCTGGCCCCTATGAGCCACATCCCATCATGACTGCGATTCAGCTCTGTAAGGAACTTTACCTGGTTTACCGGTTCCCACAACATAGCTCGGTCTTGAGCAGCCTGGTCCATCAGCAGCTGATTAGACTCTTGCTGCAGCCGCTCTGCCTCCTGCTGGGCCGCTGTAGCTTGTATTTGGAGGATTCATGTAGCAACAGATCCACCAGCCCTCGCTCTATCCATTCCCCTAGAAAACCTATGCTTCACTTCCTCCTGCCTTTTCATCCTACCATGCAAGGAACCCATATGGAGCTGAACCTAATGACACAGATACTATCTTGCCAGTGAAATGTAGCTGTTCCCTATAACTGCCTGGGGCCAGTGTTCCCTGAAGGGTGGGGAACCTGTGTTCTCCACACTCCTCCCCATCCAGCGGAGTTCAGCCGCAGCCCCAGATCGACTGGAGATTGGTTCCAACATCCCCTTTCAGGCACTAGGGCTGAGAGAGTCTTGAAAGGCCGGGCCCCAATGTGCTGCAACACTTTTTCACCCCTTAACAGCTGTTAACATCCTGCTGACAGCCCGTGGAACTATTCCTTCTATTTTTACCTCCACATTGTATTTAACCAGGCCTGAGCCCAAAGCTACCACAAAGGGCAACTTATTTCCTCTCTGCTCCTCTACAGGGTTAGTACATTACTACATTTCTTGCAGAGGACTAAGATGGTCTGTTCTAGTACAGGACTAGTTCAGCTCTACCCCTTGCCCACAATATACCCTTGACACAGGCCCTTGGAGAACCAAGCAAGCATAGCATGCTCTGGAAACCCTGTGCATCACAAACTTGCTGTCTCAGACAGCCAGTTCAGCCTCCATCCTACACTCATGTAATGCAGGTCATGATAGGAAGAAAATGAAACAATAGCCAGCTCCTGCAAAGAAAGGAGAGGCCACAAAGCAAGGAATGAAATGCAAAAAACCACTAAGCAGCCAAAACAGACCAGTCTGAGGACATCAACTTCATGCTGTTCAGTGCATGATCAACAGTCAACAAACCGCACATGAAAGCAATACAGGGCACAAACTCATTTGCTTTTCCTTTGCAGGTCATCTTTAAGTATAGTGGGCACTACCAGGTGCCTGCTATTAGACCCAGAGAATCTTTACAGATGACACCCACAGTGATTAAATGACCTGTGCAGGTGGGTACAACAAGCAGGATCAATATTAGAATGACTCCTAGACTTCTGCTCTAACAACTAGACCACAGTCTGGTATTGATATATTTTGCCAGAGAGCTGGCTGCTCTTGAAAACATTTTTGAATGGATGATAATTTAGAGATTTGCTTTAGTGTTCTGGCTCACAGTTGACACCCAGTGTGGCATCTTTTATACCCAATGAAGTACAGGAGAGGATAAAGATTAAAGGAACTGAGAGAAAGTGCTACAGTTGTCTAGCAATAAGCTCAATGCTGGCTTGAAGAGAGATTCCCAGCTGGAGATATTAGCTAGGTTAGTTGGATACCAGAGAATAGTCGTATTCTCTTCCAGTACTGCTCAGAGAGAGGATGATTATGAATAGTTGAAAAATCCAAAATGTGTTTTATATTGGAGCATAAAACACAAAATGACTATTTTAATATAAAGTTAAGGAACTGATTAAAACCTTAGAATTCATACGTAAAGCAATTAGTTCTCCTTTAACCCAGCCTCACCAAACCTAGCCATTGCACGGGTCTCAAACAGTGCATTGTACATTGTGCTATGTTAGCTAAACTTATCAAAGTAAATAATGATTTACATGAATGCCTCACTTAGTAAAGTCAGAATTTACTTGTATTTATTTATCCTTAAGACTCATTTCAAATGCAATTCTTACACAACGCCAATTTTACCACTACCTGGCATCCTTTCCCTTTCTCATTGTATTTGATGTCCTTTAACAGAAACTAAATTGGTTTTTAAATGGGTAAGAGAAAAGTTCTTCCACGGACATCATACCAGAGCTACCACTTATTGGGACCAACTAGACTTAAAACAATTAAAAAAAACACTTACACCGGGGGGTGGAGGGAGAGAGAAAGAGAGCAACACAAGAATCTTGATGGAGATCATTAGCTTTTGTGAGCTACATTCAGAGTACCCCTTTCACACTTCACAGATTGGGAAATCAACCCTGGAAAATTAGCAGTTAAAGAACAATGATATTAGCAAGAAAAATCAAAGGAAGAGACTTATTGGAGCATCTTTTTTCCAATAGAAAGAGGGTTTGGTTTCCCCCCCCCCCCCCAGGAGAATGTAGAAATGGATCCCACTGTAAAAACAAAAACCTAAAAATTCCTTAAACAAAACCATTATAAAAAGTAAATATCCTTTTTTGCTGCAGCAAGAAGAAATACTCCCAGAAGAGAGAATAAAGCATTAAAAACAAAAACACACAACCACCACCACCACCAGAGATCAGGAACAAAATAGAGCCTTTCAGGGGTATTTTCACTTGCTGTCCAACTTTTATATATCCTGTTGGTAGGCTCTTTAGATAATTCCAGATTTGACAAAACAAATAGATTCTGCTGAACACAGAATAAGCATAGTGAAAAAAAGATGTAGTTTTGCTTAATATATTTTGCAATAAATATAGCTTTCACATGCAAGTCACCACAAGTGTCAGTAACTCTTGAAACTTTCTATCTGACAAGGATAACACCTGATGTGATCAGAGATTAAAATGCATCATAGGATTTGTCTGAAACCACACTATGCCCCATTTCAGATGTCTTACCTTTCCTCTGTCAAATTGCATCCATGCTTCAATTTCTTTTGTCGGAGATCAGTTCCCCCTCCAGCCAAACTATAAAGCCCTCCCCTTCCAGGGCAAACAAAACTAGTCCAAAGGATACACAACATAATAGTTCCAGTCCCCTTTCTCAGGGATAAACAGTCCCCCCTGTTAATGCAGGAGAAAGGAAGGATTCCCTCACTGCAATCCCAAGGCTGAAGTCTGTAAACAAAACACACAGGTGCCAACTCTGCCTCATTCCACACCACTACTGTTTCAACCGAGCCCTGTTCTGTCCCCTAATTAACCCCTCCCCAGCACAAATTCCTGCCTCTTCATTTTAATGAGCCTTTCCCACAGCCCCACCTGTTTGAAGTTTGCCCAGTTCTCTTTAATGAGACCCAACAACAGTTCTGAGCTCTCCCAGCCCTTCCTGTTCCCTATAGGCTTATCCTTTATAAGCCACAGGCTGCTCTTTGTATAGTCCTGCCACTCCAGTTATATGGCTGTCTTGCTCATATGCGCCTATTTGCCAGGCTATAGAGGGTTGAACCCCAGTAATAGGCAGGCAAGCAGCATTTGCTCTTAAAGGGGCCAGTACTCTCAGTTACAACCATACAAGACAATTTTGACAAACTGTTCAGCTACATACAATTGTCAGTAGAACTATTCACAGTGGAAACCTTGCTAGACAAGATCTTGTTGAAGTCAAGGGGATTTTGTGGACTCTGCATGCTACACCTAATAAGAAAAGGCTAAATTCTGCCCCTGATGAGCATCCACAGTTCTACTGAAATATTACAAGAAGCGGTTTGTGACCTTTTCTTTTCAAAAATCAAATTCTTCAGAAAAAAACAAAAAGCTTCTTGACAATCTACATATTACATTCAAATGGTCCTGAAAGATCCTGAAAAACTGAATTCATCATGGGAATACTAGCAGCATTTTATTAGAGCAGCACTACGAGATTCTGCAACTGAACATAAATGGTCAGTGCATTCACATAATTAACTGAGTGATCAACTCAAATCTTTATTAAAGAAATTCTATGTTATCCCCTCCCTCCCAAAAAATCCCAAAGAAAAGAATGGTAGGTAGGCTATTTCCCCCCTACCCACCTGCCCGGTTAAGGTTACACAGTTAAGGACTCTAGAGTCAGGAAACTTGAAAGTTAAAGATAGTTACGGTTGTCCTTTCTGTGTCTGATACATATACATTTCAACACAATCTTGAATTAAGTGCTCACACTCCTTCTGAAGTAATGAAGTATAAATTGCCTTCTATTTTATATATTTAGGGTTATCTAAAGGTGTGATAACTTACAGTTACGACTTATGATAGTCTGAATTATTAGAATACAACTTCTGCATTTACTGACTTAACTATGGAGCATTAACATTGTGTTTTGGGTCTCTACAGTATTTAACAATAAGTCAGCTGCAACACATCCTCAATAAGCATAATCGCACACACTTGAGCAAGTCTGATATTCCATCCATTGTGAAAAGACAAAAAGTGTAGCATATTATGCAAATTGTTATAATGCCCCCAAATGGCAGGCGGTCACAGCTGAGAATACCAGATTCAGGACAAACTGCTGAGAAATAGGGTAGACTCACCCCAAACTGATGGTTAGTCTATCAGAAGATATACCAAACCAGTAACCAAAATAAACTTCTCACCACACTGGTTAACAAGAAATCAAAAATGCAGTCTCCTTATGCATTCCAGCACTTATTTCACCACCAGACTCTAAGCTTTATGATGAGTGGTTATTGAAAACCAATTTCATCAAACAAAGGGTTCTTTTGATCCGAAGAGATCAGCTTCATAGCTAGATCAATATATAACTCAGATCTTACCCAATAATCATGCTGTTTGTTTACAAGAGAAAAAATATGAAATGTTTAAGGAAATCATATACATACAGGCAACTGAAAAAGTTCTTATGTTAGGTTTGAAGCAGCGACAGAATAAACTGCTAGTTTGTAAGTCTCTCTAGAAATTACCCAAATAGCCTGGGGGTCATCAGTCCTTGTTTAGAGCTTCCTTGTTGGAAATCCAGTCCAAAGAAATGAAGACAAAGTAGAGATGTTTCCAGAGTCTTTTATACCATGTGGCTGGAATTTTACTATCCCAAACAAAGCCCACAGCAATTTGTAGAAAAGTACAGGCACAAGAGAGAGTCCAAGATAACTCACCCTTACAGGGCTTGCTGACTCACAGGGGCAAGCCATTGGCTAGTTGGAGGCTAAGGCATTTGCAGGAAGAGCCATCTGGGTCGAATCAGTTTCTTCTGTGGCCCATTATGAGAATTAATTGCCTCTGATGGGCCATCAATACACAGCTGTCTGGCTTCAGTGTAGATGTTACCTGGTGTTACCCCAGGAACAGACACATTTGAAATACTGGTACATAGTCAATATTCATAACTTTAGATACAAAAATGATACACTCATATAAACAGGAAAATCATATTTGATAGATTGTAACTTTTCCATTAAATACATGACATGCGGTGTACAAGATTTGTTGCAGTTGTGTAACAGTGGTAGCAACAATAATATACCTGTTCATATTTCAATCATACAGCATCACAGCCCCTCTAATTTTTCTGTCCAACTTAGACCTGAAGGTGAAGTCTTTCTTACAAAAATATATGGCTACTGAATGGCAGATACATAAAAAGGAGAGTGGGAGAATTTGTTAATTATTACTTGTAAAAAAAATTCTCTTCAAAAGAATAGGTCCACAGATCCTCAGTATGGAGCTGTACCTGTAGAGGGCAGAATCAAAGCTGATTGAATGGCTGATCAGGAACTAGCCCCCGCCTTCTGAGACCCCCCCGCCCTTAGTATTGAGGTATTTCTAAATCTAGCCCCTGCCCGCTCTGGAATTTGTATCGTGAAACAAAAACCAAATCTCTTGTCTTGCATCAGCACCTTGCAAAAAAATACTCAGCAACAAACGAACAACAAGAAATTTTAACTACTGCAGAGCACTTTAACCATGAGTTAAACATCTCCCTTAATGGATTGTCAGAGAGGGCCAGATCTTTTACCTATCCCTTCTAAAGAGAGACATTTTTCAGGTAAACAGCCACAAATTCTGCCATTCTTTCTCAGGGCGAGATCCACAGATCCTCAGTGTATTTTCTCAGTACTGGCCAACCTGCAGTACAAAGAGTGTTCTGTTAATCTGGCAGTGGTGGCATGGCTGATCACAGTGTAAGTGGGGTCTGAGTTAGCCCAGACATTTAGGTACCATTTTCTGTCAACTTCTCCATTCCTCTGATTTTCTGTGAGATGTTCTGCCAGAGAGACCTGCCCAGACATGTTACACTGGAAGCTGCTGCAGTCAGTAACCTAGAATCAGGGGTTTTCAGTAATCTTGCTGAAGAACTCCCATCCCACCCCCAGCAAATAATAGCTCAGTAAGGCATAGAATCCTAAAAGGTTGTTTGGCTGGTTCTCTCATTGCTCTGAGCAGGAGGTCTATAGACTGTTACAGCTCTGTTGCAGCTAATGGGGGGAGGGGGGCAGGAATTGGGAACCAGGATCAGATGAGGAATCCTGTGAACTTCTGCTACCAGACACATTTTTTAACCTTGCCCTTTTGAGAGTGGATACAAGGGCTGTAAGTAAGGTGGTCAATCACGTTCCCAAAATACCTGACATTCCAGTACTTCCAGGATTAGGCACCAGCGTTCTCAGTTCCTGGGGAGGGAAAGGAAGGTGCTCCACCTCAGACCCCACCTCTTCCCAACCCATTCTTCCCCCTCCCTGGAGCATGCCCCGCCCTCACGCTGCTCCCTTCCCCCTAGCGCCTCTTGCACACCACGGAACTGCTGCTTGTGGCCGGTGGGAGGCACTGGGAGCATGGGTGGCAGGTTTGTAAAAATGTTGGTGATGCCCAGAACCCGCCCCCCCAAACTCCACCCCCACCTGCCTAAGACTCTGGGAGGGAGTTTGGGTTGGGGAGGAGGTCTGGGGTGCAGGATCTGGGATGGAGTTTGGGTGCTGGGTGCAGGCTCTGGGGTGGGGGAGGAGGGAGGGGGAGAGCAGCATTTCATATCTGATACTGGACAAAACCACATCTGGTTGAGTACCAGAACTGGATGGGGGAACCAACCTTTCAGAAAGAGGACCATCCAGTTTAATACTGGATGAGTGGCCTCCCTAAGTGTAAGAGGACACGACTGTTGCTGCCTGTGCCTCACAAGATGTCACCATCTGAGGAGAAAGTACTTTTGGCACCAAACTCAGGAGCTCCCTAGCCTGGAGGGAATTTTTTCCTTGGGGGGGGGGGGGGAAGTCTCTTCTTCTCCCCTCCCTGCACAATCCCCAACTTCCCCTGGGTCTAGGGGCTTGAGACCAAACTGCCCAACTAGGAAAGGGGGGTTGGATGATGAGACCTGCGATGCCGGAGGTGCATACCCAAAATGGTCTGAGCTGCTGCTCCTTGCTCCAGCTGTGGGGGAACTCCTGGGGAAGGGAGGAGGAGCAAATCCTTTCCAGTGCCTGAGGATGAAAGGAAGCTGGAATGCACAAGGCACAAACCGTTCCTTTTGCACCCTCAGGTAGGGGATACAGAGCAGGAGCAGCACAGCCTTCGACTCCTCTTCTTTGGGCCCTTCTCTGCCATCCTCCTAGCAGCTAGGTTGGGGGGGGTGGATGTTGTGGCAACTCCAGGCAGAAAACAAACTGCCTCTTCAAGCTTTTTCTTTCCTTCTCTCTCTTGCAGTAGGTCCTGGGTTCCAATGCCCAGCCAGTAACTATTGGAGGCAGGACAAAACTGAGAAGGTCTTCACAAGGTGGGGACTAGCCCCTCATCAGCCATCTAATCAGCTTTGAATCTGGTTCTGCCCACTACAGCTACAGATAGGCAATGACCCTCAATGAAGTTCTTTGGCCCTAACCCAGAAAGAGAATTATAAATTTAAGACCAGTCTGGACAGAGAAAAATACTAAGATTACCAGAGTATAAGCAGAGTACCCCACTCTATGCTCCGAGGTTTTAGCTACCAAATATCTCCATTATCAAGGCCTTAAAATATTCTGCGCTGCCTTAGTAGTCCTGCACATCTGCCTTAAGAATGCGCCTTCAAAGCCCACACAGGCTAACCACTGTACCTTACATGCCAAAATCTGTGCTCTGGGCTCCAATGTAGCATGAGAGAACCATAATTCATTCTTTCTAGCTGTTCAACTTGGAAACTCATTTACTGTCAGAAGACTGGTGCCAGAGAAATACTGGATAGTTTGTCAGTAAAATAAGACACGTGGCATGTACAAGACATATGGAGCACTGTCCACCTTTACACTTTAAGAATTCTTTGCTAGACTATTACTAACACAATTAGTCTGGGACAGTTGTTGAGAAATGCAGCAAAGAATCCCTGGTTAGAAAGTTGTCAGTTGCACAAAAAATATCCCTGAATCCTGCTGTAGGGTTTTCATCTTTAATTCCTGAATTGTGGTGTGTTGGCGACAGAGGAGTGCCACTGAGATGCCACAGCCTGGGATTTCTTGTTTGTGGAGTTGTGTGCATGTATCACGCATAGAATAGCGGCATACCTCTCTCTGTTGTGTAGATATGGCAGCTGCCTCAGTTTCCCACCACTAGTATATCCTTCCTGGGCTGGAAGAGGAGATATCAGAGTGTAGATTCTGCTCATCATTGTCCCAGAAAGACGTCATAGGCTGGGCCTTTTCTCTTGTGATCAGATTCATAATAATACAGAGAGTTTAAAAAGGAAGATTAGCAGACAACTCCCCCTTTGCCTACAAATCTCATCTCCTGCTTGGTATTGCGCCAGTGGTTTAGTGGAAATGGAGCAATCAGTCTAGGATTCCCCTGCCAGTAGGGGAAGAATCACTGGTGGCGTAAAGCTGGAGTAGCCAACCTCACAGTACCTGCTTAGGCATAGTTGTGATGTTAGGGCATAGCGGGAGTGCAATGAACTCTGGAAATCAACAGTGGGCAGAGTGATCACTATAGAAACATTTTAGATACTGTAATTTAGAGTAGCCCTTTGGCCATTCTAAATTGCACTGGGGGCCATTTCAGCCAATAGCTAGGTTCAGGATTAGGCAAGAAGAAAAGATAGCTTGCAGCCCCTATCTCCTCCCTCCACTCCTGGGTCCTCTGCCAAACTACAGCACAACTGTGACTAATGATCTGGCTCTTTATCTCCATTGAGTCTCATACATAAACATACAAAATTAGATATTTTTAGAGTATAATATTCAGGTCATAATGGTAGAGAATCCCCAAGTCTCAATGGGAATACTATCTGTAGTAACATTAAGATCCAGCCACAGTGACTATTGTAAACTATTGTATAGTTAACAATGAAATATCTTGATTCAGTTGTGTAGTAACACAAACACAAAACGACTTGAAGATAGGAAGCTGGGACGCAGTTTAGAGGATAAGACACACAGGAAATCTCTTTCTTACTATAAAAAGAAGAACAGGAGTACTTGTGGCACCTTAGAGACTAACAAATTTATTAGAGCATAAGCTTTCGTGGACTACAGCCCACTTCTTCGGATGCATATAGAATGGAACATATAATGAGGAGATATATATACACACATACAGAGAGCATAAACAGGTGGGAGTTGTCTTACTAACTCTGAGAGGCCAATTAATTAAGAGAAAAAAAAAAAAAAAAAAAACTTTTGAAGTGATAATCAAGCTAGCCGAGTACAGACAGTGTGATAAGAAGTGTGAGAGTACTTACAAGGGGAGATAGTCAACATTTGTAATGGCTCAGCCATTCCCAGTCCTTATTCAAACCGGAGTTAATTGTGTCTAGTTTGCATATCAATTCTAGCTCTGCAGTCTCTCTTTGGAGTCTGTTTTTGAAGTTTTTCTGTTGTAATATAGCCACCCGCAGGTCTGTCACTGAATGACCAGACAGGTTAAAGTGTTCTCCCACTGGTTTTTGAGTATTTTGATTCCTGATGTCAGATTTGTGTCCATTAATTCTTTTGCGTAGAGACTGTCCGGTTTGGCCAATGTACATGGCAGAGGGGCATTGCTGGCACATGATGGCATAGATCACATTGGTAGATGTGCAGGTGAACGAGCCCCTGATGGTATGGCTGATGTGATTAGGTCCTATGATGATGTCACTTGAATAGATATGTGGACAGAGTTGGCATCGGGGTTTGTTACAAGGATAGGTTCCTGGGTTAGTGGTTTTGTTCAGTGATGTGTGGTTGCTGGTGAGTATTTGCTTTAGGTTGGGGGGTTGTCTGTAAGCGAGGACAGGTCTGTCTCCCAAGATCTGTGAGAGTAAAGGATCATCTTTCAGGATAGGTTGTAGATCTCTGATGATGCGCTGGAGAGGCTTTAGTTGGGGGCTGAAGGTGACAGCTAGTGGTGTTCTGTTATTTTCTTTGTTGGGCCTGTCTTGTAAGAGGTGACTTCTGGGTACTCGTCTGGCTCTGTCAATCTGTTTTTTCACTTCAGCAGGTGGGTATTGTAGTTTTAAGAATGCTTGATAGAGATCTTGTAGGTGCTTGTCTCTATCGGAGGGATTGGAGCAAATGCGGTTATATCTTAGAGCTTGGCTGTAGACAATGGATCGTGTGGTGTGTCCTGGATGGAAGCTGGAGGCATGTAGGTAAGTGTAGCGGTCAGTAGGTTTCCGGTATAGGGTGGTATTGATGTGACCATCGCTTATTAGCACAGTAGTGTCCAGGAAATGGACCGCTTGTGTGGATTGATCTAGGCTGAGGTTGATGGTGGGATGGAAATTATTGAAATCATGGTGAAATTCCTCAAGGGCTTCTTTTCCATGGGTCCAGATGATGAAGATGTCATCAATGTAGCGCAAGTAGAGTAGGGGCGTTAGGGGACGAGAGCTAAGGAAGCGTTGTTCTAAGTCAGCCATAAAAATGTTGGCATATTGTGGGGCCATGCGGGTACCCATAGCAGTGCCGCTGACTTGAAGGTATATATTGTCCCCAAATGTGAAATAGTTGTGGGTGAGGACAAAATCACAAAGTTCAGCCACCAGGTTAGCTGTGACATTATCAGGGATACTGTTCCTGATAGCTTGTAGTCCATCTTTGTGTGGAATATTGGTGTAGAGGGCTTCTACGTCCATAGTGGCCAGGATGGTGTTTTCTGGAAGATCACCGATGGATTGTAGTTTCCTCAGGAAGTCAGTGGTGTCTCGAAGATAGCTGGGAGTGCTGGTAGCGTAGGGTCTTAGGACAGAGTCTACATAACCAGACAAGCCTGATGTTAGGGTGCCAATGCCTGAGATGATGGGGCGTCCAGGATATCCAGGTTTATGGATCTTGGGTAGCAAATAGAATACCCCTGGTCGGGGTTCTAGGCATGTGTCTGTACGGATTTGTTCCTGTGCTTTGTCAGGGAGTTTTTTTAGCAGATGGTGTAGTTTCTTTAGGTAATCTTCAGTGGGATCAGAGGATAATGGCCTGTAGAATGTGGTGTTAGAGAGCTGTCTAGCAGCCTCCTGGTCATATTCCAATTTATTCATGATGACGACAGCACCTCCTTTGTCAGCCTTTTTGATTATGATGTCAGGGTTGTTTCTGAGGCTGTAGATGGCGTTGTGTTCAGCATGGCTGAGGTTATGTGGCAAGTGATGTTGCTTTTCCACAATTTCAGCCTTTGCACGTCGACGGAAGCAATCTATGTAGAAATCCAGTCTGTTGTTTCGACCGTCCGGAGGAGTCCATGCAGAATCCTTTTTTTTGTAGTGCTGGTAGGGAGGATTCTGTGGGTTAGTATGCTGTTCAGAGGTATGTTGGAAATATTCTTTGAGTCGGAGACGTCGAAAGTAGGATTCTAGGTCACCGCAGAACTGTATCATATTCATGGGTCTGGAGGGACAAAAGGAGAGGCCCCGAGATAGGACAGACTCTTCTGCTGGGCTAAGAGTATAGCTGGAAAGATTAACAATATTGCTGGGTGGGTTAAGGGAGCTACTGTTGTGGCTGCTTGTGGCATGTAGCAGTTTAGATAGTTTAGTGTCCTTTTTCCTTTGTAGAGAGGCAAAGTTTGTCTTGTAAATGGCTTGTCTAGTTTTTGTAAAGTCTATCCATGAGGAAGTTTGTGTGGAAGGAAAAAGGACACTAAACTATCTAAACTGCTACATGCCACAAGCAGCCACAACAGTAGCTCCCTTAACCCACCCAGCAATATTGTTAATCTTTCCAGCTATACTCTTAGCCCAGCAGAAGAGTCTGTCCTATCTCGGGGCCTCTCCTTTTGTCCCTCCAGACCCATGAATATGATACAGTTCTGCGGTGACCTAGAATCCTACTTTCGACGTCTCCGACTCAAAGAATATTTCCAACATACCTCTGAACAGCATACTAACCCACAGAATCCTCCCTACCAGCACTACAAAAAAAAGGATTCTGCATGGACTCCTCCGGACGGTCGAAACAACAGACTGGATTTCTACATAGATTGCTTCCGTCGACGTGCAAAGGCTGAAATTGTGGAAAAGCAACATCACTTGCCACATAACCTCAGCCATGCTGAACACAACGCCATCTACAGCCTCAGAAACAACCCTGACATCATAATCAAAAAGGCTGACAAAGGAGGTGCTGTCGTCATCATGAATAAATTGGAATATGACCAGGAGGCTGCTAGACAGCTCTCTAACACCACATTCTACAGGCCATTATCCTCTGATCCCACTGAAGATTACCTAAAGAAACTACACCATCTGCTAAAAAAACTCCCTGACAAAGCACAGGAACAAATCCGTACAGACACATGCCTAGAACCCCGACCAGGGGTATTCTATTTGCTACCCAAGATCCATAAACCTGGATATCCTGGACGCCCCATCATCTCAGGCATTGGCACCCTAACATCAGGCTTGTCTGGTTATGTAGACTCTGTCCTAAGACCCTACGCTACCAGCACTCCCAGCTATCTTCGAGACACCACTGACTTCCTGAGGAAACTACAATCCATCGGTGATCTTCCAGAAAACACCATCCTGGCCACTATGGACGTAGAAGCCCTCTACACCAATATTCCACACAAAGATGGACTACAAGCTATCAGGAACAGTATCCCTGATAATGTCACAGCTAACCTGGTGGCTGAACTTTGTGATTTTGTCCTCACCCACAACTATTTCACATTTGGGGACAATATATACCTTCAAGTCAGCGGCACTGCTATGGGTACCCGCATGGCCCCACAATATGCCAACATTTTTATGGCTGACTTAGAACAACGCTTCCTTAGCTCTCGTCCCCTAACGCCCCTACTCTACTTGCGCTACATTGATGACATCTTCATCATCTGGACCCATGGAAAAGAAGCCCTTGAGGAATTTCACCATGATTTCAATAATTTCCATCCCACCATCAACCTCAGCCTAGATCAATCCACACAAGCGGTCCATTTCCTGGACACTACTGTGCTAATAAGCGATGGTCACATCAATACCACCCTATACCGGAAACCTACTGACCGCTACACTTACCTACATGCCTCCAGCTTCCATCCAGGACACACCACACGATCCATTGTCTACAGCCAAGCTCTAAGATATAACCGCATTTGCTCCAATCCCTCCGATAGAGACAAGCACCTACAAGATCTCTATCAAGCATTCTTAAAACTACAATACCCACCTGCTGAAGTGAAAAAACAGATTGACAGAGCCAGACGAGTACCCAGAAGTCACCTCTTACAAGACAGGCCCAACAAAGAAAATAACAGAACACCACTAGCTGTCACCTTCAGCCCCCAACTAAAGCCTCTCCAGCGCATCATCAGAGATCTACAACCTATCCTGAAAGATGATCCTTTACTCTCACAGATCTTGGGAGACAGACCTGTCCTCGCTTACAGACAACCCCCCAACCTAAAGCAAATACTCACCAGCAACCACACATCACTGAACAAAACCACTAACCCAGGAACCTATCCTTGTAACAAACCCCGATGCCAACTCTGTCCACATATCTATTCAAGTGACATCATCATAGGACCTAATCACATCAGCCATACCATCAGGGGCTCGTTCACCTGCACATCTACCAATGTGATCTATGCCATCATGTGCCAGCAATGCCCCTCTGCCATGTACATTGGCCAAACCGGACAGTCTCTACGCAAAAGAATTAATGGACACAAATCTGACATCAGGAATCAAAATACTCAAAAACCAGTGGGAGAACACTTTAACCTGTCTGGTCATTCAGTGACAGACCTGCGGGTGGCTATATTACAACAGAAAAACTTCAAAAACAGACTCCAAAGAGAGACTGCAGAGCTAGAATTGATATGCAAACTAGACACAATTAACTCCGGTTTGAATAAGGACTGGGAATGGCTGAGCCATTACAAATGTTGACTATCTCCCCTTGTAAGTACTCTCACACTTCTTATCACACTGTCTGTACTCGGCTAGCTTGATTATCACTTCAAAAGTTTTTTTTTTTTTTTCTCTTAATTAATTGGCCTCTCAGAGTTAGTAAGACAACTCCCACCTGTTTATGCTCTCTGTATGTGTGTATATATATCTCCTCATTATATGTTCCATTCTATATGCATCCGAAGAAGTGGGCTGTAGTCCACGAAAGCTTATGCTCTAATAAATTTGTTAGTCTCTAAGGTGCCACAAGTACTCCTGTTCTTCTTTTTGCGGATACAGACTAACACGGCTGTTACTCTGAAACTTTCTTACTATGCCATCCACAGAACAACAAAAAGTAGAGGACCATTGATCTGTCCAGGGATGCAGCACTTGATTTGTGAGAGGTTCACAACAGGTCTCCCATGCATATCTTTTTTGCCAAATTAATACTCCACCATAGGAAATTAAAAAGTGAGCTATCCCAGCTGGAAAGCAACAGTCCCTTTCAACACTTACACACTTCACTATATGAAGTTGACACAGATTCCAAACTGCAACACCACCTAGTGATCATAAAATAGTAGTGCTTTAGTGCAAAGTACAATGCTTAGGATTGATTAGTTCAACATGTACAATTAAAACAAGATAAAAAAACAAAATGCAAGCAAAACAACTAAAAAATATCAGAGGGGTAGCCGTGTTAGTCTGAATCTGTAAAAAGCAACAGAGGGTCCTGTGGCACCGTTGAGACTAACAGAAGTACTGGGAGCATAAGCTTTCGTGGGTAAGAACCTCACTTCTTCAGATGCAAGACTAAAAAATAAAAAATAAAAAACTAAAAAATACTCATTAAATTGACATACAATAAGCGATGGCTTTCGAGCCACACAGAGCTTTTCCTCAGGTCTGGGAAAGGCACTCAGTGTCACAGCTAAATACAAGGTCGAACAGATAGTTTAGCATAAAAGTAGTTAGCACATATTCTAAGCAGGGGTGAAAGTAACTTAAAGGACTTGCCAGTACTCTGGAATCCTGAGAAGGGCAGTGGCCTCCACCAGAAGAGGCAGGGCCTTTAAATCCCCAGGCCTTTTAAATCAAGGGGAGAGACACAGGGAAGCTCTGCTCCAGCCAGATCCAGGGAGGTGCATGGGGGCAGCAAAGGGGGCTGGGGCACACTCAGGGGAGGCGCAGGGTCAGCAGGGGGCCAGGGGGGAGCCCCGAACATTCATGGAGCCGGCCCCCGGACCCTCAATATTGCTGGAGCCAGAGAGGGAGAGAATGCTCCATTTTCTTACCTGTCCTCCGTACCGGCTTACTTTCACCTCTGATTCTAAGGGACCATTCAAGGTGAAGTGGCCCATTAACAGTAATCATAGGAGAAAAAGGATAAATTCACAAAGTTGCTAGGTTTCAGAGTGGTAGCCGTGTTAGTCTGTATCAGCAAAAAGAACGAGGAGTACTTGTAGCACCTTAGAGACTAACAAATTTATTTGGGCATAAGCTTGTCCCTCTCACCAACAGAAGTTTGTCCAGTAAAAGATATCACCTCACCTATATTGTCTCCTTAGATTCTTGACATTCAGGCTCACTAGTCAGAGGGTATCCTAACAGCCAACCAAATGCATTAGCTGATACCAAGGCAGAGCAGTAGGCAACATCATAAACAGGAGAAAGAAGTGTTAAAAAAGGAGGGAAGAGAGGAGGTGAAGAAGGTTTAGCTTCCCCCAACACAGGGATGCTTGTCTTCTGTAGGACAGCATATGCTCCAGCTAAACTGAAGATATTGCAATTCAAGGCAACCAAAGCATTAGGGACAAACAGGGTTCTGGAAGATGCTTCATTTGCAATAATTGCTATACATGTTAGTTTTTTTCCTCAGTCAAACACATTAATCTTCTTCTAAACAGTATAAAAGGTATGTGTAATAGTTGAGAGAAAGTGAGAACTCTTTGGTTTATCCAGTCTTATTATAGTATTGACTATCCCTCAGATCAGGAGTGCACAAGTAACACTAAATCTCTGAAGTGGGGGTTGGAATTTAAACCAAGCTCATAGATTCAGCCACACTATCCTGGTAACAGATTACAGGAAATCTAAAGCAGCTTTTGAAAATCTGTAACAAGTAGATATTAGACTACAGAAGAGAGAAAGGGAAACTCCTCCTCGAGATGACTCCACACGGGGAACTCATTTGCGATGTCCTGATAGCAGTGGGAAGCATGTCTCAGAATGAATTATAGTACACTTTAATATGCAGAAAATTAGAAACCCATTTGTCACTAGACATACGGGTTAGCTAATGATATTTTGGCAGTGGATGGATTGCTACAACATAGTAAACGAAGACTATACAAAATTCACATGGAGTATGTTTATTTTTATATTAATTTTACCCCAGAGGAAAAGTAGAGCATCACATTTTTTTGGCAATCACTTGAAATAACTAAAAAAGGCTCCAGGTTACTCCTGTTTCTGATTTATTACAGTTAATTTTATAACCTGACAAGAGGATAAGCAATAGCTTACATATTGCCACCACAGGATTGCATACTTTAATATTAAAGAGTTATCAGCATAAAATATGGCCTTGTATTCTTATTGACCTATTCTTAATCCAGACATGAGAATGTTTTGAGATAGCATTGTTCAGGATTGCAGAAGAGACATCAAATAACCATGAAAACAGAGGTCCACCTAGCAACTCAATCTAACTCAGAATGAGGAAATAAATTTATTAGTTATGAGAGGCTTTTGTGTCTGAACAAAGCAATTTAAGAAGCTAGGATTAATCTAACCTAAGAAGCCAAAACCAGATTTATTTAGGGTCCAGAAAAGGCAGCCTTTTTCCATCATGGGAAAAGCGATAGCCAACAGCTGAACCCCCCAGGTCTATAAACTAAAGCAGATTATGTGATTTTGAACAAAGCCAATCTGGTTCAGACATATAAACAGAAGGCAAAAAAACAGTTTCTAATCTTCAAACCAAAATCTTAGCCAAAGTTTTCTATCCCTGTTTGCTACAGATGTAAGTCTATAATTTCCCTATCCACCTGCATTTTTTTTTTAAACCAACTAAAATTCAGGCAATGTGTAGATTGGTGTGGCTATTAGATCCAGCTTCTTTACATGTAAAGCAAGTCATTGTCATTCTGAAAATTTTGACTCACATTTTCTAGTTTAATAGTTCTTATCTATGTCACTGGGAATAAGAATTCCCTCTTCTGCAGGAATTACTGGACTTCGTTATTTAGGAGGCCCGACTAGATAATCATAATTTATCCCTTCTGGCCTTAAAGTCAAGTTCTTCTGGACAACTGCTAACATCTTTTACTATGTTTTTCTGCACTTTTCCAATATCCTTGCTCATAACCTGACCCCAGGACACCAAAAAAGTCATTAGTTATTACAGTATAAACCTCTTTAATACTTTTGAAAAAGCTTTGCTTTTACTCTGTGCTAGTGCTTGTTCACAGCACCAGATGGATGATTAACATTGTGCTACATAGAATGTTAAGTGTCAAAGGTTCTTCAATCCTTTCTGTGTCAGCAAGGTTTTCTATAAGGTCATGGTGAAGTTTTCCAGCAGTTACATTATGCACCTTAGAGGCTTTTAAGATGTGAAATGTGCTATGAAAAGATATTTGTTCGCATTCAGGCTCAGGAAGAAAATTTCCTCAAATTCTCATGGCAATGTTACAGTTCAGGTAGAAACACACTCCTCTTCAGTAGTCATGTAGGGCAGGTACCAATGCTTCACACTGAGGCTAGGTCTACACTACCCGCCTGAATCGGCGGGTAGAAATCAACCTCTCGGGGATTGATTTATCGTGTCCCGTTGGGACGCGACAATCGATCCCCGAATCGACGCTCTTACTCCACCAGCGGAGGTGGGAGTAAGCGCTGTCGACAGAAAGCCGCAGAAGTCGATTTTGCCGCCGTCCTCACAACGGGGTAAGTCGGCTGCGATATGTCCAATTCAGCTACGCTATTCACGTAGCTGAATTTGCGTATCTTAAATCGACTCCCCCCTGTAGTGTAGATGTACCCTGAGTAATTAACAGGGCAGCTGGGTGCAGTTGCCATCCTTTTATCACAAGGAGTTAATTTGACAGAAAACAAACAGTATTTGTGGAAACTGCAAATGTTCAACCCAGACAGACCCAGACTATAGAGGTCTCATAGAATAGCTGTTGTGATGGTGGCTTTATACCCCTCAACCTGTGGTATACAGTCATCATAATTGGATGTTACCTTGTGTTATTACAACTCTAAGGGAAATTTGATCTTCAGCATTAGACAGCATATTCCAACAGAGAAATGGATTTTATACACAAAGAACACTGCAAAGTATGGCCTTTGCACAAAGCCATGCAAAAGTGTCAGAGTATATGGAGTATTCATTCATATTTTGCTGAAATAGTCACTGCACTAACAATGCAAGTAAGATTTTAATTTAAATAATTTATTGGCAACTTATATTAGAGATAGGGATACTTCTTAGTCATTAAGTAATTAAGTCTGCATTAGTGTATAAGGGTACATCTACACTACAGCGGGGAGTCGATTTAAGATACGCAAATTCAGCTACGTGAATAGCGTAGCTGAATTCGACATATTGCAGCCGACTTACCCCGTTGTGAGGACGGCGGCAAAATCGACTTCTGACGCTTTTTGTCGGTGGCGCTTACTACCACCTCCGCTGGTGGAGTTAGAGCGCCGATTCGGGGATCGATTGTCGCGTCCTGACGGGACGCGATAAATCGATCCCCGAGAGGTCGATTTCTACCCGCCGATTCAGGCGGGTAGTATAGACCAGACCTAGGTGTGGGAGACACATTGCTACCTGATTTGTCCACACCCACATACCCAATTTCAACTATTTGTGAACAAATGGAAAAATCCAAAATGTACAGACTGACCCATGTCTTTCCCAGAGACAATCATATAGTGCCATAATTAACCCCCACCACAGTTGCTTAGCCTCATGTTACTGAATTCAAAGTGCCCTTGAAGACTTTTAAAGGCACCTTTGCTTCTGTAGTCAAGAACACTGGGCAGGAAATGTTTTTGTAGCTGACGCTAGTTAAAATTTGCCATGTATTTTGCTTATTTGTTTTCTCTCATTCTTAATCAGACACGGTAGAATCCATATAGACCATGCAATATAAATAAAGTCAGAAACAAAAGCAACTGACATGATTAATATTTTATCTTTTTATTTGAAAATTAAAGAAGTAAAACCGGAATTTTATGTATTTCAGGAGGATGAAAATCAGCACCATTTGCTAGCAGGAAAAAAAGTTAAGAGCCAAATGCTGAATCTTCTAAAAAGGTGAAACTCACATCTGATTTGTGGGTGTAACGTTTAGAGGGATAACCAGCTGCTGAGTGAATAAATCACTGCTGAATGTTTTAATAAGGTCCAATGAAAGCTGATTTACTAAATAAAACTACAAATAAGGAACCTAAATAGCAGCATCCACTGCCATTCACACTGAAGTCAGAATGCCAGGCGAGTTCCTTGTTCATAGAAAAAAGCTGCAAAGTCATTTTGACACTAAGAAAAAAGAAATGCAATCCGAATGCCCATTTGTTCCAATCAAAGCAGCACATATGGTTCTTTAAGCTTATCTCTAGATTTGAAACTCCGTCCTTACATTAGTAAGCCATGTTGGAATGAGACCAGGACACTTCTCTGCATACAGTTTTGAATATTCTCACTTGTAGTGCTTGCTTAGCACATTAAGATTACTAAGTAAAATCTAACAGATATACTTCATCAGCTGCTACTTAAATACTGGAAAGAGGGTGAGGTACCACAAGAGATGCATGACGCAAAAAATCACTTTGTACAAAAAGGGCAACTGCAACAACTACGGTGGTATCTCGCTACTAAGCGTAGCAGGAAAAACTTTCACAAAAGTCATCTTAGTGAGCCTACAACAGCTGGTAAATCATGTCCACTCTGAATCAGTTTGGATTCAGGGGTGCAAGATCAATTATATAGACATGATATTTTCTCTGCGTCCACTCCAAGAAAAGTGCAAAGAGCAAAACCGACTATTGTACATCGCCTTTGTGGACCTACCCAAAGCATTCGACAAAGTCAGCAGAGCAGGTCTATTTGCAATACTAGAAAAGATAACAGGGTTGCGGGACATGCTAAGTCTTATATGTTCATTCCACAACAACAGGAGAGCAACATGTCCAGGTTGACGGGTCCACTTCAGACAGCTTTGAGATGAAATGCGGAGTGAAGCAAGGAGGTGTTCTTGCCCCTACACTCTTTGGAATCTTCTTCTCATTACTCTTGAACTGCATGTTTAAGGACATGAAAGATGGAGTGTATCTGCACACAAGGTCAGATGGGAAACTCTTCAATCTATCCTGACTTAAGTCAAAGACTAAAGTCAAAAAGGTGCTAATCAGGGAACTTCTATTCGCTGATGATGCTGCCCTCATAGCCCACAATGAAGATCTATTAAAAGAACTCAGACTGCCTTTCAAGTACCTGTCAGACATTTGCTCTCACCATCAGTATCAAGAAAATGGTTGTATTAGGACAGGGGGTTCCACAAGATCCTTCAATTACCTTAAATGCAAACCAGCTAGAAGTAGTCCAAAAGTTCACTGTAGAACCTAAACAGCTGACCACCAACCTCTCACTAGATGAAGAACTAAATGTTCACATTGGAAATGCTGCCACCACCTTTAGCAGACTAACTAAAACAGCAGGAGACAATTCAAAGCTTACCATCAAGACCAAAATGCTAGTGTACCAAGCTTGCATCCTCAGCACTCTTACGTATGGTGGTGAAACATGGACATTTTATACTCACCAGGAGAAAAGGTTGAACAGTTTTCACCTACATGGTTTACACCGCATACTCAACACCAAATGGCAAGATGAAGTCACCAATGCAGAGGTTCTTCAAAGGGCAAATTTACCAACTTTGACAGCCCTACTCAGGCAAAGAGGACTACGCTGGCTGGGCCATCTGAGTGGGTTGGAAGACGGATGCATACCCAAGGACATGTTATACGGGGAGCTATCAGAGGGAACAAGAACAACAGGGCATCCCAAGCTTCGCTATAAAGACACATGCAAGCGAGATATAAGGAATTTGGAATTGATCCTGACTAATGGAAAATCTTGACAAGTGATGGTAACAAGTGGAGCTATCGTCTCCATCAGAGTATCAAAGTCCATGATAGGAGTTGACTCCGACAGCTTGAAGAGAAAAGGAAGCAAGCAGCACCCAACCAAGGTACATACATTTGTAATAACTGCCAAAGGTCATGCAAATCTCAGATTGGCCTATTCAGTCACACGAGATATTTCAAACCATCTACATCATAGGCTGCAATTCCCATTGTCTCTCGCAGATGAAAGGATGCCAACAACATTACCATCGTTGAGCAGGTTAGCAGCAGCAGAGACTATATCAGAGCCCATGCTTCCTCACCAACACTCCCAGAGCCATAAGCCCTTGTGATTAATGTTTGTATAACGAAAAACACCAAGACAGACCCTGTGGTACCCTTCTCTTCAGGCAGAGAAGCAATTACTCACAATTACCCTACATGGCTTCATAGAAAGTTGACCACTATCCACCCTTGCTAGGATGTGCAGATGGGTCAGAGCCTCATGCACTGATATCAAAGGCTGCTGACAGATCTGAAAGAACTAAGGGTGAATTCCGTGCCCCACTGAAGTAAAGCAAAATTCCATGACTTCAATGGGGCCAGAATTTCATTTAGAAGATTTTGTCCACTGCCAGGATGAGAGCACTTAAACCAGTGCAGTTTACGCCATAGCCATGCCTATAACCCAGTGGGTCTCAAACTTTTTTTTTTACTGGCAATCCTTCACATCACAAGCCTCTGACTGTGAACCCCCTAATAAATTAAACACACTTAAATATATCTAACACCATTATAAATACTGGAGGCAAGCGGGGTTTGGGGTGGAGGTTGACAGCTCATGACCCCTTGTGCAATGACCTCGCGACCTCCTAAGGGGTCCGGACTCCCAGTTTGAGAATCCATGCTATAACCTGAGTGACCAGGATTAAGGATGCCTGAAGACTTCAAAAATGGCTAGAGTTGCTAAGCCACTACCTTTTTAATAATCTTTCAAAGTTAAATAAAAGCAGGAGGCTGAAAAACAGGTCTATAATTAAGACTGTCAGCATCAAAAGTTGGTTTTCTGAGCAGAGGCCTCCACAGCTTCTATGACAGTGAGCCATCTAGTTGAGACAGTGAGAGATAGAGATACACTTCCCTACTTCATCCTATTTATCAAAATGGCCTTGAAGTCAGTGTGGAAAGGATAGCTTAATTCATGGGAGCAGATGGAATCATACAAGGATAAAATGTAGAGGGAGAAGGGGACTAAAAACAACAGTTTTGAGGGGCTCTTGAAAAAGGGAAGCAAGATATGAAGGACAGCCACCAGAAGGGAAAGCTGGCAGAGGCAGGAATTAAAATGAAACATCTTAATTATCTAATGCAGAGCTGTACCTGAAAGGTAAAAGCAAATTTGTAATTGGTGTCCTGATGTAAAGGGATAGCAAAGAAAGCATCAGCCAGATGCATCTTAAAAAAAAAAATTAGCTACACTCAATCATGTGAAGAATAACTTGATTTAGTTTCACTAATACAGTACAAAATACCTTTTAAAAATGAATTCTTCTCCTAGCTTAAAACAGTGTATTTTTTCCTATAGCATTATTTTAAAAACAAACTATAAAAGAAAAATCCTCTTCACTTTTCACAAATGTAGTTTTTAGGATGACAGAACTGTCTATGTCCAATACAGATCTAGCAAATGAAGTCAACAGAATACTGTTTTTAAACTCTGCTTGGGGATTCAGATATTCTAAATTATTTAATTACAGTATGTAGCTTCATAGATTCTAGGATTGGAAGGGACCTCAAGAGGTCATAGAGTCCAGTCCCCTGCCCTCATGGCAGGACCAAATACTGTCTAGACCATCCCTGATAGACATTTATCTAACCTACTCTTAAATATCTCCAGAGATGGAGATTCCACAACCTCCCTAGGCAGTTTATTCCATTGTTTAACCACCCTGACGGTTAGGAATTTTTTCCTATGTCCAACCTAAACCTTTCTTGCTGCAGTTTAAGCCCATTGCTTCTTGTTCTATCCTTAGAGACTAAGGTGAACAAGTTTTCTCCCTCCTCCTTATGACACCCTTTTAGATACCTGAAAATGTGTAATGTGTTGTAATTCTTCTACTATCTTTCATACAGCATTATGACACTTGCTGCAATTGTGTACTATTTAGAAGAAATGGATTCTTGAGATTATCCAACAAAGGAATTCATGCTGAAATTGGAAGATCACCACAAGAGGAAAAGCTAGCATAAGTTCGTAATTTCAAGTTTTATTTTTATATTGGTGAAACACAGAACCTCTTCCGAAAGAGGCAGCATCTGCAGAGCTGTTACAAATACGCTTCATACTCTAATACACCTCACAGGTTTGGAAAAGGTATGGATAAAGCAGTTTCACACTGTATGAACATTTTACACTGCATCTGGGCATACAAATTCAGTCATATTAAAAGATAATTTATAGATCATCTGACTTCACATACAGTGGATAATATTTCAGCATCTTCATGCAAACTTACTTTTGTTTTTAAATAGTTGGCATCATTTTTGGAAATAATTTTCATACTGCAAGACCGTATATTTTCACTTTAACATATTATTTAAACGATAAATTACAAAAAAGTACCAACTGTTTTGGAAAGTAGAAACAAACATTAAATATATAATATAGACATATCTGTTTACAATTACATATTTACTAAAGGCAGTAACATTCCTATTACACTTTCATTACCTAAAATAGGGGAGAATAGATGATATAAGATAGACTTTATCTAGTTTTCATCCATAGCCATCTTTTCATATTTCAGTCTTGAAAGCAACATTGCAATCAAATATTAAATTTTTATTCTCTTTGATGCATACAAGTCCCTTTCATTTAAATGAGCTTTGCTTGCATAGTAAAGAATTTTTGCCCTTAACGTTCCTTAATCAGTACACGAGTTTTAGCTGGAAAACCGCTATCAACATGGAAGGAATTGTCTAGCTAAAACCTCACCATAATACTTCGAAAAATTAGTGGTTAGTGTCTAAAATTGTTTTTGGAAAACACAAAAAACAGATGCTACGAAAGTGCTTTGTTTCAGAAGTGAATGCATAGACTTGTAGCCTTATCTTAAACAACATGTTAGTGTTTTATCACTGGGGTAGTTTAAACAAAAACTGCTGTATTTTTTTGTCTTACTAACATATACAAGCACACTAATTTTCTTCACTTATGCATGTCACACTCCCCTTCCTCAGATATCCCAGGTTATGTGCAACAGGTAGCCTTAAATTCCCAGCGTAGTCAGTAAAGTTCTCCTCACACAAAAGTACATCAATGATATCCTACAAGAGCCCCTCTTCTAGAGCATAGTGTACGTCCATGAGCAGTCAAGGAGTCAGAAGTTATTGAGTTCATTAGAGTAAGCTACTGCAAGAGTTACATTTATTAGTACTGTTCAAAGGACAAGTTGCACATCTTCAAAGCCCTCTCACCAGTCTTGACAGAAAAGCAAAACATTCACACTTGCCAAATTTTATCTTTGATATTTTATATAAGTCAAGGTGTGCAAGCAAACTTCCAATATCCATGTCCCTAGTATAATGTGACAATTAAAAAAACAACCCACACATGGGGAAAGTTCAGCACTAAAAAGGGTATTTTCAAACAACTTCACATTTCAGATCCAAGCTTCAGTCCATTACTACACAATTTGGACACAGAACCAGTTTTTAAAACATCTATCCTAGCATAACAGACTAAAAGACTCAACAATGAGAGCTACTATCAACACTGTATGTCATACTAGCCTTGCCTGACCAATGTGGTACATATTCAAAGTTTGCACATTCTTTCACAACGTTCCTAAATCAGATATCAAAACTCAAAAGAGCTTTTTCACACTTGTACATTTAACAGAATTGTTTCAAGAATTCTCAAAATTTCTGAAATAATTTGATGGAACATGGTAGAAGCCACAATATTAGCATTTATACCTTGCTTCTGGTCTAATGCTCACTGCAATTTAGGAGTCATGGTGCTTCATGTACATCATGAATCCCCCCCACGTCAAATTCTGGATGACTTCATCCTATAGTAGGCCTTCCTGGGTTCTTCTGTAGAAGTTTCTGCAGAATTGAAATCTATGGTCACCTGTTAAGCATGGACTAGTCAAAATGGAGCAGTCAAATTTAGTTTGATCCTGAAGAATATACACTAGATTTTTGTGATTTTACACTTAAGTTCTTCAAATAACTTTGATGGGTTATTAATGGGAACTTTGGGCCAAAGCTACAAAATGCAAAACAGACCACTTACTGCCTACATTATGCTTTAAATAATTGTAGAAGAGTACTGCTGATTCCAAATTCAAATCAAACAACTCAAATTTTTGAAGAACGGTGTTTTGAGATATTTCCTAAATGTTACCTTTCACTTAGATTTTTGCTGATTTCTTTTTCTGCAGAGGCTTTATATTCGGCAAACAGTCTTTTTTTTTAAATTGATTATGGTTGGCTCCTTTCTCCTTTGCAATATGTACATTACAAACAGCATCTCAATCTGCATGCAAATGTAACACCAAAGATCTATTGAGAATATTGTTTCTTTAGATGAAAGATAGCCCCATTGTTTTCCCATAGGTATCTGAAGAAACTTGCAAGATGGCTTCATATCAGTTGTCTTAGTATTTTCCACACCCTTTTACACTCCTGGATAATGCTTATAAAAAGAAGGCATTTAAAACAAATCCCTCTATAGGTTAAAAATGTTTTCAGAATAAATGGAATGGTTGACACCTAAGAGGCTTAAACTTGTGTAAAAATCTGATCTGGTAAAGAGTTTGTCTTCTTTATTCAGATATTCAATGTGCTAAAACCTACACCAAGATGAATACCCTTTAAAACTGCCAAAGTGGAAAGAAATCACAAACATGTTATAGGGAACCAGAAGAACCAGTCAAAATATTCTAGAATCCAATGATTTGAAACTAGTTGTTTCAATACTTCTCCCCAATCTAATTTAGTTTATTTTAACCCATGTGCTTTTAGAGAAGAGACAATATTACTCTGAAATATTTCAATGAGAGGAAGGTAGTGCACTCAGGAAGTTCTTACCATGTACGGAATGGAATCCAGAAATGCTTCAACAAGTGGTGGGCTATCATGCTTTTTTGTAATAGTACCCAAAAGCTGTCAAGTCTATATTAGCATTCCAATATCATGATTGCAATGAAGCACTGGTAATTCTGGTACCTTTGGATATGCTTAACATCCATAAACAGCAAGTCTGATATTATTTAACATTGAACATGTTTACAACTAGCATAGTCCACCAGAATATTCATCATCTTCCTCCTCAGCATGGGAGCCAACTGCAGCCGGTCCTCCTGCTTTGTCCTGTGCAGTAACTGGTGATTTCTTCTTAGTTCCCCCTCCTGGGACTGCCAGACTAAGAGCAAGCTTGGCATACTGACAACAACAACCAACAACATGACGACAGGTTTAGTGTCCACATTGTCATAGGGCCAAATCTTACTTGCCTTTCTCTAGAAAGAATCACACTGAATTAAATGGGACTACACTCATAAGTAAGGTGAGCAGGGTTTGCCTCAGTCTATTGACTACACTCAAAATGCAACAATCCATTATTTTGTAACATTCTGTTCCAATAGCATAAAAAGAGACCTAATGCATGTACTATTCTCTCTGTGCTAAAGTGATTAAACATGTACTCTGATTTCTGCTCCTTTATAGAATAATCATTGCCGTGTTGCACAGCACAATTGACTAGAAGTTTACGATAAGCGAGTCTCGTCAATGCAGTTTTTTTAAATGTGCAGCATCTATTCACCACCAGATAAGTGGTCTTTTACAGAAGCTTTTTCAATCAAGATGGCATCATATTTTCAGATGTTAAAGTTATATTAGGTGAAAATTAATAAATATTGTTAGAAAACCTACACTAGGATGATCAGAAGTTTCTATGACTGCCTTTCTGTCTTAAGTCTTCTTTCTACAATTTGCAAATATGCAGTTTTTTTTTTTTTTAAATAGCAAGTATTTTCTTGAAAGAAAAAAAAAAAAAGACATCTTTCTTTAAAATAGCAAAAGGCCATGGTAGCTCACTGTAAAATTACAGGACCACTCTTGAGAACTGAGCAGTGCTTGCAACTCCTCTTGATATCAATAAAAGAGGAAGGTGCTTAGCATTTCTCAGTGCCAGTCCATGGATTTCTAGCTAAAATGGACTTGCACGAATAGTACCGTATTTCTGAGCTGAAGCACTGACTGCAGAGTTTTCAGCCCATGTTGGGGACAGAAGGGAACTGAACTCAGATGCTATTCAAGAATATTCCAGCCAATTTTTCAGACGACTTACGAATGCCATAAGAAGCTGTTCATTCATCTGACCCTTCCAGATAAGCGGGAAGATCAGAGGAATGTGGAAATTTACAAGTGGTGAGCAGTAAAGTGGAAAATCTGAGAAGCTGGAGGATGGGACAAACATACAGCAACTCCAGTTTTTTCCTCCCAAAACAGTTCTCTTTCTCTTACCAGGAAAAAGATTTATGAAAATCCATATGAAATGTTAACTTACATCATTGTCCATGTACTTGAAGAGTGGTGAGTTACAGACATCAGAAACTTGATCCTGGTCCTGGTTGTCATATCCTTCTAGAAGCTGTTCTAGTGCTGCACAATCTTCACTTCCATTGAATCCCGGTATACTAAAGGAAACAAAAGTTCATTTAAAACATTTAACTTGTCCACTCACAGCACTCAACTCTTTGTCTATGTTTACATGTCACTGATTAAGAGTAGAGGGACAGGCAGCTGTAAGGCTTGTGTTTATAAAATTTTATGGTATTGCTTAAATAAGTCTCAAAACCCAGGCTGAACAAAAATGTCTAATGGCGTGAAAATGTATTTTTGACTGTATGATCATCTAACCATGTAAATTATAAACAGATCTCAATTTTTTTAAAATGTTTAGTTGTCTGCTTGGGACTAGTTGTCTGCATGGTCCCAAATGATAGAAGTGCCTTAAATCTCATGAGTTTCTGTTAACTAGTCATAATATTTTTCTTTTACAGTGCATGTATGGAATCATAAGTGTGAGATTAGGCAGGGTAAAGACTTAATTTAAAATGGATCATTTTAACCTAACTCCAGATATCGTGCATTTTTTAAATTCTAGTCTTAAGATACCATTTTCTTGCCATTTTGGAACACAAAATAACAGTAAATTCAATTGGTGACAATCAAAAAAGGCCTTTATCAGTACTGAACAGTTACAAGAGCTAATCCTTCTCTGTTCAGTGTATGAAAGACAGATACTAAAATGAGGCACCACTTAAAATGAATAAATTTTTTAGTAAAAGAATTCCAACAGCAACAACCCTGTATTGTTTATTCAGCTTTTATTAAAGCTAAGCAAACAGATAATCTGGGAAGAAAGAACAGAAAAGGGAAGAGTAGTGAACTGAACAAAATTCTTCTAGCTGTTTAATTTTTAAGCAAATAGTAAAGCAATATAAATATTTTTATTGTTTATTTTAAGGGTATGCATGTCTTGCTATTAAGCCAATAGTGTATTAACAACTACAACTGACCATTTGAAAACAATAACAATATTTTTCAAATGGTAGTCTTTCAAAAAACAAAACAAAAACAAAAAAACCACCACATTGTTGTACCATAAACCAAACCAACAGAGTACAGGCTTCAAACCTGTGGAAATATAGAATTGCCACATGGCTCTTTAATAAATATTGCTATGAATTAATTTTCAACATAACCAAAATTTAAGTTTGAAAACAATGAGGCAAAAATATGCCTTACCTGTAACTTTCCCTGACACATCTTTCTGCAGCAACATAGTCATGTCTATGGAGATGAACTAAGACTTGAGCAATAGTTTTCTAAGATAAAAGAAATGACTGATCACTCTTTAGTAACCAAATGTAAGATATTTTACTTCTATTATGAATTCAATACCAAAAGTCCTGTAGCTTGCTCAGGATAGGTGTAAAAAGGACACTAGAACCAACGAGGCAGTCAATTGGTCTACACTGTTCCTGGCTCCACATTCCCAAATGAAAAAAAAAATGATGGGCTCTGAAAATATTGATCTACTCCATCTGTGGATCTGTCCCATCTTTTTTAAAGGTAGTGTAGAGGAAAAAGATCAAAGTGGACCAATTCTGTTGTAACCTTAGATCATCTGAACCTAGGCTTACAAATTTAGAACTGAAAGACAAAATTATTCTAACAAGAATTTTGAAACCACAAACCAATTTTTTGCTTATTTTAGGATTTTCTGATGAGATATGCTTATCAGTTGTCCAAAAAGTTAACCCATTCAAAATATCTAGCCCCACTTCCTGCCATCAACACACATTTAGAAAATAAATGAACGTCTCCCATCCCACAAAAATTAAATAATTCTTTGCGCTAACTATATTTGCAGGTTCACCTACACAAATATTTTATCTTTTAGCATTTTCAATACAATTATCAGAAAGCTCTAAAAACCATTCTGATTATCTGCGACAGCTATCTTCAGCATTTTCAAGACTATTATACTGACACAAGACAGTTAAGGGGGTGGGTGAAAGGAGGGGATAGCCATTCAGGAGGTGCTCATCCAGTAAGAAGTTTATCCTGGACTGCAAGGCATACAATGCCATTCAGTTAGAGGTGCTGCAGACCCACAGGCCAATCAATTTCCCTTTGCGCATAAACAGGAAAGAAACATTCTCTCAGGTCTTTACCTTATAACATGTTGGATAATTTTCAACTTCTTTATAAATACTTTTTTCCTTCTGAATAGACAACGCAGCCTCATCTAATCTAGAAACAAGAACAAACACAGAAGGAAGTGTGAGAAACCAGTGTAAAGAAACCAGTGATTAGAGCCTTATGATGTGCGTATTTTAATGTTTGTAGGTGGTAAAAAAGGCACAGAAGCTGTAAAGATATTTCAGTAGTCCACATGAAGCCTATTAAAAAAAAAGGTCATATTTGCATCTTCTAATCGTTTTTTTCCCTCCATGCTGAAAAAAAGCTACCATTTTTGTTTAAATCCACTGGCATTAAGAATCAAAGTAATCTAAACACTAAACCATCAAGTCTTTAAGTTTTCATTTGGTCTTCAATCTTGAGGGCATCACTGTAACATTGCAAAGGTTAAAAAAAATACATCTTTCAGAAATCCTGTTATTTTTGAGTTGCCAGGTAAAATACTAGAGTGAAATCCAGAAATCAGTGCTTCTGTGTGAAAGCAATCAATGCCACATGCCAGTAAAGTTTAGTTTTATGTTAATCAGAGCATCAATAAATGTATGTACTATACTTTTCTAGCATTTCTGTCCCTGTCATTGCCAGGTCCCAGACCTATGTGAAAACAAAAGCCGTAATCTTTGAAGTCAACCCAACTCATTCAAGGAAGTCACAATCCAGTGCACTTTTTATTTAAAAAAAAAAAAAACAAAAAAACAAAAAAACCACACTCATGGTGATGAATTGTGGGTATCCAGAACTGCATAAAAGCAGACAGGGCTCAGTCCTGTAAAGAGCTGAGCTCTGGTCTAATCTGGCGTTTACATTCTTGCTGGATTCCACCAGGATGTTCAGCACTCTATAGGTATAAATCCAAATAATGCAAAATAGAAAGGAAATGGAATATTTACTTGCAAATATCTTGGTGATCAGTTATTTTGAGTAAGGATCATTTCAGGCAGTGGAAGTGCACAGAGAGCTAATATTTCCAACCAAGCAGTTGTACATGCACATACTGTTGAAATATAGCAACTATTTTACAAGTCACAACATTACACTACAGCTTTTGGACAGGAAGTAAACACTGTATCCAACTGAAACTTCAGAGTAAATTTAGGTAGGAAGTACATCAAGGCTAATGACCCAAGAGTTCCTGGATATTTGAAGACAGATGTGGTGAGGATCTTCATGAAACATCTCATCCAAAAGGTGACACCTTTAGCAGCACAGTATCAGCATCAAGCTGGAGCACTGGAAGGGACAAATGTCAGCTACTGAAACATCAATTTATCTGAGAATGTTTGGCACTATTCTGATTATTATTATTTTTTTTTTTTTTTAAAGACTCTCCCCACATACCTACAGTATAGATTTTAAACCACACATACACGCTTATCATAATCTACATAGAAAATTAATGAAACTCAAACTTTAGCGGGACTGTCCAAGTTCTCCATCCTTTTTATGCCTGAGGAATATATTTGCAATGTGAACACACATGTTTTTAATAAAAAGGACAAGAGTGGGTCTTTTCAGACAAAACAGTAGGTGATTTCAGGTTGCAAAAAACAATAATCCTGCCTAATACCCTGGAGAGGCATTTTTAAAGTTTTGCATACATTTAAAATTTATCCAAGTACTTGCTAGTGTTTTATAACATTGATGTAAAAAACATGCCATTTAAGAGAACTTAGGAACTCTACCTTCATGGTCTACTAATTTACATTTTTAAGCATAAAAGAATTGTTTGGTTTTGGAAAAGGCATGTAATCAAGAAGCACAGGATTTAAAATTTCATTAGCCACTCTATTAGAGGTTCAGATTACATTTGTCAGCTATAAATCACTAACTTCATATTCGAATTAATCAAGCTATTTTGGATGCAAATTACTATAACTGAATGTATTAAGAACTTCACATGGCAGCTAAGTGATTCAATATATCTCACAATTCTTGTGAATCATAATTCATTTCCATACCGAAGTTTCTTTCACTGAAACTCACAAAACAATCATTCAAAGAATATGGATATTTTAGACTACTACTCTTCTGACATCCACAGAAGTACAGTAGGACCTCCCTGATCTGCTCACACAAATTATGTCTAAATCTACTATTGTGATTGATTATGAAGCATATTTTTGTTGTGTTTTCATCACTTATTTCCACTTTAATTATATTCAAGTTACATGATGTTCCAAACCCCAAGTGACATCAGATACAACATGGCCTCTATAAATCAGTATGACAATCAAGCTAGCCTCAAAAACATTAATATACACATCTCACCTGACAGTCCTTCCACTCCTGTAATATAAGGGTTTTCCTTGTTTCCTTTTAGATTACCATTGTTGCTCGCAATTACAGCACACACTCAAGGCTTGACTCAAAGACAGCCTTATAGTGAGCTATAGGTTGTAGTTATGTATGTTTATGCTAAATCATGGTAAAATTTGGTACTACTAACCAATAGTATTAGAAAAACAGGTGAACCTGAGGATTCAAAGTCAAACTCTTCACCCTTGATTCAGAATCAGACACCTGCATATGGGATGCTTTGGTTGGGTAAGTCACTTAATTCCCCTACTTTAGATTCCCTCATGTGTAAATTGGGTAGAATATTAAGTGCTCACTACCCAGTGTTGTGGGGAATAATTCACACTGATGAAGAACTGTAGAGATGAAACACACCAGGTTCTCAGTAATTCATAAATCTTCACTGAATTATTATTAGGAGGAACATTTTATAGCACCAAAAAACAAAACAAGAAAAAAAAAAAATCAGATGAGTTTTTCAGCACTCAGGTATAGCCAGCAGAAACGTAAACTGGATCTTAGTCTTGACAAGCATCAACATAATCTTCTGTTTCCAGATAGTGACTTTTGAAGAGGCAGTACATAGATTCAGTGAAACTCAGCAGTAAAGGTTTCAATTATATTTAGAGGAAAACTTAGGTTTTCAGAATATAAAGAGTTATACCTTCGTCCTCTGACTAAAAGTCTTGAGGCTTTCCCTAGTAATTCTACAGCCTGCCGTAAACGTTCTTCATTCTAAAGGAGCAGAACAAAATCAAAAGGTTTTATACATTTGTGGCTTTAATTCTATGCAACTTCTCTTTTTTTTTTAAATGAAATACAAACATAAGGCATGAGCTCAGGTCAATGTGGGGTTCTCCCATGGCCTTAGTACTTTTAGTCAGCAGAGCTCCCTCCCTCTGGACTGCCCAAGAAGTGGGAAGAAGCTGGATAGGAGATTAAATTCAGATCCTATACAGTGGGGGATGGAGTACTGGTAGGGACTCTGACCCTGCACCTTTACATTAAAGGTCCCAATAGGAGCTGCGTGACTTCCTGTGCAACATTATTCACCCACTGCTGTGATAGAGAACAAGATAGAGCTCAAAACTCAACCTCACCTTACAGCTATCTGTGTGCAGAGTTATTTTAGGCTGACTGACCTTGAACACTTCTTCCTTCTACTCAATCTTTATTTCCTTGCCAATCTTTATTTCCTTGCCAATCTTTATTTCCTTTGTTGTTCAAATTAAAATGGTAGTACTTACTTCGAACACTGATGCTGTCTGCTGATAGAGTTGTACAGCCTTTTCTGGGTTCATACTTTCTATTAGCCTGAAATAAATACAAGCCAGCATTATTATTATTCAGCTCAAATAGTAAAGTTTTCTCCTAGTACAGGATTCAAACAACAGTCTGTAAAAAGAAGGCACCAATGTTTTGTGATTTGTCCTAGCGACCAATGCTGCAGGCTTACTTTCCAGCCCGTTCCAGGGCAATAGCTGCTGTGTCAGGTGTTCCATTCTCCAGGTACATCATACTGGCCTTCTCAATCAGCTGAACTGCTTCAGGAAGTTTTTGCATCTCCTGTAAGAAAAAGTTGGAAGAATAACAGTGTCAGGAACTATGCTAATATATAAACAGACCAAACGAAAATATTCTGTATTGCATAGCGTTACATTGGTAGAGTTCAGCTCCCAGCAAAGTAAACTACAACATCCACAGTACAAACAAGCATACAAGAAACCCAGCCTACTTTCCCCTCCATCTGCCTATAATAAATCAAAAAAGTTGGCTGATTTTGTTCTTTGGATTAGCCACACGATGAAATATCTAAATGAATACTCACACAGTGCAGTTACAAAACCAGAGCAGCCAGTCTTGTTTCCCTTTGTAACGTTTCAATTTTGGAATAAATAAATCAGTTCCCTGGTAGCCCAACTTCACAATTTGTTTAGAGGGCACATCATCAGAAGTGGACATATATACAGACATTTTGGAATACTCGATTTGAACCCTGAAATAATGATTCTCTGAAAGTCTGTTTAACTGATCAACATCTGGGTTACAAGTTCACTTTGAGCTCCCTAAAAACTGGCTTATGGTGGTTAATTAGCTTATTTTACTATACACTGATTTTCTATCCCCTAAATGAGGTTTTCAACTATTGGTTAAACCCATTCAATAAACTGCACAGCTATCAAGTCATTATTGCATGCAAAAATCACTAACAGGATTCTGGCAAATGTGATTAGAAAACTAATTCCTGTTGACTACAAGATTTATGTTGAGCTAAAGCAGAAGGGCTAAGGTATGGGAGTCACCAAGAACTACAATATGTCAGCTTACTGAAGAATCAGGAGGTATATAATGGTGGTCTGTTAATGCCTTAGTATGTTAAAAATAGCATTTAAAAATACCATTTAAAAATACCATCCACAGTGCTTGCGTTGAAACTATAGGATATTCCACTCCTCAGCACCAAGATTGGTTTGATGAAAACAACGAGGAAATCCTAGCATTAATTCAACAGAAAAGAACTGCATTCTGGCACTGGCAAAATGATTCCTCTAACCAACGAAAACATGAGGCTTATCACCTGCTCAAGGCAGCAGTCCAGAGGAGGCTACGTGACATCAAAAATAAGTGGTGGCAAGAGAAGGCCTCTGAGATCCAGAGTTTCATAGACCAAGATGACATGAGAAGCTTCTTTCAAGCAACAAAAGCTATATATGGGCCAAGCTCCAAAGGCCCAACCCCCTTACGTTCACAGATTGTCCTTGAGGAGGGTGGAGCCAATGCGGCCATTAAACAACGCTGGAAGGAGCCCTTGAAGAGCCTACTAAACCGTGAATCAACCGTCTCTGAAGACCCCATCGAGTCTATTCCACAACGCTCAGCAATGGCACACCTTGCTGATCCCCCGTCTTCTGAGGAAGTCCGGTGTGCCATCACCCAGACAAAAAAAAAATCACAAGGCACCAGGCCTAGACAGCATCCTGCCCCTTTGAGGGTGTCTCCCCAGTAAGTGACAACAGGACATAATATTATTTACCTGAACTAAAAAATAAGCTGCTACTATGAAGTACATTTATCTTTTCTTAATACATACATACTAAACTCAACCTCCCCCCCTCCCGATTTTGATTTATCAAGTTTCAACCAGGAAAGAAGGTTGCATCATTTAAAATTCTTGGGGAGGGGGGGAATAAATGTCAACACTGGAAGTGCTAGCACCACTTTAACACTAATTAATGTTGCAAGCTGAAAATTGCATATATTTCAAAATACAACTGTCCACAGGAGACTTATTGTTTTAAAACAAACAAACACAAAATGACCAGTAAATACCTTTAACATCATACCAGCTTGTTCATAAGCTCTGCAAAGAGAAAAGAAATTAGGTTTACTTACAGTGTTATTTCAGTGAGTTGAAGTGACAGGTCTTGCTATGTAGCAAGAGTTACTATACATCAGCTAATGGTGAATCATAACAATGCATACATTTCAAACATTTTACATGCCTTTTATTTAAAAAAGACAGTTTCTCACTTGTGCGCTAGTGATAGATATTGCAACCTCGTGCTGTATCTTTGGGGACCACTTTATTACGTTCATGAATAGTTTATGTATGATTGTATTCAACTCCATGGAGAAGCAGCTGTGGTAACACGTCAGGAACTAAAAACAGTGGACAACGATTAAGGACAGTCACTAATTCTGTAAGCAACTCTAAAGACGTACCACCCCCACTGTTAGTTTGTATATACTGATTCAAACTGGGTTTTCCAGACACTGAGAAACAAAGAAAGAACTTTTGATATAAATAGCTGTGTTTGTATCAGGACCTTCTTTTGATCTAGCAAACAGACATGCTTTTATCCAATGGGGCTCCAATCCTGCTGAAGGGTTGGAAGAATGATGGCCTACCAGAGCCTGGAGTGGACCACAAATTGGGGATAAAGATGCAGTAATCCTGAGACCGTAACAGTGTTGTCTTCTATGGATAAAGTGCTTTTGACCATATTTGGAGCACTGAAAAAGCAGTGTTTCCCAGCCCGGACCAAAGATACCTTCCTGCTTCTATAACATGTACTGTGTGTGGCAAATTTTGCACCAGTGCTTCAAATTAATCACACAATCTTTTCACTATTTGCCATGAGTTGGAGGAATGGGAGGGTAGGAAATGTCTGATTGTGTTTTCACTACAAAGACTAGACCACAGTGGCACGAAAGACATATTTAAAAAACACACTACTAAAAGAATTAAGAACAGCTAATATTATAAGGCACCATTCTGGTGATTAGAGACATTGAAGGAATTTCAAGTGTGTGAAGAGAAATCAAATTATTTATTACCTTAATCATACATGCAGTAAGCAAAAACAAATGAAATAAGCAGATCCTGAGTAATATCCTATTGATGATCAATCAAGAGATATTGGAACTAATCTTGAGAAGTGATAAAAAGTCATAATTTCCATTTACTTCAATGGGATTTGCAGAGTCTCAAAAGCTTTCCAGGATGAAGCCACTAATTAGTCTGATCATGAACCAGTGAAAATAATGGAAACTTTGCCATTTATTTAAATGAAAGCAGACTTAGCCCCAAATGTATGCATCTTTTAAATAGTCTTTAGATACACATAGTATACTGGGAAATGCATCAAATTAACTGAGGAATTTAAACTTACTTGGCAGCATGGAAGAGACTGGATGTAACAGAGCCAAAGTTAAGGATACAAGCCATAAAAATCTGACAGGTAATTATGTATCAAAAATAATTTATTGGAGGATTAAGCAAACTAAATTTTTATTTAAATACTAGTTCCAAAAATAACATTTACACAGAGGCAAAACTAATCTGATAAGTGTGCCTGCTAGTTTTTGTTTGTTTTGTTTTAAATAAACCTAAGGGCGAAATAAAATTCAATATATCCAACTATGGAAGAGCTGACAAAACTAGATTACATACATTTATTTAAAGACTTTTGGTTACTACATTGTGTTAGATAGCGTAATGTTAGCTAATCTTTTAGCAGTGTGTTTAATGTGTAGCATCCATTTCTAGGCACTGCATGGCAAAAACCATACAAATTATTAACTAAAAAAAATTAGCACACATATTCCCCAAGGGAGATTTCTTCAACTTAAAACCCACGTTACAAACTAAAAAGAGGAGATCCCATCTAAGTTATCTACTTGCAGCAAAAAAAACACCACAAACAAGAAAATCCCTCAAAAAGTAAAAATGTCAAGGAAATCTAAGGACTAAATCCAGTAACAGAAAGCAAACACTGGAATCTGTTAATATGATTGTTATTCAAATAAATAAATAAATAAATAAATATGTGCTGAGTGGTACCTGGGCACCCCAATCATAGATCAGGGCCCCCACTGTGCTAGTGACTGGCCAAACAAAATAAGAAGATGGTTCCTGCTCCGTAGGGCTTCTTATTTTTCATTCACCAGATTGTTTTCTTGGGGGCTTGAATTCTTTCTTTAAAATGAATTTTGGAAGTTGGCTAAGAAACCTTTTAATATTTAGTCTGCGTTTGTCTCTTACATCTTTCCACACCACCCCCTCCCTTAGTCCAGTTCTGATTGCTAAACAGTTATTAAATTCCTTAAATACTGAACTAACCATCACTGAAAAGATACGCTCTATTATTTGCATGTGCTTCAGCTTCCCTCAAATAGGCGTCCTTTGCCTGGTCAAACTGTTTGGCATTCTTAAAAGCAACACCTACAAAGAAGAAGAAAGAAAACAAAGTGTTTATGTTTTGCCATTTTCCTTCTTTCATCTATTGTTCAAGACACACAAGGCCAGATTTTTTAAAAGGTATTTAGCCACCTAAAAAATGCAGATGAGCATGTAGTGGGATTTTCAAATGGGAGGTGGCTGCCTAGACCCCTTTGAAAATCCCACTAGGCGCCTATCTGCATCTTTTGGTCCCTATATCTTTAAAAATCTGCCCCATAATGAAAGTATTTAATTACATTTTTTATCAATTTATTATACTTTATATCAAGGCTCATAAGAATCATTCTTAAATTATTAGTACTTTCTCCCTCTACACAATGTAGGCTAATTGGATTTTCACTATAGTCAGCCCCTCTTCTCAGCTGAATACCTGCACTTCAGTATCCTTTCCATTCACTAACCAGGAACGATGCCAAATAAGTTTAAGGTTCTAAAACATTAGAAGTGAGGTCTCATTGCAGTCTCCCTTCTAAATTAAGATCCTCATCAACAAAGTGCATCTGCAATAAATACCAGCCTTCATAATTAGTTCTGGGCACATTACAATATAAAGAAACCTAACCAGCTAATGTGTACTTATTTAATCAGGATTTTAAAAATCAGAGCAGACTCAACTCAACTCCACAACTGGGGAGCGCACGCACCCACACACATCCTTTTTTTCCCCCAGCTGCTATTGATGACTTACGAAAACAAAACCAAGAATTTAATATCTAAGTGAGTGACTGGGACTATAAAGTGTAATAGGCCAGAAAGATATGCTGCAAATGCTATTAGTGGATGAAATAGATTTTGGAAGGAGGTTAGCGTGAGTAGACAAAAATTAATCGAACAGAATTGGGCTGCTACATTTTATATTAGTGTGACACTTTCTGGAATACATGCAAATAGGGAGCAGAAATCCTCAAGACTTAAGATGTCAAAAACATTCAATAGAATTTCTGCTCAGAATCTTACTGAAAAAGAGTCAATACTGAGAGATTTAAATTCAACAATATAGAACTCAAGACAGAACACTGAGATAGTTGTCAAAAATAAATCTGAAGCATGAGTGAGCACCAAAATTTGTTTATTTGAAGATGGTGTTATAAGACCACTGACAAGAGTTCCCAGAGAGCTCAAGGGAAGGGAAGTGGGAGTGGGGGGAAAAGAGCGAGAGAAAAGGTAGGAGGGACAGGGGAGAAGGAGAAATGGTGCAAAAAGAGATTTAATTTTACAAAGTTCAGTGGTATCCAAGACAGCAATCAGGCAAAACCAGGATGGCACTGCAATATGAAGGCCAAGACAGATTTAAATATCACCTGCATACGAATGGAAAGTTACACCATATAAACACAACTGAATTCTAAGAGCACCATCTGTGTCCAAGGGTTCCAAAAGATTTTTAAGAAATGGAGCAGGGTATGTCAGAGCCAGCAGCAAAGCATTAACCTTGAGGATAAGGGGAGAAAGCTATCAGATTCCTCATCAACCTCAACTGAGCAGGAAGAGAGAGAGAGAGGAATATTTGCCCTTTAAATAGTATGCACCTTCAAAGTATCCAATAGACAAACTTTGCATATGAACTTTCTCTCTCTGTCAAATAAATTAGTATTGAACATATTATAAAGAGGACAAAAATGAATAAAGTCAAGGTCACTTCTGCAGAGGTTTCCACTATTTGCCTCTATACAGCATTAGGAGTTTCTCTTCCTCACTCAAAGTCCAATTATTTTGCCACTCCTGGCATGGAGCTCCCACTGAAGACAACAGGGATTCCCATGCAGAGTGGACAGGAGCATGCGCGCACACACAAATCAAGCCCCTATTTACAAACAAACAAACAAAAAAAAAAGGAGTCTAACTATGCCTCACAATAAAAGTTTTTCAATTTTATTCAAAAGTCCGTTTAACTCTGTGTTCAACCATATTTGCAAGTAAGATATTTAAAATTGTAATTTGCACTGAGATTCAGTTTACATGTTATGAGTTTTAATAATTTCAAATAAATATTTAAAACACAAGTGCAATTTGAAATGTAGTAAATTAGAAAGATTTGGTTCTTTATTTTATTCCCTGCCCTCACAACCATCTACAGATTTACAGACAATGTTTTAAAATGATGACATCTAAAATATTATTTAAGATTAAATTACCGGATTATTTAAACCTATAAAATGCATTCCCATTTATAGTCATACATACCTGCCTTTCCATATTCAGTAGCTGCACTATCATAGTCTGGTTTCCACTTTAAGAATCCAGTTTTCAGGCTGAAATGCAAAATCAAAAGTTCACCATCAATAATGGTTGAAACAAGAACCTGTTCTTCCTGCTCTCAACATATATAGTTTTGTTTCTGTTGTTTTAAGAAGTGGCAATGTGGGAGGAAGAGGGGGCAGGCCCGCAAGGGGCCACTGTCTCCCATCCCCTTTGAGGGATGTGAGATACAGAGAAATGGCAGAGAACTGCCAGATACTATGGGTTGGTAAGTAAGGAACAACAATTTGGGCCCCACTGGTCCATCCGGATCAGACCAGGAGCAGATGCTTAGACAATTTTGGACATTCTGTAATTTCTCCCTCTCTTTTCAGGATAAGCCTCAAATTATTTCTGCTGAGTGGGGAGTTTGGAAGGCAAGCACTTGTATTTAGCAATAGTGGGAAAAACTGTTTCAGGATGGAGGTTTTGGAATTAAAAGTTAACTATCACGTATTGTACTTCTGACCGTTTATATTGTCTATCTACAGCAGTGGTTTTTAACCCTTTTTCATTTGTGGACCCCTACAAGGTTTTGAATGGAAGCGTGGAGCCCTTTGGAAATCTTAGACGCTGTCTGCAGACCCCCAGAGACCACAGGTTGAAAACCACTGGTCTACAGTGTTTGTCTCTCTTGGCTACTTAAATCACAACCTCTTTGGAACAATGATTACATCTAATACATTTAAACTATTCTCAACACAACAGTACCAATCTTGCTTGGTAGCCTTCCGGTGACATCATCCTATATACAAACAAACAACAAAAGTAGCTATATGTAAATGATTTGCTTTCAAAATAAGTTTGCTGTGAGCACAGCTTCACTGAAACTGCTTGAACAAAAGCCAGGCACAAGTTTTCCACCTCATCTCTTTTCAGTTTTTATAACTGATGTATTTCTCCTTCATCTTAGTTCTCCCATTCACCTGCCTCGGCTTCCCTTTTCTCTCTATCAGCCTCCTAGTGTCTGTCTCAAAGTCTTGAGGAGTGGAAGAGGCTTCCCCTAGTGTGAGCAGTCATTCCAGCGGAGGGGCCTGTCACTGCCCCCATCTGGAGTTAGGGGAACTCTGAGAGCTCAGGGCCCCGCGATCCACACAAGGTATTTCTGTGACCACACTCCCCACGGTTAATGGGGCTGTTCTCACAGCACCCTGTGTTACAGGTGGGGAGCTAAGGCAGAGACAAGCGACTTGCCCACGGTCACACTGGGAGTTTGTGGTGGAGGAGCAGGGCCCATGAGCCCCAGGCTAGTGCCCCCGCACACTTCCTGGTGGCCACCCCACCCGCTGCCAGGCTCCCGGGGGCCTCCAGCTCTCCTCACGTTGGAACCCCCCAGTCCCTCTAACCGCCCTCCCCCCCCCCCGCGGCTCCCGGCCCGCGCACGGCACTCTGGGAGCTGTAGTTCTCCCGGCGGGGGGAAGCGCGCTGGGCTGAGCTCCCAAGGCGCCCGGGAGGTTGGGGCCGATGACAGCCCGGAGCCACGGGGAACCCGGCGGAAGCGGCTACTCAGCGAACGCCCATCCCCCTCCTCGACCCTCTCCCAGGAGCGAGCGGCGCAGCCACTCTCCAGCCCGGCCCCAGCCCGGCCCGCGGCCTCCTCGGGACCCTGGGCAGAGACAGCCCGGCCTGACCCCAGCCTCCTGCGCCGCGCTCACTATTTCTCCGCCTTGGCGACGTGCTCAAGCGCCTCGTTGATCTTCTGCGCCGCCATCTCGCTGCGCTGTACCTGCCAGGAACCGCCGCCGCTGCGTTAGGAAAGGAGGGACAGGCTACGGCAAGCCGTAAGGGCTCATCAGCATACGTGGGGGGCGGGGCCTGATGCTACACGCCTGCGCGGGTAGGGGACGGAGTCGATAAGGGGGCGTGGCTACAGAGGACAGCTGGAGATAGCGCTGCGCGCGCAGACCCGGCCCACAGGCGTGAGGGCGCGCGGCTCACGTGCTGCAGCAGGGTCCCTGCGAGGCTGTGTAGAGAGCCTGTCGTCGACCCCGGGGCAGAATAGGGGGCCGTTTTATCCGGTCGCCGCTGGCAGGGACATGGGCAGTGCTGCGGCTCTCTGGTCTGCCCAGCTCACCTGGCCCTTCCCAGCTCTCCCCTTGTCTCTTATGGCCTCCGCCCTGTCTGGCCTCATCCCCCTTTGGCCGCCTCTCCCACAGCTGTCTTCGCCCAGGCAGGGTTCCCAGACCTGCTGGGTGTGTGGTGCTCCCTTTCCTTTGGCCAGCCCCTCTCAAGTCCCCCCTTCTGCCGGGTGCTCCTGGCCGCACAGCAGGATAACTTCTGACCACTCCAAGGAACAGCTGATGCTAGAAAAGCCAGCTGCAGGGAATCCAAGAGGAGCCTTGGCTTGTGCCGGCTCTGCCTAGCCCCTTATCTTCCATTTCAGGGCAGGCAGGGGAGCTCAGCTGCCAGAGTGGTACCTGCCCCTTCCTCAGAAGCCTGGCGTAGTAGAGAAGGACACAAAGCTAATGTCAAAACCTACCTTCTTGTCATTTATAAAACATAACTTTTCCCTCTCCTTATTGTGTGTTTAATTTCCACAGGGCTTTTGCCTGGAAAACAAGACCGAAAAAACCCAATCAGCCCCCAAAACAATGTAGTTGGGAGTCAGTGGCCATGTCTCTCTGACAAGCAGACTGCCCTGCCATGTCCTTACTGTACTAGGGTGACATCAGCAAGCCAGGTGTTGCCTGACCATGCCCTCCTCAGCTCTGAAATCTAAAATCAGTTAGCAGATATATAGCAAGGCTACCTGCTGTCCAGCCAGGCCCCAGTAAAGTATTTACTTCTTGACAGGGCTCCACAGATATTCAACCCCCTTCATTTCCCATCCTCCCAACTCTTTCCCCTAAGTCAGACACATGCTAGAGTAAAGGAAATAGAATGGATGGAGCCACGATTAAAAGCCCAGAGAGATGGTCACTCTCCAGACCTGCACCTGGATCATTGCTGTCTCTGGAACCTAGAGGAAAACAGGAGAGAAAAACTATATAGCAACAAAACAAAGAGTAGGTCAGGATTCAAAATATCCCATCACACGATAAGGGTCAATTAATACCCAGAAGTATTATAAGAGTCAGAATCCACTGACTGTAGTGATGGTTATTATATTAAAGGTTATAAGCTAGTGGGTCATCCTGCACACAACATCCTCAAAGGTTAGGACTTTCTTACAAGCATTAGCTGGTAGCATTCATATAGTGGGTTCTGGGTGGCAAGATTCCTGTAGCAGAGAATGACCCAAGAAATGTCTCCTCTCCCTAGCTATGGCAGTCAGGACAGAATTTGGTCCTAAAAGTATGACCTATTCTAGTTACTGTGCTTTTCAACGAATGTGTGTGCTTGTAAGGAAGTGAATTAATGGAAATGAGAAATACAGAGCTGCTGTTTTGTAGGCATAAAATAACCCAAAATATTTGTGAAGTACCCGACCCCACTTTTTTTTTTTTTTTTTTTTTTTAGTTTTCCAACACTGTTCTGTTCTCTGGTTATAAAAAGCTGATCAATTCCAAATGAAGTTACTTATGTGCACTGTCTGGTGATGCATTTACTGGAATGACCAGGCTAAAGATTTCCAAGGATAGTATTTAATGAAACAGGATATTCCTGGGTAACTTTTATTGTATAGACCCAGAAGCTATAAGATGGAGTTGTTGCTCTTCAGTGGATTTTACATCTGGGAATGCTCATATCACAATCTCTGATGGTGAGCTGTATATTATTAACTTGTTTAAAAATGGCCAGGTTCTCTATGAAAAATGTACATTTGCTGTAATATAGGAAATAACAAACTATAGTCTCACACATTCCATTTAACTTAATGTAGATACAATTAGACCTTCTGTCAGATCTTGTTAGTTGTAGAACATTATTGCTAATACACCAGTAAAACTTGTTTCCTGCCTAACTCTCTTTCCCCTTGGATATACGTGTCACAAACTGATCCAGTCCCACTCTCTGACCAGACACCGGTCTGTCACAGTTGGATCTACGCACTGAATCCCACCATATACTCCTTAGCTCCAATGGGTCTGGGTAGTGACTGGTCACTGTTAATACCTCTGGGTATTACACTCCAGTAAAACACCTGTGGCTGGCCCATGTCAGCTGATTCAGGATATGGATACACTACAACTTAAGTCGACATAAATTATGTCACTCAGAGGTGTGAATAAGCACCTATGTGGACAACGCTATGTCAGTGGGAGAGCTCCCGCTGACATAGCTGCCGCCACTCACTGTGAGTGGATTAATTAAGTCAACAGGAGAGCTCTCGAGCGTAAGTTTACAGCGGCATTTCAGGTTGTGAAACATACTTTTGGCTTAGAGAGCATACCTCTTTTTAAATGGCCTCTGACTGGGGCACTGGAACGGAGAGACCAGGGGGCCCATAGCCCCCCAACTTATTACTGGCAGTAAGGGCAAGCGATGGGAGGAGTGATCAGGGGGTGGGTCTTGAGGGAAACAGGCAGTGCGGGAGCAGAGCTTTGGGGAAAGGGGTAGTGCAAGACTGGGACCTCAGGGGAAAGGAGTGGAGCCACAATTTGGGTGCTGTGGCCCCCTCCCGCCCCCGCTTTTAGGAAGCTTCTGTCACCCCTGCCTCTGATTCCTTTTCTTCCCCGTGCTTCCACTGGGCAGTTTCTAGGTACCATCACCCCTTGCTCCCTGGGCAGAGAATTGTTCAAAGTCAATGGCCCTGCTGGTAGCAAATCCATTCTCCATTGGGGTAGAACCATTTGCTCTTGCTTCCCAGGCATAGTTTTTCCATTAGGTGTCAAGTTCCTGCTACACCAATGCTTAAAATCACACTAAAAGTTACATTGAAAATGGAGTTTGAAATATAACATGGCAATCACAAAACCAAAATAGAATTCATAAGTTGACACAGACATAATCCTTAAACTGTCAGAGGGTACTCAAAATGAATAGTGCTTTAAATGGATCCTGGAACCGATGCAGGAAAAAGAAAGTTTTTGCCAAATTAGAAATCCGGATTATCTGTTCCTACAGGTTGGCAAACTGGTCAATGAATGGCTCTTCCAGATGCCAATGCCTGCTCCATAGCCGCGAGGAAACAAGTCTCCTCTCCAAAGGCCTATATAAACTCCACCGAAATCAATCAGAGTCTTTATATGTTTTCGCTCATGTATCTCATCAACTACAGTCTGGTACTGCCCCATGCAGATTGTCAGAGGAATGAACACAGATTCTGTTTTTAGCTTTACATTTGTAAGCACTGGTTCCATTAGTGTTCTTCAGCATAATTTGTTCAACAAAACTATGTGTAGTTGTTTTCTCATCTTAGCTATTTGCTTCTGACCCAAGAAGATCCTGGATAAAAACCCTCTTCTGACTCCATGCTTTTGGATGATGAAGAAAGTGTTTACTATTTCTGCTTTATAGTATCTGTGCCTTTGTCAACAACTTCGTTGTGCTTATTTCACTTGTTAACTGTTCAGATTGCTTAAGTGTACCATTTATAGTCTGAGCTGCAATCCACTGACATGGAACATTTAACTCCTGAACATAATGCATATTCAAAACTCATTTATTTTTAGTCAGGCATCTTAATATAACAGCATGAGTTCCACTTTGTGACTTCTTTTATTCGGTGAGTGGCAAACAGGCCTATTTCTCGCTGCACACTGTGCACTTCAGAAACTGCAATGGATTTAAAATGCCTAAAATGTCCAGTAACTTAATGCAATCATTCCCTAAACTGTTGCATACATAAAACATCATTACTGCGTAGTTGCAGGATGTATGCACAACAGCTCAAATTATGCACATTACAATGGTCACAAACAATATGGCAGCCGTCTTTGGAATCTGCTGTATTTCTACAATTTTCAGGGGGGAAAAACGTTTATTTTGGAATGGTCGTCTCTGTGGATATGCTTTTGTAGGCTTTGCAAGGCAAGTCTGCAATTCTTGGACTAAATTCAGTATCAATGCAGTGCACAGCAAGATTGACTCAAGGCTGGGCTGCATTGCTCTAAGTCCCAACATCAGAGACAAAGGAAATAGATCTTGCAGATTTCATCAGCATTAAAGCTTGTTGACCCACACTCTCGTATGTACTGTCAGATAATAAAGTATGGGAAAGGATTTGATAACATGGTTCCACAATTAATGAAGCTTTCATCCTCTACAATAGTATATGTCTGCATATCAAATATAAGCATCTAATTGAAGGCAATGAAGGTAATAGATTTTTTCCAGTCACCTGTGGGCAGGACACTCCTCCATAATCCACTGAAATGATTTTAGTGGTTAATGTTTTCTTAAAACTCAGAAAACAGTGGTTCCTTCATATGAAAGAATAGCTGCTATAAAGACATTCATATTTTAACTACACTTGAGTTGGGCCCATCTCTAACTTAATATATTGTTAGATTAAAAGATCTTTATTAATAGTCTTTATCTGGAGGAAAATTTTAAAAAATCCAGGCAGATAAGATACATTAGATTTTCTGTGCCACTTTCCTACCAAAGCATATCCTCTTACCTCTCAGAAAAGAATCCACAGGGGGTGGTTTTGTAAATAAAGTACTGACTGGGACTCAGGAGATCTGGATTCAATTCCCAGTCTTGTTACAGACTTTCCATGTGAGACAAATTACTGAATAGCCTCAGTTCCCAATCTGTACATCTGGGAATAAAACTTCCTTTGTCTATTTTGCCTATTTAGATTGTAAACTCTTCAGAGCTGGGACTGTCTTTTATATTGTGTTTCTACAGTGCTCAGCACAATGGGGCTCCAATCTCAGCTGTGGCCTCTAGACATTGCCACAATACAAAAATAAAATAATAATAATAGTTACTCAAATGAGGTAGTTTGCCACTCTCCACTGACAGTGCTGAGGACAACTGAATAGGGGATACCCGCTTCAGGTCCAAACTAGAACCTAGATGGGGAGTAGTGCTTCTGCTCTGTCACCAAGTGTGGCACAGAACAGTGCTGCTGTTACAAAAGGTTTGTAACCAAAGGATGGAACAACTTGGCATCAGATCAAACAAGGAGAAAAAGAAAAACAGGATTTCAATTGGCAAGCCAATTTCTTACTGAATCAACAGGCACAAAGCTAATTTCCATGGTCTTTTGCTGGCTTTCATATTGGGGGATATTTTAAATGGAAGATTAAGTGACCTAGCTCAGGTGTGCCTGGTTGGTCCATAAAATGTATTGAGTTTGCACCAGCTGCCAATATGAAAATTTAAAGTGTGTGGATACTAAGTACTTACAGCTTGGGCTCTTCGTTTGTGTCTTATGGGCGTATTCTTGATCACAAAGGACATTTTTGTCTACCAAGATGCTGGAATTTATTGACAACATTCAAGAATTTGAAGGCTGTGTTCTCAGGAATTTAGCCTCTCTGACATGATACTGATAAACTACCAATATATCATATGCAGCTCATTAGACCTGATGACCAGCAGTTAAAACAGAATAGCCTGCTTGAATCCTTCAGAATAATTAGTGTTATTAAAATCTGTTAATACCTTTTGAACTACAGATAAAGCTTTCGCTAACATGCTACATTTCCTTTCTTATAGTATCTATTTAACCAATTTTCTTTGTTTTGGTTTAGTGGAAGTTTTATATTTTACATGAGCCTCATAAAACTAATATTTATAGTGACAGATATTAAAATAATCCTCCTTTCCTTTCTGTTTGTCTTATTTTGATGAAATAAGTTGCTTGGCTTTACTACTGTACAGTTTAATATATGGGACACATGATTAATGACAAGTCTGCATGGAAAGAAGGGGATGGGGGTGTCTCAGTAGTGGAAAATGTTAAATAGTGTGTGAGAGTAATCTGGCAGATCAACTCAGCTGCTTTTGGGACATCCCCGCCTCAGATAAGTAGTTAGACTTGATAATATCTGCACTGCGGCACTTAATTTAAGCACATGTCACAACTGATCACAGTGATCAGAAGAACAGGCACTGTGTTAAACACATTAATGTCATCCCACTTAATTTCATGCTCTGATCTGAAAGCCCTGATAGCAAAATGCCATGGATGGACTGAAGTTGCTTTTTCGAAATCATATTCTCTTTCTTTGCTGGAGTCATCGAAAAGGATATTGTTGATTTGTGATTAGACCACTCATTTCACCAACTTAAAATGTTGTGTATTACAGGAATAAATGGCCTCTTGATTCCCCTAAATTATTTCTTTTAACATTCAAAGCATTAACAACCCTCTCCCCACCCCAAAGTAACAACAATGACAATCACTACACTTACAGGTCTGATTTTCCTAAATACATGGGCATCCTTCCCATTAATGTTAACAGAAGTTACAGATGTACATAGGGAGGAGGAAAGCCAACATAGAGCATTCTTTTGGGTGGAGTCTACCCCAGCGACGGCAGGGCTCCGGCGGCACTTTAAAGGGCCCGGGGCTCCCTGCACCGGGCCACTCTGATTGTCATGGTGTCTGAGCAATGCCATATCTGAATTTTCACAAAATCCCCATATTGTCAAAGCAGCATGCAGTGATATAGCAATATAGTTCCCAACAAAGTCAATGGAGACTTATGTGGTTGAAATCCCCCCTAATAATAAAAGCATTTCCTTACAACTTAGTCATATGACTTAGTAAGTCATTATGCTGTTCATCGTGGCTATGATTTTCAAAAACACCTACATGATTTAGAAGCACAACTGGCATTCAATGGAACTTATGTTCCTAAGTTACACAGGCACTTTTGGAATTCCCACCCTAGGGTTGCAGGAAAGAAAATATATTGCATGGAAATGTCAGTACAGAAAGCACATAGGGCCCAGTTTATAATTGCCCTAGGGTACCTTTGTGCCTGCTAAGCACACAGTGTATAGTAATTTCACAGGGAGAAGATTTCTGATACTAGAGGCTCCTTTAATTTAGCAGACAATGGCATAATGGTTCTTACCAGTGGCTGGAAGTTGAAGCTCGACAAATTCAGACTGGAAATAAGTCACACATTTTTTTACAGTGAAGGTAATTAACCACTTGGACAACTAACCTAGGTTATAGTTAAGGCTGCGAGTCTGTCATGGAGGTCACGAAAGTCATGGATTCCGTGACTTTCCAGGACCACCGTGACTTCTGCAGCAGCAGGTGCAGCTGGCCCTGGGGGCTGCTGGAACAGCAGCAGTCCTGGGGGCTGCCCTGGAGCAGCGGTCCCCAGGGGCCTCAGAGTAGTGGGCAACCAGGAACAGTCAGCCCCTGCTGTCAGACTAGGGGCCAGCTGTTGGCCCCAGGATTCCCCAGAGCAGTCACCCCAAGAGCAGCTAACATTTAGTCCGGGGTATTTATAGTAAAAGTCATGGCTAGGTCATGGGCCGTGAATCTTTGTTTATTGCCCATGACCTGTCCATGACTTTTACTGAAAATACCCCTGACTAAATCTTAGCCTTAGTTATAGTGGATTCTCCATCACTTCAAGACTGGATATCTTTCTGAAAGATATGCTAAGCTCAGTCAGAAGTTATGGGCTTGATGCCAAAATTACCAGGTGAAAATCTATGACCTGTGTTACATAAAAAGAGGAGGTCAGATATCATAATGGTCACTTCTGGACTTAAAAATCTATGAATCTACATTATGGGTCAATAAAATGGCTTTCTAATTTCATTAAAGGTGTAATGAACTCTAGCAAACACAAGAGGGCTCAATTTGAACATATATTTGGTAGAATCCAGGGTAGTACCAAACAAAAACAATATGCTCTGTTAGCGTTACATAAGCCTAAATTAAATTCTACTGCAACTGAGAGTCGTGAGATCTTCTTAGCTGCCTGTTTGCTATTAAACTTACCATACAAAATCACTGCTCTGGCTATTATTGTTTTGTGTTTTAAAAATGTCAGGGTTAGAAGTTAGAAGCTTTGGAATAAAACGTGCAAGATCTGGCTCAACCAGGCCCATAAAAAATGCGCACAAAAATGTAAAGTTCCTGTTTTTACCTTCATATTTGACTTGGCCATCCTTTATTAAATAGTTTTTCCCAGAGTTTAGCTGCCACAATTCTGGCAGCTGGCTTATGCTCTCTCCTTCTCTATGCATCCAAATTTTCCCCTGTTTTACTTTTATGGAAACATGAAAAGTAGGGAAGAACCCAGGGGAAGGGGATATTTCAAAATGGTTTGGGTTATACCTTTTCAGGCACAAGTAGGGTTTAATGGATGTGCATTAGCCCAGCCTTGCCATCTCAGACTGTAAACTTTGCAGAGCAGGGGACCATGCCTTCCCTTATTTTTGTATAGTTCCAAGTAAAATAGGGCCTGATCCTGCTTGGCGCCTTTGGAAACTACTACACTATACATAATAAATAGTAATTGCCATAAAAATGTTCCAGCCCAGGCAAAACCTTTACCATGATGATGATAATGAAAAACAAATCATGTTTTACTCACCCATCAAAGAAATAACCTAACTGGGGGAGTACAATTTTACAAGTCTTCTTGAACTTCAGCATATGCAACTGTGCTTTATTTTCCAGGTGCAGCAGATCTGGGAAATCTTCCATAGCTGTCCACCTTCTCACAACTTTCTGCCGAGAGAAAGTCATGGCTAGGTCATGAGCCGTGAATCCTACATTTTCAGCCACAAGAAAGGAACAGTGTCTTCATACAGAAGAGAGAGACAAGGTGAATAAGGAAGAGAATCTTTTTGCAACTATCTCTAGAATGCACTGACTTGGAAACAGCTGGGTGCTTCCATGTAATGAAGGTATAGTGTTCAAAAAACAAAACTGCAATCAGAGGCAAAAAGTTATTTTTAGCATGAATAATTATAGACAGGTTCTTGAACGTATATTGGAAAAGAAAATTATCCCAATACAATACAAACATTAAAACCAAACTAAAATCTGCCCTTGACCATCTCCAATAGACAACTCCACCTGTTAAGCATCACCAAGGTTCTAGTATAATTTTGTTTGGCCTTAAATTTAAGACCACCTCTTATGCTAGTGGTTTCAGATAGATTTCACTATAAATGGTTTTCTTCAGGGACATTCTTTTGTCAAGAAATATAAAGCTACCTTTAAATAGCAAGTAATGTATTCATTTACAAGCCCTTTCGGAGGGAAATCTTATAACAAGGGAATTTCTGGATTGCAGTTTATTAGTATTAGTGCAGATTTTTATTTCACAGTCTATTATTTCCTTTTGAAAAAATTACCTGGGTAGAAATTATTAATGATAATTAATGATCTTAGCTCTTTTCTTTTTTTCTTCTTGAACAACTTCGGTTAGTGAAAAAACAAGGTCAGTGTATTACTGAAGGAAGAGCTAACATTTTCATTCAGGTCAATACTGCAAGGTAAAGAGCAAGAAAAGATTAATTTGTTATGCTTTTTACATGCTGTGCTTGGCAAGTGGGTTATCTTTTATTTATAGTAATTGGTGCTGTTGAAAAAATCCCCACTGCACACACAAAGACAGAGAATGGCAGGGCTGCAGTCATTGGTAGAGATGGGCCTAAGCCCCAGACTTTGAATCTGAGCTAAGATCAGAATTTTTTGCCACATTTGATGCTGTTTGGATGTGGGCTTTTGGTTCAACTGATTACAGAGATAGGGCATGAACTGCAAAGTTCTGATCCAGATTTGGCTGCAAACTTGCCCAAATTTCAAAAGTGTTTGGATAAAAGGTTTTGGTTCAAGATTATCTCTGACCTTTAGTGGGAGCTCTAAATTCATATCAATACTGGGGAAAATGTTAACTTAAGACCAGATTTTGCTCCCCGATGTTTATGTATAATTGCCACTGCCCACATTGGGTGTTGCACACACAGCTCCAAGGGACCCTCACTAGGATCTCAATATTTTTTTCAGATAAGTGTCCCAGAAATATAAAAAGAAAATAAGTCTATGTGTTACTGTAGTACAACTATGGATTTGCTAAATAAATCCATGTTGCAAACGTAGGATGTATATAAAACAGCCAGATGTACAACAAGCTACGTCCTCACTACGATTCAGGCGGGTAGTGTAGACGTAGCCACAGATTCTATTTTGAGGAACCACAAAAAACTTGGCATTTTGTTCCCTATAGCATGTCAGTCTCAGCACATCAAAAAGAGACAAACGATGCTAGAACTGAAAATGGCATGGGGAGGATTTCTTTCTGCCATTTTACTATTTAATTCTTGCTGTGCACCTGCAAAGGGGAAAGTTAAGGGAAGTACAATCGCTGTAACATAATAGAGGTGGGAAATCTGTGTGGCTTAAGGAGCTTGTGAGTGTGGTAGATATGTGATTGAAAGATTTTTAGCCCACATCTTGGGTTTGAAATTCCTTATCAGTACTGAGTTTTGCTTAGTTAGGCTAATAGGTGGGGATGGAGTTTGAGGCAGATAGATTGAGTAACTGTTTGTCCAGCCATTGGGATGAATGTTGTGGGCTGAGCAATAGTAGAAGTGGGAAATAAGGTCAAACAGCATGAGTAGCTCCAGATGGAAGTAACATTCTTGAGCAGAAGGTAGTACAGTGATGGCCTTGGGCAGAATCCTGTGGTAGAAAGTATCCTAAGGGTGGAGGACAGAATATATGGTTGCATATGGCATTGCACAGGGGCCTTTCTTCCCCATGCTTGGACAGTTCCAGATGCTTCCTGCACAATGACTGAGAGCTCTCATTTGGAGCAATGCACACACCCACACAGCTAACTTGGAAACAGGGCCGGCTCTGGCTTTTTTTGCCACCCCAAGCAAAAAAAAAAAAAAATCGGGGCGGCAAAGCAAAAAAAAACAACAAAAAAAACCCTGCGGCACAGCCGGAGCAGCAAAACAGGAAAAAAAACAACCTGCAGGGCGGCTGGAGCCAGGGTGCAGGGGGACTCTCTGTGCTGCAGACGTGCTCCGGCTAGCGGGGGGGAGAGGGAGGAAGTGGGGGGAGAGACAGAAGGGGGGTGGCCAGGGCTTCAGCGGGGTGCACGCCATGCAGCCCCAACCGCCGCGCCGCCTGCCGGGAGGGCTCTGCGCCGCTTCGGTCAGCAGGGAGGGAAGGACGCGGGCTGCCCTGCCGGGCTTGCTACAGACCTGGCACCGGCTGGAGCAGATGGCGCATGCAGCCTGTTCCCAGCAGGGCACTCCCCTCCTCCGTGCCGCTGCCCCCTACAGGGCGGCCGGATCGACGAACAAAAAAAAAATTAATTAATTTTAAAAAACGGCCATGCCGCCCTAGGATTGGGCGGAATGCCGCCCCGTAGAATCTGCCACCCCAAGCACGAGCTTGCTCAGCTGGTGCCTGGAGCTGGCCCTGCTTGGAAACCAAATTTCTGTCTGAAAATTTTGCACCTGCTATAGTCACCAACGGTCCCCTGTAATATGGAACTGAAAGAAGTTAGCAAAACAATTATTTCTCTATTTTTCCAGTTTGTTTACTTTATGCAACTGACAGCATAATTAAGTTGCAAAACAACCAACTGTTTCCCTGTATAGTCAATTAGTTAGTTTCTCCTTTGCTAAAAATATTCCTATAAACTTCAACAGGCCTTCACTGCTTTTTAAAGGGATTAAGAAAAAACCCAGCAACACCAAACAAACTATTTAAAGGGAGCTGTATTAGAAAATAGACCTTTAAAAAAAAGTGTCCCTTTAAAGCACAATCTCAACCATATTTTCTTAAATTACAAAAAAATTCCCTCTTTATTTGAAACCTTGTTTGCTAAATTCAGGCTAGAGATTTTTTGAATCAGAATAGTGAAGCCTTCAGAATTGGCTATGTGTGAAAGATGATACACCCTTAGCTATTGAGAGGCACTGCTACAGTACCTAGTTGTTTTCCATTGTATTAGCATAGTATGGATTAGATGATGTTCTATGAGCCATAGTCTTGCTTAGCACTGTGAACAGGCATCATCCTTCCCCTAGTATGTTTACAAGCTGCAAAATCAGCTCCTTCATATGCAACCGTATTTTATCTAGCTGTGAACAGTTTGAAAAAAAGTCCTGTATACATTCTGTTCTCTGGATGTGAAATTGACCCTTATGCCAACACACGGCCTATGGGCCACTTAAATCCCACTTAAGACTTCAAGGCCTATGCACCACTTAAGTCCCATTTAAACCCTCAAGGGCTTAAGTGGATTTAAGTGACATGTAAGCCTTGTGCTGGCCTTCTGCATGGGGTTGAATTTCAAACTCTCTGAATAGCATTGAATTGCTTGGAGGCTTCATGCAGGAGTTGTGACTTGGTCAGGCTTCCTACATATGCATCCGCACATACACATAGGCATAACATATCAACCATACCCTTCGGCATTTTGGAGATGCCCAATCACAGCTGGCTCCCAAGTGGTTTTCAGCAAAGCCAAAACTGGGCAGTTCGGGGCGCTTTTGTCATGCACTGTTGCAACAGCACAGATCTGTGTGCATTGGTTTTCTGGAGCATGCAGAGTATGCCAGAATATGGCCCTATATGTTGTATATGATGGAGAAAGTTCTGTACTGGCTTCTGCTCTGTGCAAACCTATTGAAGTCAATATAGTTGTGCAAGGTGTAAATGAATGTGGTATTTGGCCGTAGGTTTTTACCACATTTTTGTACAATACAATTTTTATTTTAAAACAAAGGATAATAAAATACAAATTCTCTTGAATAGGGCTTAGCATTATAAAAAAAACCCCTCCAAAATACAAGGAAAACAAAACTGATCCTACATGCAGGAAAATCCCAGGTAATCTTTAATCTCAGATGTTTAAAGTCACTTAATCTGTATTTGTAAAGCACCTAGGATTATTTGGTTGATATGTGCTATGTAAATATTAGTACAGTAGAATCCTGATTACCCAACTCCTCATCTATCTCAGTCCCTTTTTCTTTGGAATGCTTCTTGTGTCTTCCCATTCTGCTGAATATCTGTCTATTAACTCCTGGTTATCCAAACACAGTTGTCTTGGCCTAAGTGATGTAACTAATCAGGTTGCTAATCTATTAATTGATATTTTGAATAAAAAGGCTGCCATATTATCACATAACTCATCTCTATTATGCTCACTGGTCCTTTGCCAGGAATTTGCATAGTAGCTGACATTTTACATAGCAACAGAAATACTTCTGGCACTCTCTATTATGTGGGAAGTCTCCAAGCAATAGAAACTGTGTGCATATCTCCCAGCAGGTTAGCATACTGTTCCTGCTGAGGAACAATGTGAAGGCTACTTCACTCATCTTCTGCCTTGTGGGGTGTAGAGAGGAAAGTGGGTGGGTCTAAGGTGAAGGGGGCATGATGAACACTATGGTCTTCTGAAGAGGAGAATGCTATGTTGCTGCTGCAGATGTTGGCCTGAGTAACTGACTTTTGTTCCTCCTTGGAATAAATAACTTGTCAGCTGACCAACCTTCTTTACTTTCAGGCACTTTCTACAGTCTCAGCTTCCCAGGTTTCACACCTCCCATTACCTTTTCGATGCTACTCTTCATACACAACCCTTCCTGCTCAACCTCTCTTCTACCTCATCAGCTGCAAACCATCCACTCAGCTGCAGATTGCAGCTCCTTTAGCAGCATCAGTAACAAAGCCTGCTCTCCCCAGCCAGCCTTACAATACCCCTATTTCTACTCACAAGTCCAATCCCCTATCCCATCTTCAGTTCCCACACAACTACTTTCACTTCCTTCATGTCAGCATTAGTCTCCTAGGTCCAGATCTTCCAAGGTATTTCGTCACCTAACTCCAATTTCAATGGGCCCTTAACTCCCAGTCTGATTTGTCTCCATCTTTAGCATCTACCTCTGTCCTCTTCCTCAACCACCAGATATGAATGGACATAGAGCTCTCTTCCTGCTCAATTCACAGATTCTGAGTAGGGAGGGGAGCACAAGAAGTCTCCACATCTCCTGGGCCACACTGAGTTCTGTTCTTTTGGCCTTGGCCAGTTCTAGTCTATCAGCAGACAGAGGGTTTACCATTCTAAATTTGATAGACTAATGCAGAATAAATGGAACATGTAGAACATTTTTCACAGAATGACACTAGTAGAATCTTAAAGTCTTACAAAAATGCCATGGAAAGCTTCAGGAAAAGAAAAATTGCCCTGTGGCCATTAAAAGCTTTAATGGCACAAAATGAAACGTTCGTCCACCTGGTAAGTGTAATGGAAAAAAGAGATAATATCAAAGCATGACAGTGTACTTTATATGTGCTTCCCTGACCAGAAACATGTGTCTGGAAGGACAAGGACAAAATTGATTGCTATAAATAATGACTTTGAGTTGAGTGCAAGGAAATGAATCCAGCCTTTATTTCGTCTCCGACTCCTTAATAAAGTGTTAAGGAGAAGTCAATTAAATTGACCAGTTCAAAAAAGGTAAATCTTGAAGGGTCATTAAGCTAATAAAAAACACCATTAAGAACCAGGTTCTGCCATGCTTACTCATACTGAGTAGTGCCTCTCTGAACATTTTCTTTGATTTCCGTTGAACTGTTTGTAGAGTAATCTTTGTGAAAAGAGGTGACAGAATTAGGCCCTAGTTGCTTGTCGCAAATTCTGTTCCTCTTTTAAGGTATGTCTACAGTAAAGCTGGAATGTGTAAATTCTAGCTCAAAGAGACATACCCATGCTAGCTCTGACTGAGCTAACATGCTAAAAATAGAGTGCAGCCATTGTGGCGCAAGCAGCGGGAGGGGCTAGCCACCCTGAGGATGTACCCGTCCAAGACACTAGTGTCAATACACAACCCTGATTGGGCTATTCAGTTCTACAGTACATTTATGCCTAGTCAAGTCCATCCACATTTAAGAGAATCCTTGTGTGCCTATACACATATATATTCACATACATAATGCAAGATTTGGTTGTTATGGGAAAGAGTCTCTCTCTTTCATTCACCATAGAATTCACTCAGTATCTTATCTCAGATCAGCAAGACTGAGCCAAGGATTTAATCCCATGCTACTCTATGACAAGAGTCTTTTCATCTCCCAGTGACTCCAGCTCAGGCTGATAATGACCAAAAACTATTGCCACCTGATAGCTATTCATTGGCCTGTCCTGGTGGCTTCAGTACTGTTCACATTGCACAAGTTTTCCCATCACAAAAATGATCATGTCCACAACTGACACCATTGTTGACAGTCACAGTACAGAGGCCAAGGAATGAATGGGTCTGGAGAGGAGCTATCCTCTTGTCTCTGGCAATGATGTCTTCTGGCCTGTGTTAATGAGTGGGATGGGATGGAAGAAGCGTGTGTTGCTTGTTTTGTACCTGCTCTCTCCAGTCTCTAGACTCTTATCTGTCTATGAATTAATGTGACTTCATCACTGGGGTGTCTAAGACCCTCACAGTCATTAATTATTTTGTCCTCAAAATACACCTGTTAGATAGGGAAGTATTATTATCCACATTTTACTGATGGGAAACAGAGAGATTCCTGTGGCTTGCCCCAAATCAGACAGGAAGTCGGTGGCAAAGTTGGGAATTGAATCAAATTTTCTGAAACTCAGTCTAGTGTCTTAACGACCAGCCATCATCCCTCAAATCTGCAACCTGTCACAAGCACTATATGCAAAGGGAAAAGATGCGTAATGTGCTACCAAATTAAAACTTTAGTATTGTATTAGAAACTCAGGGCCAGATTCTTAGCTGTATCAAGTTTACACTTAGAACAACAAAGAAGAGCAGGAGCCTTCTGCTCCTCTGATCCTCAGCCAGTGGGGGGAAAGGGGAGCAAAACAGCCCTTACGCTGGCCACAGGAGCCCCACAGGTACCGCTGCACTGGCAAGGGATCACTTTCTGCCCCGACATACACTTTATATAGAGGTAGGGAATGGGTGGTATAGAGCTGGCTGTCAAGGGAATCCTCTGTTGTCCCTTTAAGGCAATTTTCTGCCTACTTCTTGCTATTAACACAGCACAAAGCATACAGAGATGGATCCAAGAATTTGGCCCCCAAATATCTAAGTACAATACTAAGGGTGCTGATGAAAAGAATAACATCTATGTAAAATATTATACAGTGAATTATAATTATTATCAGGTTCATTTGAGTTCTATCCTTTATGGTATGATAAGTGACAGAGCCATAAAAATGATGTCAGAATCTGTGAAATGACCGAGGAAATACATTCCTACAGGCTCTGTAAAGTGTGTATGATTGAGTATGTTACCCTCTGGTGCCTGAGAAGCTTACAAAGGATATAATCCCTAGTAATGCTACACAAGAGCAAATGTTGCATAGGGTAACACCAACATACAGTAATGGGAATTTGGACTGAGGAGTCCAACAAGAAGCTGCACTGGGAACATATCCTTTTTTTTCATTAGTGCTACATTATAGTATGTTTGTTCAGGAGTTATTTTATCACAGGGCTGATGAAATGTTCCTTATTGTAAATAACAAATATCATCACCATTGACATATTTACCTTAAGGACGGAGGATAATCCGAGTTAGTTTTGTTCCTATCACTCTCGGAGCTGATATCCATTGAAGGCAGAGGAACTTGGCAGTCTCCCACTGCCAACCCACTTTCTCATTTCACACCTCTTGCTCTCAAAGATCTGAGGGGAAATATCAGTGGCTTCTATACCACAGTGGCCGATCACCTTTGATGTACATTGGTCATGTACAAAATAGTTCAAGAAAACAAAAAGACAATGAGTGTTCTCCCTTTCTCTCCACCTCTCCCCCTCCCCCGCGCGCACACACACAGGTGTCTAAACCTGTTAAAGGCAAAACAACATTGTATTAAACAAAAGCCCCCTTTGCAGAGCTAATCCTTAACAGGTAAGTTTTAACAGGCCTCCTGTATTTTATTAACACTGCAGATGGATTTTGATAAACAGGATATGTATTTAATGAACCTGTCTGTCCTTTGAAAGGGTCATTGTTCTGGGATATTTTCTTTGTTAGGTCACTAGAAGTTTCTTTCCAGACATTCTTTCCCCAGATAGTCATTTTAAAAAGTGGCATTGTTTAATTTCAGAAAATCAGGACATTTTTCTAACACCACAGTGGTAGGGTTGCCTTCAGATATCTCTTGCATCAAGTGACCAGAGTGAAAGAATGAAGAGAAATGGAATGAATGGAATTACTGTCTGTATCAGATTAACAACTGACTGAGGAGAAATGGGCAAAGTGGCATGAACTGATACAAAATAAATCATTGATGTAGCGGAGTTTTTCATATGAGCCCATGGGAGATGTTTCCCATTGACTTCCCCTTGGACATTTGCAGCCATAACATTTATAATAACAATAGCATTTACTTCATCAACTGTGCTGTATCCCCTTATCTTGTATATTTATGTCACCTTGTCTTCTCATACTTAAATAAGAAAATCCCTTGCACTGTCAAAAGTTCTGTATTTCTTTAATAAAAAGTTAGTAACTTAAAAGTTTTATTGCATGGTGCAACTGCGTGATTCAAAAAAAAAAATTTTAAGACACTTGAGCCTTCACCAGTTATTTTATGTGACTGTTAACAGCTTACAGTCAGATTACCTTCATCTGTGTTCTCATCTGATCTCATCTCCAGAAAGGTAAGGTTGGACCAGGTCACTACTTGGATAGGGGACCGTGCAAGGAAAAACAAGGAAGGTGTTTAATGATTTAGTGGATGGCAATCTTCCCTGGGAATCATTGTTCCCTCAGGATATGTCTACACAAGGTTAAAAAACCCGCAACTGGCCAGGGTCAGCTGACTCAGGCTTGTTGGCTTGGGCTCTCGGGCTGAAAAATTGTTGTGCAGACATTTGGGCTTGGGCTGGAGCCCGAATGCTGGGACCCTGTGAGGGTGGAGGGTCCCAGAGCTCAGGCTCCAGCCTCAGACTGAATAGCTACATAGCAAATTTTTAGCCCCACAATGCAAACCCCAAAAGCCCAAGTCAGCTGAACTGGGCCAGCCATGGCTATGCTACGGATCTTTCATCCCTGTGTAGATGTACCCTCAGGGCAGTATTGGTGCAGCATGCTGCAAGGGGGATATCAATTTTCAGATAAAACATAAATCCAAAGCCCTAACTAGAACTGAAGAAACCTTTTGGTTAAGTATAACTCCCCCCCCATTTTACAGATGGGGAAACTAAGGCACAGTTGAATAATTTAAACTTTCTGGGGCAGAGACTGTCTTTTGGTTATCTGTACAGTGCTTAACACAATGGGGCTGTGGCCTTTAGGTGCTACTTCAACACAAATTGGGATAATTTACCCCAAGCCAATGGTAGAACTAGGAATAGAACTCAGATTACTTGAATTCCAGTCCCATGAAGATGCCACTGGATTATGCAGCATCTCTTTTGCCCAGCTGAAACTTGTTTGTATTTTCCCTGGGGAAGGGAGAGGTTAGCAAAGCCTAGCTGAAGAGTCTGACCAGCAGCAGTAAGATGCTGATGTCTTGCTCATTGGCCAGGCTGACTGCAGATCGAGTCACTTTAATAATGTTTTTTTTCCTTCCAATTATTGTCTTTTTCAATACAGCATCATAAATCTTGACTGTTCTCCTTTGGACTGGTTCCTAATGCATGTTCCTTGTTTAGGAAAATCAAGTGCATTTGGAGGTAAAGTTAGCATTTTCCTAATATTTCCCTAGCTTTGTTGTTGTTAGAGCTCTGATGTGGGAAGACCTATTGGCCACAGGCATAAGCCCCCTCTTTACACACAGCTGGCAAATGAAAACAATATCAGAACATCTCCATGACACATAAGGCTTTTATATAGTGATGTTTTATACTTTACTGCAGTTTCCTTTGGAAATGCTTAAAACAACTCCATCTGTTTCCTTTTAGTGGGATTTTGTGTTCTTCAAGTCAAAAGGAGAGGACAAAACTCATTAATTTTGCATAATAATTACACTGTCCTATATAAATATCTGTTGGACTGATTTTTTTTTCATGGGAGATGGTGCTACATAGTCTGTGCAACATAACAAGCGTTACTGTGACAGGGAGCATAGCTGTGACCCAACAAAATAGTCTCAGGATTGGCTGGTGGTTAATCCTGTGCATTGCTGTTGTACACGACAGAGGCTAATGTTATAAGTCCATAAGATTCTCCAGGAGCTACCTACATTTTGTTGACCTCTGTGAATTCCAACCTTGATTTACCTTGGCCAAAAAATTGTATTTCATCTGCAAAGCGTTCATTTTAACAAAAAATAAAATAGCATATGTGGAGCTTCATCCACCAGTCCCTCCCACCCCTTCTGAAGATTGGATCTTTAACTTGATATGACTCCTTGCTGGGGCCAGACAGGTGTTGTGTCTGCAAGGTATGCATTTTCAACAAATACACTGAGTAACATATCATAGTCTAGATGGGGTTTGCCTCTGGATGTATACAGGATATACAACATTCAAACCCTGGTGTAAAGCAAACACCATGTTTTCCTTCATCTATACCAGAAGACAGTATAACCTCATTACCCTTCTGGGAAAGCCTGGAGGCTTTGGGCCTGATTCTAATTTACACCAAATCCCCTTTTACACCACTTTGCTAGTGTAAAGGGGCATTAAAGGAGTTATAAAATATATTTATTTGCACTGTCAGGCCCCTTTATACCAAGAATCAGACCCTTGTTTTGTTGCTGTTTGGGGAGGAGGGGGCTTGCTGTTTTTATTTGCTCGCTCTTGGAATTTTTTGAATGTTTGTTATAATTTGTTTTTGGCCAGGGTATCTATAGATTAAAATATATTACTATTAACAACAAATATAAGGGGAAACCCTCATATTTAAAGGACACTGTGTTCTGTATTTTCCAACCTGTAAATAGCTTCCATCCATTTGTGTTAGCTAAATAGAGTTTGGCTAGTGTGTTATGGAAGAGTATTGCTTCAAAACAGTTTGTGCCTGCTCAACTTTGTTGTGTTGCTAATTCCCTGCTCATGGTGAAGCTACTCTGCTGCCCTCTGCTGCTGAAGTCACTGCACTTACATATGGGGAATGAGCCCTTGGTCCCACTCTCCAGAAGCCAGATTATTGCTCTCAATTACACAGATATGAACACTGAACAGAATGTGACCCCCAAGTCCTCACATGGAAAGAAGACGAAACTCAGCTTTATTCCACAGAAGGAATTACATAACAACATACGACTTGCCATACTGGGTCAGACCAAAGTATCCTGTCCTCTCACAGTGACCAATGCCAGGTGGTCCACAGGGAATGAAAAGAACAGATAATCACCAAGCAATCCATCCCCTGTCGCCTATTTCCAGCTTCTGGCAAGCAGAGGCTAGGGACACCATCCCTGCCCATCCTGGCTAATAGCCACTGATGGACCTATCCTCCATGAACTTATCTAGTTCTTTTTTGAACCCTGTTATAGTCTTGGCCTTCACAACATCCTCTGGCAAGGAGTTCCACAGGTTAACTATGTGTTGTGTGAAGAAATACTTCCTTTTGTTTGTTTTAAACCTGCTGCCTATTAGTCTCATTTGGTAAGCCCTAGGTCTTGTGTTATGAGAGGAAGTAAATAACACTTCCTTATTTACTTTCTCCATACCAGTCATGATTTTATAGACCTCTAGCATTTCCCCCCTTATTCAGCTCTTTTCCAAGCTGCCGATGAAAAGAGTAAATACACACCACCTTTAGTCCAGAGTCATGATTGTGCAGCTCTTCACATGAATGTGGAACAAAACCATGCGCTTTATCAGTGCCCTGGAATATTGGAATCAGTAGGAAGGATGACTCAAACACAACTGTAGAGTGGGACTGTCTGCACAGAGTGCCACGTATGTCTTCCTTCTGTAATTGGGACTAACACAGCACCATCACCTGTGAAAAGAAAGCACATTTGTGCTTGAAACATGGCAGCAAGGATGTAAAAAGACATTGGGTGTGTGAAAGGATTTCCCAGGTAACAATGCCAAGGTGGTTTGCCAGGGAAATGTCACCTTGGACTGAGCAAATTGTCACTGAACTTTTGTGAAAAGATCACATGGTTTTGTTTGTTTGTGAACAAGTGTTTATTTAATAGTTGTCTTATTGTCACCTTACCAGATTCTCCCTTTTTTGGGGCTGTACTACTCCCCAGTATCTCTACCATCCTGACATAGTAATGGACAAGCATCCCCTATTTCTCTCCAAACAGTTTGTGTTGATAAATTCCAGTTCAATGTAAAATTACCAAAAGAAGTGAGAGCTGCAATCTTTTTTGTGTAACTTATGTGAAAACTGAACATAAAAGGGTTGTATATCATCAATTAAAATAGGCCTCTTGGCATTTGATTTCCTTCTGGCACTAATACAAGTTTGTAAAAGTAAAAAGCTAGATACCGTTCATTATATGGGGTGGGGAGAAAGAGAGGTACATTATCTGATAACAGAGGGGGGGAAAAAAACACCTTAAAATGGCACATTTGTTTCTTATTTAGCAGTTAACAAAATTCTTTCATTTTATGTCTTCCATTAAGGGATGTAGTTGTTCAGATCTACACATATGAGGGGACTTCCTTTGTATTTCCTTTTTAGGAGTATCAAACCCTTAAATATTTCTCCCCTCTTTCCTGCCCTTTCTTCTGCCCTCTCCCTTCATCCTGCTCATGTTTTTCTGCTAAACACTAGATAGGCTGTAATGTTGCAATAGGCAAATCAGTCAGTGTTGTCCATTTGTTCCTACAAACAGTAACACAACCTGGAAGATTTTACCTTTGAATAACAGCTGCAAAGGCTGATCCTTTTGTTTATAAACCCAAACATGAATTCTTTACACAGTGTCAGGGTTCAAGTGCCATGGTGAAAATACCATTCAAGCCCTGTGGTTGGTTGGTTTGTTTTTTTAGTTTAAAGGCACATTGCCAAGTAGTTTATGCTCCAGAGCTGACCTTCTTTAGGATTGCTATAATCTGTTTCCTGGATATATCCAAATCTCCCACTGTGGCACAAAGACATTTTTTAAAACTTCACACAATAGCTGCAGAGCAATACTTTTGCTCGGCTCATGCTGCAGTATATAAACTAATCATCCCTGGAGATTAGGAAGACTTCCCCTCCTCCACCATAGTATTGCGGATAGCTCAGTGGTTTGAGCATTGGCCTGCTAAACCCAGGGTTGTGAGTTCAATCCTTGAGGGGGCCACTTAGGGATCTGGGGCAAAATCAGTACTTGGTCCTGCTAGTGAATGCAGGGGGCTGGACTCGATGACCTTTCAAGGTCCCTTCCAGTTCTAGGAGATGGGATATCTCCATTAATTTCTATTTGGAAGATGCTTTGTGGTGAGTTTCCCATTTTTCTGGAGCATCTGTTATAGGCCATTGCTAGAGGCAAGACATGAGACTAGGTGGACTGATCCTGGTAGTTGCTATATTCTAGAGAGACAACCATGAAGGTATAGAGAGATCATTTTCTTCCCAGAGCTGTGCTGATATCATTAACACTAATGATATGTAAATAAGGAATATATGAAACAAAGCTAGGTTGGCTTGTGCGCCACTATTCTCTAGTGTCTATAAAGGAAAAAAGTCATAGGCAATGGCATGTTCAAGAATTACAAACAATTAAAGGTAAAAATTGTTCCCTACATGTCTATAGTTTGTTATTCTGTACAGCCCTTTGTTGTTTATAAAAGGTATTATATAAATCAACAAATCCAGCTATTTGATACTATGTTAACATTTCCACACACACAGTTAAAGTTTCATCTTCATTTAAGCTGCACCAGATTTAGCTATCCTTACTCAGGTTGGTCCCAATCCTTGCCTGTATCCAGCGCAGCTTAGAAGCGGAAATGGTAGCAGCAAAGATTGCTTTAAGCCTCCTTTGTATCTTCCAGACTTAGAGGTGGCCCAATGTTGGTCCAGTACCCAGCATAAACTAGAGCAGACAGCTGCCAAAAGTCCTGATCCCAAAGGAAGATGGGATCAGGGGTACTTTGGCCATGGACCCGACTCAGGTGTGGTTTAGAGCCAATACAGTGTTTCTAGGAAAATCTGGATTCCTATAGACAGGAGGAATACTCCATGCTATGGGGCTGCTTTGTGCTATTGGTGTGGCACAAGCTACTGTAGCAGGGCTAACAATCTGACTGGGGAGTGGAGCCATGCTCCGTGAGCAGCCCCATTGGAAAGTAATACTCAACATGAGTGAGGATGGACGAAGCTGTTCGGAAGCAAGCAAGCCGGGGGGGAAAAAATCATCCCTCAAGCATTCCCCTCAAAAACAAAACAGAATCAAAATTCTCTTTTTTTTAGAATATGATCACAAAAGTAAATTTCCTCAGGCAGGTGTTCGAAAGTTTGTAATTCTAAATGTCGCCTTTCCAAATCATGTAAAAACTTGTTTTAATTTTCATAGATACTCCAACTGTCCTCAGTAAACTTTTATAATATGAAACAGATCCAGATTCTTGATCTTGCTCCCATTCAAGTCAATGGGAAAACTCATTAACTGCAATGGTGCAGGGTCAAGCTCCTAAATCAGCATCAGTCCATTGAAGATTATGGAGTTACTCTTGATTTACACTGGAGCAACTGAAATAGAAATGTGGACCATAAATACCAGCATGTCATTAACTAGCCTGATAGTTTCATGCTGGCTCAATTGTATGCCTTGTATCATAACTTAGAGCTAGTAGTGGACTTACTCTGGATAGTCTGGGGGCTTGGGAATGCACTACTGAGCCTTTCACCTCTAGGTTATCCCTCACTGGTTCTCCTTCTTCCCATTGCATCAAACACAGATTTCTTGTCCTGACTTTGAAAGGAAGACCTCTGCTGAATAGCCCTGCCCTGCCTTATCTGCCTAATATCTTCTTATAAAGTCAATTCCTGCCTTTACTCCATCAATTATGCCAACCTCCGTTGCCGGCAATGATTTTCAGGCTTTTTCCCATGCTGCCCCTTATGACTGGGAAGAGCTCCCACACAAAATCCATAAAGCTGTCACCTCATCCTCCTTCAAGACCTTGCTCAAAACTCAATTCTTCCCTAATGTACACATAAGCCCCTTTGTTTTCAGTTTAAACTGACTTTTACTGATAATTTCCTGGGTTTTACAAAAAGCATTATTCAGTTTTTTACTCTACTTTTGTGTCATTCAAATATATAAAAATAACTTGTTTTAATTGGGAAAATACAATACATCGCATGAGATATATGTATTACAATTATACATTAGTCTGTGTGTATCTGAAAAGCTGCCTGTTGAAGTAAGGCTCTGTATTGGTCTAGAAGATACACCAATAAACCAACAGGCATGCACGCAAGCTCTGAAGTATGTATGTATCTGAACATACTGATGAATCTCAAGCCTACCATGTACACATTTCAAACTGTGAGCAGATAATGGTTTAAAGATTTGACACACTAAAATGGGAAGAAAATGAAAACCCGTATCAGAATACATTTCAGAACACAAGGAAGTGTTCGAAAGTTTTAAAAAACAAAAACAGGAGAAAAGGATGAAGTTGAGTGTACGCGCTGCAAATGGTGTGGCCCAGTTATTAAATGTAAATACACCTCTACCTCGATATAACACGAATTCGGATATAACGTGGTAAAGCAGCACTCCGGGGAGGCGGGGCTGTGCACTCCGGCGGATCAAAGCAAGTTCGATATAACGCGGTTTCACCTATAACACGGTAAGATTTTTTGGCTCCCGAGGACAGCGTTATATCAAGGTAGAGGTGTAGTTATAGGCTAATAGTTCTAAGTCTACAACAGTAAACTGTTTATTCAAATGAAAAGTTTTATTTGGGGATTAGAGATATATTGTTTTCTTAAACTCAGAGGTGGCATTGCATTTTGAGTTCTGTTTTAGTTCTGCAGCAAACTACATTGATGAACAGAATTTTCCCCGTCTTTCCATCCACCAAAATAAACCCCAATATTTACCCAGAAAAATTATTAATAGTTTTTTGCACTGATTTTCACATGTTTTTCTTGTTGTGGTCATAAACACTGATAAATTCCCCGGAAAAATTACATAAAATACAACTGAAAATGAAGGGCTCTATGTATACAGTAGACTGCAGCCTGATTATGGCTAAGCATATGGAGGGCTGTGATCACTATTAGTGACCAGTGAGGCATTGTGCGCATCCTATTATGTGTAATTATTGCCCTTTTTTGCCCAGCCCATCCTGCTTGTTTGATTCTGTCACCTCTCAGATCTTATCTCTTAGATTGTGAGCTCTTTATGAGAGGCACTGTTATTTGTTATATGTTTGTGCAGCACTTAGTACAGTAAGGCCTAACTTAGCGGAAGTGTTTAGGTACTACTGCAATGTAAGTGTTACATTAGATCCAAAACGGTATATGAAAAAAGTTAAGGTTGCAAAGTTAAGCAGTCAAAAGGAAGAAATGCCAGAATGAAAGTCGCCCAGGAAACCTTAAATCTGAATGGTTAATGTTTGTCAAAGGTATAAGCAACTGAAAATGGGGCTTATAATGGGAAGCATTAGGCAACCTTAAGAATGAGCAATGGTGCCAGCTCCATCCATAATAATAATATTAAATGATTAATGTTATAATCTCATGGCTATTTGGTGTCCTTTTTAAAAGTAGATGGTGCTCTCAGTTCATTTCCCAAATGTCTATGCCACAAGTGGCACACTTGTGAGTTCAGCAAACGCCAAAGTCTGAATGAGCAAGGAGAATGAATTACATTCGCACCTCAGGTGTCCTGTCTAGGTCCAGTTGAGCCACAGTGGTTGAGTAGTTTGGGGAAATTGCTGCTTACACTGCATTTCTGTGGGCAATGACAATTTTGGTCTCTTGGTGTGTGTCAATCCACCACATTGCATGAGTATTAAAATCACAAAACAAGTCAACTACAGTTATTAGCGCTACTATTTTACAGTGTCAGCACACCTTGCAGAGAAGTGAAGGATTGGGAAAAAAGGAAACCATCAGTAGGAGGAAACATAAAAAATTAGATCATCAATAAAGAAAAGAGGAGATGGAATTACTGTAGTGTGGAAAGAATTGAAAAAATACGAACCGACATTAGCAGTATGCTTAAGAGGTTAGCTTTCTGGAAGAGAATTTATTATTGTGATTTGATTTGAAAAGATAGTGCTGCTGGCTCTATCTCTTATGTAATGCGGAATTAGGAAAACAAAAATAATTTTCTTAAAATTGCACATTTGATTACATTTAACACAGATAATTTAAACTATGAATTCTGAAAGGTTCATTCAAGTCAAAGGGACCTCTTACTACAATGAAGGCAACAGGTTCAGGTCTATTTTGTAAGAGTTTATTGACTTCCAGTAAAAACTGCAGATAAATTTTTACATTATATGTATTTTTGTGACAGCTGGATATGAAGAAAGAAGGGTGGGAACTCCAGATTATGAAGAAATGAAGAGGAGTCTCCTTGCTGGGGACATGCCAGAGATAGAAGAGTCTAGGGCAGCACTATATAAGGAAATCAAAGTACAGAAAGTGGGAGGTTAAGAACAGATAGGCTGGGTACTGTGTGTGTTTCTGTAGTCTAACCTTCCTCCTTATAAATCTCATCTTTTGCAGCTTTGATCACTTTGCACAATAGTTCTCTGGTTCCTAAAATCATCTTCTTTGGTGTGATTCCAGAACAAGACTTACAGTACACACTACAGCCTCTTTTGCCCACTCCCTGCTGATCGCTATCTCTGTTAATAGTCTCTAAGACTATCTGACAAAATATGGGCCAAACCCTGAAGTCCTTGCTCCATTTTAAGTCAGTTCTTACTCAGACAAATCTCCCCTGGAACCAAATCCCAGTCCCAGCGCAGAGTACAGCGAGTTCTGGGCCTGCTGGGCTTCGCAACCAAGCAGCCTCTCCATCACCAGTGGCTGTAGAACTCCCCCATGCTTGCCCACTTCCATGATGTACACTGCAAGACTCCACCCTCAGGCCATCTATGGCAGTGGGCCTCAAAGGTATGTTGCCCGGGGAGGTGCTGACTCTCCCATGTTCCCACTGGAAGGTGTGGTCTCCACAGCTGACTTAGAGCCAGAAGGTTACTGAGGCAATTGGGCAACCCTTTTCCCCCAAGACTCTGAAGCCTGCTGACAGTTCTGATATGAGCTGTCAGCCAGTAGCCATGAGCACATCCGGGTTGAAGACACTTCCTGCCAGGACAATTGTCAGGGAGGGAGGTATTTCTCCTCCACCACCCACCTCCCACCAATTCCTCACAATCCAAAATGACTGGTAGGGTCAGACTGAGCCCATCTCTACAGATCCTTAAGTTTCCCCAACCTACAGGTCCATGGGATTTATTCAGCCAATTGAAGGGTCAGGGAGCACAGTTGCATGAGTTCCCCAGCCCTATGCTTCACAGGTGTGCACAGTGGAGTAGCTGAAGTGCTGATCCATCCCCTAATGCCGTCCATCCTCAGGCCCGATCGAGCTGGCACAGAACTGCCATGCACAGGAGTGAGGGGAGGAGGTCTTCAGTATTTTGCCTTGGTAGTTCTCTCACATTTACCTTTCCTTTGCCATTCTTTTTTAAGCTATATTCAATTTTCTGTGGTTGACGGGATGAATATTTGTCCCCATACATTTGTTTATATTTAGTTGCTAAAATAGATGGTTCCACCTTGAGTTAGAAGTGTTTCCAATGTTTTTTGAAGATAAAATCAATATCCTACTTTCTTAGAACTATGTTCTGACTTTGAGGGGATGAAATATGTATATACACACACACACACACACACATACACACACACACATACACACACACACACACACACACACACACTTGGAGTGTATATAGCTGGAGAAAGAGCACTTGCTTTCTTATGGTCACACTGAGTTATTTACTCTTACCTTCTGCTTCTGCTTCCTAAAACCTATTCCAGTGTACAATAAAGTCAAGTTAATATCCTGCTTTAGGATATTGATGAGTCAAATACCTTGGTAAGATTGAAAAGAAGATTAGGCACCTAGGAGAATAAGAATATCATCTGCATTTATGCTGGCCAGGATAAAAATGATAAGTTGGGGTGGGTGGGCACCAATCTTCATGCTTCAGAGCATAAACTGATCACCAGCTGGGGTCAGGAAAGCATTTGCTTTGCCAGGTTAAAATATAGCACAACTGTCTGGGTGCATCATGGATTTGGGTTTCTGACTCTGGAGCATCTATGATAGGCCACTGCCAAGTTGCAGAATACAGGCCTAGATGGAGGGTCAGTCGATTCTGGTGTACAAAGTCATATGTGCCTTGGCTTATGTATTACTAATGTAACATTGTTTTTGTTCTTGATCAGGTTTTAACATATGCCTAGCTATCTCTAATGGTATTCACCACGTTAGGTCACAGACCCATGAGGTGCTGAGAGCCTTCAGTTCCTATTGATTTCATTGGGGTGGAGGATGTTCAGAACCTTGCAAGATCAGGCGCCTAGTGACCCTGTTTGGCTTAATCCTTGTTGTTTTGCTTGAGTAAAGACTTCAGGATTAGACCCAAAGAATGGTGTGGGGGAGAGAAGTTCTATAAGCACAGACCCAAAATAATTTTGAAATCAATAAACAGCTGAGTGCTTCTGAGAAGAAAAAATTGAAAGGCTACTCTAGAACAAAATGCCAAAGAAGGAGAATGTGCCAAGCGCATTCAGAGAGGTTGAGAGCTCTCAATGTAGCTGTCTTGGATGTGTTACCAGATCACAGATCAAAAGAACAGAGAAGAGGACAAAAGCAGCTCATGCAACAGTGAGCTATACTTCAAAGCAAATTAATTAAATACAATGAAAAAGAGAATAAAGAAGGAATGGATAAAACTGCTCTGCTATAAAATAAAAATGTGGAATGGCAACACTGCCTGAACCCACCAGTGAGCAAGTACTAACCCAGCAATCTGATATAGCCTATCATTTAGTATAAATAATGTATAGGGGAAGCAACCACAAATTGTGTCACAATAATTCTCCTTATTATCCACTACAGACCTACTGAAGTCCTTACTTAGGGTTCAACTGGGCCTTGTAAGCACAGGCCGTAAAAACAAGGTGACCAGATAGCAAGTGCGAAAAATTGGGACGGGGGTTCTTATTCTTAGTCTATGCACAATGTGCCTCAGGCAGCATGTGACTAGGATTCATCACCAAATTTGGTCCGCTGGGTGGATCATTAGCTTCCTCAGCCTAGGCCGGGTACTGACAGGGAACACGACATGACCACTGATCCATGCCCCCCAGTGAGGGGGGCAGGGGCATGTTAATAGTTGCCTATATAAGACAAAACCCCTAATATCGTGACGTCTGGTCACCCTCATAGATAGGTGTACTTGAAGAATCATCGGGGGCATTCAATTCCTGTCTCCACAACAGACTTCCCATATGACCTTGGGCAAGTCACTTAATCTCTCTGGGCCAGATTTTAAAAGGTATTTAGGCACCTAGTGGGATCTTCAAAAGCACTTGGGTCCCTAGCACACATTAAAATCAATGGGAATCAGGAGCCTAGGTGCTTTTGAAAATCTGGCCTCCCATGCCTCAGTTCCCCCTCTGTCAAATGGGGTAATATTCCTTCCCTACTTCACTAGTGATGCGAGGAAAAATACATTAAAGATTGTGAGACACTCAGATACTACAGTAGTGGGGGATGAAGAGGTACAAGTATCTAAAATAGATTCTGCCCCAGCAAGTCTTCACTTGCACCCTGCAGGGAAAGACTTGATCTGTGGTGCCTTATCTACTATTGGACTTATGGTATGTTAACACCGCCAGCTGATATCATTGTATTTTACTCCACAGAGTTTTAGGGTGGGAATTTCAAAGCTGACTAAGGGATTTGGAGGCCATGTTCCCATTATAATTCATGGGAATTGGACATCAAAATCCCTTAGTCTAACTAGTGAGCAGCATACCTGATGAAGAGTTATAGTGTGAGTTTCAGTGTAACCTGCATTGCAGACTCACGAGGCATGGTAACGCATAACCCCATTGCTATCCTAAAACTGTGAGACTTAAGTCATCTGCACGTGTCCAATTTTAGTTATCCACACTGAGAGCCGGATGTGTACATTGTAACAGCACACGAGGACCTAGCAATACTAATTATGAATTTCAAGTCATGCTGCACCCTGGCATGTATACACCCTGTGATGAGAATATGCCTTTTAATTCGATAGTACATAGTTCAATTGAAAACTGTGAATGTGAGGCTTTGGGGCACGTGGTTAGCAAGCTTAGCAAAGTGTGATCCCATAAAGGTCAGAAAAGACGTGCAAGTACTCCGGCTAATCACAAGCATGTACAGATCACTATCAACCAGCCCTCAATCATCTACTGAATTTTATTTTGTGCTGCTCCACTTTATTTTTAGAAACCTCTCCCTTCTTTAGCTAACACACAGATTGTGCATTCAATTTGCAATGGCCTTTATACTCTTGCTTATTAGTACAAAGTCAAAAGTAGAGCCTTAGAAAAGATTTGTTGCCACTAAATGATAGCGTGCTGAAAACTTACCAGAGTGACTTGTCCAGGGAAACTAGAGGCTATGCCATTTTCGTTTGAAAAACTGAGTACTCCTGATATCTTTGGACCAGTACTCAGTCACCCCCTTCAGAGTGAAAAAGGGTGTGCAAGAGGAAAAGATATTTCAGAATGACTCCACTCCAGGAAAATGTACACTGGACCCCCTAATTCCTGCAATTGTATCAACATTTGCAATGGTCTAAAAGTGTTTCTCAATGACTGGTCCATAGACTTTCAGCGATCCCTGAGATCTCCCTGACACAGTTTAGGAAGGCAGCAAGCCAGTCCCTGTTATCAAAAAGGTTGAGGAAACATTAGCTATCCCCTTTTGCAGTAAAACCCAAGGAAGACGCTTTGAAGGAGGAAATCTTATGCCCTGTCTATACGTACAGCAGTGCAGCTGGACCAATACAGCTGCACCACTGCAGGGTGTGGTGAAGACACTCTATGCCAACAGGAGAGAGCTCTCCCATCCGCATAAGAAACCCACCTCTGCAAGGAACATGTCAACAGGAGAAGCTGTCCCGCCAGCACAGCTCTGTGTACATGAATGCTTATGTCAGTGTAACTTATGTCATTCAACGAGGGTGGAATATTCACACCCCTGAGTGACATAAGTTTTGCCTACATAGGATGTAGTGTAGACATAGCCCCAATGATGAAACACCCTCAGACAGTTCCTTCCTTATTGTTCCATTTGTGCTGGGTTTTCCCTACATGGAATAGACCACAAAGCCTGTCCCCAAACCCTACCTGTGCAGAGGCTCTGGAGTAGACCTGCATGGAGAACAATCATTATGTTTTACAAGAGATGTTCAGAATTTCAAAATTCCCCCAAAACAGAATGCAAAAAAAAAAAAAACCCACCACAAAATACCAACAACCCTGTTTTATAGAATTGAAATATTTTGATAACGTAGATATAAAATTCTGCTAGATGGACTGAAGAGGATCCAGGAGCCTGGAAGCACCCAAGCTCCAAGGCTCCTGGCTTAGCTGGGGCTTTTGGGGCTTCCAGCATCTCAGCTCCCTGTCAGCCTACCAGGTGGATTGCCAAAGAGCTGGGATCCCGGAAACCTGGGCTCCTTAGAAGCTCTCCCGGGAGGCTGTCATGGAGCCAGGGATGGGAGCTGGCAGGAACCAGGCAGGTTTCCAACAAAAATCTGCCTGGCAGTAGAGTTTTGTTGGAGCCCTGCCTGGGTTCCATCAGACCTTCGTTGAATAGAACCATCTCCACAAAACATTTAGATTTAGAAGAATCTGCATTCTCTGACAATAAACCTTTCTGTTGGAGAATTTCCAACCAGTTCTATCCTGTACCTTTAGTCTACCTCTGGCCTGCAGCATCCCATCCAGCTTACTGGCAGCATGATTCCCTTGGAGCAATGCTACCAGGGATTTTCGCTGGCTATAACTTCTTCTGCAGAAGAGATAATGCAGCTTGTGATGTATTATCTTATTGGGAACATCCAGTACCCAACCTACTCTCCCCAGTGCAATGTGTATGTTCTCTGGCCTGCCCACCATTCCCCAAACAACCTCCCCAGAGCAGACCCCCAAACCTCACAACATCCTCTTGTGGGATCCAGAAAAGGGACGGAGGAAAACAGTGCTGTGGAGATGGGTGATCTCTGACACCCACCCCTTCTATGTGGAATCAGGAAGATCAGAGCATAAAGGTTCTGAAAATCTATGGAGGATGATTCGTGGTGTGTGTACTTTCACCATGGAGGCATTTGTTGTTTAATTAGCTAATACTGAGTGAAGCCCTGAGGACTTTACCTCGAGGAAAGCTCTCATTGACTTCTGTGGGAGTTTTGCTTGAGTAAGGAGTCCAGGATTCTGCAAAATATTCTATTAAAAGGGAAACTTCCTGAGTGTCTTCTGTATCCCAAAGATTCAGTAACCCAGCAGACCATGGCAGCATCTGATGAATAACATTTTCCTCCTAATTTGTTAACACGTAAAAGCTATTAAACCAAAGTTATGGCAATGTAACATTCGTTCCTTTCTGTTTCTGTTTTTTATTTTAAATGATAGCAATGTCACCAGCATTGAAACAATGAGGACCTAGAGTCAAGTCCTGAAGACTTTTCTCACTTCTTACTCAGGCAAAGCTCCCATTGACACCAACAGACTCAGTAAGAACAGAGAAAGGACTTCAGGGGTTAGTCCTAATAGAATATGGAGTCCGGTGGCACCTTAAAGACTAACAGATTTATTTGAGCATAAGCTTTCCTGGGTAAAAAACCCACTTCTTCGGATGCATGGAGTGAAAATTACAGATACAGGCATACGAATGGGAAAACATACACATTTTGGGCCCAGCTCTGTCCTCAGAAGTGCACTTGTGGCTCTCATTGGCTTTGCTGGGAGCCCTGCACATGTATGATGGGGTCTGGATTAAGCTCACTGGGCACCTGCTACTTAAATAATCACAATCATAAAGAAAGCCATTAATATCAATGTTCTTTCTTCTATCTTTATACAACAGATGGTGTTAATCTGAAGATTTGCATTCATTAGAGGAATAAAATCATGAGGTAACTTGCTTCCAGCAGCACATTGGAACAAAATGTAATGCTAGAGAAAATGGTGAAAATGAACTATTGGAACAAAACACACCTTCCATCAAACAATCTTGATTGAAATTCTTCTTAGCTTTTAGTATGAAAAAGTATCTCCCAGTTAACAAGCTTTCGGGTTAAATTCTGCCTTCGGTAACATCATGTAAATTTGGAGTACATCCACTGAGTCACTGGAATCTGGAGTCACTTCACTGAGCCATTTGAGTCACGACAGGGTAGAACTGGTGTTAGGAAGATCAGAGTCAGACTCACCCACCAGTGTGACACTGGCGTAACTACACTGACTCATTGAAGTTGTGTCAGATTTCATTAGCGTTATTTCAGATTCACTTGTGTAACTGAGGTCAGAATCAGGCGTATTATTATAGTAACTCCTTGGGATGGACAGACATCAGGCGATATTGGTGTGATCTCTTTTCGTATTTCGTGCAAGGAAAGCAAAAATGAATAATTAAAAAAACCCCGCACTATCAGCTAGTGTGTCTGAGAGACTCCTGCAGTTGTGCCTTATCTTTTCATAACTGCAAGTCAGCACATTTAAAATTTAATTATTTAGAGAGGGAGGAGGGGAAGGATGCCTTTTGAAGAAAGTCCCACAAGTTTCCAAACACTTCAAGATTTCATCCTGGCGATCAGCCAGATGCCAAACAAAATGCTGGTTTCCAGCAGGGATCTGACAGGTGACCTTTCTAAAGTTTACACGCTAAAGTGAGAGCTGATGTTCTGCTGCTTATTTTTCTGCCTTTTAAGTTATTCCTTTATTCGAACCATACTGAAGATTTCTTTCCATGTAATGAAAGATAAGATCTCCCCCTTAATGTTTTGGGATTTTATATGTGCTTTTCTTTTATCCATATTTATGTGGTGGATCATAATTCACACTTTCAGATGAAAAGATGTTGGGTGGGAGCGAGAGACATATATAGAAATATGCACACACAGAGAGACTAAAGATAAGCAATATAAAGCAGCAGTAATAACACAGAGCTGAACTGAACACACATACAGGCCGGGAAACAATCCAAGGTTCCCCACAAGGAGTTTCCTCACCATTCTTCTGCTGAGAGGAGAATCTGTCCTTGCAGAGGAAAGCAAAGGTCTGGCCCACAAACCCTGTGGATTCCCCCCAGTGTGACTCCATCGAAATTATATTACCTGGGATTTCCCAACCAGTATCTTTCTCTGGGACTCTCATTTAAGCGGACGTGGAGCCTTCACCACAGAGGGGATTCCCAGAGGAAGCAAATACCGGTTCTGGCTGTATTGAACTACCTTTATCTCTACTGGATATAGGTTTCCCCCCTCACTTCCCTTGCCCCCTTTACGTGTAGATTACCAGACCCACAAACAGCCCTCTGCAAGGTCTAGGAGAAGAGGAGGGCAAAGCTGGAAATTCCTCTGTGGATGCAACTTTCTATGCATAGACTCAAAGGGCACATTCTGCCCATAAGGTACAGAAACAAACGTTTCCTAGCAGGGCTGGTTAGTCCTCATTTATGCCTAGGTGCAAGTCTCCCAACAGTTCTGCACAGGTGTAACTCCCTGAAAGTTAGTGGTGTTACTCCTGTTATGCATCAGGCTAAATGAGAGGAGACTCAAACCCACTACCTATAGCTGGGGACAAAATAACTTTACTCAGGTTGCCAGATTCTGATCTCACTCGACACCAGTGTTGTAAACTGGACTATCTTCATTGAAGGCGATGGAGTTGCTCAGGAGGAGATATGGGCAGGGTAATGAGATCAGTGTCTGGATCAAGGTAATGAGGCACATAGGGTCAAGTTCTGAGGCCAGCTTCTCCCAAAGTCAACAAAAGTTACTGTGTCTTCCTGCAGGAAATTAGGGTCCCTGCTCTGATTTGCAGCCCATTTGACCACAGTAGAGCTAACAGGATGGCAAGGGACGTGAAAGTCTGGGCCAGATTTGCCCCGTTGATTTTCATAGCTCTGGGGGGGAGATTTTGGCAATTAGGCACCTCTTGAAAATCTTCCCCATTGTCAACAAGAGGGACATACAATAGTTTAAAATCCTGTCTTTTTATTCTACTCTACATCTATTCTCTATAGGTTCTTATGGCACACTTGAGCCTCTTCCAGCAGTGCATGAAGCCACTCAGCTAACATTGTCACATGCTGTTTGTCCAATCATCCTCTTCCCAGGAGGAGAAGTATTTGCAGTGGAGATTTGTTTTGTGTTATGATGGAGATTTGTTTTGGTGGAGATTTGTTTTGTTTTATAAATATACCTGTAGGTATGTATTTACGTTAGACAAGGCACATTTCTTTGACCTTGCCTTGCACTTGGAGTGGAAGGTGGTGAGGTCTGAAGTGACCCTGCGTTCCGGGAGGAGTTCATTCCACAGTCTTGGACCGGCCTGTTAGAAGGTTTTGTTTCCTGTCCAGACGAGCTTCACCCTTTTTGCAGAGCGTTATATTGTTTCAGAGGAGCAAAGTTTTTGGCCACAGTCTACATCCCTAGTTTTCTCTGCTGACACTGGGAGCCAACAGCATATTATAAATTAAGGCTCTTGCTCTGATATGAAGGTAAAATATTTGTTCTATGAAATCTGGGCTACACATTTTTCTTGCGGATATTGTCCTTACTCTCTTTAGGAAACTCATGACGTAGGCTAGAATTATTTAGAGCAGCAGATATAAAGAGAAAGAATCTGACAGCCAGTCAGAAGACATTGCAAATTACACTGCTCGACAGCCAAAATGCTTCTGAAATAAATGTAGTCAAACTTTACTAATTCTGGGTCACTGAGAACGAAAATGATGCTTAAAATTGTTGATTGGCTCTAGTTTTCACGATATGCTATTGGGTCAGTATGTACGACCCTTGACTTGGGAATGGCGGAGGATAAGTGAGTTATAAAGGGAAGGGATCTCAATTTAAACCAGAAATGACTAAAATACATCTTTGACTGGATCTATGACTAAATCTATGACTGGGTTTGGACATTACTTGCTTTTTAGGCAAAACAATGAATGATGCAATCTGAAGCTGGTATTGCGTCATACATGATATGAATTGCATCATGTTATTCCTAGAAGTCATGAATGATGCAATCATAACGAAGCTTACATCACTCTGCTGAACAAATTGCCCTATATCAGCTCTAGAAATCATACAGTGTCGTGCTCTCTTATTTGTCAGTGTTTGATTTTGCAAAGGGACACATTTCTGTTTAGCCAAAGTGAGCAGAGATGCCTCGTACTTGTGTGAACAGTGCAGATAACTTCTGCTATGTTTGTGGTGAAGTGACTTTTGCATCACAAAAGCGCAGTATAACCACTATGGTTAAGAAAGCCTATCACCTTTATTTTGGCTGTAAAATTGGAGATCAGGACAAGAGGTGGGCCCCACACATATGCTGCAACACTTGTGCAACAAATCTTCGCCAGTGGTTGAACAGGAAAAGGAAATCTATGCCTTTTGCAGTGCCAATGATTTGGAGAGAGCCAACAGATCATACCAGCAATTGTTACTTCTGCATGGTGCCTCCAGTTGGAAAAGGTGTGTCAAAGAAGAAAAAGTGGACTGTGCATTATCCAAACATTCCATCAGCTATACACCCAGTACCCCACGGAGAAGGACTGCCGGTTCCTGATGCACCAGAATCATTCTCACTTGAGTCAGACGAGGAAGAGGAAGAGGAAGAGGATGAAACTTCTGGTCCTGAACCATCAATGTCATAGGACCCACATTTTCTCCCATCCTCCTCCTCTGAACCACACCTCATAACACAAGGTGAACTGAATGACCTTGTCAGGGATTTGGAACTACCCAAGAGTAAGGCAGAGCTGTTGGGCTCCATACTACAGCAGTGGAATCTCCTGGCAGGTGATGTTAGGGTTTCCATGTTCCGTGACCGTCAAAAGGATCTTGTCCCATTCTTCTTCATGGAAGGTGATCTTGTAGCCTGCAACAACATCGATGGTTTGATGGCAGCCCTCAACATCGTTCACGATCCAGATGAGTGGAGACTGTTCATTGATTCATCGAAGACGAGTCTTAAAGCTGTTTTACTGCATAATGGCAATGTTTTGCCATCAATTCCAGTTGGTCATGCAGTCCATATGAAGGAAACCTATGACAACATGAACCAACTTTTGAGGTGCATAAACTATGATCAACATCAGTGGCAGCTTTGTGGCGATTTGAAGGTTGTTGCTCTCTTGCTTGGTCTGCAGACTGGATACACAAAGTACTGCTGTTTTCTCTGCAAGTGGGATAGTCGTGCAAGAGATTCCCATTACATCAAGAAAGATTGGCCACTCCGACAGTCATTGGAGCCTGGGAGGAAAAGTGTTCAGCATCCACCACTTGTTGAATCAAGGAAGATTTTGTTACCACCCTTACACATCAAGCTGGGTCTGATGAAGAACTTTGTCAAAGCCATTGACAAAACACAAGCAGCTTTCAAATACCTCCATGGAAAATTTCCAAGGTTAAGTGAAGCTAAGATAAAGGAAGGTGTCTTTGTTGGTCCTCAGATTTGTGAACTTCTTTGAGATGATGCATTTGACCATGCACTGCGTGGCAAGGAAAAGACGGCATGGAAAGCCTTCCCGTTAGTGGCAATAAATTTTCTCGGAAACAACAAGGCAGACAACTACAGGTTGTTGGTGGAAAACCTCCTCAAGGCATACAAAAGCTTTGGTTGCAACATGTCACTAAAGATACATTTTTTGCATTCTCATCTAGATTTTTTTCCACCAAACTGCGGAGCAGTGAGCGACGAGCACGGCGAGCGATTTCACCAGGACATTGCAACAATGTAGAAACGCTATCAGGGCAAATGGAGCCCATCAATGCTTGCAGACTATTGCTGGACAGTGACAAGAGATGCTCCATTTAATGAATACAAGAGACAAGCCAAGAAGCGCCGAGTAGACACTGAATAGGACTAAACTATGTACATAATAGTTTTTTGCCTTTTGTTTCATAATACATTTTATTTATGTAACCCTTTTGCTGATTTTTAAAGTGTTACATAAACAGGACAGGTGAAATATTATCATGTAAAGCAACCATAAACACATGAAAAGACCTAGGTTTACAATTTATGATTAAAACTCTACTATCTACAAAATATACATAGACATAAAATGTAAAAACTTAAATATCTTAGAAACAGTAGCCAATCAGTTGTTTTAATTGTCATATTTGAATTCAGCACATCAAAATACATAATAAATAACACATTTTATCTCTGAAGCAGACGACTTCTCAAAAATTGTAGACCAGTGTTAGGGCACTTTTACAGTGCCGGGGTGGTGTAAAGGGACCGTAGCGTGAATGAGAATCAGGCCCAGTGTCTTTTCATATAGTTAAGTTGGTGTGGAAAATGAATTTAGTAAATATGCTGGGACATACATTTACTGTATTGCTATATGTTCTGTATGTAGAGCCACATTTAAGGCACCGAACCCCAGTCCCCTCCTTAAAAGAGACTCAAGATTCTCTGCATCTCTTGTGAGGGTCATGGGTATAGGTATCTTCCTGGAAATTGTATCTGGTTACCTGCTTCCCCCCTCCCCACATCAGCAGCACTAAGTTTTATGGAAATGTCTTTATCCTCCTGTACTATCCACCCCCTTCTTTTGAGATCTGCCCCTGCCTTTTTCCCGAAAGAGTAAGCTGGGGTTGGGAAAAGTGCAGCTGGACATGTGTTTAGTATCACTAAAAGCCCTCAGGACTGTAGAGTGCAAGTACACTTTAACTTCCCATTGTCAGACGAAGCATGATCTGCTTCCATTGATGTCAGTGGCAAAACCACCACTGACTTCAGTTGTGCAGATCAGGCCCATAGTAAAATAAACAGAGAGTTATACCTCTACCCCAATATAACGCGACCCGATATAACACGAATTCGGATATAATGCGGTAAAGCAGCGCTCCGGGGGGGCGGGGCTGCGTGCTCCGGCGGATCAAAGCAAGTTCTATATAACGCGGTTTCATCTATAGATTTTTTGGCTCCCGAGGACAGCGTTATATCGAGGTAGAGGTGTATTTACAATTGTTAGCAACATTTTCTAATGCTGACAGCAGATGGAGAAATGCTTGAATTCTAATGTGAAAGGAAAATAAGCCAATGAGGTCTCTCTGAATCTCCTCCTACCCTTCTCCCATAAAAAACATTTTTAGAAAAGAAATGTAATGAAAACAACTCAACAAAACAGCCAATTTCTTTTGAATTATCTTCTATTCAACATCTCTTTGAAATTATCCAGCAAGTAAACCACAGTCCTCCACTGGGTCTTTTGCTCTTGCGTAACAACAACATACAGTGTTCTGCTCAGAGAAAGAAATTGAAGGCAATGTATGCAGAGAAAAGCAAGCAATAAAACAATATCAATTGCGAGTGCCAAGCATGTGATTGTGCATCCATAAAGGTAATTACAGGACCAAAAGATCAGTCAGAGCTCTAATCTTTGTCAATTGTTGTTTATTTCTAAAGGGTAAAATGATTATTACAAAAGTAACAATAATAATTTTAATATTTGTTTTGCATATCAGCACCAGACCTGAACACCCTACTTGAGATGTTTGAAATCTAAATTCAGAGACAAAAGTTGCATCTTGGACTCATTTCTAATTCTGAAAAAATCTGATCCAGAGCCCAAAGAAGGCAATGGGAAGACCCCATATAATCCAGGTCATTTTTCTAGTGCCCCAGATGTTTTGGACTCTTGGAATCTACTACTTCAGTGTCACTGAACACCCTCACAAGCAGACATGGTGAATGTAAGGGATAGGGTCTGAGGGTATTTGGAGAGCTGCGTAAGTGCAAATAAACATAAAAAGGGGGCATGTGTGTATTGCTCTTCAACTGTCATGGCAGTATAAGAGAAGACCCACTGTCTCACTGGTATTCAACTAAAGAGCATCTGGTCAACATTTATGGCAATGGCCATTAAATATCTTAGTTTTCCACCATCCAGAGTCTGCAGGGAATGTGATCTGGTCACTGCCATGTGGACGGGTCCCTCCACCAGGTCTAAGATAAAAAGGGTGAAGTGCTACTGCAGAAGCAGCTGTTCCCTTGCCATATTGGGAGGGAGGATCTATGTGCAGAAGGCTCACAAATCCTTTGGAATATCATAGAATCAGAATCGTAGGACTTGACGGGACCTCGAGAGGTCATCTAGTCAGTCCCCTGCACTTACGGTATGTCTAAATATTATCTAGACCATCCCTGACAGGTGTTTTTCTAACCTGCTCTTAAAAATCTCCAATGATGGAGATTCTACAACCTCCCTAGGCAATATATTCCAGTGCTTAACCACCTTGACAGGGAGTTTTTCCTAATGTCCAACCTAAACTGCCCTTGCTGCAATTTAAGCCCATTGCTTCTTGTCCTATCCTCAGAGGTTAAGGAGAATAACAGACTTTCATGTACTTTAAAACTGTTATGTCCCCTCTCAGTCTTCTCTTCTCCTGACTAAACAAACCCATTTTTTTTTCAATCTTCTCTCATAGGTCATGTTTTCTAGACCTTTAATCATTTTTGTTGCTCTTCTCTAGACTTTCACCAATTTGTCCATGTATTTCCTGAAATATGGCACGCAGAACTGGACACAATACTCCAGCTGAGGCCTAATCAGCATGGAGTAGAGCGGAAGAATTACTTCTTGTGTCTTGCTTACAATAGTCCTTCTAATACATCCCAAAATGATGTTTGCTTTTTTTGCATCAGTATTACACAGATGACTCATATTTAGCTTGTGATCCACTCTTACCCCCAGATCCCTTTCTGCAATACTGCTTTCTAGGCAGTCATTTCCCATTTTGTATGTGTGCAACTGATTATTCTTTCTTTGCATTTGTCCATATTGAATTTAATCCTATTTTCTTCAGACCATTTCTCCAGTTTGTCCAGATCATTTTGAATTTTAATCCTATCCTCCAAAGCACTTCAACCCCTCCCAGCTTGGTATTGTCCGCAAACTTTATAAGTGTACTCTGTATGACATTATCTAAATCATTGATGAAGATATTGAACTGGACCCAGAACTGATCCCTGCAGGACCCCACTCGATATGCCCTTCCAGCTTGACCATGAACCACTGATAACTACTCTCTGGGAACAATTTTCCAACCAGTTATGCACTCACTTTATAGGAGCTCCATCTAGCTTGCATTTTCCTAGTTTGTTTATGAGAAGGTCATGTGAGACCTTATCAAAACCTTACAAAAGCAGAGGTGCTGAAACTAGCAGTGCAGGGGGTGCTGCCGCACTTCCTGGATTGAAGTGGTTTCCATCATATACAGGGTTTATAGTTTGATTCAATAACTCTCAGCACCCCCACTATGAAAGTTGTTCCAGCACCTCTATTCTAAAGTCAAGATATACCACATGTACCACTTCCCCCTTATCCACAAGGCTTGTTACCTGTCAAAGAAAGCTATTAGGTTGGTTTGAAATGATTTGTTTTTGACAAATCCATGCTGATCTTATCACTTTATTATCTTCTTGATGTTTGCAAATTGATTGCTTAATTATTTGCTCCATTATCTTTCTGGGTACTGAAGTTAAGATGACTGGTCTGTAATTCCCTGGGTTGTTCTTATTTCCCTTTTTATTGATGGGCACTATATTTGCCCTTTTCTAGTCCTCTGGAATCTCTCCCATCTTCCATGACTTTTCAAAGATAATCACTAGTGGCTCAGATGCATCCTCAATCAGCTCCTTGAGTATTCCAGTATGTATTTCATCAGGCCTTGGTGACTTGAATATATAATATGTGTCAATGATATCACTAAGCATATGTACAAAAATACATCAACAAAACACCCAGTTGCACATTGACCTAACTCCAGCTAAAGCATTCAGCCAAGAACCTCATTAAAGAAATGTATCAAATCCTTAGCTCTACAAGAACTTCAGCCTTCTCTGACCACCACTAAAGGAAAAGCCTGTGCAAATAGACAGGCAGTCATTTATCACACATTCAGGACTTTTTTCAAATCTAATGCTCTCTATACCTTATGCCTGTGTTCGGAAAAATAAAACAAGTAGAAACCTGATTGATTTTACTGTTTTCATTAGCTCTGGCTCTCAGGAATCAGACCTCAAAGAAAAAAATCAGAGTTGGGGATTAGTGTTATTACAGTAGCCTTCAATGAAATTTCTTAATAAAATTCAAGGGGTGAGCAGGTTTAGGGGAATCAGATTAGCACTATGCGCTCTGAAGTTTGTATCTGTTCAGCAGTTATTTGGAAGACCAGGTCTATGAAATTACCCAGCCTATCAAGGGGAGGTTCACAAGCCAGTGAAAGCTCAAGCCAGGCTCGCGCTGAATGCCTGGCTTAGGCTCTGCTCTGCATCGATGTGTCAGGCTCAGCCAAGGAAAGCCAAGCCAGCGAGAACATTCTGGCGTTACTTCCTGGTGGTCACAGTGACCTCATATATCAATTATGTATTTTCTTTTTCATACTCTATGTATTTAGTCAGCTTCATTGGCCTGACTTATATCTTTGGCTTGCTTTGCTATGGCTTGGCTGCTCCCTCAAACTGTCTGGCTTGCTCAGGTCTAGTATCACTCAGTTTGTAAAACAGCTTTATTTTCCTAATTGGACAATTAAAGATTGGAACCCATTGATGAAGGTTTGTTGTTACCATTTCTTCCTGTGTATAAGCCTTATTTATGTATCGAGCCATTCAGCTGGCTTGCTCCTTTTTTAAAGCTGAACACACAGTAGGAGCTGATCTAGGACTTTGCTTGGGACTGAGCAGGAAGGAGTTGACTAATAGCATCATGACACCTAATTTAATCCCTCCTCAAAGAGTGCTCCTTCAATTACCAACACAGCACAGCAACAGGGCATATTTTCTTATGGGTTCATGCCAGATTTTACCCCATCCTTTCATTAGGGGTTACTAGTTTCCCCTTCTGTATAGTAGTTGAGCCACTTCTCCATCAAACAGCTCACACTCTGCTGCCTTGCCTCCACCTGAGAATACAAGCGACCGTGTTCATCTGAAATAATGGTCCTGGCTGCCCCAGGGATCAAATACCGAAAAGGAACATGTACAGTGGATACACCATCCCCCTACCTAGCCAACCCGATCACACCTCCCCTTCAAAAAGCCCAATTGCTCAACCTTCACTGCCAACCTCAACATTGTACATCTGGGATTAGCAGTTCTTTCTCAACCTGGGTCTCCCCGACTAGTCCCTCTGCACTATTGTCTTATGAGATACTTACACTGGGGCAGCCTCCAGAGGCCCTGAACAGAATTTGGACCCTAGCATGCCAGGCATTGTACAATCACAGAGGCAGACCACGTGCCTGCCCTAATGAGTCTGCAATCTAAAAGGTCCTGTCTCTTATTTCCACCTTTTCCTCTTCCCTTCCCTTCTCCAAATTTCCCTTTCTCTGCACTTTCTCCTTCTTCTCATGCCTCTGTATGTATCCTTCCCCAACTCAAACTTCCAAATCTGATTCTTTTACTCCACTTCCTTTCACTCCTCTGTCATTTCACTTCCCATCTCCTAACAAGAGTCTTAACTTTTAATCATCCTTGGATAATGTGGAAGAAAGAGAAGGTATTTGGAAATTCTCAAACTCTGTAGGTGGTGAGGATGAGATCCTTGGCACATGACTTTATAACTTGCTCACAAAAGTAGCTGTTCATGCTCAACAACTAGTCCAGATGAAAGGCTAGTGTGCAGCACTTGTCAGGTAAGGAAACAAATCCTCTTTTGGATCAAATCACATAATACAGTGGAAAATGCTCCAGATTTCTGCTGACCTGTGATCCCAGCCTTAGGGGAAACTTTCTCCAGCTAAAAAGCAGGAGCTGCAAAGACATGAACTCTTCCACCCTAGAAATGTTTGTCTCAAGGTTTTATCAGGACTCCTTCAATGAAAAAAAATCCACTGGGCTAAGTTCTGCTCTCAGTTACACCTGTGCAGGTTCAAGACAGAATGGGTATAACCGAGAGACCTTTCCCAGACCTGAAGAAGGGCTCTATGTAGCTTGAAAGCTTGTCTCTCTCACCAACAGAAGTTGGTCTATTAAAATATATTATTTCACCCACCTTGTTTCTATAACTGAGAGACAAATTTTGCCCAACATATGTGTTTCAACCCCAAATGAGTGTATTCTTCTTAACTACCTGCGGTTTACTAGATTAGCACGTAAACGGTTCCCAAATAGGCTTTGAGGTTCTTTCTGTTCACAGACATTTAACTGCAGCTGGTTTTCTGCCAGGGTGAGATAACAGTGCAGCAGCACATTGTGAAAGCTATCTCTGTAACGCCATAGGGCTGGTTTGTTTTGAAATGAAAGCTTAGATGTGGTGGAAGACATAATAAAACACAAAATCTTGGCAAATGCTATGGGCCAGATCGTGAGAGGCCCATGGTTGGTCAGGCAGGAAACCTCTCCCCTTCCCTTCAGAGCTGGGCAAAGGCCTTCCACAATAGCAGACCCAGGATCCCTGTGGCACCGGGCATGCAGGGGCTGCTCATTCCTGCTCTCCCCAAGGAACAGTACACCAAGAAGGGGGAGGCCCAAGTCACAGACTCTCCAGGCCTGTCCTAGGTCGCTGTGCGCGAGTGGCTGGTGAACCGGCCGTTGGGGGAGGCTACCAACCTGATATGAATCCTGCAGCACTGGATTTCAATTAATCAGTAGGGAAATCAGTGCAGTGGCATGGGGGTACGTTTATTTATTATTTGTATTACAGTAGTGCTTAGAGGCCACTCCAAACTTGGGGCCCTGTTGTACAAAGCACCGTACAGAGATGTAGTAGGAGACGGTCCCCGACCCACAGAGCGTAGAGTCTAAATAGATAAGATCCAGTGGAGAAACAGAGGTGAAGTGACTCTCCCAGGGCCAAACAGCAAGCCAGTAGCAATGCCAGGAATAGACTCATAGATTCCAAGGACAGAAGGAGCCACTGTGATCAGCTAGCCTGACCTCCTGTGTAACACAGGCCCGAGAACGTCCCCCTAAATAATTCCTAGAGCAGTTCTTTTAGAAAAAGCATCCAATCTTGATCTGAAAATTGTCCATGATAAAAGATCCACCATGACCTTTGGTAAATTGTTTCAATGGTTAATTACTCTGACTGTAAAAATATATGCCTTCTTTCCAGTCTGAATTTGTCTACCTTCAACCTCCAGCAATTGGATTGTTACACCTTTCTCTGCTAGACTGAAGAGCCCATCATTTAATATTTATTCCTATGTACTTCTAGACTGTAATCAAGTCATTCCTTACCCTTCTCTTCATTAAACTAAATAAATCTGTTGAATCTTTCACCATAAGGCATGTTTTCTAGTCATTTAATCTTTCTCTGAAACCCTCTCCCATTTTTCAACTTCCTTCTTGAATTGTGGACACCAGAACTGGACACAGTATTCCAGCAGTGGTCACACCAGTGCCAAACAAAGAGATAAAATAACCTCTCTACTCTTACTCAAGATTTCCCTGTTTATGCATCCAAGGATTGCATTGGCCATTTTGGCCACAGCCTCGCACTGGGAGCTGAGTTCAGCTGATTGTCCACTGCTTCCCAGGATAGAATCCCATATCCTGTAAGTATGGCCTATATTCTTTGTTCCTAGATGTACACATTTACGTTAAGCCATATTAAAACACACAGTTTGCTTGTGCCCAGCTTACTAAGTAACCTAGGTATCCTGTATACCAGTCTAGAGCCCTAACCACTGGATCACATTGCCTTGAAATAAGAAATAAGAATTTGACCAATCCTATTTACAATCTCCTTTCCCTCTCTTCTTCCCCATTCCATCATCCTGATAGGTATTTGGTGGAGGAAACAGAACTGCAAGCAGTAAAACCAATGAAAAAATTTAAAGTATTTTCATTTGGTGGTTTATTCCTTTAAGAGTTGTAATTATAACTGAGAGGTACATAATATGATGTGGGACACAGAGGATTGATTTTGATAAACAGTTTGTTATTTTATCAATTTTTATAAACTGGCTTCACCAAACTGTCAACGGCCTTCGTGCCTACTACTGTACTGGTCCTAAACTGTGTCAAAAATCAGAATGGACACTAACAAATCTCTGTTTGAAACCATCACCCACAAAAGCTCATGCTCCAATACATCTGTTAGTCTTAAAGGTGCCACAGGACTCTCTGTTGCTTCATCCAAGTGTGTGTCATCTCATACCACACAGCAGTGTTGGAAGACAATTGCATAACAATGAAATAGCTGACAGAGAATGGACACATTACTCTCCAACCACAGGATACATTTGTTGCTTTGTATGCAGAATTTCTGCCCAGAAAAAGAATGATCGAGCCAATTGACACTCCAATCAAGGCTTGACAACTGGAAAAACAGATCCATGGTCAAGACCACCAGCATTTCTCTGATCATTGCTATGCTGTTGACGAATAGTGTAGTGGGAGGAAGAAGACTGTTCAAATCAATTCCAAGTTTAAATAAAACATAAGGGTTTTGCACACTTATGCCCAGTAATATTATGGACATGGAACTTTTATTCAACAGCTCACACGCTTCTCAATATACACCCAACAAAACACCTTAACATGTATATTTTGAGAAACAAGTCCTATAAAAATAGCAGGCAAAGAGATCTGCAGGAAGACTTGGCATGAGAAGAACACAGGGAATCTAGCTGCAATTGTTAATGATGGAACATTAATATCATATGAACAGTCCAGAAAAAATACCAAATTTGCTCTGAATTCTGGAAAAGTCTACAACTTTGACTCAACAAAAAAAGAGAATAATTAGGGAACCTGCATATCCCATAATAAAACAACCTACAAAAGCAATCCGATCATACGCAGGATAACTTCACTGAAGCTGATGGAGTTTCTTTAACACTGAATTTGTCCCCAAATCTTTCTAGTGTTAAGCTTTTTAATAACATGGGCTACAAAAATTAATTCACATACAGAAGTTGAACATCAGTTAAAAATGCAAAGCAGAGAAATGGCAAAACCTTATAGCACACGGATTCAAGGTCACCATCACCCGGGGTGCCATGCTAAAACTTCTACACTTTAAAAATCGGAATTAAACTCCCAAGAATGGCTGCAAAGTCTTCTGTGGGCTGCTGATCACCGCTGGCATGATCAAGAAAAAAAGAGGAATACAGATATAGTCTATGGCACACTTCTTGGTGTAAGGCAATGGAGAATCAGACTTACGTGGGCGGTTGAGCAAAAGACTGGCAAGAAATTTCTCAAAAACATGAAGCCATTCTGGAGAAGAATGTACAAATGACCCCCGGCCTGCATCTATTCAATGGCTTCTTGGAGATCCCCAAACACATGCAGACTTTAGCAAAATGGATAGAGATGACAGCACTAGCTAATGCTAACCATCTAATGCATGGACACTCAAAAGATGGAGACATACGCACCTATGGAGAATGGTTAAACTCGGTGATGGGAATTGCATCAGTGGGAAAATCCATGTACTGGCTATAATATACGTTACAAAATCTGAAGCATTTTGACTATATAAATCCAAGAGAGGTGGACACAACATAATATTAGATTAATTGCTTTACCCACAACACACCCTGTTTAGATGTGTGTTTGGCAGGAGAAGGGGGGGGGGAACTATGGTAGCACAAGGTAGCAACAAAATGGTATTCTGCTAATGGATATCACTGAAATGAAAGTGCTGGTTCATTAGTAGTTCTGTCCACATGATATGGGCCTTGAAACCACAAATATCCCTCAAAAGTTTTCAAAGCAAGGCTTTATAGAACAGATTATTTAAACTAACTGGATACAGCTGGGGTCATAAAGCCTTTCCACTGGGTAAGTCTTGTATGTATGTGGCATACTATGGGTGAATGCATATTGACTTATTTGTATTGCTACTATGTGCCTCTTGTTACTATGTCTAAAAAAAACATTCTAAAAGAAACAGTTGGCTCGCTTGATGGCTGCCCTGTTCTGAACTGGTTGTGCAGCTTTGCTGTTAGATAAGTAGACTAGGTGGCTCAGATGAGATCCAGATAACTGTATATATTGCTGCATGGTTTAGCCTTAAAAATTATGTATTTATTATTAATTAGAAACAAAGAATATCTGAGCCAGGAAAATATTCTGTAACATAGATCTAATTTATTGTGTCATCCCAAAACTGATTGGTAGTTTAGGAGAAGTGAGTAAGGTAGACTCAGTCCATTTCCATGTGGATAGGAATCCATATCACACAAACGAACATCAGTAGCAGAGTTGAAATTAAATTTAAAAATCTTGTTGGGTGTGCCATCAGAAAAGCCAAATACAGTTCCTGCCAGGAGACAAAAGTACCCACTCATGCTTAGCATGGTCCTTCTAGGACAGGGTTGAGGAACAGATGTCAGCCTGTAGGGCTAAGATTTGTCACTACCCCTACAAATACCATGCCTGATTTATGGATGAATGAAGGGCTTACCATGCTGTGACAATGATCTGGTACTTTTCAAAAGCATTAAATACACTTTTTTTAAAAGTGGAAGTCTGATGTAAATGATGAATCATTACAATTTTTTTCAAAGCAAGGTAAAAATGAACAGTAACTTTTTTTGGTGGGGAGGGACCATTTTGTTATGTTTGTGCCTACCTCAGTCATCGGAATGTTCTTTTAATAAGCACACCATCGGTCACTGGCCATCAAGATTGGGTTTTGTTCCAAAGGTATAGAGCTAAATCAGTGGTTCTCAAACTTTTGTACTGGTGACCCCTTTCACACTGCAAGCCTCTAAGTACAACCCCCCCCCCATTATAAATTAAAAACACGTTTTTGTATATTTGACACCATTATAAATGCTGGAGGCAAAGTATGGTTTGGGATGGAGCTGACAGCTCGTGACCCCCCATGTAATAAGCTCGCGATCCCCTGAGGGGTCCCGACCCCCAGTTTGAGAACCCCTGGGCTAAATGCTATCACTGATAGAATGAGAAGAGTGGTCATAATGTTCATTCTTACAGCAGTAATCCATTAATACGTATGTGCAGCATTGAGTGGAATCAGCCTCTTCTGGAATTCAAGCAGTTTAGCCAGACCTTAGAGCAGTTTATCTTCTTTGCTAATAAAGAGAAGAAAAATCTTTCTGCTGCTCCAGAAGGCCAAATGCAAGCATTGTATGAAGCAACATCATGAAAATTTGTTCCTGTGTGCTATTTCTGTGTTTCCTGATAAATACTTATTAGTACAATTGTGAATGGATTATTCACTGGTGGGTAGCAACGTTATTCTGGAAACAGAGAAACAATGCCAAAAAGGAGGCTTTCTTCTTTGTAGCTTACTTAGAATCTGTGCTCAAATTACATTTCAAAGCTGGTGAAATAACAACGAAACAGAATGCCTGAAGTTTACAACCTAAACTTTCATCCTGCCATAAACCATATTCCTGTCATTTCAGAAAAACATATTGGGTCTGATTTTACAGACAACTAAATGATTACCGTAATGAGTGTGTGCATTTTTGTGATCCACAGCCCCCTGAACAATTGCCCACCAGCCTCAATAGAAAGATTCTCCATCAACTTCAACAGGTTTTTCATGCAAATCCACTAATTGCACATGCAGAATTCATTCTTCTGTGTGCATAACTGCAAGTAACTGCACCTGCATTTGCATAGCTAACGGTATGAAAAATTGAGCCCATTGTGTACTACAGTCTCATGGTAGTTGTGGTTGAGGTGGTACATTCATTCTAAGCCCCTATGATTTCTGTTAAAATCATCTCCTTCTATCTAAGCATTTAGTCAGTGTCCAGATGTGATTTTTAAAGTTTTGTAAAATTTCATCTGGACATTTTTTAAATCATCCAAATGTGAAAAGGGACACTTGACGTGTCTCACGTGAATATCTGGTGGTCATATAACTCAAAAATAGTTCCGCTTTATAGCCTTAAATATTCCTAAATGTATCTAGGTTCTTATATAGCCCTCATAAATGAGGAATGCATGATTTGCTGAGTTACAATATGATGGTTATGAAATAAAGTAGTTATTAACTAGTGAAAATAAAAAACTGCTCATGTACGTAGTACATAATTTTCTTTATCGAGTCAGGGAAAGCTCTCACATAGCACCTTGAAATCAGTCTTGCTGAGCTTATTTCAAGATGTTCACTCTGTGGGTTTTTTGTTTGTTTAGTTTAGTTTTGCTTTGTTTAACCAAGATGGAAAAAAATAACAACCCTCCATGTTAATGTGATATTCTGGTTGAGATTTTAAATGGACAAAAGTAAAGAAATGCAAAGCCCTGATCCTGCAATTGACTCCAGTTAGGCACACCCCTGCATCCTCATCTGTTTGCCTGTGTGCAGTGATTGAGCCTATGCTTGTAGAGAGGACAAAGTGTCTTGTGGTCAAGGCAATGGACTGAGATTCAGCAGCCCTAGGTTCAGCTCTCTGAGGAGTAACTCAGTCTCAATTCCCCTTCTCAGGGCCAGCTGTAACATTTCCTTTCTCCCACCCCTCATCGAGAGTGTAAGCTCTTCAAGCCAGGGCCTGTCTCTTCCTATGTATATACAATGGCTAGCACAAGGAGGCCCTGAGTCTGTTTGGGGCCACTTGTCACTATTGTAATATAAATAAGAAATGAGACTAATGATTATAATAATAATGTTCTCATATCAGTCAAAGCTGTGTATAAAAGAAACTTATCATCATACAGAGTAATTGAAAAAATCTGCATATGTGGAAGAGGACGTGTGGGCGTTGAAATATCCATCATAAATGCTGCACTACATTTTCTTCCCATTTAATTAAAAGATAATGCAACCCTCCTGCCAGATGTTGTCAGCAGCAAGGGCTAGATTAAAAAGCCTCAGGGTTTTTCTTAAACTTTACTTTAACTCCTCCAGCTCAACCCCCAACCAGAAAGCTGGGTAAAACTAAATACCTTCCCTGGGTATCCTCAACAGGCAATTCTTCCCCCACTCACAAGCACTGAGTCTGTATATAAAATAAGAGAAACTGGGGACAAGACGACACCGCATCATCTTGGGAAAGCACAGCGACGACACACATAAAAGAATGATAAGTAAAACCTCCATCCCTACAGCATATTTGGCAGTCGTCCCTTAACTCAGTTCCCCATCCACTGGTAGGAATGTCCAATGAGCAAATGTCCCTTTAATATGTCATCCCCCCTACCCTCCTTCTCTGCTATACCCCACTCATGTTTTGTGTCAGTGGATAGCATAGTCCCAGAGACTGTGAAGACACCCAGGCAGGCCTGTCACCAGCCCCAAGGGAAGAGCTGGCTGGTCTGGTCCTCAGGCTCCACCACCTAACCCAGTTACAGTGATTTCCGATTTATTGTTGCTTACCAGAGTTCACTCAGTGCTTTTGCTGCCTTCTGTAGCTTCAGCAAAGTGCTACCTCTTCGGTGTCTCTCACTGTGAAGCCACTTCTGCATCCTCTCTCGTGGCTTGTGTGTCACCTCTTTGCACAGTCTGCAGTGAAGGAGGATCCCTAGCCTATAAGACCCTTGAACAGAGTCCTTGTCAGGAGACCCTTTTCCTTCCCTCTCCTCGCAGTTCCATCCCACTGCCCAACCAAACTGGAGTTTGTGTACAGTTCTGGGGACTCCCCAAAGTGTCACTTGGAGGATTTCTCTGTAGCTGTACTTCCCCTGATCACCAGTACAGGGTTACAGAGACCTCCTTCCTTATGGAGCTTCTGTTTATCTGGAGTTCTGGGTAAATAGCTGGGAAATCAAGCAACCCCCGGGCATCTCCTCCCCCTGGTCACTAAAGATTGTGGTGGAGAGCTCCTTCCCCTATGGAGCATCTCTCTGTTTTCCCCCTGTTCACCAACAGATGGTAGTAGGGAGCGCCCTGCCCTTGATAGCTTCAGGCTACAGGGTTTACAATAACATGAAGCAAAGTTGATGCAGACTCCAAATAAAAGCAATGAAACTTCCTGTCGGTGCAGCAGCAAAATGTAGATAAACCTGCTTTTCTGCAAACTACCATGAAGTCGTCTTTGCAACAGTCACCACTGTATCCAGTTCAGAAGATTGTGTTTCCTTACTGTGACCTACAAGCTTAAGATATTAATTCACTTTCCCTCTGCTTAATATCTCATGTAAAATTAGTCGGAAAGAAAAAAAGAGAATGATGTGCTAGTTAACCACCCAGTCCTTCTTAGCGGGAGGATGTAAAAGTTGAAGGCAGAGATAATGTTACCTCCCTTGGGCATTAGATGCTTGGTGGTTTGGAGCACATGCCTTTGATAATCAGCATCAGTATCTCTTTCATGTCACTGAACAGAAAATAGGGCCTCTTCAAAGAGACTAATTCAGAAAAGAAATTGTTGAACAGGCTGACTGGGCTGAGCAATACTGGAAATTAAGAACCCTGAAGGGCCAGGATTAGTGGGGGAGGTCAGCACTTTTAGGCAGGGCAATGGAATCAATTAATAGGCCTCTGTGCTGCATCTGAAGCCCTGGTGGTTGTCACAGAATACCCATGTGTGTCTCCCATCCTCTCACTCCATATGCTTCCATGATGATTAGAGTTCTGCCGTCTTGTCAGACCAGAGCATGTATTAGTTGGTGGCTAGGAGCTTATTGGCCTAAGCTTTTCAACTGTTCAGAGCTTCAGTTACACACCCTCACTGATTTTTTTTTAATCCTGACTTCTTCTTAATGTTAATCCACTAGTAGATACTTGTCCTTTATCTGAGACGCCAGGGCGTCCAAAAAATACATATGAAAGAATGGGGCTTTGTTCTTTTGCCAGCAGGAATCTGGCCTGGTGTCTTTCAGACAGGGAATTACTTTATAATGATTGAGGTTTATTTGCTTTAACCCTTCAGAGGCAAGTAACCAGCTGATCTTGAAGTCCATACATTTCTGACGTAGTATTATCTGAGAGAGAAATTAAAATGAAATCAACCTTTCCAAATCTCTTTAGGAAACTATATATCATTTAGGGCTGGTGGTTTCAAAGGAGCCTAAGGAAATCAGGCTCTCAGAAGCAGGATGCTTGAGTCTCTCAGGCATCTTTGATAATCCCAACCTTTCTGGATGCAGGTGGCAATTTCGTCAAAAATTTCTATGGGGTGAGCAGGAAGAAGAGGAGGTGTCTCAGTGTTCTGGAAGAAGAATAACAATGACACTCCCCTCCCCCGTTGATCCCTAATGAAAGAAAAAACACAAGATCTTTTTGCTTAGATGATTTAGAGTCTGGTTGTTAAGCTCTGTGTATGCTGGGTTCAGACTGTTTGCTTCAGAACCATTCTTATGTATGGTTCTTAGTAGCAAGGTGCTAGTTTCTGTCCACTGTAAATACACCTCTACCCCAATATAACGCTGTCCTTGGGAGCCAAAAAAATCTTACGGTGTTATAGGTGAAACCGCGTTATATCGAACTTGCTTTGATCCGCTGGAGTGTGCAGCCCCGCCCCCCCCCCCGGAGCACCACTTTACTGTGTTATATCCAAATTCATGTTATATAGGGTTGCGTTATATTGGGATAGAGGTGTATGTAGTAAATACATGTTATAACTATTCCACTTAGACTTTGTAAAACAATTCATTCCAGTCTATGTTGGCCAAGGAAACCTTGTTAGCTCTTTGCTAGCAAGAACAGTGCTGAAACACAGTTCTGACTGACACAGTTTGAGTTCTAGTGTAGACACCTTCTGAAAGAGCCACTCTTTGCCTACAGATGTCTGTGCATATGCTGAATGAATTGATCTTAGGCAATTCAAGGACTTCTTGAGTAGACAAAGAAAAGTGCAAACCCTTGAAAGTAAACCTTAGAAAGCATTTCATACTCCACTAAGGTTCCCAACTGTTTACTCTTTCTCTCTTCTGAATTCTTTTGCACATTCTGTCTCCACTCTCCCAACCATAAATTATTTTGATTTATGCCAGGAGCACCTTCTTATTTTTAACCACTCTCTTTGGTTGCCAAGATTCCAAAAACCAATTCTCAAGCTTTGTTCCAAAGAGGCTCTTAAAACCAGGAGGAAACATGTTTTAAAATAACAATAAATTAAGTTCTCCATAGGCTCACAAACCTGGTGAGGCTGCTGAAGAAGTGGGGAGCATATCACAGCTCGCAGGTTCTTTACAATGCTGTACAAAATGCTATACACATAAAAGACTAAGTCCCAGTTCCTGTGCTCAGTATAGGGGAGCTCCAGAGGAATTAGGAGAGACTGAATCCCCATCGCAAGCCCTAGAACAGCAGCAGTGCCACGCCATTGCTTTAGTGCAATGCCATTGGGAAGGGAATTGGCTGGTGGATCTGCATGGCCCAGCCGCACTGGCACTGGGGCTGCTGCAAGGCAGTTATGAGGTGTACATATGTGTGAAACCTCTGCATGGGCTTCCCTCCACTTGTTGCCTTGCTGCAGAGTGAGTGGCATGATTTCCCTCCTCAATTTATAGTTTGTGAAATAAATACCCAATAGTTACAATAATAAATATCTGTTTAGCACAGAAATATATTGGACACGTCTGCAGTGTCCTTCCACCTGAAGATCTCAAAGGGCTTTACAAACAAATAAGCCTCACAGCCTCCGTAGGAAGTAGATAAGTATTATATCGATTTCACAAATGGGGAAACTGAGGCATGGTGAGGCTAAGTGACTTGCCAAGACCACACAGATTGTTGGTGGCAACACAAAGAACAGAGCTATCCTCACTTCCAGTCCACACTACTGTAACCATTAGAATCACTTGCCACCATAAAGCTCAAGAAATTTCCCAGTGAAATCTGGACATTTTTTTTTATCCTATCTAACCTAACTGTGGAAGTTCTTCATTATCCATATACATATTTAATCCTTGTTTGAATCCCACTAAGACTCAATTATGGCAGTGGGTTCCACAGGTCTATTACTATGGACAACTAGGGTGTTTATTTTAATAAGGGCAAAGCAGCATGTGCAGCAAATTCATCTAAAGTTCAAGAAAACACCCAGTGTATGCCTAAGGGATGCCATGCACCCCTGTGCAGAGGGCCAACACAAGACCTGTGCTCCAATGTTAGCCCTGGTTTCAGAGCGTATGTGTGATGTAAGCGGTGCAGAGGCCTTGTGCTAGGTTTCTACAAGGGTGAATTTAATCCAAAATGAATGACTACTCATTTCTTTCTTACGTTACATGAAAGACATCCTGTTTAGGAGCCAGAAGAGTTATTAAGGGCCTGGAGTCTGATAGGCCACTTGGCTTTCTTTTATCCTCTGCTCTGAAAGGAGACACTGGGGGACAGCACCGTTCATTTTTTTTCTTCACACCAGATCTCTTTAACTCACTAGTGATGTCAAATCATAAATGTTCCAGAGCTCTATATCTTAATCTGCTGGCACAGTAACTTGAGTTCCTGCAATACTTACTGGAATGCTGTTACAAACAGGTGGGTATCACAGTCAAACTAGAAACACACAGGTACTCCAGCAACTATTTTAATATTATCTGTCTCCTTTGTAGAGCTGTAGATGGATCAAAAAGGCTTTTAAATAAAAAGTTAGTTAATACAATTAATAGTTGCCCACCCCTTTGCGATGCACTTGTTACAACAAACAACACCCATATTGTGATGGGAGCTGTTTACAATGCCAGGTCTGAGTAACCAGGCCGACAGCACATACGTTTCTATTAGCTCCAGTTTACATGTGTTGTCATGCTTCTTCGACTGTCATTTGTCATTTTGCCTTGCACAAGAACAGCAAACATTGTTCTCCCTTTAGTCTTCCCAACAATTTCTCCCTGAGGGGGAATAAAAGAAAAATGCATTGAGTAACTAGCATTTCTGAGCACAGGGCTTCGTGCCGATGAACTGGCCTGGAGTCCTTTGTCTTTAGGTCAAAAGCCCAGCACTCTGTGCAGTGGTTTAAGAAGCCGTTTTAGCAGTGGTAATACTGTGCATTGGAGTCATGATCCACTTGTGGAACACAGTCAGTTTTGGGGATTGCTGCGGGTAGTACTTAACTGTCCATGGAGCCTTGATGCTACTGACATATTCATGAACCAAAACGTTAGCAGAAATTATCTGTTTCCAGCTATCATTGACCTTAAAAAATTTTTTTTATAAAAATATCTTCTCTTCTCAAATACAATTTGCTGCTGGACATTACACTCAGATTCCTCACACAGTTATGGGGATTCACAGGCAGGAGATGTCAACTGTCACTAATATTATAGATATATATTAGATCAGAGCATCAAATGCTATAGACAAGATCCTCGGCTGTTTTCATATGGAGATTGACTTCAGAGGACTTATACCAATTTACACCAGCTAAGGACCTGATCCACAAAATCAGGCACTCTCTGTGTTATGGCAGTACCCCCACACTCTGGGTCTCCCCACCCAGAGGAACCCTCACCCACTAACCCCCACCTCACCTCAGTGTAAGGCTACTGCCAGTCACCATCTAGCCCCACTCCCTGGGGCAGACTGCCGTATATGCCACTCATCACAGGCAAGGTTGGGTTTGGACCTGCTGCCTTTGCCTACCCCTGGGCTGCCCTCTGCAACATCCAGTACCTATTAGCCTAATGCTAGGCCGCAGCCTGGGGCTTTCCAGGCTGGAGCTCCCCGGCTCCTCTGCCTTTCCCCGGCCCTGCTCCACTCAGGTACCCTGTCTCTAGCTCCCTGCAGCCAGGCCCTTCTCTCTCTGAATGCAGAGAGAGAGTATCTGAGCTCCTGGCTCCCAGCCTTTTTATACAGGCCAGCTGTGGCCTGATTGGGGTGTGGCCCAGCTGCGGCCGCTTCCCCAGTCAGCCCAGCTTTTAGAGCTGCAGCCCTCTCCAGGACTGCTTTCCAGCCCTCCCAGGCAGGAGCGGGTGTCCACCCTGCTACAATGGGACATAAATATAAACTGAGGTCAAAGTGTGAACTCAGCCAGGGTCTGATAGGGAATTTTAGTCTAGCAGCCCATTGTTCTCCCAACAGGGCAAATACGGCCCCTTTCTCAATCTGGTTCCATTTTACAGGGGGCAAGACTTGGGCACCCAGTGTGACCTCAGATCTTCTGAGGCTCCCTTCATGCTGTTGGATGGCCAGCTGGGATTTGTGGACAGGATGGGAAGGGAGCAGGACTGGGGACAGTGGAGCTGCAGAGCCACCAGCCATTTGGCCCTCTGTAGGCAGTACACAAGTAGTGTGGACGCTACTCTAGCCCTGACCTGCAGTAGTGGCTGCAGAGCTCTGCAATCTGAAGAGGAAGACTCCTTCCCATCACCCTTTGGAAGGACTCCCCAGTGCTGCTTAGGCTGTGTGCTGGGGGGCAGGATTTTAACCAATGAGAGGCTGTTTGTTAGTTTGTCTTTATTGTGGGTTAAGGAGCCTAAATCCAGAGGTGGAGGAACTGATTCTAGGCTAGATTCACAGCTCTGCCTCACGCTCTTTGCACTGCTCAGCCAACACAAAGAGAACTGAAACCTCCGGTCATTAATCCCCTGCTGAGGATGCCCACAGCATGTATAGAGCTGGTTCCTTTGTCACCATCTCCACAGACTTCAGTGCAAGGGGTGTATTGGGGTGGGGGGGGTGGAAGGAGTTGGTGGAATGGTTCCCAGCTGGTGTATGGTCTCTAGGGGCACCATAGCCAGCTGGCATGGTTTACAGTCACGGAAGCTAGGTCCAGCTGAGAAACTGGACCTGTGTGTTAAAAGACCAGGACAGGTCCGAAATTTTACTGAGGGAATTTCCTTCAAGTGAGTCAATGTAAATCACTTAATTACCTGGTAAAAGTTCACCTAACGGGGCAATGTTCACAGTTGTCAAGAAAGAGAATCTACAGTCTTCCTCTGTTGATGGGTTTGTTGAATGGTAAATGTTGCTCTGCACCCAGCTGGCTACAAAATGCTAGTGTTCAACGGGTTAAAAATCGGAATGCTGCTGAAATCACAGCACCTTCTACTGCCTGTCATTGCAGCATGATCCACACATCCACCATCACTGCCAAACCACAGCACTACTAGCACATCTGCACAAGGCAAAGTACAGAGTGACCGAATCTATGGCTCAGGCCTGGTCTACACTATGAGTTTAGTTCGAATTTAGCAGTGTTAAATCGAATTAACCCTGCACCTGTCCACACAATGAAGCCATTTACTTTGACATAAAGGGCTCTTAAAATCGATTTCTGTACTCCTCCACGATGAGGGGAGTAGCGCCGAAATCGACAGTGCCATTTCCAATTAGGGTTAGTGTGGCCCCAATATGATGGTATTGGCCTCCGGGAGCTATCCCACAGTGCACCATTGTGACCGCTCTGGACAGCAATCTGAACTAGGATGCACTGGCCAGGTAGACAGGAAAAGCCCTGCAAACTTTTGAATTTCATTTCCTGTTTGCCCAACATGGAGCGCTGATCAGCACAGGTGACCATGCAGAGCTCATCAGCACAGCCAGAATCAAAAAAGAGCTCCAGCATGGACCGTACGGGAGATACTGAATCTGATCTCTGTATGGGGAGATGAATCTGTTCTATCAGAACTCCGATCCGAAAGACAAAATGCCAAAACTTTTGAAAAAATCTCCAAGGTCATGATGGACAGAGGCCACAACAGGGACAGTGCTGCATGAAACTTAAGGAGCTGAGACAAGTGTACCAGAAAGCCAAAGAATCAAATGGACGCTCACGGAGGGAGGGGCGACTGACGACTGTAGCTATCCCACAGTTCCCGCACTCTCCGAAAACCATTTGAATTCTGGGTTGAGCTCCCAATGCCTGAAGGGTCAAAAACATTGCTGCAGATGGTTCAGGGTATATGTCGTCAGCCCCCACACCCCCTCTGTGAAAGCAAAGGGAAAAAAATAGTTTCTCGCCTTTTTTCACTGTCACCGTATGTCTACTGGATGCTGCTGGCAGACATGGTGCTGCAGCGCTAAACAGCAGCATCCCCTTGCCTTGCCTTGCCTTGCGGACGGCAGATGGTGCCGTATGACTGGTAACCATCATTGTCGTCCCGTGGATGCTCCTGGCTGGCCTCAGTGAGGTCAGTCGGGGGGGCCTGGGCATACATGGGTGCTCCTGGCTGGCCTCGGTGAGGTCGGTCGGGGGCGCCTGGACAAAAATGGGAATGACTCCAGGTCATTCGCTTAAGTTTTGTGTAATGGAGATTCAGTCCTGCCTGGAATATCATGCCAGCTGGAGGCTTCTGCCTCAGGCTGCTCTCCCAGTCTGCACCACGCGGTCGCACCTACCCCAGCCTACCCCTTGCTCCCAATCAGATACTTATACCTCTACATTTTGATGCAAATAAAAAAATAAAGCTGCCGTTTAGAACTGTCCTCCAACATACATATCCTGGGACATTTTGTATTTTACCAGTGTCAACCAAAGGCCCACACACAAATGGAGATTCAGTCCTGCCTGTGCTTCTATCCTAGTGCTTATCACAGATTCCCGTTTTCAGCTATAGGCTGAGCAAGTGCAGAATGGTGGTTCACTCGACTTCGCTGTAAGACAACCGCCCTCCCCTCCCCCCTTTGATCTCTGCTTGCAGAGGCAATAAAGTCAGTGTTGTTTCAAATTCATGCATTCTTTATTACTTCATCACACAAATGGGGGGATATCTGCCAAGGTAGCCCGGGAGGGGTGGGGGAGGAGGGAAGCAACGGGTGGAGTTGTTGTAGGGGCACCCCCTAGAATGGCATGCAGCTCATCATTTCTGCGGGATGTCTGGGGCTCTGACCCGGAGTGGCCGTTTGCCTCACTGTAGGCTTGCCTGATATTCTAGGCAGGACTGACTCTCCATTAGACAAAACTTAAAGAAGAGAATGACCTGGGGAGTCATTCCCATTTTTGTCCAGGCGCCCCCGACCGACCTCACCGAGGCTGGCCAGGAGCACCCATGACAGCAGCAGATGGTACAGTATGACTGGTAACCATCTTTGCCAACTTGCAAAGCAGCAGGCGGTACAGTATGGCTGGTAACCATCTTTGTTAACTTGCAAAGGCAAGGGGATGCTGCTGTGTAGCGCTGCAGTACCACATCTGTCAGCAGCATCCAGTAGACATACGGTGACAGTGAAAAAAGGCTGAACGGGCTCCATGGTTGCCGTGCTATGGGTCTGCCCGGGCAATCCAGGGAAAAGGGCGCGAAATGATTGTCTGCCGTTGCTTTCATGGAGGGAGGATTGACTGATGACATTTACCCATAACCACCCGCAACAAATTTTTGGCCCCATCAGGCATTGGGATCTCAACCCAGAATTCCAATGGGCGTGGGAGACTGCGGGAACTATGGGATTGCTATGGGATAGCTACCTACAGTGAAACGCTCCGGAAGTCGACGCTAGCCTCGGTACATGGACACACACCGCCGAATTAATGTGCTTAGTGTGGCCGCATGCACTCGACTTTATACAATCTGTTGCCAAAAATCGAATTCTGTAAATTCGGAGTAATCCCATAGTGTAGACATACCCTGTGTGTAAGCAAATCATGCTCTCTTCTTCTGAGACAGCCTGAATATACAATGCCCGTTAAACAGTGAAATCCTAGTACTTTTCCTTTTGGGGGCAGGGACTTCCCCTGTCCTCCTCCTCCACCCCCACTAACCCCTCTGCCAAAGTATACACACACATGCACAAACATTGATGAAATTGTTCAAGTCCTACAAAGGACTAGAGTCATCCAGCCTAGCCCTCAAGGGCGAATTGACCCCGAAAAGGAATGCTAAAGGGTTCCAAGATAAATCTGTCAGTGCAGCTTGCGAGGAGGATTTGGTGCCACAGTCTCTGTTCATCCTTACATATTATTGCCTCTTAGAGCAGGATGAGTATCAGCACCGGGGGTGGTGGACCTTTGTCATGCACAAGGAATGTTAACATTATCCAGATTTAAATGGCTCTGTCTGAAGAGTGGCTCGCGTCCTGAAATTCATTTTTCATGTGTACATCGTGAGCTCTCAATAAAATCTTTTTAAAGCCTTCTTTGTTGTCTTCTGTTCCCCTACTGGGCAGTCTGTTGGCATTTTCCATCCCTGTTGTTGCATGTGGATTAGGCCTTGAAGTTTATGGTACCGCCCTACGAAATGAAAGGGACTTAAAAAAACAAACAAACAAACAAACAAAAAAATACCAAAGAGAAGATTCATGTCTACTGCAAAAAAAAGGCAAAAATGTTCCAAGCAGCAACATAAAAAGAAGTGGGGACTTTTGATGTTCTTTTTTTTTCCCCATTCCCTGCTCAATTATAGGGCATAGCACAGGATTTTTTAACGCACCTTCTTCTAACTTCATTTAGTTCAGTGATTCATGTGTCCCGAGCAAGACTAACCAGGGCGGGGAGGGGCAGGGGAAAAGGGATGTGTATTTTTTTTCCTCTAGTTGTTCCCTGACCTGTCCTTATTCTAAATTGTACTGAACCATTTAAAAAGTGCTGGAGAGCAGCCTTCAGTGAACTCCAGCCATGCTGCTTGTCCCAACACCACTCAGTGTGGGTCACCTTACAGGAAGGCAGCCATTATTACTTACCAGTTTGAGGTAGAGCCTTTCACAGCTACCAATGAGGGCCCCAATCCTGCACTGTGGTGTAGGTGGGCAGAACCATGCACATCTCACAGCAGGACTCGGGCCTACATGCATATTAGACACCATGTTCTCTTTTGGCCTATAAACCCAAAGAAGGGAACACTTGCCTGTAATATTCTGCAGCTATTCTCTCCCTGTATTGCAGTGCATCATGCCCTAGGAAAAAACAGGGTTGGGGACACAGGAAAAGAAAAGAAGCCATTTTGTAGGTTTCCAGCCTGGCACAGATATCACCAGCTTCTCTCCACTTCTCCAGCACACTTGCACTGGCAGTAAGGTGGACTCAATGTCAGTACTATGCTTGGGACCTGCCTCCTGCCAAGCGCATGCACCTGGCCCTTCAACAGTGCTCAAAGAGCACTGAGCATTACTTACTGCTACGCAAAGCAGAGTTATTATCTTTTCCCTTGTTTCTGACGGACTGGTCGAGAAGGACCACTGAACTCCTTGCTCCCGAGGTTGCACCCCTGATTGCCTGGAGAGTGCCACTCTTGTAGAATTAACCACAGGGGCTGATGATAGCTATGGGTGGGGCTGAATATATTGCACAGCCACCTTTCTTAACTGTGCCACCACAGCCCACTTTCTACTCCTCTCACTCTGAGGACTAGAGAGAGACATGCAGGCAGGAGCTACATAACCGTTTCAGCAACTATACAACTGCACAACAGCTTCAAGACAGGAAGAGAAAAAAATCCCTATCCAGTTAAAGCAATAAAAAGAATTTAAACGGCCAGGATGTGATCAATAGCTGAATTTGGAATTTGACGAGGACACCAGAGTCAATATCCCATATCATGCAAAAAGAGCCATGGAATCCAGGGCCGCCCAGAGGTGGGGCAAGTGGGACAATTTGCCCCGGGTCCCTCAGGGGCCCCCACGAGAATATAGTATTGTAACTTTTTTTATGGAAGGGGCCCCCGAAATTGCTTTGCCCCGGGCCCCCTGAATCCTCTGGGCAGCCCTGATGGAATCTTCAAAGACTGGATTTTACAATCCATCCAGGAGACTGATCCGGGGCACACTAAACAAAGTATTGTTCAATTCAGAAACACAAAGCCTAATTCTAATCTCGCACCATTTTAAACCAGTATAACTTCTCTGAGACCCAATACTTTTCAAAACAGGCTTAAAACTGGAATGCTCTGATGCTTTGCAGGGGGCTGCGTTCTGCGGAACATGATATGGAGGGCTGGTTTGTGGATCAGCTAAGCAACGGTGATAAAAATGAGACCAAGTACCCATGAGCCACATGATAAAATGATTGTGAAACAAAGATCTTTGCTCTCGTCCCTCAGGTCCAGATTCTGCCACCTTTACTCACATTAAGTAGCAGTACCTTTGAAATCAATGGGACTCCTTCCAGAGTTAGGACTAATACCCAACAGAAAGATGGCAGACTCTTTCACTCAGTTGGGTGGTCGTACACAGCATTTTTGTTAAACGATCTTTGGACAGCTGCCTTAAAGCACCAAGTTCATGCATCTTCCCCTCCTGTGAGACTTTTCTTCAGAACAGACATTTAAACAATATTGCTTGAAATTCACCCCCGTGCAAAGAAACAGCCCCAGACCTCTTCTCCTCTTAAGTCCCACTTAAGTCCTATTATGAGGACCTAAGTGGAATTTAGGTGGTACATTAGCCACAGGGGTGAATTTTACCCTTACAAACATCATGTAACTTTTTTCCACTCTGATGATAACAGAAAGGCATGGTTCAGGAGAGAAGCAGCAATTAGCACAACAGAGAAGAAATGGCACAGCCCCAGCAAGGCAACTTCCAACACTGGCCGCCTCCTAAGAAAATTTAACTTTCGATTCAGATATTTAATGATTGCTGTATGTGAATGGTAGCTGGCCCACAAAATGTGTTTGCACACTGGTGAACATCAAACACTAAGAACATTCTGCCAACAGAATGTAGCAGATCATTTATATATACTGGAAAACCCATTCTTCACATGAAACAAAAATGTTTGTTTTGTTAATTACAGTATACCCTAGTTATTAAAAGGGAATCCCTCTGTTACAGGGACTCCCAAATTAATTCCCTTTACATTATTCTGTTAATCCTCACACATATGAAGCCAGCCCCCAGGAGTGGTAAACTAAAAAATAATGTTTAAACTAGGAAAATGCAACTAGAAATTCAATTAGACATTGTCCAGAGAGAGAGAGAGAGAGAGAGAGAGAGAGAGTAGTCAGGGGAGAAAGGCCACACCTCAATGTGCCAAATGGTCGTTATGTACCCCTTGGAGATGTCTGCTGTACTTTCTAGAAGGCTCACAATCAAATTCACTGCTACGCCCATCAGTACCTGATTATGCAACATGAGGATGGTTGGGCCTATTACTGGCTTGTACCTGTATGCTTTAGAACACTAAGCCACTCCCTCTATCTTAACAGGAAAACCTACTGAGAGGCACCCAATTGAATGAGGAAAGCACCCTGCCTTCTCTTTCCATAATCCTGGTCATGGTCCTGAAGGCTGGAAATGGAAATCAGCAAATAGCAACACTGTAAGTTTTATCTATGTTGCTTTTTCCATTGGATTGAAGTGAAGAATCTAAATTATTAGATACTAGTCTGGTCTCATAATTGTATAACCTCTCATCCTGGAGGACTTTTTCCACACTCAGAGGTCTCCTGTCCTCTTAAATATCACTAACTAACTCAAAGCTGATAACTACCAAATATGCATTAAAAATCCTTCCTCAGACGTTAAGAACAATCACTGCAAATTATTGAATAAACCAAGTATATGTCCTTCCATTTCACTCTGCAGCGTAGGTTTATCACTGAGCACCCACAGTGTAATGCTTTTTTTAAAAAAAGCTTTCCATTGCTAGTGCCTTCTCCTCCCATATATAAATGTAATCATTTTCCTTTGTCCCAAACTTTAGCATAGAAAAATTATTATTTATTCATCTTTAGCACCTGGAATGTGCTTACTCATAGACTCATAGACTTTAAGGTCAGAAGGGACCATTATGATCATCTAGTCTGACCTCCCGCATGATGCAGGCCACAAAAGCTGACCCAACCACTCCTGGAAGAATTCTCTCCCTTGACTCAGTTGTTGAAGTCTCCAAATCGTGATTTAAAGACTTCAAGTCGCAGAGAATCCTCCAGCAAGCGACCCCTGCCCAGCAAGCGACCCCTGCCCCATGCTGCGGAGGAAGGCGAAAAACCTCCAGGGCCTCTGCCAATCTACCCTGGAGGAAAATTCCTTCCCGACCCCAAATATGGCGATCAGCTGAACCCTGAGCATGCGGGCAAGATTCTCCAGCCAGACCCTCTGGAAAAAGTTCTCTGTACTAACTTTTAATATCCCATCATTGACCATTGTTACTAATTACCGGTGATGGCACGTTATTGACCTATTGACTAAAATCCCATCAACCCATCCCCTCCATAAACTTATCAAGCTTAATCTTAAAGCCAGAGAGGTCTTTTGCCCCCACTGTTTCCCTTGGAAGGCTGTTCCAGAACTTCACCCCTCTGATGGTTAGAAACCTTCGTCTAATTTCAAGCCTAAGCTTCCCGATGGCCAGTTTATATCCATTTGTTAGATGATTTCCAAGCAGACCAGAAGGACCAAAGAAGTTTTTAAGGGTGTTGCTAGTTTTTACGGCTTTATCTGCCCTAAATGGGAAACCTGCACCACTGGGCTGAGGCCGCTATGAATGGAAAACATCTCTTTTAACAGCACACATTTTTAGTTATGAAAATGTACATATTCAAATTCTAGTCTTAAATGTAACTTCACTGAAATATTGTTAGCTGATAGAAAAAGAGCCAGTTTTAAGTTCCAAAACCTAATGGGGATTGTTCCACAACATTTGCCTGACCCAAAGGCAGAGTAGTTACTCAATGAGCAGGCCAGACATTTAAAATTGTAATACATAATCATACTGGTGCCTTCCTCCCTACTGACAAAGCCTTTAGTCAGAGACTGGTGATCTTAAAGAATCCCACGTGGTGTATGCAGAGGGGTAAGGTTTTTATTTTACGGGTCTGTCATTCCCAATCGCAGAGCGCCTAGCTCCAGACACCTATAGGCTGATGATCTGAAGTCCTTGAAAACACACTGTGGGCAGCTTATGTGTAAAGGCCTAGGCTGTTTCATAGACAGATGTCTATAGCTAACCGTTATAAACTTCTTAAACTAGACTGATTGGTGGAATGAGAATATTGCATGCTAATAATGTAGCTCTGTGTATGTTACTTGTGAGGTGACCTGATTGTCAGAACTTCAAAGAGGAACAGGCAGTTGCAGGTGAAGGGAGGGAGGGATTGTCCCCTGTGAACTGCAAAACTCCCAAGGGACATGGGATTGTCTTTTATTGACACTACAGGGTTTCCTTTTCTCTGGGCCCTTGCTCCATGGTTACTTTTAGAACAACTCAATATGTATTTGTAAATTATGTAAATACTGCCCAGCTTTATCCCATCCCTGCAGCTGAATTCACTGCGTTATTCTCACTCCAGCCTCACTGTGGTCCTGCTGGTACAATAACTATATTGGGTTTTGTTTGCAGTGAATCCAATTCAGTCCAGTAGATCTCAAAGGAATGGTAGATGCTTTTTGAAACCCTGATTCAGCAAGATACTTAAGCACATGCCTAACATGTGTGGGACTACTCACATGTTTAAAGTGAGGCACATACTTAATTAGCTTGCTGAAGCAAGTCCTTAAAGCAATATAACAAGAATAATGGTAGTCTGCAAAAGTCAGAACTGAATTATTATGTTTTAGAAACTTAGACAGGGATGTACTTTTTTTTTTTTTTTTTAAAGAGGGGTCTGTTATGCCTAAATCAGGACATCTGGTCAACTTTATTTTAACAGGACAAAGACCCTTTTCTCTGTTATGGCTTTAATCTTTTTCCATACGAAAAAAATATTTCTTATTCTTATCGTATATTGGCATGTCATAAAGATGTCTTTCTCACCTCTTCCTTCTGATTAAAGGGCTCTGAGTAATGCCAGCCAATATCAATAATGATGCCCTAAAACTAACATTAATATCATACCACAATCTTACAGGGAATGTATCAGTAACCACATTTGAGTAATCCACATAGATTTGTTACAGAATTTTCAAGACAAGTAATGAAGAGCAAAGCTCCTCAACTATATAACATATACAGAGTCTCATTTGTCTAACAGGCTGAATGATCTTTTTTAAACATTGATCACACTGTTAAATTGTGTAGACTTTAGGTATGCAAGCAGTTTTGGAGGATATACAAGAAAACTGGTCCATAAACTCATCCCAAACAGGAATCAAGTAAGAATCATTTCTGAAGTACAGTAAACTTTTCAAATGTTTGAGTCCCTCATCACTTGCTGGTTTTGGCTCTAAGATACTGAAGTCATAGTAATACTTAGCACTTATATAGTACTTCACATCTTCAAAGCCCTGGTCAGACATTAGCAATTGATGTTTGTACAGGACTTTGAAGTTGCAAAGTTCTCCATATGTGCTAAGACTTGGATAATTATTGGCATCATTGTCAGGTAGTTAATAATACCCATCAGCTATGGTCATCTCATTTTTCAGATGAGGACACAGAAAGTGTTAAGTGAGTCACCCATGACTACGCAGTAAGTCAGTGGCAGAGATAGGAGCATTTGATACCCAGAGCTGATCTCATTCCTCAAGATTATGCTGCTGGACTAACATTAGAAAGTCTGTTTACACGCTATTTGCAATTTGACCCAAAGCTGTAAGTACACAAAATCTCACTAGAAGAGGTTCAAATATATTTGAATAAATTCCTGAACTAAATCAAAATGCTGCACCCCTGATTTGCCCTTCATTAATAACCATTAGGCATGAGTACAGGTTCCAGCATTCAACCTGATTTAGGACCTAGCATATCTGGCATTCAGGGATTGGCATGGGTGGGAGACACCTACTGCCAGGACTTGCTGGGTCCTTCCTTTGCTGATAGGTCCTGTTCTTTCTCCCCACCCCCACCCAGTGTCAGAAGGTGGGAGATTCAGGACAGATGTAACACCAGAAGCTACTTTTAGCTCTTGTTTTAATTGACTAGATCTCATTTGTCTATCGTCCTTTCCAAATCTCCAGCTACGACCTGAATAGGAATTTTGTCTGAATTAACATCTCTACATTGTAAGGCAAACAGAAAGGTGCTCCTAACATGACTGAGGGTGGTAGAATCTGATCACATGCAAGTAGTGACTTTCTAGGGGCCAGTCACATGAGTAAGCATTACTTCCTTGAGTAATGGAGGTTTGCAGGATGAGACCCACCGTTTTAACACTACTTTTTGTTTAATTTTAATGACTAAAATCAGTGTTATATCATTATTGGAAATGTGAAATCACAAGCAACTGTCATCAAGAACTAGCTAATCTGAAAGCACTATTTAAAGAGTCATAACTTCCTGACTTTTGATATCAAGAATTAAATCGTATTAATAGTACGGATATTCTGAATGTGTGAGCTGTTGGTTTGAACCTTTGCTCTATGTTATTCAAGAAGTACTTTTCCCCAGATTAAGATGTTGAACTTGACCTAACAATTCAATTTCACACTTTTTTATTATACAAAGAGATAATATACAAACACTGAAAGGAAATTAGCATATTATTAACTTATAAGGATAACAGCCTTAGAAATGTAGCTCAACTAATAATTAAATAAATTGTGAACAATCTTAGCTTTTTCTACAGTGATCCAGGAAACCAAAATAACAAAAATCAATAAAAAATATTAGCTTGATTGCCAACAAGTTTAGGCTTGTCCCCTTTGAGTCTAAGAACTGTTCAGATTTTTAAACTGTCCTGGCAAGATATTAAGTGATCTGCTTCCTATCATACACTTTGTTAGAATACACTGAACAGAGGTTCAAAATACATACTCTGCACCTTTAAAATTAAAAATTTCCAGAGTTGGAATTTAATCAGTTAGTAGAGAGGTTGGAAAAACTTGACTGACCTGGAATCATCTCAGCGGATATGTTTTTAAACATTTCTGCACTTGTATTGGTTTTATTTAAAGTTGGAATTCATTATTGGCCAGAATTAATTAGTAAACCATTTTGACCCACAAATGTATTTCCAGCTTTCTGCTTAAAACCTGTTACTGCTGGTGAGACCTGAACATCTGGTCATGTTACTGCTATAGAAATAAATGGTAAAATAAAATACAGACATTTCACTGGGCACTAGGTATTAGAAAATAGTCCTATTAGCGTTTGCCTTTTCTTTAAAAAGGTTGTTTTAATTATAGTTTAGATTTTGACTTGGTATATTCTGCCCATGCAGATGTTTTGTTGTTGTTCTTATTTGGAGGTCTCCTAAAGACTCTTCAGAGGGCAAAATCATAGGCCAAGATTTACAGAGGTGAGTAGTGATGTTCAATTCCCCAATTTTTTGTCACCCAACTTAAGACACCTTAAATGGGATTGATTTTTACAAAGGGCTAAAATGGAAAGTTGGTCAGCTAGAGTGTGAGACAGTCTAGGGGAAACTAAATTACTATCCACCACCCCCTGTAGACATCAATAGTGCTTGCCTCAGATACATTGGAAAACCTATTGCAAGATATGGTTACATATCAGCAGCAGAAATTGGTGCACAGCAGAATAAATGATGAAGTTTCTCTGTTTCCAGACACATGATCCTTAATCCATAACAACCTGGGCTGGATGTGAACCAGGGAGTGAAGGGAATCCCACATCCTGTTGTGCTCAGGGCCGGCTCTAGGATTTTTGCCGCCCCAAGCAAAAAAAATTTTGACTGACCCCCGTCCCAGCCCTGGGCTCCTCGCCGCACACGCCTGCTGCCCCAGCCCTGGGCTCTCCCCCCCCACACACCCCCTGCTGCCCCAGCTGTGGGCTCCCTCATTCCTCCCCACCATTGCCTCCCACACACACCTCCTGCCACCCCAGCCCTGGGCTCTCTCCCACCCCCACCTGCACCCTCCTTCCGCTGCAGCCCTGGGTCACTGGTAACTCGCTCCCACGGCAAGTCATTCAGCAGGAATTTTAGATGTGCACAGAACACAGACAGAATTGGTTCCCGGATAGTTACAGAACTGCAGTAAAGTGGAACAATTTTCAGCTTGTGTGATTGGAGGATATCTGGATGCATATTATAAGACTGTCCTACATAAATGAGGAAAAGTTGAGGTGCCTTTCTTATTCTTTTGTTCCACTCTTTCTTTCTATGGGGAATTTGCCAATGCAATATCACTGTCTTCCTTTTAAACAAACAAACAAACAAACAAAAAAGGCACTGGCTGTTGAAAATAGCAATTCCAGTCCTAATAACCACTGGGAAGCATTTCTTGCTCAATTTTATCCTACTTTTTCTACAGCAAGTTACAGTGGATCAGTATATTTCATTTGGGAGAAATGAAGTAACAACTGCCCAAACTGAGCTTGAGCACTCCTGAATTTTGAGGTGTTCAAATCTGGAAGGCAGGTGCTGGGGGGGGACTGTGGCTCTGCGGGGGAGCACGGCAGCATGTATGCAGCAGTGTGTCTGGCAGTGCGCGGAGCCAGACACGCTGGTCTGAGTGGCGCGGTGAGGGGGCTGTGGGGTTGGATGGGGTGGAGGTTCGGGGGGGCAGTCGGGGCAGGGAGAAGGGGGGGGTTAGATGGGTCAGGGGTTGGGGGGGTAGTCAGGGGACAGGCAGTGGTTGGATAGGCATGGGAGTCCCGGGGGTTTGTCAGGAGACAGGTAGGGGGTGGGGTCCTAGGGCAGAAGTTGGGGGGGGGCTCAGGAGGGGGCAGTTGGTGACAAGGAGAAGGGAGGCTTAGATAGGGGGTGGAGTCCCGGGAGGAGGCAATCAGAGGACAAGGAGCAGCAGCGCGTAGTGGGGGGTTGGGTCCTGGGGGCCGTTAGGGGCAGGGGTGATCGGGGACAGGGAGCAGGGGGTTGGATGGGTTGGGGTTTCTGTGGGGGGCAGTCGGAGGGAGTGGATGGTGGCAGGGTGGGGCTACCCTCCCTTCCCGTGGAGTGTCCTATTTTTTGAATGTTAAAATATGGTATCCCTATTCACAGCGCAGCTCTCCATTCACACCAGGCTGCAGCATGAGGTCTCAGCTACCTCACTCCCTCCCCATTTCCTGTTGGTAGTGGCCAAGGGAATGCTGGGAAATGTAGTTCTTTCCCTGCTCCAGGGCTGGCTCTATAGGCAGGGAGCTAACCAAGGAACTACAGCTCCCAGGGCCCCCTGTTGGTTCTCAGCTCCCATGCTGGATCCTGCCACCCCTGCAAATGGGCTGCCCCAAGCACATGCTTGCTTTGCTGGTGCCTAGAGCCGCCCCTGGTTGTGCTTCATATGTCATTGCACTCAAGCCATGTAAATGGGGGATAAACATAGAGCTTCGGTAGGGTGACCAGACAGCAAATGTGAAAAATCGGGACCGGGGTGGGGGGTAATAGGATCCTATATAAGAAAAAGACCCCAAAATCAGGACGGTCCCTATAAAATCGGGACATCTGGTCACCCTAAGCTTCGGTTATATTCCTGACTTATCCCTTTTTAGTGAGGAAAGTGAAGATGTGATAACCAGGCTTAGGGTGCTGCAAAGATGAGGATCGTCGTGTATTCGAATATTCTCAGTGTTTCCACTCTAGACATATACACCTCCACCCCGATATAACACTGTCCTCGAGAGCCAAAAATCTTACCGTGTTATAGGTGAAACCGCGTTATATTGAACTTGCTTTGATCCACCAGAGCACACACCTCCCCCCCCCCAGAGTGCTGCTTTACCGCGTTATATCTGAATTCGTGTTATATCGGGTCACGTTATATCGGGATAGAGGTGTATAAACCATTTAGCACCATTTGGACTGAATCAGTTTGTCAGTCAAGGGAGAGTCCTGTGGATCTGGCAGATCAGAGCTCTACTGAGGTAATCTGTCTGCCAGTCCACTAAGAGACTGCCAGTTCACAGTCTCATTAGATTCATTAATGAGGGGGGGAGGGATAGCTCAGTGGTTTGAGCATTGGCCTGCTAAACCCAGGGTTGTGAGTTCAATCCTTGAGGGGGCCACTTGGGGATCTGGGGCAAAATCAGTACTTGGTCCTGCTAGTGAAGGCAGGGGGCTGGACTCGATGACCTTTCAAGGTCCCTTCCAGTTCTAGGAGATGGGATATCTCCATTACTGCTCCTGGACACCAAAATAGCAGCAGTGCCCAAACACTTCCCCCCTCTCCCCCCATCTTCAATTAGCCAGGGGATTTCATCCCTTCCTTTCAGATATAGATCTAGCTATTTATCTATGGAGCTCAGAGTTGTATCCGCCGAGCCTTCTTGGCGAAAGGCCCTCGGCAATGAAAATCCCTATTGCCAGAAATCAGAATGCTTGAATCCAACAAACTTGAAGACAATTCAATATTCACCTCTTTGAGCAAGCCCTCCTCTCAGAAGCAGTAACTGGAAAATGGCCCTGAACTACCTTCTCTGAACAGACAACCACCAATTATTAACACTTAAGGGCCAGATTCTGCTACTTTTACTCACGTTAAGTACTCCCTTACTAGTAGAGTAGTCTCGCTGAATTCAAAGATACTGCTCCATGTGAGTAAAAGTAACAGAATCTTGTCCTTAGAGCATGGCATAATACTACGGAAGGAACAGAGCATATTGCATTTTAGGAGAGAAATGATGCTTTCACTTAAGTTTACTGTATATAATTTCTAGACAGGAGGAAGAATGGCAGACTAGAAATAAGAAATCATAACCAATGAATAGAGCAGAAGTCTCCCAAAAATTACATGTATTCCCCTCCTCCCTCACCTAGCCACAACAATTCCACATGATGGATTTCTGGCTCATTCAACTCCTTTTCTGAATCCACCACAGGTTTGGCATCTGTACAGTGGGCTTTACTTAGCTATGAACGCTGTTTGTTCAGCGATCAGGAACTGAATATGATGGCAAGATAAGTGTCTTTCCTTCTACATCACTTTTGTATGAATTGTTTGCAGTTCTCTGATCCCCCATGCTATTTTCTACAGCACAGGAACATATGTGCTTGAAATACTTCTATAGAGAATCTTTCCTAAACAATTGAGAGCCCCTTCCTCTCCTCAAACTCCTAGTGTACGTCACCACATAGCTGGAAAATCAGTCACTGCATTGCACACTACTTCATTAGTAGTTGCGGTTTCTTCAATGAAGGGAGGATTGAGTCCATGCTGCCAAAAATCACATATCCAAACACCTAAATTGAAAGTGTGTGATCTAGTGGTTAGAAAATGTGAGTGGGAGTCAGGACTCTTGAGCCTATTCTTTGGCTCGCCCACTCAGTGGCTGTGCGATCTTGGGTAAGTCACTTAACTTTTCTATGCCTCAGTTTCCCCATCTGCAAAATGTGAATACTATTCTAGTTACCCACCCTCCCTGGGGCAATGAGAGAATTAATTAAGTAATGTTTGTAAAGTACTTTGAAATTCCCAGATGAAAAGTGCTCTGTAAGGGCAAAGTAGTATTATTTCAGATGCTCCCTTACAAAAGATAATTGCCAAAGAAGGATTTGAAAATATTTTTAGATTAGCTGTAATACTTTTCTTATGCAGAATGACTGGCAAAACACTTCCATGTGGAACCCAATTGTTTCATTTCTCTTGATTGTGCTAACACTTGGGACCACAGGGAAATGTCACACGTTGGCTTTGTTAAACTTGAAGTGACTTTCTCTCCTGGGGACAATAGGTCTGTGGTTATTTGCAACATCTGATGTATCAAATACCATTTACAGAGCCACTATTGTTACCGTTTTGAAGAAATGATTGTAAACTGGGAATAGCTTCTGCTTTCATCATGCCATTTGCTGTGGGAAGTTTAGTGGAACTAGTTTATAGTGAAAATGTGTCTTCCAGAGAAAATGTCCAATGTCCGAAAAATTCTGAGGCTAAAAGTGATAGCTTTCAGCTGTTGCTCAGTGAGTAGCCAATGTTCCTTCTCGTCAGGAAAGCCGATACTCCCTCTTCAGTGGAATTTAAATGCACAAAGTCGAAAGGGAAAGTACATGTCTAACAGACCTAATGAGACTGAAAACAGTTCCTGTGATTCTCTCTGCATGAGATGTTTAACATCTTGTTAGCTGCCCACAACTACCGCAAGTGGGTGGTGCCTGAACACGCCAGCGTTAATACATAGAGGAATATGTCATAGGAAAGTTCAGTACAAGGACTTGATTATATATATAGTATGGACTTGCCCCAATACTATGGTTCAAATGGAAGGTAAACCAAGAAGGATCAATCAATCTTTAATGCAAAGCAGGAGGAGGACGTTTAGAGCAACTTTTGCCATTCTTCCTGGAAAACATCCATGAGTTGTGGTTAGAAACAAAAGATTTCTTCAAGGCTTCACTAGTATTCTCTAAAACCACATCAGATGGAAAACCCAGAACCACAGAAACATTGGGGTCAACATTGAACTGGAATATGCTGTAACTTTATGAACTAATAAAAATAGCTCTTCAGTGCTATATGGGAAATTTTGCCAGATGTAACGTGTGTAAGCACCTGAGGAGGTGGAGGTTGGTATGCCATTCCCCATATTTGTCAGGAGAATGGTGGGTTCCAACCTGAATGCCTTTCTATGCTGTGAAACAGAAGAGGTGTTTTCTTCCATTCTGACCTTTTGACTCTTCTAGCTGGCTGGCAATTCCATCCCATTCCTACAGTTTAATAAAGCAGTGCAAATAAAGGGCCAAATTCTATTCCCACTATGTACCCTATTGGGATTCAGTACAGTCCCTGGGCATGGATGCAAGAAGCAGCATCCTACTGCTAGTGAACCCACAGAGGAGCTGGTCAGAAGCTGGACCTATGCCAGGAAAATTTGTAACCATTCCCACATATAACCTCCTCCCACCCACTCTCCTGCTAGGGCCAGAAGTGCACTTTCCAAAGAGTATATTTTCTCCAGCCCACCATTCTATTTAAACGTCTTGCACTATATCGGCAATCCAGCTGTGAGGTTCCTTCTAACACACCAATAAATCAGTGAGCAGTCTATACAAAAATCTCACACTATAAAAGGGTTAATTTCTGGTATCTTCACATTTCAATACAACCAGAAAGTGACTTCTTCAAATGTACCTTCTAGTTTGCAGTAGAAATAGGAAGACTATGAGGCAGATAAAGCTGCAATATTTTTAATCTTCGGTTTGCATTGCCTAAATGGAGTATGTAGCTCATAAGCAGGGGAAAGGCACATTTTGCCTAAACCTACAGGCGTATTTTTAAAGAACTGTCTCCACACTGCCCTGGATTTTTGTATGACATGCTGCAGCACTTTTTCACTTCTCTTTGGGCTTTGAGGTACATTGTTTAACCACAATCAGCCTAGAGTATAGAGAACCTCTGGCTCACCCCAGATAAATGTGATTCTGACCCTACTTTCCTCTTGCACCAAGAGGGTAGTAACCTCCTAATAAATTAGTAATCCCCGTCCCCAAGCTGGCTGAGCTGCACTGGCTGGCATGCTGGAAAGAGGGGCATGGAGCCACAGCTCTACTTGCTCCATGCTCATCTCCACCGACCCTTTGCCCTTCTGCTGAAGGTGGGGAATAGCTGCTGTGCGGCACTCTCTTCCCCCTAATCATTCAGACCCAAGCCCCAGGAAGGCTGAACAGGTGCGGGTATGATGGGAGGGGCGTGTCTTACTGCCCATATCCCCTGTTCATTTGCACAGCCTGGGCCAGATTGTGGCCCTTATGCATTACCAATGTGTACAGCTTTTGTAACACCACATTGAAACTTAGGGCCCAATCCTGCTTTCCTCGCACTCAGACAGCTTTCATTTGTTGCCATTATTGAGGGCCCAAGTCTGCCACCCTTACTCACCCTAAGCAGTATTCTACTCTTCAGCTAGCACCAGGGCAGTCCTGTGGATCTCGGCCAGACTGATCGCAGGGTCAGGTAGTACTCAACATGAGACAGCAGAGCAGGATCAGGCCCTCAGAGCCTGGCATGCACAAAGGAATTCAGGACGAGGCTCTAAACAAGACTGGATACTTTTTGAAAGAATTTTTATAACTATGTTGAAGGAACTTTTTGCTGCCAAGTAAATTGGCTGCAGAGAGCGGGTGGGTGTTAGAACCGCGCTGGCAACGGTTTCAGACAGATTGTCTTATCTGCCCACTTACAGCTGAAGTTTTAGCTGTAAAGCCTGAAGATACCAATGAGAGAAAAAGACTCACTAGCCACTGGTTTAGGCGGAGGAGGAGGAGTGCTATGAAAACTACTGAAGTAATGGTGGGCCAGATTCTGATCTCAATTAGAGCAGCATAAACCTAGAGTAGCTCCTCTGAAGTAAATGGAGTTACACAAGATAGACACTGGTATAACAGAGCAGAGTTGGACCTAGTATAACTTTTCACTCTATGGGCTAGATTCCCAAAGGTATTTAGGTGCCTAAGTCCAGGTTTAAGCACTGAAGTCACAGTTTTAGGCTCCATTGTGATTCACAAAACTCTCATCAACCCTGTAGGCACCTAAATTCACTGGGTACCTAAGCTCCTGCCTCTGAGCATGTGCACTACTGCCTCCTTCCAGCGCTCTGGGGGGTGCCTATCTCCCGCTTGAGCCCCAGAGGGATTCATGAACAGGGGAAGACAGGCATCCACACACAAACCTTGCATGTGGGAACTGATCCGCTAGATGAGCTCAGAGGTCACCTTCTGGATTGGATCCCACTCAAAATCCACTAGTGGTGGCAACAGTACTGGTGCTTTCTCTCTTATAACTTTTTGCCCAGTGGTTGGAGCACTTACCTGCGATGTAGGAGACCCAGGTTCAATTCCCCCTGCACCTACCTAGGAGGTTGTGACAATGCGGTTCTGGTGGAACCCAACTGAGAGTGCCAACTCAGGACAAATTGCTCAAACAGGGCAGTTACAGCCCAAGGCTGGGGTTTTTTCCACCTCTAAGGCAAACCAAACCAGCCAGACTAGGAGGACTTCGGTCTCACCCCCTGGCTAACCGCAAGTCTCACAAGCAATCTCCTTAGACACCCCAGTTTCCCAGTATTACCACCAGTGCCACTCGTTATGGGGACAAATGGTTATGAATACCAATACCCCAGTAAAAGAAAAAGGTTCTCCCGATCCCAAAGGACCAAGCCCCAGACCCAGGTCAATATACAAATCAGATCTTATCCACAAATCACGCTGTTGCCAATCCTTTAGAATCTAAAATCTAAAGGTTTATTCGTAAAAGGAAAAAGGTAGAGATGAGAGTTAGGATTGGTTAAATGGAATCAATTACATACAGTAATGGCAAAGTTCTTGGTTCAGGCTTGCAGCAGCGATGGAATAAACTGCAGGTTCAAATCAAGTCTCTGGAATACATCCCCCGCTGGGATGGGTCCTCAGTCCTTTGTTCAAAGCTTCAGCTTGTAGCAAAGTTCCTCCAGAGGTATGAAGCAGGATTGAAGACCAGATGGAGATGAGGCATCAGCCTTATATAGTCTTTTCCAGGTGTAAGAACACCTTTGTTCTTACTGTGGAAAATTACAGCAAGATGGAGTCTGGAGTCACATGGGCCAGTCCCTGCATACTTTGCTGAGTTACAAGGCGTATCTGCCTTCTCTCAATGGGTCCATTGTATAGCTGATGGTCCTTAATGGGCCATTAAGCAGGCTATGCAGAGCTAATCTCAGCTTGTCTGGGATGTCACCCAGAAGCATAGCATAAGTTTGCCATACAGACAGTATAGAGCCAATATTCATAACTTCAACTACAAAACTGATACACACATATAGACAGCATAATCATAACCAGTAAACCATAACCTTGTCCTAGACACCCCATTTGACCCCCTTTATACCAGATTTGGGTGCCACCACAGGACCTTGGTTGCAACAATGATCTATATGGTCCCAGATTATATCAATAACGTCACACCCCCAACGCAAAATTGATGCAGGAAGGGATGACACAAACATCACTGACTGCATCCCAAGAGCTCCCCATCCTGGGTTCTGTCTCACTACAGCTAATATTGGGTCCCTGTCACACACAGCTGCTCTCACATTGTCAGGCACAATGTCTAAGAACTGTTCCAAAGTTATTAAATCCAGCAGTTTTTCAAAACTCCCATGCGCCTTGGCCCCCACAACCCACTTTTTAACAAAACACATCAGCTTATGAGCACATTCTACAAAAGTACAATCCTTAGGCATTTTAAACTCTCTAAACTTAACTCTGTAAGATTCAGGAGTAACCTTGAATCGCCTTAACACAGAATCTTTAAACTGCCCATAATCCAAGGCTTCTTGTTCCCCCAAGTCATTAAATACCTCCCTGGCTTTTCCAGTCAGTCTGGTCAGCAGGACAGGCATTCGCTGACCCTCGGGGATCTGGTACAGATTGCAGAGGCGTTCAAAGGTAGACAAAAACTCCTCTATATCCTCAGTATCATTGTAAATGGGACACATCCTTTCCCAGTTTTTCTCATGGCGGGGGGGAGGTGGAGTACCAGGTGGGGATGACTTTCTCTGCTCTTCCAGTACTTGGAGCTGAAGTCTGGCAGTCTCCTGTTCAGCAGCGAGCAGCTCTAGACGTCCCTTACGAGCTCTCTCTTCTCTCTCATCAGCCTCCTTCTCTGTCTCTCTTTCTAATTCTGCTATTTTTTGCTTCTCCAGCAATCGAAGATCTGCTAGCTTCTGTTCATGCTCAAATTGCAGTTTACTTGTCACCCTTTGCATTCTAATTTTTTCTGCCTCTTCTGCAGCCTCAGGTAAGGGCTGTGCTCTTGCCCCCTGATCACTGGCTATTAACAGGTTTCTCAGTTCTTGATTTGTAGCTTTCTTTCTAAAGCTTATCTTCTTTTCTGAACACAAATTTTCCAGGGCTTTTTTGCCAAGTCCCTCATATGCTCTTTGCTCAGCCATTGCAGCAGTTCTTTAACCAACAAAACTCTCAATCCCAAAACTCAAATTTGGACAGCATGGGGTTCTGACCCAAAGCTTAATTGACCTGGTTCTGTGGATCCAAGCACGACTACGCCACTGTGACAATGCGGTTCTGGTGGAACCCAACTGAGAGTGCCAACTCAGGACAAATTGCTCAAACAGGGCAGTTACAGCCCAAGGCTGGGGTTTTTTCCACCTCTAAGGCAAACCAAACCAGCCAGACTAGGAGGACTTCGGTCTCACCCCCTGGCTAACCGCAAGTCTCACAAGCAATCTCCTTAGACACCCCAGTTTCCCAGTATTACCACTAGTGCCACTCGTTATGGGGACAAATGGTTATGAATACCAATACCCCAGTAAAAGAAAAAGGTTCTCCCGATCCCAAAGGACCAAGCCCCAGACCCAGGTCAATATACAAATCAGATCTTATCCACAAATCACGCTGTTGCCAATCCTTTAGAATCTAAAATCTAAAGGTTTATTCGTAAAAGGAAAAAGGTAGAGATGAGAGTTAGGATTGGTTAAATGGAATCAATTACATACAGTAATGGCAAAGTTCTTGGTTCAGGCTTGCAGCAGCGATGGAATAAACTGCAGGTTCAAATCAAGTCTCTGGAATACATCCCCCGCTGGGATGGGTCCTCAGTCCTTTGTTCAAAGCTTCAGCTTGTAGCAAAGTTCCTCCAGAGGTATGAAGCAGGATTGAAGACCAGATGGAGATGAGGCATCAGCCTTATATAGTCTTTTCCAGGTGTAAGAACACCTTTGTTCTTACTGTGGAAAATTACAGCAAGATGGAGTCTGGAGTCACATGGGCCAGTCCCTGCATACTTTGCTGAGTTACAAGGCGTATCTGCCTTCTCTCAATGGGTCCATTGTATAGCTGATGGTCCTTAATGGGCCATTAAGCAGGCTATGCAGAGCTAATCTCAGCTTGTCTGGGATGTCACCCAGAAGCATAGCATAAGTTTGCCATACAGACAGTATAGAGCCAATATTCATAACTTCAACTACAAAACTGATACACACATATAGACAGCATAATCATAACCAGTAAACCATAACCTTGTCCTAGACACCCCATTTGACCCCCTTTATACCAGATTTGGGTGCCACCACAGGACCTTGGTTGCAACAATGATCTATATGGTCCCAGATTATATCAATAACGTCACAGAGGTGAAAGGATTTGAACTGAGGTCCCGCATCTGTCAGAAGTGTGGGCTATGGGTAAGGCTGCAAGTCTTTCACAGACGTTGCGGAAGTCACAGATTCCGTGACTCTCCGTGACTTTCGCAGTGGCTGGTGCAGCTGACTTCAGGGCCACTCAGGCAGCTGGCTCCAGGCACCGTGTGATCAGGGTCCTGTACAGCTGGTCCTGGGGACTGCCCAACCAGTAGTCCTGGGGGCAGCCTTGGGGAACGCCAGAGCAGTGGTCCTGGGGATTGCCCGTGCAGCAGTGCTGGGGGAAGCCCCAGGGAGCACCTGAGCAGCGGTCCTGGGGATTGCCCGAGCAGCAGAGGCCCCAGAGGCGCCCAGAGGCCGTCCTGAGTGGTCCCTGGGAGCACTGGCCAGGAGACAGTCAACCCCCAGCACTGAAACAGCCCTCCCCTCCCTCCCCCAGTGGGGCCCCAGAAGTAGAGATTTAGTCAGTTATATGTTTGGTAAAAGTCATGGACGGGTCAGAGGGCTGTGAATTTTTATTTATTGCCCATGACCTGTCCATGACTTTTACCAAAAATACCCATGACTAAATCATAGCCTTAGCCATGAGATATTCTGTGTTGGGCTTCCTCAATATTTTCAGTTGAAGTTGTTCCACATTGGATTAAATAATCAAAAAGTCATTGGACTGGATCTCTCACCTCCCAGGTGGGTGTCCTCGCCACCAGACTACAGCAGCATTCTCACACTTTCTTGGTCTCTCTGGCCCACCACTATCACTTCCTCCGCCCGCTGTTTTGTGAGGAGTTAGGCACCTGCCTATGTCATTCTCCTGAGAAACACTTTCAGCACCTGGCTGCCGGAGATGGATTCCTTGCTGTGGATCACTGGCAGAGATAGGTTTCCCTATAGGCCAGACTACGTCACCTATCTCTGTAAGAGAGACTGGGTGAAGGAAAAACCCTTATCATCAGCATCTTCCATTGGCTAGCTTAGTTGGCTCCCCACTGAGCATGCTGGCTTTTGTGAATCACATTCTAAGGCACCTGGTCTCATTCGCTGCATAGGGAAGCCTGAATGCCTAACTTAGGCTTTGTGGATTGCAGTGTTGTTCTCTTGATTTTCTAGGCACCTGATAGGCATCTGACACTCAGTCACAATACCCAAGTCCCTTTGTGACTCTAGCCTCCATAACCTAATGTCCTGCTTCAACAAGGAGGGACACGTGAACGCAGTATTGTACGTCCTTAATTAGTGAAAAGAAAAGAGAAATAATCAGTCACAAGAATTTGAGTTCGGGAGGTTAGATGCCCCCATTTTTCATGCAAAACTCCAGCCAAACAAGTTAAATAACGGAGTCTGCAGAGAACAGTTTTTAGAATCAGTGCTCTGAGTACTGTACTTTAAATAAAATGCACAGACCCTTTTAGGAGAATTGACCTCCATCAGTTTGACATATTACTGCCTTTGCATAGAAATAAAAAAGATTATTTTAATGAGATACTGTAATGACCTCAAGAAGTCTGTTTATTTTGGTTCCAGCACCTCAGTTCAGCTGGCTCTGCCTCCATTCTGTGCAGATAAAAGCACACAATTGTGAAGTATTACACATACACACAGCACTGCAGTGTTACAACAACTCAGCTTCTTAATCATCTGCTGACACAAATTTTTTATTTGTCCTCCACAGCTGATAAATACAAGTAAAGTTTGAATTTCATTTATTCATACATAGCAGATGGCTTACTGATTCCTGTCTTTAGCACACTGGATCATATTTGTTTCTTTTTTTAAATATGGTGAAAGATAATTCCCTAACACCCAAGAAAAGCCAGATTCTGACACCTTTACTTATGTCAAGAGATACATAACTCCCTGAGTAGTTCCATTGCTACCAATGTAGACACTTGAAGAGTAAACTACTACTCCATGTGAAGGAAGGTATCAGTATCTGGCCCTAAATGACTTAATGAAAAATGAAATAAAAATTGAACAATTTTATGCCAGACAAAAAAATCCCAGGTAATCAACAAACAGTTTGAGATGGTAGAATACAGCACCAATAACAGATAGAAAGGAACAGCAGCAGATGGTTTCATTCCAGAATCTTTAACGGAACACTCAAGTTTGTAGCTTTTCATGCTGTGGCCGTCTTCCAAAACTATGAAGGAATTCCCCAAGCCCTTATGTTACAGTACTAACTAAAACTAAATATGGCATGTCTGATTCTTATTATGGTGGTTGGCACTATAAGCCCTGGTTTTAAAAAAACAGGAAGGGAAGGAATAAGGAAAAAGATGAAAATACAATAAAGGTTGGCACATTTTTTAAATTAGGGTTTCACCGTATCATTTTGTAACAAAGGAAATGGGATGATGTGAACTCCTCACAACCCAAAAAGTATTTTGCCCTCTTGTATAGAATCCAATGAGCCAGAATGGGAACCCGTCGCTCACTGATTGCAATGGGACCACACCACTCAAGTGAATAAGTTAAATCAATGGAAGTTAGGAGCTAAATACATTTGTGATCTGGGCTTATCTGCTTACCACTCTGAGAAAAGGGTTCATAATCTCACCCATCATAGACATTGTACACCTACAATTTTCTATGCTATGCGCTAGCTTGTGTAGTCATATTGGTGAGCACTTACACAAGGAGTCTCATACACAACAAAAGGACTACTTGTGTAAGTAAGTGCTCACCACCATGAGAAAGGCATCTACACTCTGGCCATAGGTGACAGTATATTAATTGGTCACAATGTCATTTTGACAGAGATCCTGCATTGCATCTAGACATCATAATCATGTATTCCTCCCCCTCCTACCTCATTCCCTCCCCCAAATTTCATTGTAACTCAAAATAAATTTGGATCCCTTGGCCAAGTTGCCCCAGGACGTTTGTTACTAACATTAGGAAACCTCGTGTCCACACTAACCCCCCACTTCAAACTAAGATACGCAACTTCAGCTACGTGAATAACGTAGCTGAAGTCGAAGTATCTTAGTTTGAACTTACTGCGGGTCCAGACGCGGCAGGCAGGCTCCCCTGTCGACTCCGTGTACTCCTCTCGCGGAGCAGGAGTACCGGCGTCGACGGCGAGCACTCTGGGATCGATCCGGGATTGATTTATCGCGTCTAGACAAGACACAATAAATCGATCCCAGAAGATTGATTGCTTACCGCCGGACCCGGAGGTAAGTATAGACCTACCCTGGTGTCAAGGGATGTGCAGCTAAAGTGGCCATCAAATAATATCGAAGATGAACAATTAAATAGATTAGAGAAATAATCAAGCTTGATTTTAGAAAGGCTTTTGCCACAGTTCCACATGACACTCTCCTAAACAAACTAGGGACATGTGGTCATATTAAATTACTATAAGGTAGGTGCATAACTGGTTGAAAAACTGAAATCAAATAATAGTTATCAATGGTTTAGTCAAACTGGGAGGTTGTAATTAGTGGCAACCCACAGGGGTCTGTCCTGGATCTAGTACTATTCATTAATAAAAATATTGACTTGGATAATGGAGTAGAGAGTATGCTTATAAAATTTGCAGATGACACAAAGCTGGGAAGGGTTGCAAACACTTTGGAGGACAGGATTAGAATTCAAAATCACTTGGAGAATTTGTCTGAAATCAACAAGATACACTTGTTTTTATTGAAATTTAAAGTCCTTCACTTAGAAAGGAACAAATAAAATGCACAACTGCAAAATGGGGAATAACTGGCTAGGCAGCAGTACTGCAGAAAAGGTTCAGAGGGTTAAAGTGGATCACAAATTGAATCTGAGCCAACAATGTGATGCACTTGCAAAAAAGACTAATAGCATTCTGGGGTGTATTAATAGAAGTGTCGTATATAAGACATGGGGGGTAATTGTCCCACGCTACTCAGCAGCTGAGACCTCACCAGTGGAGAGCTATGAGCAGAACACCTTAAGAAATATGTGAACAAACTGGAAAGAGTCCAGAGGAGAGCAACTAAAATGATAAAAGGTTTGGAAAACCTGACCTATGAAGAAAGGTTAACACAACTGGGCATGTGTAGCCTTGAGAAAAGAAGATTGAGGGGCATGAGTGGCAAGTTGCATAGGCAGGGGGAGGCGTTGCCTCCCCAAACAGCCAGGCTTAACCCCGTCCCTTGCCATGATGCTCCCTGTGTGCAGGTGTGGCTCCAGTCTTCCCAGCTCTGAGTCCAGCCCCACAGTGCACTGGGGCTGGGGCCACGTGCCACCTGCCTTCCTGCACTCCGGAGCTGGGGATGCTGGGGCCACCTGTCCTCCCGGGCTGGGGAGGCTAGGCCGCCTGCCCTCCGGGACTGGGGCCACACCCCTCCCCCCCCAGGCTGGGGCCACATGCTGCCCACCCTCCTGGCACTCCTTTGGCTGGGGGACTAGCCACAGGACTGGGCCAGTGGCGTGGGGTGGGGCTTGGCTCTGGCAGGGCCTAGGGGAGAAAGGACGGGGCTGGGGGCTAGCCTCCCCCACCCATGCTGAGGGGGAACCTGATAACAGTCTTCAAATATGTGAAAGGCTGTTATAAAGAGTAAGGTGATCAATTGTTTTTCATCTCCACTGAAAGTAGGACAAGAATTAATAGGATTAATCTTCTGCAAGGGAGATTTAGGTTACATATTAGGAAAAACTTTCTTACTATAAGGGTAGTTAAGCTCTAGAATAGGTTACACCAAAGGAGGCTGTGGAATCCCCATCATTGGAGGTTTTTAAGAATGGGTTAGACGAACCCCTGTCAGAGCTGGTCTAGGTGTACTTGGTTCTGCCTCAGTGCAGAGTGATGGACTAGGTGACCTCCAAATAGGGTGACCAGATGACCTGATTTTATAGGGACAGTCCCGATTTTTGGGTCTTTTTCTTATATAGGCTCCTATTACCCCCCACCCCCTGTCCCGATTTTTCACACTTGCTGTCTGGTCACCCTACCTCCAAAGGTCCCTTTCAGCTCTACATTTCTATTCCATGAGCTAGTTTTATGGTCCTAAATGCACATTTCTCATAGTCAAATCCACGTTAACTCAAGGGCAGTGCCTGAGCTCATGGTCTTATCCTGACATACACTCTTGATATGATTGCTCACTGTTCAGATTATTTTAGAGCCCAAGTAGTTAGCAGCAGGATTAGTAGTTCGGTAGTGTCCAGTCATTAGCGAGGCCTCATTGTGCAAAGCTCTATACAAACATATAATAAAAGATAGATGGCAAGCACTTTAAACAGGAGCTAACTAGAAGCGAGATGCAACAGGCTGAGGAATGCAATGGCGTGTGGGAGAGAACGGGGATGTGAACATCACATTTAGCTAAGGGTTGAACTTGGAGCCTTAAAAGTGTTTTTTCAATAAAATAAATGGGCAAGAGATATTAATGTGGTTTACCATGAGCATGACAGCACAGGTGGATCTCAGGGATTAGGAGGAGGAGGACAGATTAGTGGCTGTGGACTTGATGAGGGCACTCCTTGTGTAAGAGGCCGCATGGAAGAAGGTGCAAAAGGGCCTGTGGGAGAAATGGATCGCTTTGGTTGGCTGAGCAAAGGTGGGGTGGGGAGCGGGAGGTCATGACATGGTGATAGAGATGGGATAAGCAAGGAGGAGCTAAACTGGGAAGAGTCTTGAAGGTAAAGATCAAAAGTTTGTGTCTAATGAAGTGGAGAACAGGAAGGCAGTGTTGCGACTTCAAGAAGTAGTGGCATGATCAAGGGGATGAGCTAGGCAGAGGATTTGGGCTGTAATGCAAATTGTCTTTGCATGAGCACCCAGATCCCATTTAGTTCAATTTCAGGGGAGGCACGGCCCAGGAGAGCTAAATTCCCATTGAAATTAATGAGAAAAATTTAATCTTTCTATTGAGCAAATGAAATTCAGAGGAAAGGGGTGGCAGGAGACAAAGGCAGGGTCTCTCCAAAAGATCATCATTCTGTTGTTTCAGAACTCATGGCCAGATGCACAGCTGGTGTAAGTAGGCATAACACCACTGAAGTCAGGCTAAGGACCTGGTCCTGAGTTTTGAAATCTGCTATAGGTACTCTAATAAGGGGTTTTGTTCTGCTGTAGCCATGGATAGATTCAGTCCATCTAAAACTGCTGCAGGTCTGATTTTGCAGTCCTGTCTCTGGAAAAGCTCCCATTGATTTCAGTAGGAGTTTTGACAGAATAGAACTACAGGACCCAGCCGTAGGACTGTAAGCATGTAGTGACTGCTGTTGTATAACAAGCTTGAACTTTACTAGTATTTCATTCCTCCTGTGCCTTTAGCGATGACAGCCAGAGCCAGTTTGCTCCTCTTCTTCATGTTCAGTGCAGAACTTACATGTAAAAACATGACTGCTAAGAAAACAGATTACCATTTCCCCATTGCTCTCAATGCTCTTTACTACCTGTAAAGTAGTTTGCTGAATCAAAGCCACAGAGATTTTCTCCAGTGTGGCCAGCTACTCTCTATGTTGCACCTCTGTGTGGGCAAAATCCCCTAACCTGATGTCATCTTAAGTGCTGAATGAACAGGCTCAGCTTTGTTTTGTTCACTGCAGGTTGAGTACCCCTTTGCTGTACCCCTACCTTGTTGGCATTTGATATCCTTCATATTTCCAAGTTTATTAATTAGTGCTGTGATGCATTGCAACAGCTGGGTCAACTGTTATTCCCTGCGCTTCCTCTGTGGCTGTCTTTGCCAATTTCTCCTTTGCTGTAGATTTTTGGCTACTGTTCAGCTTGAATGCTTTTCATGCTGGTATCCCTTTCAGTCAGAGAGCTTATTGGCAGAATTTTTGTCTGTTTCCAGACAAAGTCCTAAAGGTACAAGAAACCTGTAACCATTGATGTCCCCTGGTTTATAAATGATCGTCTAGGATGGCATTAATAAAAACATCTCAGGGAAAACTTTTCAAAGGCATCTAATTCACTTAAGAGCCAAAGTTCCCATTTTAAAAGTGACTTTGGCAGTTAGGAGCTTAAGCCCCAATGACCTTTACTGAGATTTAGGTCCAGAGCCTCAAAGGTATTTAAGTGCCTAACTCTCATTCAAATCAGTGGGAGTTAGGCACCTAAATACCTTTGAAGATCTGAGCCTTAGTGCCTAAGTCACTTTTTAAATTAGAATTTAAGCACATTTGCAAGTTTTACCCAGTAAAAGAAAAAAATTTCACAGGGGCATCAGAGTTCATTTAACAAATTAGGTTTGTTACCAGAAAATAATCTGTTCCCTTTTACACTGTTTTTTCATTGTTTTTATTTCCTTGAACCTGACTTGCTTTTGCAATCAGTGTATCATTTTCCAAAGTTCTTTAATTCTTCTGCTGCTGGGGCTTAACTTTCTAGTTCCCCAGGTATGTGTGGCTGACCATCTCAAATCATATGTTTAGGGCCAAATTCTGCCCCCTTTACACCTATGTTACTCATAGGGAGCCACAGCTGTGTAACAGAGGACAGAAAAGAGTCCTAAAACTTTTGTCCATTTCCACACCGAGAGCAGACCTGTATTAACTACAACAGTGTTTAAACATTTTTGCTGCTAGCATGGTTTTAGCATGGTTTCAGGGAGCAGCTATTTGATTCACTGAGTATAGTGAGTGTAGTATAATTAAATTTAACATCTTCCTGCGAGGAATTATACAAAAGCCTACCACTCAGTTACACCTGGGCAGCTCCAGACAATGGAATTGCACAGGTGTAAGTGAGGGTAGAACATGGCCAATAATAAATTAAGTCTAATTTGGATAAAGAGTTGCATGCATGAAGATCTTGTTATGAACTTGGGTGTAAGCTTTGCTTGAACTCTTTCATCCTGATGTTCAATTTTTATTAATTTCTTATGTGCAATTCTTAATGTCTTTCTACCGCGCCCAGGACCAAGAGGGAACCTTCCTGTATTTAAAATTTAAGTCTAAGAATTAGTATTATAATAATAAGTAAATTCCATGGCTCTCAAAATATTTTGCAGCCTGATGCATAAAATATGCACTTTCTACTACACTACTTCTGTAACGAATTCAAATCCAGTTAAGGTAATATCATACTATTAATGTCTTCCTAGAAATGTGATTATAGATCACTTTTCTAAAGCATCAAAGGATACCCAATACAGAATATTTCATATGAAAAAGAATATTTCAATCATATAAAGGTATGACATTTAAAATAAGCAAGTTGGGGAAAGTTTCAGCCATTCCAAAGGTTGTGTTAAACAGGACACAGTAAATTCAAACTGGGTCCCTCTTCCTAGGTTTCTTATTTATAAAGCCGTATATGGGTATTTTGAATTGGTGGGAAGGGGAAACAAGTTAGCCCTAACTATGTCTTGTTAACTTGACCATTTAAACTACTACCTCATGCTCATGTGGCTGGTTTTATAGGTATTACATCTTTATATGGCTCAACTGTTCTTTCTCTAAACTTTTCCATGTGTGAAATGTTTTGGATCAGATATTGTAATAACTATGGTCTCTTTGAAACACTCTCAGCAAACTCTGTACTGGGGCTTTCTCTGGAGACCCTGTCATTTTTAATGGTACTAAGGGTTTGTGGATATCTGATCGCAAACAGCAAAGTCTACTCAAGATGCAAATTTTCAAGGTCTCTTATATTTAAGCTAATATAAACCAATGAAAGTTTGTAGGTGGTCTCTGCAGCATCTATACTGAAATCAACATCTAAAATCCTGCCCAAAAGCAGGCAAAATTACTATACATGTATTTTTAATAGTCAAAAAGGTGTAGGAATTAGGGGTCTGATTCTGTACTTATTGCAAGGTGTAATTTTTACTACTGTAATTCCACTCACTTCCATGGGACTACTCACTGCAGTAACCACTGTGTGTTGTAGTTTCTGTGTAATTTCTCGGTGAGAAATTTTGCTCTTGGATGCATATACCAGAGGCTCTCTATCTTCAATGGGAACCAGTGCCGCAAATCTGGAAAGCCTCTCTATTCAGGAAAGCACGTAAGCATATGAAGTCAATAGGACTTGAGCACCTGCTTAAACATGCTCTTGAAGCCTTTCCCAAACTAGGGCACCACTGTGCACATCCCAGGGTAGAATTGAGCCTGGAATGAAGATTTTGGTGATGTGGAATATGGAGAGCTTAAATTTTGCCCTCCCTCTTATGCACTTATACATGTACATACTCATGTATGCATCAGTGAAATGGTCTTTTTTCCTCCCATTTTATTTATATGTATATAAATATAAAATTATTACTTTCCATAAAAACATTACAAAAACCAGACACATTTTTGAATTGCATTGCGTGTCCCAATTAAGACAATACCCAAAATATCTTCATCCCCTTTCAATATTTTACAGATCATGCTTTGTGGTACCTATCACCATTTCTACAAACCAAACAGTGGCCAAAACAACGAGACACCTCGGTATCCATCAGTGTCCACCTAACTCAGAGAGAAAACTTCCCCCATAATATCAGTGTAAGGCATGTCATGGTGGCCAAAGAGCAGGTGTTTTATCTGTAGGTCATGCTGATATGATCTCAGACTGATAGATTTTAAGGTCAGAAGGGATAATAGTGATCATCTAGTCTGATATCCTGCACATTGCAGGCCACAGAACCTCACCCACCACTCCTGTAATAGACCCCTAACCTCTGGCTGAGTTACTCAAGTCCTCAAATCATGATTTAAGGACTTCAGGTTACAGAGCGGAAGGCAAAAACACTCTTCCCCTCTTCCCACCTCCCCCCAAGTCTCTGCCAATCTGACCCAGGGGAAAATTTCTTCCTGACCCCAAATATGGCAATCAGTTAGACCCTGAGAATGTGGGCAAGACCCACCAGGCAGATACCTGGGAAAGAATTCTCTTTGACCTGGAGTAGCTCAGCCTGATAGTAGGTGCAGTGTCCTTCTGAAGAGTCAATGCTTTGCTGTCAGACCTGACCAGAGAGATTCTCTCATTCCCAATAATTGCGTCTGTAGAAAACCAATACAGGAAAGTAGTGCATTTTACTTGTCTGTATGGTGATATAGCAGATGGAAACAAGGTGAACCGTATTCATGTAACCAGACAGTTTGTTACAGACCAGTGTTCCCACAACTACAGATTGGAAACCATTATACTAGAGACTCAGCAGTAGTGGGACTTAATTGGATTCAACCCTGCTCTTATCACAAAATAGGAGTCTAAATTCATCTCTCGTATTTCCCAGTACTGCTGTATTTAGTTCCTAATAGGCTTCATCTGTATTCTGTACCCCTACTAATCTGCTACCCAGGTTAGATGTACTTTTCTCTTGAGTTTCTAGGAGCCAATGACTAATTCTTATCTCCTCTTAATACTCTCAGGGCTGCTTCTGGAACTGCCTCTAAAGTTGGTGCGTCATTGCTAATATCATTTATCTTCTTTTCGTAGGTGTGGAGATGTCCACTGGGGACCCAGAAACCACACTCTTTGTGTCTGTCTCCAGCACAGTATCTCTTGTCTGGGCAGCCTTTGTTGTCAATGTTGATGTCAAGTGAATAATTCCACACTAATACCAGAGACTGTGTAATGATTGCCAGCACAGCCTGGCAAAAAAAAAAAAAAAAAATATTCAAGCCCTCCCAATATTATCAGAAGCAGCTTTAGGCAACAGTTCAAAACATCAGCCACCAACCTTTCCTCCCCAGATACTGCACAGGAAAACTATCACTTTCAGTTATAGGTTAAAGAGGTTAAGAGATATGATTTGCTCTTAGTTCAGTTCAGGAAAGTCCAGAGCATTTAAGTGTTAGGGAATATTTTTTCTCAGCTGGGCCAGACCTCAAAGTCCCCATAAAGACACTCGGTCAGGAATCAGGCAAAACGCTCACTGATGTCAGTGTGAACGCTGAATAAAAACTGATATCAGGATCATGAAAGCGTCTCTCATGTGGGCAGGGCCAACGAGTGGGGGGGAAGCTGGTACAAATTACCGGGGCCCGACGGTCCGGAAGGGGACCTGGGGTCTGGCTTCCCTGGCTTCCCACCCCTCTCGTCGGCCCTGTTTAGCCAGTCTGTCCTTGCTGGGGGGCCCGAAAAAAAATTTTCACCAGGGCCTGAACCCGCTCTCGGTGGCCCTGCATGTGGGTAAGCATTTACTCACTTGAATATTCATCTAAACTGAGTAAATACTTGGCATCATGAGGGAGGCTTGCAGAGTCTAATTCTGAAGAACAACTTCAGGATTTGATTTGTTGTGAGTTTGCTAAAATCAAATATCACTCCACTTAATTCTCTGATCAAAGACAGGAATGTAGGTGCCCCATTCTTTGGGCCCCCTAAGAGCTGGAATCAGACCTAGATAATACCAAGTTAAAGCATCCAGTCTTATTGACCAAGTGAAACTCAGCACTGCAGTATAGCTAAATGATGCTTGCATTTTAAATTGCAATTAGATCCCAGTCATGCAAGATGATTGCAATACTGTAGTTGGTCAAATACCAGAAAAAACAGTCCTCAAATAATGTATTCAGTAAATGCTATCATTATATATGATAATATTAATAAAACCCTGAGTTCCTATAGAGTGCTTAGAGCATTTGATCAGCACAGAGAGCTGTCTGAATACTGCAAAACATAATTTGTCACAAAATATTTTATGTAAATAAAAAAAATTCTGAAAAATATATTTGACCAGCTGTACTTGTAAAGTGCTCACTGCAGCTGTATGCGGTGGGTCCATGGCCACCTGGGTGAAAGAAAAGGGGTTGTTGCTTTTTTAATGGCTCCCTGGGCAACTGGTAGCAGAGAGGTAGGAAGGGAGAAGTTTACCCAGACAGATTGGGTAGAAGCAGGAAGCAGCTGGACCAGGTGCGGTGGGGACTGCCCTTCCAGCTGACCAGAAGGGGTTGGTGGTAATTATACACAGTGCAGCCCCAAAGAATTTCTTTTACCTGGATTGGGCTGCTGGAATCTGAGGGGGCAGGGCAGGGGGGTTAGATTATACGGTCTCAGTTTAGTACAACTAACTTGTGGAAGATGTCCAGTGCAGGTTCTCGTTATGGAAGGGATTTAGTTATTGGATAAAATGGATTGAAAAAGGATTTAAAGGAAAGCATCCCTTCAGTGAGTGCTCAGCTAACGTCCATGTTTACTGTATTTCACACATTAAAAATCTGTATTCTGAGGAATCTTTGGAGAAAGGCAAGTGCTGCCCAAATGAAGTTGGCAGCTTAGATGCAGTTTTCAAAACAAGAGTTACTGGTTAGCATGCTGGAGTGAGTTTGCCCAGTGTTTACCATCTGTTTCCTGAAAGGTAAAGTGCAATCAGATGAATCGGCATTCATGAAGGAAAAAAAAAAAAAAAAAAAAAAAACAATCACTGGCTTTAAAGTTTTTTTTAGGGAGGGAGCATATGGGGGGATTTCTTTATTCTTATTTTGTGATGTGATTTGATGTGACAGCTGGTGGTACCCAGTTGGAACAACAGCTGGGAATGGTCATGTAATGTTTTCTGGACTGTATAACACAAGCCAGTAAACTTTGTCCATCAGCCATCAGTCACCTTCACCATAATTAGTTTCATATGCACTGTCCAAGTACACAGAGGAGTTTCAACAGTCCGACATTCTGAAATAAAACTTTCCTACATCCCAAGTGGAACTGGATTCGTCCTGTTTCTTGGTGTTATATTTTATTGCTTTCGAGAGCTACAGCAATCTTTAATGACACTCGAGAAGCTATTTTCAGAACAAAAATGTTAGCATTTTGTGTCCGCTGACAGATCAGCAACAGGAGTTTCCGTTTGTGTCAAATCTAAAGCCAAATCCTTCTCATTTTGCTCAAGGACTTGTCCTATATTTAATTAATAGCCTTGACTTCTGTCCCTATGTAGGGCTCTTGATGTATCAGAGCTCTGACTAAGGCCACTAGAACAGACAAACAAGGCCAATTGTGCAGCATCCCATACTCAGCCTACTGGTAAACCAGTCTGAATGTGTGGCTTGTAGTCTGAGCAGAAGGTTTGGAATGGCTGGATTCCTTGGAATCCCAGTTACAGATGCAAGATGAGTCAGTTCTTCCCTTCATTCTTCTAAGGTAGCTCTAGGCATCATCTCCTCCTCTGCCACAGCAGCCAATGTGGAATCCATGCACAATGTAGTTGTCTCATGTTGCTCTCTCAGAGCTGTGGAACACTCCTAGAGGATTTCAGGGCAGCCAAACTCTAGCTGGGCACTGGTGGAGCCACACTGCCAGGCAGCTCAGGAGAGAGGGGCCCTTAGAGCCAGTGCACAGGCACAGAATCTCCACACTGATGGACCTGTACTGCAGCAGATTCCCTTAAGATCCATTCAGATCTCAGAAGATTAGAGGACCAAGACCCCAACCTCTTCTGCATCCCATATTCCCAGTGAAAGAACTCAAAGAAAGCCCTATCTCCTTTCACAGGGTTCCTTCCTGTGGGATTTTATGCAGGAGGGGGAAACCTGCCCCACATGTTGCATCCCCCACAATGGGGTTTTGTGGTACAGGCGGGTCTCATCTTACACTGGGGTTACGTTCTGCTGTCAGCGCATAAAGCGAAAATCGTGTATAGTCAAAATTACATTGAGTGTAATGGCGAACGGAATCACCCGCACTACAGGTACAGTATTTAAATTGTTCTCTTTCTTTCTTTTTTTTTTTTTTGCCGACTGCGCAAAGCTGAATTCGCACATGTTAAATGTGCGTAAGATGAGACTCGCCTGTATAGCACTAGAAACAAGCAGATGTTATAAATGAACAATGTCTAGTGATTGCTGCTAAATTCAGGCAACATGTTCCCCATTTGATCTAGTACCTAGATGTCTTTGTATACCTCAGTCACGCCCCGTGCCATGCAATGTGGGTGAAAGCCACATAAAAGCTTTAAATAATTACCTTGAGAAAAACACTTTGGAAAGGCTTTGTTTTGTCTGTTTTGGTGTACTTGAGTAATTTGTTTGTTCCACATATAGTTTTTCCAGCCCCTAGCTGCTGACCACCATCATATTAACCAAATTGATGCCTCAGTCTGTGGAGGCAGAAAGCAACTGTTCACTTTGGTTCCAAGTGGATGACCTTGAAAGAGGCAAAAGCATAACAACATTAATGCATTCAAAAACAAAGACAAAGCGCCACAGCTTCAGACCTACTTTATATATAACTTCAGTTATCTGTTCTACAAACACGATAAGGTTACAAGAAGTCTACATTGGCAAAAGCTTTGCTACATAAAGTGGGATAAATCCTGAGCTGCTGTAAATCAGAGATATGCAGATTTACACCAGTTAAGAATCTCCCTGCTTAGCATTCCTGCTTCTGCTGATAAGTCTTAAGAATGGGTTCAGTTAAAAATATGGGATACGTACTGAGCAGATACCAATGTCAGGAAAACAAATCTTAAAAAAGGTTTTTATTTGTTGTGATGATTTACTAGATCTTGAGGTAGCGTTCTATCCCATGTTAGCCAACATAAATGTTTCTGTCTCCAGAGAAATCCAAGACTCAATGAAGCAGTAAGATATGACAGACATTTCTGGTGATTAACTGTCTTATAGTGAGGCACAATGCTAAAGGCTGAGAGACTTCAGGCAGTGCATTTCTCTAAAGTACTTGGGTAGCCGGAGTGTTTCATAACTGTTATGGAATAGACATTATAAAAACAAAACAAAGTAAAGGAAAAGGTCAGGCCCATGAATTTACATGGGATTACAGTTACTGGTATGACTGCCACTCATTAAACTCCATTTGTACTCATAGCTCTAAGGCCATTTCACAGTCTTAATAACGCAGTATGAAATATGGCAAGACAGCTGTGCCACAGAGTATGTCACTGAACTAAAGAACTGGGACTCATATTAGAACTTATGTTTCCATGGAAGCTGCACTTTTTACTGCTCCAAAGCAGGCTGAATGCCAGGAGGGAATTTTTTCTGTTCTTTAAAGAAAAATCTTTACCAACAAACAAATCTCTGTTTATCAAATAAAACTAAACAGAAAGGGAAAACTCTTGTTAGAGTTTTATGCCGTAAACCCTTCTGCCATTTCCTCACACCACTCCTCCTCTCTCTCATTCTAGCCTGGTTGGTTGCCAGTAATTGATGAAGTCCTGAGTCTGGGTGAAGAGAAAGTTAATGAATCACATGAAAACAACTGAAAAAAAGGGGTGGGGAAGGGGACTGTTGTGGGGGTTGAGAAGATATAACCACGTTTTTTAAAGCACATTTCCCCCCGCATCTGTTTTGCTGTTTCCATCTGAACACCTGAGAGGCAGCAATTAAACAGGATGACTGCACGTTTTATAGAAGTTCATTGATTGCTTAAAAAGCTTTTCTCCCCACCAATGTGACCTGGTTCTTTTATCTTGATGAGTATTTCCCCCTTTGTTCCCTCAGGTGAGATCAATGACAGTTTATTGTCAAGGTCTTAATTTCTACCAGCCCATAACAAATGGGACACAGCAACAAACAACATGTGATTCTGAAGCCTCAGGGTAGGCTCTGCAAAAATGTATCGGATGTCTCCAAATGCCATATGAAGTAACCGATCTTGTACTTTGAATTTGCTGTTGTGCTAGGGTTGTGTTGATGGAACTGGGATAGTAAAAATCAGACTGCTAAAATTAGCCTGGAAATTTCTCATCTGGGAAAAATTAAAGCCCCAAATATGGTCATTCTGAGGCCTCTGTTTTAATGAGCATTGTCTTTAAAATGTGGAATATTATTCAAAAAAAAAAAAAAAAACCTGAGGCATCACAAGTCTGATTGTACCTCAAAATATGTGAAAAGTAGGGCAACAGGATTTTCTGCCACATCATTTGCAAGCAATCAGCATTAATCAATGTGGGTTGCTTACTTAGAGCCTGAAAGATGCCTTCAATTCCCAAGTGACTTTGATGGCAGCTGGGGTCAGATTCTGCTCATATTGAAGCAGAATTACCATGTAACAAAGATATCAGCTAAGCTGGTGGTTTAAAGCCACCAGAGGAGGAGACTAAAATAAAAAATTATAGTTAAAAAGGAGTGATTATTTTAATGCTTTTTATTGCACTTCCAGTAAACAATGCAGAGTCAAATGGTAACCATCAAATGCCAGAACCACAGCAAGGATTTCTGATAAAACAGAATGTGACATTTTAATCTTTTGACTAAACAGACAATAAAAGCTTGCTGCCACCAGACTGACAGGAAACAGAGAAAAACAGAATGCACAACTTAATCAGAAACTTCCTTTTACAGGACCTGACATTCATGAGGAATAGAGAGGCACAATAGGACTAGAATTGCTACAGAGATCTTGGTAAAATACAAAGTTGCCTTTTTTTAAAATAGATCAGTATGTCACAGTTAGGGATACTTATGATATAAGAACATGACATCAGTGATACCTAGCACTTCCTTTATAAAGAGTTTTTCATTTGTAGATCTCAAAGCACTTTACAAAAGGTAAGTAAGTTTACTCCATTTTACAGATGGAGAAACTGAGGCAAAAAGTCTTGTTCAAGGTCACACAGCAGGTCAATGACCGAGCCAAGTATGGTACTAAGGTATCTGGATTTCTAATCCTACTGCTACTGCTGATCTTATATTATCAGACAACTGCAAAAAAAAAAAAATTGCATAGTTGCAAAGCAATCAAAATAAACAAAAACAGCAAGGGGTGGAGCCATTTGCAATACAACAAATATGTTGGAGATTTCAACAGTGACAAAGTCTATTTTCTATCAATAGTTATATTTTCAATATTTTACTGTAATTAACAGTATAACTTACAGTGATTTGACTTCTGTTGGAAAATACAGCTTGTAGGCAAAAATCAGCTTGTGTATATATATTTTAATGAGATTGGCTTCAGGAGTAGAGACCATAAAAGCCTGGGAAGTTATTTTCCTTATCTTCCACAACAGCTTGAAATGCCAGTTTTCTTGACAATGCATTGAAAGGAAACAACAAGTCCTGAAAAGTGAAACTGAAAATTAAGGGCTCAGTCCTGGAAATACTGAGGCTTACTACTATGAATAGTTCTTTTGGCTTCTAAGAGACTCTCACGGCAGTGATTTCTATGCCTGAACCCTGCTAGAGAAAGTACTCAGACTTCACCAACAGGGAACAATTGTTTTTGGCTTGACCATCTACATGTATAGTGCACAAATTACAACATACACTCTCACATGGCAAGTCACATTCTGAATCTCAGCCTGGTCCCATTGAAGTCAATGGGAGTTTTGCCAATGACTTCAAGTGGAACAGGAATCAGATCCTCCATTTTTTAATTATTATTTTTTTTTTGTTTGGTTTGGAGACTAGAAGGTACCAATGAACTAAACAAGAAACCACCATCACCACCACCAAAACTAACCCAGCAACCCCTCTTCCCTCAAACAAATAATCAATCCGAAATGAAAAAAAATCAATCCAAGCAGTACCCCACTCCTCACAGAAATACCAGCCTTCATACTCCTCCATCCTTTATATTATCATTTTTGGGGAGGAGTATGAAGGCTGGTATTTCTGTGAGGAATGGGGTACTGCTTGGATGATTTTTTTTCATTTTGGGTTGATTATTTGAGGGAATAGACGGACTTTTCACCACGCCCAGAAGGTCAGCAGATATGTCCCCATGATACAAACACAGGCCTGAAGTTCAGCGTCAGTTCTTCTCAATCTCAGACAGGTGTGGGCAGGCCTGGTCAACATGTCTGGGTTCTGGGTCCTGGACCAGGGTGTGCAGCCAACAGGTGGCAGGCTGGGGCATTGTCTGGGCTTGAGTGGTGAGTCCACATTCATGGTGGCACTCAGTAAGATGGTTGTCATTTCTTTGATACATAGGTCAATCAAGTTGTCAAGACAGAATGGTGGCTTGACCTGCACCAGGTCATCTTTTATATTATCATTCAGCCCAAGTATCACAGAAGGGAGAGAGACAGACTGTCAAACTGGCAGGTCCCAGGTCACTTATGACCAATGCATTTTGGAAGGCAAAGGTAGCCAAGGGCTTGATTCAAAGGCTATTGGAGTCAATTGAAAGACTCCCATTGACTTTGGATCAGGCCCCCTGTCCAAATCATGAAACTCTGGTGTCATGTGCTCCCAGGAAGATAGCATGTAGCCTATCACATTTTGCACTAAATGGTCTATCTTCAGCTAACCAGTGGACTATAGTAACCTAGTCTTCAGGTGACAAACGGATGGATTACAGTAGCCAGATCTGCATTGTAAGAAATGGTTGCAACATCCTAGCCAGAAGTAGAAGACGACAAACTGCTGCTGGTCACTGCTTCTATATGACTGTCTAAGAGCAGCTAGTGATCGAGTGGTATCTCCAGATTGCAAACTCTAGTAACAAATGGCACAGAGACACCCTCAATCAAAGGGGCTGATCTTCCTGTTGCTTTCCCAACATATCATTATTACCGCAGTCTTATCCAGACTGGGGCAGTGGAAGGTAGCCCTCATGCATTTCTCTACACATACTCACACTCCAAATGCATTCATACTTTCAACATTCAGAATCAAATATGCACAACTACATGTCTGGCATTCAGACACAAAGTTAAAATTTAAATAAATTCAGATTTAAAGATCCATTTATAAACTAATAGTGAAAGATGAAAATATCCCCAAGCTCTCTGCTAGTGCTTGCATTGCAAGAAAGAATCTGGAATGAAGCCTCCTGAAAAGTACAATCAAACCAAATCACCCCACAAGTGAGGAACAACTCATTACCCGGGTCATCTCTAATGTTGAAACTGAGCTGTTGTACAGGACACTGTGCTTTTGGGGGCTCCCCATCTGAAAATAACATCCACTCCCTTCCCGCCAAGTCATGCCCACACCTGCTGCTACTGTAGGCTCAGCACTGTGACCTAATCACCACTTTGAAAGTGAAATTTGAATCCCATCCCTACCTGGTCCCTTCCAATGGTAGCAAGCTCATGACCCAATTCACCTTCACAGCTGTCCAAACCTTTTTCCTTCTCGAAAGCTGACAACACACCATCCATATCTGAACTGGAGATTTTTATCCTCAGATTTCCCCTGACGACAAGCACCTCAAACCGTGTCAAGCTGTCAAACCTTTTTGCTGCAAATGTGCTAGGCAGGTAACTGAAATCCTTCTGCTTCCCATGTATCTACTACACACTAGCCCTTGTAAAACCTAAGTCCAGCTATGCTCACTAATGAGTATTAAGGGTAAAACTATTAAGGGGGAAATTATTCTAATAAAGAAAGCATATGGACTGTAGGATTTAGAATTGGGTTGCACCAAGGAACCACACTCTCATTCAGCTACCTCCTTAAAATTCACTTCTTCTGCAAAGCCTGGCAACACTATTCCATCACTATTACTGACCATCTAGGACATCTGGATAAACGTTTATAAAAAAGTGATTTGAAGTTACTAACATGAAATCGATAAACCAAACAGCTTTTAACTCCCCTCTCCAGGAAACATTTCACTCCCAAAGGGTGGCATCTTCCTCTTTTTGTACACTATTGCTCTCCCTAGCCCGCCCTTACTGTCCACCATCTGCTATGTAGTTTTAGCGGGGGGGGGGGGGGAGGAGGGGAAAGAAAGTGAACCGCAGAGACTCACTGGCGGGGCGCCTCCTGCTAGTCATCTTGGGAATTAGCTCTTGTCCAGCCCAGAGCGCCCTCTGCAGGCCAGTCTCTTGCCTGCCTTTGGGCCCCTTTGTCCATCCCAGACCCTGGTGCCCCTTACCCCAGGGTTCTGCCCACTGCAGTACCCCCACATGCTGGGTCTCTCCTCCCAGGTGAGCCCCCAACCCTCTACCCCCACCTTGCCTCATTGGCTACTGCCAGTCATCATCTAGCCCCTTCTCACTAGGGCAAACTGCAGTCTGTAAAGGCCACTCATCATTGGCAAGGGGGTTGGACCAACTGCCTCTGCCTAACCCCAGGCTGCCCCTCTACAACCCCTGTACCGGCTTTGGCCTTTAGCAAGGCCCACAACCTGGAGATCTGCCAGGCTTGAGCTCCCCAGCTCCTCTTGCCTTTCCCCAGCCCTGTTCTACTCCCAGTACCCTGAGCCCCAAGGCAGCCAGGTCCTTCTCTCTCCAGAGAGAGACCCCCTGTCTTCTCCCCAGGAGCCCTTCTTATACTGGCCCAGCCGGGCCCTGATTGGCTGCATCAAGACCACCCTTATTGGCTCTCAGTCCCAGCCCTCTCCAAGGGCTGGCTTTTAATCCTTTCAGGACTGGAGCGGGGTGAATTCCCTGCTACGGGGCTGGCCTACTTTAAGGGGTGAATCCTACAAATATGAATGCACATGAGTAACTTTACCTACACAAATAGTCCTGCTAATGTTACTAAACTAAGTTTCTCCACCTGTGTCAGTATTTGGAGGATCAGGTCAATAGATTGTAAACCCCTTGGGGCAGATACGTTGGGCTTTATTCTGATCATGCTGGTGGCAGTCAGGAGGAACTCCATTAAAGTTAGTGAATTAATACCCGTGCAAAACTGATGCAAGATCACAATCAAGCCTCTCTATGTACATCTGTGGTGATATACAAAACAAAATAAGAGAAACATTCAATATGAACAATTTTGTAAAATTTCATAAAACTGTTTTTTTCAAGTTTTTGACAAGAGGTTTACTGTGCTGTGCCACTGAAATAATACGGCTAAGCTCCTCATGGCAAGTGCATTAAACTGAACATATCAAATCTCAATTAACCAGCTTCCTTTTGACCCAAAGAGAAGGCCCATCTTGCAGTGTAAGCAAAAAATGTGGCAAGGATTGAGATTTTACATGCAGAAAAGAACTTTGGAATCAAAGCTATTTGGCTAGTACACATGGCAGATTGAAACTGCATCCCATTTTAGACCTTTCCCAGGCTCTCTAGAACACACTTCTTTTAGTACTAATTGTGTTTTGAAACAACAGTTTATGGTGGAGATGCCCAACACACATTACCAATTATTAACATATGTCCTGTGCTTGGCCAAACACAAGGAAATTTTGAGTTGACATTCTGTGAATAATCAACGCCATCATTAATAAGACAATCCCTACATCTTCTGTTTTTGTTTACTAATACATTTTCCAAAAACAAGAGAATTTTCTTATGATAGTGCTAAATGGAACACATTAAGCTGAATAATGGTTAAGAAAATAAAGATAGGATTGTCAGTGTGAGAATGAATCTTGGATCTTAACACAAACAGCTGCTTGTGAAAAAAAAGTCATTTATAGTACAGTCTAGTACAATGGGCTCTAGTACAAAGAATAAATAATACTAGGATAGATTGGAAAAACAAATAAGATACTTTGTTGAGATCTGGAAATCAATCATAAAATACTCAGTAAAAAGAGGTGGTCAGATTAAACTCCAAAAGGATGAGGAAAAGGGGAGGGAGGAGAAAGATTTAGTCAGCTAACTTAACTGAACACATGTCTGATGAGAACTTCATCATGTATGGCAGCATCTTCTGAAGTGTGGGGCAGTGGTAGCTGGGGAATTGCAGACAGACTTAACTCAACTGTTCTGAGTCTCACTTTTCTCTCTCTCTCTCTCTTTCTGTATGTGTCTGAGTGCCCGCGTGTGTGTAAGTAAAAACATGAATGTGAAAACATGACCCAAGTATAACCAATGCAGTGATGTCTGCCTGAGTTTGCAGAGAGCCTGGAACAATAGCTCTGAGGCATAAATGTCCTCATTTATTTCAACTGGTGCTCATACATATGCTAGAGTGGATATTTCAAATATCACATTGTTCATTATTTAGCTGTTCATCAAAGCAAGAAAGAAAGAGAGGAAATATCATAATCTGAAACCAATTGCCCCTACCCCCCTTACTCCCACCATGTGGTATTAAAGCTCTCCTCTACTCTGAGTGACTGCTCATTTGGGATTTCTTTTTCCTGAATGGGAGCTCAAAGTTTAGGAAATGGCAATTTCAGAGATAAGGCCCAAAAAGCAAGTACCAAAGGTGAAGCTGAGGATACTCCCAGCTCTTAATCAAATGTTATTCCTATTATCAAATGAAAACTTATGGGGGAAAAGTTCCTTTTGTTTGTTTTGAATTTTCAGACACAGCATGCAGTGATGCCATCAGTTAAACAAAAGTACACCATCCCCTCAACAATCATCTCCATGGGGCCTTTAGTCTTTGTATGGCAATTTCCTGTCATGAAGGAAGGGTGCCTCCCCCAGCCACACATCGCATTTGGCCTTTTTGCAAAGCAGCTGGCAATGAATTGCTCACTCCCTCATTCCATGTCCTTTGAACTTCCTTGGGGATACTTCTTTTTAAGTTCCCTTATCTGAGATAAGAACCAATTATATTCTAATGGGAATTGTACCAATAAGAGAAGGGTGAACCAAGATAGATGCAGAAGAGAACCTTGGTAGCAGAGAAATAATTTGAAAAATTATGCTTCATAACTACTAGGAAATAGACATATCAAAACATATTTGGTTAGTTTAGGGCATCTTCTTTGAAAGCAATTAAGTACAATTTTCAACGATCTCTAATTTAGCTCTGGTGATTTGGAATATTGTTCCTTCACTAGCGATTTCAGAATGAGTAGTTCCTATTAAGGTGCTGGTCCTGTGATTCACAGGCTCAGTAGAATGCATCCATGCACAATGTGTTGCAACATTGGAGCCTTCAGGCCAGGGACGCTATAGTTTGTGTTTAGTACAGCGTGAGCCTATTGTTGATGCATAATAAACAAATAATGATTCTTTAGAGTTCATGGACAATTAGCCCTTCAAAATATCTCGCTTTTGACATGCAAAAAAAAAAAAAAAAAAGTGATCCAGGTAACTACAGGTCTGTTAGTTTGACCATCTGTAGTATGCAAGGTCTTGGAAAAAATTTTGAAGGAGAAAGTAGTTAAGGACATTGAGGTCAATGATAATTGGGACAAAATACAATATGGTTTTACAAAAGGTAGATCGTGCCAAACCAATCTGATCTCCTTCTTTGAGAAGGTAACAGATATTTTAGACAAAGGAAACGCAGTGGATCTTATTTACCTCGATTTCATTAAGGCATTTGATACGGTTCCACATGGGAAGTTATTAGTTAAATTGGAAAAGATGGGGATCAATATGAAAACTGAAAGGTGGTTAAGGAACTGGTTAAAGGGGAGACTACAATGGGTCATACTGAAAGGTGAACTGTCAGGCTGGAGGGAGGTTACTAGTGGAGTTCCTCAGGGATCGGTTTTGGGACCAATCTTATTTAATCTTTTTATTACTGACCTTGGCACAAAACGTGGGAGTGCGCTACTAAAGTTTGCGGATGACACAAAGCTGGGAGGTATTGCCAATACAGAGAAGGACCGGGATATCATACAGGAAGATCTGGATGACCTTGTAAACTGGAGTAATAGTAATAGCATGGTGCCACAAGTACTCCTGTTCTTCTTTTTGAGTAATAGCATGAAATTTAATAGTGAAAAGTGCAAGGTCATGCATTTAGGGATTAATAACAAGAAGTTTTTTTATAAGCTGGGAACTCATCAGTTGGAAGTAACAGAAGAGGAGAAGGACTTCGGAGTATTGGTTGATCACAGGATGACTATGAGCCGCTAATGTGAGATGGCCGTGAAAAAAGCTAATGTGGTCTTGGGATGCATCAGGCGAGGTATTTCCAGTAGAGATAAGGAGGTGTTAGTACTGTTATACAAGGCGCTGGTGAGACCTCATCTGGAATACTGTGTGCAGTTCTGGTCTCCCATGTTTAAGAAGGATGAATTCAAACTGGAACAGGTACAGAGAAGGGCTACTAGGATGATCCGAGGAATGGAAAACCTGTCTTACGAAAGGAGACTCAAAGAGCTTGGCTTGTTTAGCCTAACCAAAAGAAGGCTGAGGGGAGATATGATTGCTCTCTATAAATATATCAGAGGGATAAATACCAGGGAGAGAGAGGAATTATTTAAGCTCAGTACCAATGTGGACACAAGAACAAATGGATATAACAGGGGTCGGCAACCTACGGCACGCGTGCCAAACATGGCATGCGAGCCGATTTTGAGTGGCACGCAGCTCCCTGCAGCAGTCCCGGCCCCCAGCCCCACTCAGCCCCCCCCCCACCCACTGCTTTCCCCTGCAGGGGCAGGAGGCAGAAGCTTGGTTCTGTGGCAGCCAAGCTTCCCCCCTCCCCCGCTTCTTCCCTCAGTGGTGCTTTCCTGCCCCTCCTCCTCTCTGTCCCTGGCCAATCAGCTGATGGCCCTAGTGAGGGGGAGTGGGAAGAGCGGCAGCGTGCACACAGCTCCATAGAGGACGCAGAGAGTAGGGATGGAGCCTCGGGGAAGGGGGTGGAACAGGGCATATCCCTTCCAGCCCCCTGCCATGAGCTGCTCAGGGTAGGGGGCTGGGAGCACTCCCATGAGCCGAGCACCCCAGCCTTCTGCCCTGCACCCCCCCACCCCTCTGCCCTGAACCCCCCCACCCCAACACACACCCAGCCTTCTGCCCTGCACCCCCACAGCCCCATCCCTCTGCCCTGAACCCCCCACACACTCAGCCTTCTGCCCTGAACCCCCCACACCCCAACACACACCCAGCCTTCTGCCCTGCACCCCCCACACCCTGCAGCCCTCTGCCCTGAACCCCCCCACCCCAACACACACCCAGCCTTCTGCCTTGCACCCCCACAGCCCCATCTCTCTGCCCTGAACCCCCCACACACTCAGCCTTCTGCCCTGAACCCCCCACACCCCAACACACACCCAGCCTTCTGCCCTGCACCCCCCACACCCTGCAGCCCTCTGCCCTGAACCCCCCCACCCCAACACACACCCAGCCTTCTGCCTTGCACCCCCACAGCCCCATCTCTCTGCCCTGAACCCCCCACACACTCAGCCTTCTGCCCTGAACCCTCCACACCCCAACACACACCCAGCCTTCTGCCCTGCACCCCAACACACCACCAGCCCTCTGCCCTGAACCCCCTCCCCCAGCCCTCTGCCCTGACCCCTGAAACACCCCCCCTTCCCCAGGTCTGGGGTTCGGGCCGCAGGTCCCGATCAGCCCGCTGCCGGCCTAGGTGAACAGAACCCCAGGCTGGCAGCAAGCTGAGCAGGCTGGTGGTGTAAGATCAGAATTTTAATTTAATTTTAAATGGCGCTTCTTAAACATTTTGAAAAGCTTGTTTACTTTACATACAATAGTTTAGTTATATAATATAGACTTATAGAAAGAGACCTTCTAAAAACATTAAAATGTATTACTGGCACACAAAACCTTAAATTAGAGTGAATAAATGAAGACTTGGCACATCACTTCTGAAGGGTTGCCGACCCCTGGGATATAAACTGGCCACCAGGAAGTTTAGACTTGAAATTAGACGAAGGTTTCTAACCATTAGAGGAGTAAAGTTCTGGAACAGCCTTCCAAAGGGAGTAGTGGGGGCAAAAGACATATCTGGCTTCAAGACTAAGCTTGATAAGTTTATGGAGAGGATGGTATGATGGGATAGCCTAATTTTGGCAATTAATTGGTCTTTGACTATTAGCGGTAAATATGCCCAATGGCCTGTGATAGGATGTTAGATGGGGTGGGATCTGAGTTACTGCAGATAATTCTTTCCTGGGTGTCTGGCTGGTGAGTCTTATCCACATGCTCAGGGTTTAGCTGATCGCCATATTTGGGGTCAGGAAAGAATTTTCCTCCAGGGCAGATTGGCAGAGGCCCTGCAGGTTTTTCGCCTTTCTCTGCAGTGTGGGGCATGGATCACTTGCTGGAGGATTCTCTGCACCTTGAAGTCTTTAAACCATGATTTGAGGACTTCAATAGCTCAGACACAGGTTAGGGGTTTATTACAGGAGTGGGTGGGTGAAAGTCTGTGGCCTGCGTTGTGCAGGAGGTCAGACTAGACTATCATAATGGTCCCTTCTGACCTTAAAGTCTATGACTCTATGATGACTTTTGGCTGTTTGATGAATGTTTACATTCCACACTGTCTGTATACCGTTCATGTCCCCATATTTTCAGTCAAGTTTTATACCCTGTTCATGAACTGTGTGAATCTATAGTCTAAAAGAGCCTGGGGCTGATAAGAGGTAAAGAGTCACTCATCCTAATGCCCCTAAATAACAGTCTAATGGATTTCAAACCTATAGTGTATTTAGCTCTTATTTGCTATATTACTGCTTAAATTCCTCTTAAAGGGAAAAAGTTTATCCCATAAAAAGGAAAAAGATAAAGTTCAACAAATGAATACCATTTCTGTTCATTTAAATAAAAGCAAATGGCCACACACTCTCCCTTTTAATATCTCTCAGAACAGCATTAACTGGTGTTTTATAATAATTTAGGGCCTGTAGCCCTTACTCACATGGGCAGTGCCAGCAAAGTGAGCGGGATTGTATGTGCAAGTGAGGGCTGCAGAATAAGCCCATACTTCATTTATCAGAGGATTAGACAAAGCACATTTAATACATACAATGTTCAAATGGTCTTTTGCCCATAAAAATGCTTGCTTTCCTTTTTCTCTCATTTTCTCAAAATACTTTCTCTCATTTCTCAACTGATCAATAACAGATATCATCCTAGATATCCCTGTCTAGGATTTATTGTCCACAGCTCCTTGTTTTCAACCATTTCCCTTTTACTTTTCACTTCCTCTCCTTTGTCTCGCTTTTGTTATTTATGGTCCCTTTCTCTGGGAGCACACTGCTCCCACAACTTAATGAGTTACAGTTCTTGGCGGCACAGTCCTTGACATCAAATCAAATTCTGTTCATCTCAGCATATGAACGTTGGACTAGCAGTAGCTGCAACAGCCGCTGAAGAAAACTGGTACCATATATATGTTACTTACACACTCTTATACACTATGATATCAATTGAAGGTATTTCATTCTATTACACAGGATATCAGTATGCTGCAACTATGCCTTCTGGTATTAATGGGACTATCCTTCAGCATTAGTTGCTTTTACTTCTGTTCTCTAATTCATTAGTTGTTTACTGCAGGCTATTAACAGCCTAAAGATTGGCTTTAATCTTCAGCCAGAGGATTTAAAAGCAGGAGCAGCAGGTAATTACTCACTTTGAAATTTCTCTTCTTTTCTTCTTATCCTGTGAGGTGAAGTTTAGGGCTTCAAAGTACAGTAATAAATTATTTTTATCAAAGCATCAAAATTAGTAGTGCAAATGTAAAGAAGTTAATTTGCTTACTTTAAACACAAAAGATGGCAAGTACTTTTTCTTTTCTTTTTTAAACTTTTGACTCCAATTGCAGCCTTTGAAAGTTTTTGATACCGTTGCTACAAAATAGTTCAACAATTTATTTTTCAGAATTGTGTGTGTGAATTGAGTGGTACCGGAAGCTTCTTAGGCTTCTGTACCACCAAGTGTGTGAGCCAATCCAAGATTGGTACTCTCTTCTAGTAGGACACAAACACAAATCTGTATCTAGAAACTGACTGAAACGCAGACCCTCTATTTTCAATAACTATTTAGAGTTTACTCATGCCATGCTAAGGAGCATTTCTTACCTTTGGAGCATTTCTTACCTGATGGACTGTAAAGTGTTGCTCTGAGCATAATGGGCAGTTTTCTTTTACTATGCCACAGGGCATACTTTTAAATGTATTCTACAACACCTTTATGGTGATGTTTTCAGTTTCTAAACACACTGTCAAAGAATTTCTCAGTAACACTTCATCATAAGTGGATATCAGGATTCAAATTACGCTTATTTAGAGAGACCAACCCTTGTTATCAATTTTCTCCATTTCCCTCCCTTTGGCAGACATCTTTATGTTTGTTTGGATGAGTAACCTCTAACAAAGCTGCTGTTAAGACTGTTTCTGGATTTGGCCAGCACTTTTGTTCTTCTCCCATCTGACCCCCACTAGTAATAATCCAAAGTATGCAAATATGGGCAGGTCTACACTACTGCTTAGTCAATCTAACTTATATCGCGAAGGGGTGTAAAAGACACACACACACCCAAGTGATGCAAGTGACAGCAACCTAAGTGCTGTCCACACTGGTGCTATGTCAGCGGGAGACCCTCTCCTGAGGACTACTACACCTCTTCACCAGAGTCACTACGGTGGTGCAGCTGCACCGATGTAGCACTTCTAGTGTAGACCTGCCCTTGGGCACAAATCTTGCTCATCTTACTCACAAGAGTTATCCCGTAGAGTTCAGTTGAACGACTCATGTGAATAAGGCAGTCAGTCTCCAGATCTAACTAATGTTATTGTTAAAATTTCCCTAGGCAGTATTGAATGTTAGCATTATCGTCCCCATTTACAGATGAAGACACTGTGATATAGAAGCTAAGGGTCAAATTTGCAGCCTGGCTTTAATCAGGTCTCCATTTTCAGAGATGCAAATAATTCCAAAAGAAGTTTTGCACACACAGTTTAGGCCCACTTACAAATCTAAGTCCCTGATTCCACATCAAAACAACCTAAACTCATGGAGGACAGGTGCAGTCCCAGGGGACTGGAAAAGGGCAACCATAGTATTAGCTTTAAAAAGAGGAGCAAAGAGGATCCAGCGAATTATAGACTGGTCATCCTAACTTCAATACCTGACAAGATATTGAAATAACTTATTAAACAATCAGGTCTGTAAGCACCTAGAGGATAAAAGAGTTAAGGAACAGCCAGGATGGATTTGTCAAGACCAAATCATGCCAAACTGACCTAGTTTCCTTCTTTGACAGTGTTACTGGCCTAGTGGATTATGTGAAGAGGAGGGGGGAAGCAGTAGACAAGATATATCTTGATTTTAATAAGGCTTTTGACACAGTCCCATCTAACATTCTTATATGCAAACTAGGAAAATGCCAACTGGGTGCACAACTAGTTGAAAGGCCATACTCAAAAAGTAGTTATTAATGGCTAACTATTAAACTGGGAGAGAGTATCTACTGGGATCCCATGGGGTCAGTCCTAGGTCCAGTCCTATTTAATTCTGTCATTAATGACTTGGATAATGGAGTGGAGAATACACTTAAGATGCTTATAAAATTTGCAGATGGCACTAAGCTGGGAGGAGTTGCAAGCATTAGAATTCAAATGGAGAATTGGTCTCTGGAGAAGGAAAAATCAAATCCACAACTTCAAAATGTGGAATGACTGGCGAGGCAGTACTACTGAGGGTTATAGTGGATCACAAACCGAATACGAGTCCACAGTGTGGTGCAGTTGCAAAAATGTCAATCTCATTCTGGGGTATATTAGCAGGAGTGTTGTATGTAAGACATAGGAGGTAATTGTTCCACTCAACTCAGCACTGATGAGGCCTCAGTTGGAGTACTATGTCGAATTCTGGATGGCACACTTAAGAAAAGACATAGACAAACTGGAGAGAGTCCAGAGGAGAGCAACAAAAATGATAAAAAGTTTAAAAAAACATGACCTATGGGGAAAGGTCAAAAAAATGAGCATGGTTAGTCTTGAGAAAGGAAGACTGAGTGTGGACCTGATGGCAGTCTTCAGATATGTTAAGGGCTGTTATAAAGAGGATAGTGGTCAATTGTTCTCCATTTCCACTGAAGGTCGGACAAGCAGTAATCTGCTTAATCTGCAGTGAGGGGGATTTAGGTTAGATATTAGGAAAAACTTTCTAACTATAGAAGTAGTTAAACTCTGGAATAGGTTTCCAAGGGAGGTTGTGGAATCTCCATCACTGGAGATTTTAAGAACAGGTTGGACAAACACCTGTCAGGGATTGTATACGTATTCTTGGTCCTGCCTCAGCACCAGAGGCTGAACTTGATGACTTCTCCGGGTCCCACACACTACATCTCTATGATTCTGTGATAAACTGAACCCATGGAAATGAATGTCTGAGAAACCAGCCCTCCATGGCTTGCCCCATGCCCAGAGCAAGTAGACAGAGTCAGAGTCAAGAATTCCTGATTCCCCGTGCCTGTGCTTAATCCACTAGATCAAGTTGCCTCTCAGTGTTAGTTGGTGGGAAGCAAGCATAAAGGCTAAGACCCATTTGAGCAAGCCATCCCTATTAAGCAATGCAGTTAATCATATGATTAACCTTAAATGCATTCTTACATCCCATTGATTTCAATGGATGTTAAGCACATGCTTAAAGTTGAGCACATGCTTCAGTACTTTCTTGAAAAGGGGATATACTTAACCATATTCATAACTGAATCAGGGTTTGAGAATGCAGTAGTGTCAATGTTAATCTTTAACCTGGGTCTCACGCACAAAGGTGGCAACAACCAAATTATCACCTTTACAAACATGCTTCGCCCACCTTTATTGTATAAAGGAATCCAAAACTCCATAAACAAAGAATTAACAACGAAGAGTTAAATGATTAAAATAAAACAGATGACAGTTAAGAAAGTACCTACTTGTTGGGAAGATCTAAAAGCCTGATAGGTGAACAGCAGCTGCTAAAAGCTTTATCTTTGCAAGCAATCATCAAAATAAGGTTATACATTTTATATACTACAAAGACACTACCTTCTACTCTTCACCCTGTCTATGATTTCTTTAGATTGAAGAAACCTGTTGGCTTGAGTTCTTAAACCCAGATGAAAGCTTTGATTTCTTAATTAAATTTTATTGCTATCTGCATTTGATATTTCAGCCAAATTGTATCAACTGCTGCAGCAACAACAAAGTCACATCAAAGAGAAGCTCCACCTTCATGACCTGTAATTACAGAATGTATTGCTCAATGACACTCACCTGCCAGACAGCCCCTACTACGCTACCTAGGCCTAAAACAAAGCCACTGCTCTGAACTGGGATGAATCAGTCTATGTGAAACCGATCTTTACTTTCAAACAAAAGAGCTATGTTTTGTCAAGGCCTGTCATGGAATATTGCTTGTATTAAGGCTGATATGAGACTCTGAAAATGAAAGCATGCTGTACTATTGCACTGGCTTCAATATGAAGGATGGGACCAAAGATCAAAGCAAAAATTGGGGGAGAGAAAGAAAACCGTAGAAATGGGAGAATGAAGGGGAGCAGGGGAAAAGATGGAACAAAAGAGGAACAGGAAGGGAAATGGAATAAAAGGAAATTAATAGAGAAATGATTTTAATAGGGAGAAGAAGAAAAAAGTTAATTAAATGGCAAAAGGGCACTCAAAAAATGGGGATAAAACAGCCAGACATAAAGGAAAGAAGTATTTGGAGAGAAGAAAGAGAAAGAAGAGACACATACATAAGTCAGTGTCAATTGAAAATTTGCAGGCAAATATTTCTCCTCTTAAATAGTTACACAAGTAATGTGAATACACAAATTCATGCCAATAAAACTTTTGGCCTATACAGTCATCTATTCCATGTATTTGTGTATTTTGGAACAAGCCGAAACTTAATGTGACAAAAACTCACTATCTAGATCTCACTAAATTTGGAAGCCTCCTTGGGAACTCCAAAACTAATTACCAGTGCTAATGTCTAGGGGATTGGCTACACTTGCAAGTTAGAGCGCATTAAATCAGCCCCAGGCACCCTAACTCCTGAGGTGTCCACACTGGCAAGGCACTTAGAGCTCCTGGACTCTGCAGCTGGAGCACTCCTGGTAATCCACCTCCACGAGAAGCACAGAGCTTGCTGCGCCCTGGCTGAAATGCTCGATTCTCAGTGTAGACAACGTGTTGCATTACTGTGCTGTGATTGGCCTCCAGAAACGTCCCATAATCTCCTGAAGTCGAGTGGCCACTCTGGTCACTGTTTTGAACTCGGCTGCAGGCATGCGGATATCTCCTTTCAAAGCTCCATTTCTAACAGCCAGCATGCTTATCTGCTCCAGGACAAAGCAAACTATTACTGCTCCTGCCGAGGCAGGCGTTTGTGCATGTGTGTGTATGGGGGGTGGGGGGGAGTCTGCTACTGTCTGACCTTACAAGACTGCATGCTGACACACTCTCCTGTCACACTCCCACCCCCCCCCATTTGAAAAGCACACTGCAGCCACTTGCACACTGGGATAGCTACCACAATGCACTGCTCTCTATGGCATTGCAAGAGCTGCTAATGTGGCCACGCCACTTCCTTCCAGCTGACAGTGTAAACACACGGCAGTGCTTTCCCTGCTGCGGTCTCCGAAGGCTGGTTTAACTCCCAGCGCTCTACATCTGCAAGTGTAGCCAAGCCCTAGGAAACAAAATACAAAGAGGAAGAGTAAAATAGGGTAGAAGAAATCACAGGCTAGATATTAGAGCTGGTCAGAATTTTTTCACCAGAATGCCCTTTTTGCAAAATAAATTTCCATGGGAAAATTTCAATTATATTGAAGAAAATTGAATTTCTTTAAGGAAAATCAAAATGACAGCTCCCTTGCTATATCTACCAGAGATCAACAGTGACAACTTCAAGATTTTTGGGGTGAACTCCTGGCCTCATTGAAATTCAATAGGAGTTTTTCCATTGACTTTAGCAGAGCCAGGATTTCACCCCTCATCTCTCCATGGCATCAGAAAATTCTGATTCCATTTTCTGAAATCACGCTAAATAACCTAGCTGAGAAGAACAGGTATAATAGAGATTCTATAGACATGTAAACTGAAAGGAATCTGCTATGGTGAATGTGAACCTGGGTTTTTAGGTCTGAAGCTCTGCCAGAGCACCCCTGATAATATCTGTGCTGCTATACTGGAATCTATATTCTACCCAGTTCTACAGTGCTATCTCATGCTGGCATATGGACCAAATTCCATGGTCTGTAACTGGGCCAAATTCCCATTGAAACCGAATGGCGTTTTCCTCAATTAAGGCAGAAGTTGGATCATGGACTTCAGTTGCATAGATATAAATGAGGACAGAGTTTAGCTCAGCATTTTTTAATCTTCTTCATTGTTATGGGTATTATAGTAGAGCCTGGAAGCTTCAACCAAGATCATGGTCCCATTGTATTAGAGCCTATACATACACAGAGTGAGAAACAGTCTCTCTCCTAAAGAGCTTACAATCTAAATAGACAAAGGATGGGCAGGAAAACGGACATAGAAAAGGAAAGCGACACTCCCGAGGTCACATAGAAGGTCAGTGCTAGGCTGGGAATAGCACTAGGGTCTCCTAACTCCCACTCCAGTTCCCTATCCACTAGACCGTGCTGCCTTGCTCAGGCATTTTTAGTGCTGCCAAACCTCACGATTTAATCCTGAGTAACAGGACAATAGTCCCTGCTGGAGCCAGTCTCCCAAAGCCAGAAGTTCCAGCCTTCATGGGACTTCCAGCACTGACCAGGAGAAACACTGGATGCCTTCCCCACTTTCCCAACTCCTGGGGGAAGAGCAGCCAATCAGAACTGCTGCAGAGCTCTGTCCCCCAAGGACAGGGAGGAATTTGGGGGTATGGAAGTGGGAAGAGGGAGAAGCCCCTATCATTTTCATAAGAGGAGAGGAAGGAATAGAAAGAACCCAGTGGGTGGCTTTGATTGGAAAGTGGGCAAAATGTATTAGCTTCAGGCAAAGGTTAGTTTTAATGTGAAACCCAAACTAAATCTCAGCAGATAAAAAGACAAAATTAATCAGCCAGAGACCAAAATAAAGGATCACGTGGGCCCCTGAAAAATAACACCCTTGATTCTCATCTTGCTTCCATTTGATAAACATAATGGACAACAGATAGAATAATGTCCCACTGTGGTAAATAACCAGTGGCTGCTGCTTTCATAGAGTCAATTAGGCATCTTCATAGTGAGGACTATTGAAGCATCCTGGCTCTGTGTATCTTCCAAGTGGAAACTTGGCACAAATCTCAGAGATACCCATACTCAAACACCCCTTGCTTCAAAGACTCCCCTCTCACTGCACAGCTCCCCCACCCCAATCTCTCATTGCCTCTGAGTTCACTACCATCTCCTCATCCTATCATCTAAGGCTCAGAATCTCCCACACAGACCCTTAGTAGAAGCCATCACATATGTAAACACGCAGACCAGCAGCTTCCCATGCAAGCAGATGGAGCCTAGTGTCTGCCCTACCCAATCAGCATCAACCACCTCAATGGTCTCCCTCCGACCCCCAACCCATTGTCTGCATGAGGCTCCTCGGAGGCTCCCTGCCCAGCCCCAGTCAGCACTAGCTACCTCAGGAATTTTGCCATCCAGCCCCTTCCCTTTTACCACAGACCTCGCCACGTATGAAACACCCCCTCTCTGTACCCCCCTCAGCCTCAGAACCCCCTTCATCACACCCTCACACCACACACCCTCAGAACCCCCTTCATCACACCCTCACACCACACACCCTCAGCCTCAGAACCCCTTCATCACACCCTCACTGCACACACCCTCAGCCTCAGAACATTGCCTGTCACTACTACAGAATATTCACACACTTGTGATAACACAAAACAATGCAATGAAGCACCATTGAAGGGTTTAACAGTGCAAACATGAGTAAGCTGGTGAGGTTTTCTGTCAGGCCCTAAATCTATTTTTTAACTACAAAAGCAACAGTTGGTATTAAAATATTTGGCATATGTGCTTTGTTGCTGATCAGCTCATTTATTCAACAACAAAGAAAAGAAAACGCTCGGGGAGCGAGAGGGGGAGGAGAGCCCATTACACTTAGAGAAGGCTTAAAAGCCCTGTGAAGTCTGAGATAAAAATAAATTTACATGGTATAGCCAATGGCCATGTTAATTGTCTGTGGTGATAAATGAGGATATATTAAAATGGCCTGGGTAGCTTAATCTGTGATTGATCTACCAGCAATTATCCTTTTTTCTAAATCTCTATATCATTTAATGAGGTAATTTCAGTGTTCTAATAAAATGTGGCAATGGAATGTTTCCAGATGTCCGGGGTACAAGCAAAAAGTAAGTTCTGCTCTGAAACCATAATCTATGTACTAAACCAACCAGCATCATCTTCTCATTGAATTACTCTTCTGTTTCAGTTAGAGTGAAAGAAGTTGCGAAAAAACTCTGAGTGTTTTGACAAATCCTTTCAAGTCACATCAGATCAGAACAAGAGGGAAGAAAAATCTGCTGACTTTATTATATAAAGCACCTTCATCACTACTGATACATCATGAATTACTGCTTTTACAGGTGTACCCTAAAACAGGTTGTTTAAATTTCACCAGTATAAATGAGCAAGCATTTCAAATTGTGGCCCCTTACTTATGCCTTTACTCTGAGCTGTGCATGCACCAAAGAGAGGCTGACTTGGACAAGAGCTATAACCCCAGTTCTGGTACTAAAATTCAAGGCAGGGGGAAAGGCATGCTCAAAAATTCCTCTGCACTAGGAACATAAAGGATGTCATACTAGCTGTACTTCCCAGCTATTTCTACCTTACAGTCTTTATTTATAATTTCAATGTTATATGACATACAAATATTTAAAGTTTGATATGACAATGACATGCAGATAAGAATGAGCATCACTTGGTCACCATGTCCTCAAACACATTTTCAGTAAAGTGTGTCTGAAAGAACAAGCCTACCACTACGCAGCCATGTTGGGGAAGAGGAAAAAATATTGCAGAGACAAGAATAATGGAGCTAGATACGCAGCTACTGAGCAACCACATTATAACAGAGAGGGAAGGAGAAGATTCATTCTTTTAGGGCCAGAGAAATACACTGTGCGTAGGTAGGTTATTCACATTGTGTGGTTAGGTCAGGATTCAACATGTAGGCATTTTGTACTGGTCTATTATTATTATCTAATCAATTTAGGAAGACTGCATTGCATCAGGTACACCCAGGGTTATCCTCATGAATCTAATGAGACTGTGAACTGGCAGTCTCTTAGTGGACTGGCAGACAGATTACCTCAGTAGAGCTCTGACCTGCCAGATCCACAGGACTCTCCCTTGACTGACAAACTGATTCAGTCCAAATGGTGCTAAATGGTCTATCCCGATATAACACGAATTCGGATATAAAGGTAAAGCAGCACTCCGGGGGGCTGGGCTGCGCGCTCCGGTGGATCAAAGCAAGTTCGATATAATGGCGTTTCACCTATAACACGGTAAGATTTTTGGCTCTCGAGGACAGCGTTATATCGGGGTGGAGGTGTATATGTCTAGAGTGGAAACACTGAGAATATTGGAATACCCAACGATCCTCATCTTTGCAGCACCCTAAGCCTGGTTATCACATCTTCACTTTCCTCACTAAAAAGGGATAAGTCAGGAATATAACCGAAGCTCTATGTTTATCCCCCATTTAGATGGCTTGAGTGCAATGACATATGAAGCACAACCAGGGGCGGCTCTAGGCACCAGCAAAGCAAGCACGTGCTTGGGGCAGTCCATTTGCAGGGGCGGCAGGATCCAGCATGGGAGCTGAGAACCAACAGGGGGCCCTGGGAGCTGTAGTTCCTTGGTTAGCTCCCTGTCTATAGAGCCAGCCCTGGAGCAGGGAAAGAACTACATTTCCCAGCATTCCCTTGACCACTACCAACAGGAAAGAGGGGGAGGGAGTGAGGTAGCTGAGGCCTCATGCTGCAGCCTGGTGTGAATGGAGAGCTGCGCTGTGAATAGGGATACCATATTTTAACATTCAAAAAATAGGACACTCCACGGGGAGGGAGGGTAGCCCCACCCTGCCACCATCCACTCCCTCTGACTGCTCCCCACAGAAACCCCAACCCATCCAACCCACCCTGCTCCCTGTCCCCTGATCACCCCTGCCCCTAACGGCTCTCCAGGACCCAACCCCCTATCTAAGCACCGCTGCTCCTTGTCCCCTGATTGCCCCCTCCCGGGACCCCACCCCCTATCTAAGCCTCCCTTCTCCTTGTCCCCAACTGCCCCCTCCTGAAACCCCCCCCACAACTTCTGCCCTAGGACCCCACCCCATACCTGTCCCCTGACAAACGCCGGGATTCCTATGCCTATCCAACCACTGCCTGTCCCCTGACTGCCCTCCCCCGAATCCCTGACCCATCTAACCCCCCCTTCTCCCTGCCCCTGTCTGCCCCCCCGAACCTCCGCGCCATCCAACCCCCCCTCCCCACTGTGCCACTCAGACCAGCATGTCTGGCTCCGCGCACTGCCAGACACACTGCTGCATACATGCTGCCGTGCTCCCCCGCAGAGCCACAGTCCCCCCCCCAGCACCTGCCTTCCAGATTTGAACACCTCAAAATTCAGGAGTGCTCAAGCTCAGTTTGGGCAGTTGTTACTTCATTTCTCCCAAATGAAAAATACTGATCCACTGTAACTTGCTGTAGAAAAAGTAGGATAAAATTGAGCAAGAAATGCTTCCCAGTGGTTATTAGGACTGGAATTGCTATTTTCAACAGCCAGTGCCTTGTTTGTTTGTTTGTTTAAAAGGAAGACAGTGATATTGCATTGGCAAATTCCCCATAGAAAGAAAGAGTGGAACAAAAGAATAAGAAAGGCACCTCAACTTTTCCTCATTTATGTAGGACAGTCTTATAATATGCATCCAGATATCCTCCAATCACACAAGCTGAAAATTGTTCCACTTTACTGCAGTTCTGTAACCATGCGGGAACTAATCCTGTCTGTGTTCTGTGCACATCTAAAATTCCTGCTGAATGACTTGCCGTGGGAGCGAGTTACCAGTGACCCAGGGCTGCGGCGGAAGGAGGGTGCAGGTGGGGGTGGGAGAGAGCCCAGGGCTGGGGCAGCAGGGTGTGTGTGTGGGGGGCAATGGTGGGGGGGAACGAGGGAGCCCACAGCTGGGGTGGCAGGGGGTGTGTGTGTGGAGGGGGGGGAGAGCCCAGGGCTGGGGCAGCAGGGGTGTGCGGCGAGGAGCCGAGGGCTGGGACGGGGGCAGCCAAAATGTTTTTTGCTTGGAGCGGCAAAAAACCTAGAGCCGGCCCTGAGCACAACAGGATGTGGGATTCCCTTCACTCCCTGGTTCACATCTAGCCCAGGTTGTTATGGATTAAGGGTCATGTGTCTGGAAACAGTGAAACTTCAGCATTTATTCTGCTGTGCACCAATTTCTGCTGCTGATATGTAACCATATCTTGCAATAGGTTTTCCAATGTGTCTGAGGCAAGCACTATTGATGTCTACAGGGGGTAGTGGATAGTAATTTAGTTTCCCCTAGACTGTCTCACACTCCACCTGACCAACTTTCCATTTTAGCCCTTTGTAAAAATCAGTCCCATTTAAGGTGTCTTAAGTTGGGTGACAAAAAATTGAGGACTGAACATCACTACTCACCTCCATAAATCTTGGCCTATGATTTTGCCCTCTGAAGATTCTTTAGGAGAGCTCCTTCAAAGAAGAAGAACAACAAAACATCTACATGGGCAGAATATACCAAGTCAAAATCTAAACTATAATTAAAACAACCTTTTTAAAGAAAAGGCAAACGCTTATAGGACTATTTTCTAATACCTAGCCCAGAAGCATTTTGGCTGTAGAGCAGATAAGAACTAGGTAATTCTGTCAAGTTTTGAGGTTCAACACAAAGCAGTGAGAGGTTGTATCACTGCTTGTCCTGTAATCTTGAGTGCCTTAAAACGCTCTGCTGTTGTAGGTTCCTGTCTGGAAGTTCCCAGTCAGCATACAAGCACCCACTGTGTATCTATCCATTGAGTCACCCTGGTTCAGCAACTCTGACTCCAGTAGCCAGCGTGTTACACCACAGCCACACTCTGGTCACCAACCTTGGTTACTACTAGCCAAGTGACCCCAACACACTCCTAGTCCTGAATTTCCCCAAAACTGTCCACCCTGATAGGTCCAGCCCTCTCCTGGAACATTCAAAGGAGTGACAAGGTTCATTGCTCCTTTAAATAGACAAAAGCACAGAAGCTTGTTGCTTTCACTGGAGTTAATAATCACTTCATGGCAACCACTGTACTGGATCGACTGAGAATGAAAATAAAACAAATGTATTTAATCAAAAAGAGAGAGGTTTTAAGTGAGTTCAGATATAAGGGATAAAGTCAGAAATGGTTACAAACAAATAGAAGTGAGAAATGCTTTCTAGTAACTAACATTTAACAAAACTAAGTGTTTGTTCCAGGTGAGATTCTTACCACACTTGCTTCCACCAAGATGGCTGACCATGCCTGTGATCAGGATCTAAGGGTCACAACTTGAATTTTTTAAAATTCTTAAATTCTGCAGAAGCTAAAGAGTAAGCTTCCAACTGGTGAACTGGCTGATTTGTCAAGCCCAGTGGCAAGACTTTGTATTCTATTATGAACAGCTTGTTCTGTAAGCTGAGGCTGTTAATAGTTCTATATGTGAACACCTTGGACTGTACAATTTAATACACTTTGAAAGTCCTGTACAAAAATATCCCCCCCCACACACACACCCACCCCAAAATAAAAGACCTATGGTTCTAGACAGTCACACAATTAGTGTAGTACATCCCCAACCCGGTTTTTATTTAGCGTACCCAAAGTCTGAACACACACAGTTTTTTATTCTCCAGCTGAAAACAAATAGGTGCTTTAAAAGTGAGCAAAACCCCAACAGTTGAGGTCACAGTGATTCTTGATTTCAGTGTGCACAAACAGTTCTTATAATAAAAGAAAAAGGGGAAAGAGTGGCCCACTTAACCCTCTCCATTCTGTAAATAGTTTTGTTAGCTTTCAGCTTTCTCTTAACGCATGGTGCAGATTACAGAGGGTAAATATTAACTAGATATTGACTGCTGCTCCATTCATTGAATAGTGAATAATGCAGTTTAGATATAAAGGTCTACACTGACTTTTCAAAGGTTACAGAGCAGGAAGGGGATCCTCTGAATGGCCAATAATTGAAAATGTGAAGACAGATGACAGGGTGATACCCACAGGTTGGAACAGCCAAACTTTGGGGTTTATTTTGCTCCATATCTTTGTTTAACTGGTAAAGCAAACAAACAAACGTGCACTCAAGTTTATTTTAGAAATGGTAAAAGTCTCTTTCTGACTTCATTAATTCAGGCTTTTTTGTTGACACATCAAAGGCCCTCATAAGGGTAAATCGTGATGGATTACTGATTTTCAGCACTTTTCATAAAGTTTACAGAAGCATTCACTCCTCCTCCCTGCCCCCACCCCCACTCACAATGTCTTCTCAGCTATGGGCTCCAGAAGCCATTGTGAAAAGACAACATAGCCATTAGTATATGGTATTCTTCTAGGACAACCCTTACTTTAGTTATTGGGAAAAGAAATATTGCATGGGTTGAATTAAGGAAGCAACGACAGTCAGTACATGAGGAATGGTGAACTGTTCGAAGTACCTAATGATGATGGATAGCAAGTTTTAACCACCATGTCCAAATGAGACTGAGGGCTGTTCTTATGAAAATATAAAATATACTAAAGTAGATTGCTGAGTTAAGAATGTTGCCACAGAGGATGATTGCTAATGTATGGTCTTGATTTCCCTTCCCTGTAGCCAGGTATTATGATGTCATATGAAATTGTGATAATAAAATACAAGGGGAGTGTATGTGATTTTTTTAAAGCCACGGTGGTTTATGATTCTTCATTTCAAAGCCGTTAAATACCCAATAAATTCAGCATGTGACTAACTCCTAAATTCTCTTTCAAACTGAAAGTGTAGCAGCACAGTATTCCTGCCTGCACCTCTATGGTAAACAGACATAGAACATAGCCAGTACATTGTTGTGATCACAATGCACAAAGTGTGGATACTCTATATCGTAACATACTGTTAACGTGAGATGTTTATTCCATGCACTGAGTGCTGCAGAATAAAGGCATGAGTGTCATCCTTAATCCTCTAGCCTGTGTTGGCTGTGCAATCAGACATCTCCTTCCCTTAACTCTCCTTCCACTAACTTTGAGTAGAATTGAGCAAGTATTTAACCAATAATGTGTCTGTAACATGGGGGGGGGGGGAGAAGGGGGAGAGAAAGTGTGTGTGTTTTGTTGGTTGGGGTGGTGGTGGTGGTTTTTATGAAAGTGCATGCTAAAGCTGTACTTTGATGATTTTCCTCTCTATTAACCAGGAGAATAAGCCTCTTATTCAAAAAGATCAAATGCATCAAGATGATGTTTTTGATTGGCCAGTCTCCCCTCCATCTTCTGAGATAAATGGGAGGCAAAACTGTTTGGCATAGGGCATAGAAAGGAGAACTCAGGCTCTGTCAGATGCTTATCTCCCTGGAACCTGGTGAGAACTATTGTGTGGGAGCCCATGGGAAAGAACCTGTAGTCGTATTTGAGGGTGGTACTAAAGGTGTGATGGGGTATTATCTCACCTGTTGGGAATCAGGTTTTCCTGTTGGAAATCTGATAGGGATTCCCTTCTGTGTCTGCTTCTTTACAGCCACAAGAATGGCTTCTTCTGAAATCATGTTGCCTGGACAGGGAATGCTAGCAAAGAGTTACAAGGCCTCCATATGTCCCAATATGTGCAAAGATCTTGGACATCCACTAGTTTAGGGGGGTGTCAAAACCCCTGGCTGTTCCTGTGGAAAACCCCATTTCTCTGCCTGCTGCACTGACAGTGCAATGTTTCAAAGTAGCAGCTGTGTTAGTCTGTATCCGCAAAAAGAACAGGAGTACTTGTGGCACCTTAGAGACTAACAAATTTATTAGAGCATAAGCTTTCATGGGCTACAGCCCACTTCTTTGGATGCATATAGAGTGGAACATATATTGAGGAGATATATATACACACATACAGAGAGCATAAACAGGTGGGAGTTGTCTTACCAACTCTGAGAGGCCAATTAAGAAAGAGAAAAAAAAAAAAACTTTTGAAGTGATAATCAAGCTAGCCCAGTACAGACAGTTTGATAAGTAGTGTGAGAATACTTACAAGGGGAGATAGATTCAATGTTTGTAATGGCTCAGCCATTCCCAGTCCTTATTCAAGCCTGAGTTGATTGTATCTAGTTTGCATATCAATTCCAGCTCAGCAGTCTCTCGTTGGAGTCTGTTTTTGAAGTTTTTCTGTTGTAAGATAGCCACCTGCAGGTCTGTCATCTTATATGTTCCACTCTATATGCATCAGAAGAAGTGGGCTGTAGCCCACGAAAGCTTATGCTCTAATAAATTTGTTAGTCTCTCAGGTGCCATAAGTACTCCTGTTCTTTTGACAGTGCAATGAAGAGGAAACTCCAACTACTACATCTGCACTGGTTGCAGGCCTACTTATGGATATTGCAGGAGGCCCACATTTCTCTTGTTTCTAGCCATGGAATTAATCAATGACAGTCTGGGGACCAGCTCCCCACACCATCATCACACCCCATGCTGCCACCACCAGTTATGATCCAGAAAATGCTTCTAGGTGCCTGGATTCCCATTTATCACTGTGAAGTCTTGCTCAGAAGACCCAGAACTATGAGCCAATGTGTTACCCTTCTACGTTGGCAACTGTGAGAGTTTCCTGACATACCAGCCTGTCTGCCTTGCCAGCAAGCATGGCAAGGTTTAGACTGGCAGAGTCTCGACTTTCAGGTATAATCAGTGAACCCTAGTTCCCCAAAGACATCCCCCTACAATGTCCAGTCCCTCTCACTGGACACTCTCAGATATTAAGTTCTCTGCCTCCCAAGAGAGTACATCAGCCTATTAGATTAACTAAAGACTCACTTCAATACACAGAGCTGAGATGGTTCTGTAATAACATTAATAAAGAACAGATATTTAAGTGATACTAATCAAGAAAGACAAGTATGGTTACAAACAAAACACTTTCTAATGACTAGAACTGAATCTTAGCAAGTTACAGTCTTTACCTAAGCAATTTAATTTCTTATGTCAAGTTACCAGTATCCCTAGCCCTCCTGACTAGGGGAATCCAGTTTTCCACAGGTTCAAAGAGTGCAGTACCCTATATCCATCACTCAAGGGTTAACTGAAAGGTCTTTTTCTCTCTGTATATAGCTCAAGGTCCACAGTCTGTGCCAAAGGCTTCTTGGGTTACAGATTCTGCCCCCTGCTGTGATTGTTAGAGTCAGTCTTCTCCACTGCTTGTTTAGCTTGATGGCTTTCTTCATCTTTCATTGTCCTCTACCTTTAACCAACCCAGACAAACAGGGAAATGTAGATTTCTTTGTCTAGGGCAGGCTGGGTTTGTGTGCCATCTTCCAAATACATTTTAAGAATAGATATGCTGCAACTATAACTCTGGGTACACAATCCATACATACAAACGCAATGATTGTCAGGACCAGCGTGTCACCAGTTTACATCTCTCTCAAAGGTGTCATGTAAGGTATCATTATGACAGTGTTGGGGCAATGAGTGTGTCAGGCCTGACTGAGTTACAGTAGACTGCCAGTTGGCACTGAGCAGCTCCGAGGGTCACAACTGTACAGTGCAGAGAAAATGTGTCAAGGCTTGATCTTCGCCAGTGTCCTGAACAAAACCGATAGAGAAAACAAAACCCCAGTGAGGGCAGGCATTCATACCTGCAAGCCAACATTTTAAAAAATATTAAGTGATAGAAATTAAGATAAACAATACAATTTCTAGATAAAGTGACATAAGGGTCCTGTAAAAAGATTGTTACATAAGAAAGTAATTTAATATTCAAAGAACAAAAACAATAAGTAACATTAATGTCAAAAATGCAGTAATGCAAACTGAATGTAATTATCCATAAAATTATGATCATGCATGTTCCAGGGAACCATCATTTGTGTGGGTGCCCGTTTCTAAAATTTTAGGCATATGCAAGATTGACTACACAAGTCAAGCTATCAGAGGAAAACAATGATTGAAAGGAGTAGCCTAATAGCACTTTTCATCTAACTTCAAGATTTTCTATTAATGTAAAATTGTGCCTAGTCTCCTCCAAGTTGGAACAATCGCATCAGGTACTACAGCAGAAAATGAAGGGGTAAATGGATGTACATCCACAAAGGCTCTCCCACTATGTAGCCAGATAATTGGCCTTGGCCTCTTTCACAATGATACATTTTCAAGTAAGGAAGACAGATATTACATTGATTAAAGATTGTAAGAGGTGCTAAACTTTGGGGATTGCATGTCAGATTTTTTTTTTGTTTTTTTTGGCGCTGAAAATGTAAGTGTGCACATACCTTAGCTCAGATTGCTCTGAATAAAATGTTGGTTTTCCTAACCTCCAGAACCTATGTACTGTAAGAGCCCTGATCCATTAGAGTTACATTTTCAATGGAATGTATAAAAAAATATTTTTTGTTTAAGTTTAAAATATTAGAAACAGTCAGAAATCAGACCAAAATGTTTCATTTGCCCTGAAAATTAATTCTTTCATTTTCAATTTGTCAAAAATTGTTTTCATATCACCTGAAAAACAATTTAGGAATTGCCAGCAAAGAAAAATCCATTATTCTCCTAGCTGTACTTGTTTTTGGTCTGCAAAATCAGAGTTTTTTATTATTGCTATCTACTGCCTGTGTAAATACTTGTAGATTGTGATCAAGTCACCTTTTAACTCTCACTTAAATAAAGTGAATACATTGATCTCCTTAAGTTTTATTGTAAGGCCTGTTTGAAGACCCTCAATCACTCTTGAAGCTCTTCTGAGCCCTCAAAAATATTTCCTTTTTTAAAAATGTAGACACCAGGATAGGACACGGTATTCAGTAGCAGTCTCATCAATGCTCTATGCAGAGGTAATATCCTACTTCTACTTGATATTTTCCTGTTTATATATCCAAGGACACTAGCACTTTTAGCCACAGCATCACTCTAGGAGCTTCTTTACGGTTGGTGATCTACCAAGTCTTTTTCAGGGTCACTATTTTCCTGGCTACGGCCTGTAAATATGGCCCATGTTCTTTGTTCTTAGATGTATGACCTTTCATTTGGGTGTATTAAAATGAATGTTTGAGTACACCCAGTTTACCACAAGATCCAGATCACACTTCATAAGTCAGGTTGGCAGGATTAGATTGTTAACTGGTAAGTGTCAATAAACATTGATTTCACGGTACTCAAAAACAAATGGAAAAAAAGTTTGCCTATCTGTACAGTAAGAAAAATCCTGATTACACGAAACTAAGATGTCAAAGATATTTACTTTTTATATTTTGACATACGATGTTGACAGTTTGTGTTTTAACAGTTAAAAGCTTTAACTTTTTGAATTTCAAAATCTGTCATTGTCTACCTCCATAATTTTCCACAACCGAAAATTAAAATGGATTAAAAAAAAAAAAAGCTTAAAAATAAGCCAATATCTGTCAAAGTTATATAAAAAAATCAAATCAAATTCTGCCAAGCTTATGTGTAAGTGACCTTTACTCATCATTATTTACCAGTCTACCATTGTGGCATATGAAAACTTCAAACCAGCAATAGATAAGAATATTATCAAATCATTGATAAGAATATTATTTAACATTGGTCTGAGAATACAGACTATTGCAGGACCCCACTAGAAATACCTCACTCATTGAAGGGTTCCTCATTACCAATTATTGTTAAACAATTTAAGGTCTACAATTCAGTGAGTTGTCAATCCATTTACTATTTGCCATACTGATTTTGTATCACTGATTTAAAAAGAGCACCATCTCAGAGCACTTTTTTAAAAGTGAATTTAGTTGAACACATTCTTTTCAGATAGGTGAGTATCAATAAACAGAGACACAAAAAGGTCCAGCAACTTACCCACAGAAGGCCTTATAGAAAGTCAATCGCAAAGCTGGAAATACAATGCAGAAATCCTGACTTGTTCCCAGACCTCTGTCCACTGACTCACATGACTTATGGCTTGAAACAAACGATAGTCCCGAACTACTAAATTTGCAGCATGATTCAAACATCCACCCAAAATATGAGCATTTTGGTTCATGAATCTTGTATCTTATAGGGATAAGTCTGACCTGCAGATCTATACTAGAAGTGTGAATTATCTCATTGTTCACAGAGACTTGTATTTGAGGCTCTGGCAGGGGGTCATCTGTATTAGAAATTAAAGATGTGCAAGAGCTTAGAAAAAAACCCTCCCTGTCTACTGAGGGGTTTTGTTGGCGTTATTTATCACAATGGCCACAAATAAAAGACATGATTCCTGCCCCCAAGCTGCTTACACAAGCTATGATCAGATACAAAAATAGCCAGGGGTTAACAAGAAAGTGGAGAGAAAGTTGAAGAGGGAAGATCAGGGTAAGAGTCAGTAAGATAATGTAATCATTCTCCAAAGACTGGTGCACTGCACTACACAGTAAAGTTGATTATAGAATTAAAAAAAAAAAAAAAAAAAAAAAAAACACACACACACACAATACAACACACAATAAATGTCTTGGCTAATTTCTTGTAAGCTTTGGGGAAAAAATGAATTGTAGGAGGAGAGGGAGACTTGAACAAGAAGTTAAGTTGGCAAACCAGCTCAAATGGTGTTCCAAATGTAGAGGGAAGCATGGGAGAAGTATCAGGAGACTAACAAGCCTACAATACCACCATAGAGGCAGCTATGGCATTTTAAAAATCTTTAAGAGTTCTAAGTGTTTTTCTTTTCAACAGTGGACAATTAAGCAAGAACCTATTATATGAGAGAGGAGGGGGGAAAAAAAAAAGTATCTAACTACTAGTTTGTACATGTATTTTCCAAATTAGCATATGCATTTGCAACAAACAGGTGCACATGAGCATGTGTGCGCGCAAACAGGAGTCAGCCTTTGAAAAAGTCAAGGCCGCCCAGAGAGGGGGGCAAGTGGGGCAATTTGCCGCAGGCCCCGCAGGGGCCCCCACAAGAATGTTGGAGGCTCCCCCCTGCCTCCGCCTTTGCCTTCCCCCATCCCCAAGTGCCTCAGCACACCGCATCCAGGAGCAGCCCTGGACAGCGCTGCAGCAGCGTGGCCTGAGCGCCTCCCGCTCAAAGCTGCGTGGTATGGGGGGCGGGGCTCCAAGCTCCAGGCCGAGCGGCGGGAGCTCAGGTCCTGTGGAGCCACTCCGCTGCAACGCTGTCCAGGACAGCTCCTGAGGCTCTGGGAGAGGGAGGAGGCGGGAGTAAGCATCATGGTAAGCCCCTCTGAGCTGGACACCCGCCTGACCACCACCCCCCACAGCCCTGATCCCCAGCTCTGAGCACAGCCCCTCTGAGCTGGGCACCCCCGACCCCATCCCCCTCACAGCCCTGACCCCAAACTAAAGCCCCAGGTCCAAACATGCTTAACTTCAGGCAAGTTTTTATTCAAATCTGGATACCAACTCCGTGGCTTGGGGCCTTTTCCATTTTATACACTAGCTCTTTCCTTGGATGTTGTGTGCTCCTGTAATCAGCTCCTGGGTGTATTTGGGATCTATTTCAGCAGTTACCAAAAATATGCTAAAGATACAGTAAATGCAGAGTCAGAACAAAACAGCTAGACAGTAACAGTGAGAGTGATTTCACTCTTTGCAAGATAAGATTTGGTTCAGAAGTCGAGAGAGTCTAAAATAAAGAGGTTCCTTATTGTTTACACTTTACGACATAAGTGTAATCCCATATACTTCTGACCATCTAAAGGAGCATTACTTTAAATGCATCTTAAACAAACAAGGACGTGCGGGGGGGAGGGAACCACCTCCAAGAGGAGTTGTTCATATTGTTGTCAGACAGACATTTTGTTGAAGAAAATACGGTGGTTTAAAAAAATAGTAATTCTTAGCGCTTTGTATTTTCAAAGTGCTGTGCAAACAATCCTCAAAATGTGACAAGAGGAAATTAGTTTGCATAAATTAAGAACCTCCACCATGAACCTTCATTTATAGTTCAAACTGAACTGCAACTGAATCAGGAAATCCAGTCAATTTGAAATTAAAAAAAAGGTGTCCCCATAGCCATTTTGAGGGTTTTACAACCACATTTTCATATTTTTTTAAAAAATCCCCCCCCCCCCCATCTTTTGTTGTATGAAAGGCCCACAAAAACAAAGAGGGAACTGACAATGCAGGGAAAACAGGGAAAGGGTGGTCAGAGTGAATGAGAGGTGGTGGTGGGGATTTTCCTCTAGCCCAAGTGTTCACAAGATTGGGGCCAAGTTAAACACGCTTAAATGTTTGCAGGATCAGGGCCCTAATCTCTTTCATTTTAAGTAACTTCATAAATTACTTGTAGCAATAGAGGCAAGACATTTTAGACAGACATGCAATTGTTACATTAATGGCATCCCTTCAGCTATTAACAGAAGTGCCAAGATACCACAAGAAAGATACTGTGAGATCAAAAGCAGGAATTTGGGAAATCTTCCCAAAAAGAGCCTGGTCTCATGAGATTTCTAGCTCAGTTGCTTAACCCCCTCCATTCCAGCACTTCAAAGAGTAAACTAAGACAGCCTACACTAATTTAGTCACAAAGTGGGCCAAACCAGAGTGATGCAAGTTACCAGTGAGTGGGTGAGGGAGTTTGTTACTATAAATAAAGGGATATGTACTCACTGATTGGGCTGCAAGAAGGTTAAAGTTACTTTTTGAGTGCATGCCTTCTCAGGTCTCTAAGAGTCATCTGCCTCGGAGTGGAATCACATTCTTCTCCCACTCTCAGACTGGGCCTTGCCTGCAGTCCCCTGTGTATCAATCATGATTACCTTAGCAGGTCTGACTATGTCCAGACCCAGCAATTCTGTTCCCTTCAGAAGCAATGCCACTGGTATCCAGTAACTCAACAGCCTTCTTAAAGCAAAGTATTATTTATTAGAATAAAAGCACTTAAGAGAAACTAGGTCTTAAGACAATAAAACAGACTATGCATGGCTAGCTTACCAAGTGTCTACCATCTTTCACATGGGAACAAAGCTTCCTATAGTCTCCCCCTCAGTACCCCAAGTCCTCTGTGGTCTGGTTAGCATAGTCCAGTCCCTTAACTCAAACCATGTCTCCCCCCTGCTTCAGAGGAGATCTCCTTTAAAAGCTGCCCAGTCTTTTTGATCTCCAAGTTCCCAGCCTGGCAAAATAAAGTTTGCCTCTTGCATGGAGATGAGAATTGAAAATCCTATATTCTAACACTAACCCCTTTGTCTTTCATGCATGTGCCTGGCTGTTCTTATCTGGGACCATTGTATTGCTTTCCTACTTGTGCTTCTCACAATCCTCACTGAATTCAAGCATTCTAGGTATATAGTTAATATTCCACTATCCCTGAGTTATATAGTTTCTCAATACTAGCTTACATATAGGTATTCTTAAATTTTTACTTAGCAGCTCCATAACTGTCACACATGTACTGCATGCCCAGCAGCAGTACAGCTTCTATGCATGGTTTCATTCTTGTTCTGCAGGAACTACCTCTGGTGGTGGAGGAAAAATGGGTAGGTCAGTGTCTAGACCCATTCAATCCCTGGTTTCTCTCCTGAAACTGCCCCACTCATTTCTAAACATTGTACATTGAAGAGATGAAATTCCATTGGCCATTCCTACTAAGTGCTTTCAACAGCAATTGCCGAGTGCATGCTGAAACAGGTTCCCACTTTTAAGTAGTATGGTAGGAAAAGCAAAATATACATCAATTCCATAAAAAAAAGAAACCCACAGATGAAGTCCCATATACCCTTTTTGTGTTGAAATTAGTTCTGTTTAAACCCCGTGTCTTTAAGTACAGCTTAAGGGAAAAGAGCTTAATTGGCTAGTCACTAACATTCCCATCAGATCCTCTCCCCTGCGTCCAGTCAAGTAAATTGCAGTAGGCAGGCTAAGCAGCATTGAGAGAGGCGGGAGTAGACACACAGCACATATAACTATGTTTATCTTGAGGCTGATTTAGTTAATGTAACAAGCCAAATTTGGGACAGAGTGTTGGACAGAAACATGTGCCAAGCAGATGATTAATGTGTTCTGTCAGTAGAACTGAATGAATGTTCACTTTTCTAATTGAGAGGGATGGGCTCACATTACACAGAGAAATTAAAAGTTGACCCCTATGCTTGCAGAACTGTTTCCTTTACCCATTCCTTATTTCCAACCATCTTCCCAGAGATGATCATCTCAAAAGAAAGCCACAGTTTCTCTTTACCCACATGACAAATATATCATCTTTTACCTCCTTTCTTTACTTCTCCATCATTCCTGTTTATAGCAATTGAACTTTCCTTGATATAGTGATTTACCTGAAGAACTCTATTCATAGTCTTACTTTTCTATGGCTTGCAGATTTCTAATCCATTTTGTAGTGTGCATAGACCTGCTCACCTGTCTTTAGATCTCTGTGCTTGCCTGTAGATCTCATCAGCTACTGGCCATTGACAAAAACAAAACAAAGCAAGAACAATGTCAATATGGAAGAGAGACAATATAGTGTCAACAGTAACAAAAGTTATAGTTGGTACAGGAACATGTATTTGGAGTGCCGTTTAAGTCTAGAACAAAGTGATCTTTGGAAATGCTATAGAAGTCTTGGACATAATGAGATGGTAGGCTCAATACAAAGGCTTGTCTAAACAGGATAGGGGTTGTTGTCGGGTTTGGGAGGGGGGGGGAATTGTTTTACACATCCTTCTCACATCAGTGTTGGTGCATAAGGTAGAAGCTAGTCTTTTCCATGCCTGTCATTTGTTACTGCTTTAATCTGCTCTGTGGTGTTGAGATTGTTCTGCCCTCCCTGTTAAGGGCTCTTAAGGTTTCTCTTGGGCACCCTCATTTCCTCACAGCAGTTGGTTTTCACTGGACAGTTTCACATGAGAGCCTGTGTGATGACATCCAGAGTACATGCCCCCCCAAAATGTCCAGCACTTGCTTGTGTTTCTGGTGGGTGATGTCTCAGATCTTTGTTGGTGATGAAGTCTGTCCAAACCAGTGGCCAGAATCCTTTGTAGGTACTTATTTTTGGAAGGGGTCTAGTTTTCTGTTTAACATTCTGGTAGACCTCCAGCTCTTGCAGCCACATGTTAGCACTGAGACTAGATTTGAAATGAAAATTCAGGACTGTTTTTTCCCCCTGGAGCTATACATCCTTGATTTTTATATATTGTTGAATTTAATAAACATTGTGGATGCCTTTCCTATGATGCCACTTCCTTCTTGAGGTCTCTGTTGGCTAATATGGTGCTACTTGATATTCTGTTCTTCTGTGACATTACAATTTGACGTCTGCATTTCAAGGATGGCTGTTTTAGCACAACTAATTTTGAGCCCTGCTTGGTGTGCTAGTTTTGCCAGATTTGTCTGTGTTAGTTTGCAACTTTTTGCAGGTGTTGCTCAGTAGCACATCAAAGTCTAGGTCTTCTAAGCATCTGCCATCTACTCATCCTACACCAGCATTTATGTTGCTAATGCAACTTTATCATGAAGACAAAGGCGTAGCGAGCGCCCGCCGTACCCTCCGACCGGAGGGGGCCCCGCAAGGAAGGGGGCCCCTAAAAGTGGCAAAATAAATACCGCATTCCAGTTTCTGCATTGTAAGGGGCCCCGCCCAGACATATGTTCAGAGGGGGCCACGTTCGGAGGGGGCCACATTCTTTGTTGCTACGGCCCTGCATGAAGAAATGTATTTATTTTAACCAGTGCAAAAGGCAATGTAGACAAACTTAGTTTGGCTTAAAACAGGAATATTTTGGTTTAGCGGATGTCTGAATACATTTCAGCTAAACTGAAATAAGCCACTCACACCAAATAAGTGTTCACAATGGATTAACTGGATCAGTTTAAAATCCCATTTACATTAAACTGATGGAACTTAATGATGAAGTCCAGGCCTATGTTTTCTACAGATGGCGGGGCCTGTAAGGTCAGCACAATGATTATGATGGATTTTGATTGCAATACCCAGTTACTGTGGGTGTAGAATAGAGAGGTTTTTACTTAGGGTTATGATGATGGCAGATGGCAGGCTAGTGTCAATATTGGGTTATGGGCCATTTGATAGGTTTGTTAATTATCTTAATTTTTGCATTGACTATTACCATTTTAATTATTGGGCAGACAGGCACAATAAAATGTAAATGCATAAATAAAGTAGTAGAGAACATGTTTTTGACAGAAGAATAGAGCACCCTCCTTAAACAGTATACTTAACTGTTAGCAGAAATCAGAGTTTGTGACCTAATCATTGGAAGCCAGTCTGGAATGATAAATTGAAGTTGAAGTGAACCTAGGATTTAAATGACAAAAGCAGTATGTGGCCATCAAATTTTGAGCAGAACTTTTCAATTAAAGCAGTTAAAATATTCCCTTAAATGCTGGTAGCATAACACAGCCTTTAATACCTATTAATCGGCAATCAAAAATCTCCAGAATGCTAGACTTTAGAAAAACAATCACTGAGAAAATGAGAAATGACAAAGAAAAAAAAAAGATTGGCCAGGGGGAAAAAAAATATGTATCTGGACATCAGCAAAACAGCAGAAATATGGGAAGTATTTAACAAAACTGAAGAGGCCACAAACTAAATTAATGTTAGAACAGTTAAAGAACCAAAAAGAATAACATATATGTGTGATTAAGTGGGAACTAGATAATATTTGGAAACAAAAGCATTTTGCGTTCCTTAAAGTGGAGAGCTGAATATTGATGAGATTACTTAAGTAACCAGTCAAGGTTTGTGATGAAAAAAGTGTAACCAATAAACTATATTTTAGACCCAGAATATCTGAGATAGAAATAGAGGCTATCATCCCCAATGGAAGAAACCAATGTACTTGGTTTTGACAAAGAATTGCAGGTCCATATTAAAAAAATATTTTTTCTGAAGTGCAAGTAACTCACCTATTTCTGAAGATACTCTCAAATATGTATTTAAATGTTTAAAGATGATCAATTCCATTCTCTGGGGGGGGGAAAAACAGTAGGAAAATGAAGTTTTAAAATGTTTTAATTTTCTTCACAGAGTTATTTCATGTCTGCACAATGTACCATTATCACAAATAATGGTAGATGACTAAGCCTGAAGAGACATATAACTAGATCATAAATATTTTTGTGTTTCAGAAAGTTATCCCCAAACCATGCTTATATTACTAAAATTTTCTCCAGCCTCTTAATTTAAAATTTTACTATTCCATGTTAGTTCTTTGCTAACCTAAGTTACTTAACAATGGGCAAGACTTGGACTTTGCGTTCCAATTACATACTTTCAAAAATAGAGTCAGCATTAGCTATTAGTATTCTGAAACTCACACAAACACATACAACAGCAAACTCTAAATGGGAACATGTGTTTGAAGCATGTATCTGGCATGACAAAAGCTTTCATGAGGCCATCACAGACAGCAAAGATGCAGTTCTTCCTGCCAACAAGTGATTTCATATCCAGAGAATCGAAGGAGTTTGTTTAATACAAACAGAGGTTCCAGACAGGTTTCTGAACTGAATCAGGTCTTTAGATGCCAGGTTCCTGAACCAGAAAATGGATCTGGCTCCTGGTCTACAGGGAGCACATGGCAGATGAGGGAGGAGTAAGATAATTTGCACATAACAGAAAGAGGCAGGCATGTTGCCTACCAGAATCTGGCCTGAATGTCAGACAATTGCTTGCTTTCTTGAGATCAGAAATAATAAGTCTGTTTTCTTTTCTTTTAATCCTTTCAGCCATATAGCTATCACTTGCTGACATACGGATCAATTCCCACAGGAACTGATTACAACTCACATCACAAATTCCTGCTTCTAGCAACTTTTAGAAGGGTGGGGATGAGTGGAAAGAAGTGTATTGAAATGCCTATTATACGGTTTCGTGATTTGGCTCCAGAAAAGTGTTTTGGAAGCATGAGGGAGAGGAAGGATGTTGGTTGCTCTGCCATTTATATCTATTAGCTTCTGAATAGTGAACTAGTATTATTTCCATTAACTACAATGGGAGTCTTTCAAGGCTTGTCAACAAGTCCATCTTTAAGGACCTGTTTTGGTTTAACAAGATGTACAACACTGGCTTGTATGGAATGGATATGAGATTAAAATGAAGAGTCTTATTTTTATGGGAGAAAAATCTAAATAAATTTAATTTCCTGCAGCATTTGTTGACCTGATCTGAGAAAGCTTTACATTATACATTACAAATACTCTCCCCTCTCGAGTATCGGTATGGAAGTGGTCTTAGAGCAGTATGTAGTATGACATAGGATATATTTATCTTGATCATGGGGGAACAGGGATAGCTCTAAAACAGAGCCTTAGGCCCCCACTCATCCCCTTTGCGACGTGCAATGGGCTATAAGTGAGTGGGACTCCTGCTCCTTTTGACTCAAAACTGTTGAAGGGAGGAGAGCAGCACTAAAGGGACATTCACCCATCTCCCTCCAATCCTGTGGGAGCTATTCTCAATGAAAGCTACAGGGTTAGGACTCTGAAATAGGCTGGGACCCTGCTGAGGAGGAAGAAAGGGCTAAGGAACAGCCACTTCATGTGGCATCATCTGACAAGTTTGCAGGGGAATTCCTTCAGGAGTTAGTCCCCCATCCAAAACGCACTTCTACCGATAAGAATTCTTCATCAGCTTCCATGGGTTTGGGATTAGGCCTTTCATGCTAACTATTGAGCTACATAATCTATAATTGAACCAGGAGCATATTCCTTCACTGAAAGATATCTCCTACACCAAGCCCTTTATTATTTTGTACAGTAAAAGTTAAACTATTAATCCACGGAGGGATCTAAAAAGGGCTACCATATTCCGTCCAAGTCTTTCACCTTGCTGGATCGGACAATCCAGATTCTTGTTGTTGTTGAAAGTTTTCCTAACGTAACTGATAACATGCAGAAAAAATCCTGGAAAATGAAATGAAAAACCAGGTTAAGCAAACTCTCGTGAACAGCAGTGTTCTAGATGCCCTGTTGGAGTCCAGCTAGCATGACACCAGTGAAAAAGAATAATATTCTTTGTTTAACTCAAATTCCAACCCCTTCCCCCCCGACCGATGAGCCAGTCCCCCAAGAGGCCATGAGCTCAGAGACTTTGGGTGTGTCTACTATAGAGCTAGAAAGGTGTAAATTCCAGCTCAAGGATTGATACCCAGAATAGCAGTGTAGCCACTGCTGTGCGAGGGCTAGCTGTCAGAGGACATACCTATGGTCACACAGATGGAGCATGGTTTGCACTCATAGCCGCAGCAGTGTGAGGGGCTAGTCACCCCACCTATAGTTCTGTTTTTAGTGTGTCCCGGCTCGATCAGAGTGAAGGGGGTAGGTCTCCTGAAGGCAGAATTTGTATCTTCCAGGCCTAGTGCAGACCTACCATCTGAACACAGGGAATCTGCACTGCTCATGTTCAAGAGGCCTTGGATAGCTTTTTACTAGTGGCAACATAGACAACACATATGGCTCAGAGAGAAACACAGAAAGGAAACCATTTCCTTTTCTTTAAGTTATTTTTTCCATTGGTCCCAGTGCACAGCTCCCTTCTTCTCTATGCTGATGGTGTATATTATCTATAGCAGTTCTTAGCTGCTCTAGTACAGGGATCGGTAACTTTGGCACCCGGCCCACCAGGGAAAGCTCCTGGCAGGCCGGATCGGTTTGTTTACCTGCCACATCCGCAGGTTCGGCTGATCGCAGCTCCCACTGGCCACAGTTCACCATCCCAGGCCAATGGGGGTGGCGGGAAGCAGCGGCCAGCACATCCCTCGGCCCTTCCCACTGCCCCCATTTCAGCTCCCTGAAGAGAAAGACCAGTGTTATTTTTTGCACAGAGCAGCCATACTAGCAGCACTACCATATTATCCTGGTGTTCATAGAAGAGGAGTATCTGAACTGGGTACCTCACAGACCTGAAAACCTCACAAACAGAAGAAGCTGGGCAGGAGTTTAGTCATAGGCACTGACTCTGTGGGTGCTTCAGGGCTCAAGCACCCACCAAAAAAAGGGGGTGTGGGGTCTTAGAACCTGCAAGACCAGATTAATCTTTTGTGGGCCCTGGTGCCTGAACTGTGGTCCCGTTTCCCCACTCCACCAGCACTCTGCTCACCACACTGCCACTTTCCCCCCGCTGCCATGAGACCCCACCTGTCTCTCACCCAAGGAGGAGAGGAGCACAGGCAGGGCCTTCAGTGTGTGGGCCCAATGTCATGGTGCCATTGTAAACCCAGTACTGAGCACCCACAAGCCACAGTGTTGCTGAAAGTTTCATTCAGAAAGCTACAGTGAGACATAATGTCTTTAAACTGGGACATTAGTGAAGACAGCTTGTAGGTGAGTGCAATGATTTTAATATACTGTAATTCATGATAGTATTGTACTACATAATTACACTATTTTAATAATTATTTAATTGTTAAGATACCAATGATAGACGCATTTAATCTTAATTATAATAAAGTATATAAATATGCTGAAAATAGCCACCCCCAAAACTGGCACAGCCCCCAACCGCCCAAAACACACACAGACTTGCCTCTCTTCAAAAAACACCCACTGGCAAAAACAAAAGTCAGCGCCTGTGGTTCTAGTAATGTGCTCAATAGGGGGGAATGTTTTGGCCAAAGTACAATTCTGGCTGCAATTATTATTTTACTTTTGAGTCAGGGGGGATTTGTACACTTTAAGAGGCTCCGTTTCAATAGGAACAGGAAGTTACAGCATATACAAACACCCATGTAGTATGTAAAAATCAAACATTCATCTCTATTACAATAAAAACAATGAATGAAAGCATTGAAATCCCCAACTATAAATATATCAAATGGGTGAGGATAAATATTGGTCTAGTAGGCAAGTTCCTGTTTCTAATTAGACCTTAACATCATGCCTTATGGGGTTACTAGGCCATTGTCTTCAATTCAGATGTAGCAGTACTGTACTTTTAGTTGTAAACTTGAAATTGAGCAGCGTGTGTCAGTGTAGCGCCTTAAAGGCGGATGCATTCTTTTAATATTACCCCCTAGAAATGTCACTGCAAACTTGAATCATTTGAGGGCAGAACACAGTATGCTTGTTGTGTGCGTTTCCGTTCGAAATATTTGGAGAACTCGAATAGGTCATAGACCTTTGGGAGATAGAAATTCTGTTAGTTGAAGTGGTGAGAACCCAGATTGAATAAAAATAACCTGATACTCTCTGCCTAATAAAAATAAAACTGCACTTTTATAACAACTTCCATCTCAGGATCTCAAAGGATTTTATAAATAAGAATAAGTTAGGGCTGAGAGATAGTTAAGATAGGGAAATTGATGCAGGCTGATTGAGTGATTTTCCCAAACTCAAACTGGAAGTCTTTAGCACAGCCAGGAATAGAGGCCATATTCCCTGTGGTTTAGCACATGACTAGCCTTCCTCCCTGAGCAGATAGGTGGGATCCCAGGGCAACACAGCTCGTGCCTGCAAGAAATGCCTTGGGTGCCTAAGCTGCCTGACTCCAGGCAACAGGTTCCTGTTTGTGGATCACTAAGTAATAGGTGCTGGAACTAGCGGTGCTGGAGGTGATGCCACACCCCCTGGCTTGAAGTGGTTTCCATCATATACAGGGTTTACAGTTTGGTTCAATGGCTCTCAGCACCGCCCCTCCCCCATACAAATTGTTCCAGCGCCCCTGCACTAAGTGGAGCTAGGCATCTCCTGCAGCCTGGACTTAGGTGCCTTTCTCCTGTGAGAGAGATGAGGCAAAGGACACTCCCTTCTCTTAATCTCTCCCAGGGCTTAATTTGTGGCAGGACTTGGCAGTTCACAGCCCCGGCAACTCTGGGCATGAGTTAGGTATCTGCCTCACTCCACATACATACCAGCTAGAGGAAGTGCGGAGGTCGGAGGGGGTACCTGCCTTATAACTTTTAACCAGTGATTAGAACACTTGCCTGGAATGTGGGTTCAATTCTCCCCTTGTCCCCCGCAGGAGAGAGGATTTGAATAGGGCTCTCCCACTCCTCAGGAGCATGCTCTAGCTACGGAGCTATGGGATATTCTGATGTGGGGATCCCTCAGTCTCTCCCATTGAATAAGAGTAAATACAGAGTCATTGGACCAGAGAGAGAAACTGACTCATAGTCAGGGCACCCCTTTAGCAGGCAGGAGATCCCAAGACCAGTGCCCCTGCTCCAGTCACTCATTTATCCACAGTGGAGCAGCTTCAACAGGAGAGACTAGGGGGGTGCCCACAACAGAATATCCCCCAGTTCTGTGGTTAGAGCACTCTCCTGAGAAGTCGGAGGCCCCTGTTCAAGTTCTGGCTCCCCATCTAAAAGAGAGGAAGAATTGAACCTGGATCTCCTACAGTCCCAGGTGAGTGCTCCAACTGCTGGGCTAAAGGTTTTAAGGTGGGCATTGCCTCCTCCGCTGGCTGCTGGGTTTTGAATGGGACCCAATCCAGTAGGTGTGCTCAGAGACCACCTAACAGATCAGGCCCCACATCCGAGATAAGCAGCTAAATACTCATCTTCCCCTGGTTTGTGGAGCTTAGCATCTGGATGCCTATCTCCAACCTAAGAGGGAGGCAGCATGCTCAGGCAGAAACTTAGGTGCAAAGGGAACTTTTACCCAGAAAACCTAGGCACCTACAAGTTTGGTGGGATTGCCCAAACTGGGACTTCAGCACCTAAATCTGGGTTTAGGCATCTAAATACCTTTGTGGATCCCACCCACAATAGCTATCTAGAAAGAGCATCCAGTTTCTCTTCCCATCTTTTGCATAGCGGTGTTATTGGTGAGTTGTTAACAGTTGTCCAGGGGCCATGCAATGTTGAGTGGGAGAGGAAAGAAAAAGGACAATCAGCTTTGCAAGAGCACAGTCCATAGTACACAAAGCTGTTGGTTCAGCACACCAGACAGCTGCTCAGACTCAAACAGGAACAGTCCTGAACTACTCACTCAGGCACAACTCCCAATGACTTCGGCAGGAGTTTTGCCAAAGAGTTCAAGACTGTTCCCATAGCCAGAAATAATCTAGCATGTGGCACATCGAGGTGCCTTGTGGAAAGAGAGGCTTAATGCTGGCTCAGCAGGAAGCTGCTCAGAGAATCCCCCATGTGATCAGTGGAGGAGATGCTGGCAGCTGAAGTGAAACAGTTTCATTATGGTGCAGTGAACTGAAAGGGGAAATGAGTCCTGGTTTGTCTAAGTCCCAAACAATATAACTCACATTATTTGTCTGATGTAAGAATTCTTTAGTGTTATTGAAAACCTTAGTTGTTTGCCTTTGTTTTTGTATACGGAGCATCTCTCACACACAAATACCCAAGGGGCAGGGGAAACCTAGAAATAATATTTACATTAATTTTAAAAGAGAAAGTTCCAAGGCAATAGTAATCCAGATCTTTTAACCCCAGGGAACAGAGAGTTAAAGTTAATGAAGGACTCAAAGGAACATACCAAAAGAAAGCTTCATTGGACTCTTGCTTACATCAGTTGCATGCCAGTGTAATTCCACTGACTCGAATGCAATAACTCATTATTTAAACTACTGTGAGAACAGAAGCAGGCCCAGATGGCATTTGAAGTAACTTGTATAGACAACCCACATTACTGTGAGTTCAGAGCATCAGCTTAAGCAGTTATTGGCATGTTTTCAAAACTCATTGGCATAATGAAAAAATAAGGGGGTGGGGGGAAACAGCCACCTCACTGAATTTACACGGTAGTGATCAGTAAGAGGTTTAGGTAATACAGTGGCTAGCTGGAGATTAGCTCCAAAAATATTCCTGACCTCATTGTGGATGCTCTAAACCAGAGATACTCAGACGGAGGCTCAGGCGCCACAAGTGGCTCTTTAATGTGTTTCCTGGGGCTCTTTGCAGCACACGATATTAAAACACTGATTTAATTATTAACCAATCAGAATGCTTTTACTATGTTATTAACCAATTGTAGAATACTTGGCCAGTCATTTTGTTGTGAGGATTAGAATAGTAAATGAAATAATGAATTCACACGACTGTGGCTCTTTCATTGATCGCTAATTTGGCTCCTGAACCACAGAGGTTTGAGTATCATTGCTCTAAAGCAATGACAGCCACTATTCTGTTTTGATTTACTCCCTGATGAGCTGCTTCGAGAAGAGTGAAACTGCAGTCTCATCCACAAAACATCACTTTCAGGGATTGTATAGCACAATACTTAAGCATAGGCAAAGCAAACACTAGCTGTGGGCCCTGTTCTTTTGGAAGCTGGGTGACGCATTATGAGCTTCGCAACCCATTGTCACTCTTAGTCTGCAGGGCCAGAGAGAATCTTAGAAGATTAGGGTTGGAAGAGACCTCAGGAGGTCATCTAGTCCAACCCCCTGCTCAAAGCAGGACCAACACCAACTAAATCATCCCAGCCAGGGCTTTGTCAAGCCGGGCCTTAAAAACCTCTACCTAGAATGCTTGCTGTATTTATGTGGCCTGCATGATGTTCAGGTTCTAAAGAATCTACGGTGTTTTTTTTTTTTTGTTTTGTTTTGTTTTTTTTAAAGTTCCTAAACAGCAGGGTTAGGAAAGAACCTTCCAAATGTTAACTCAATTCAGTGATATCTTCCTGAGTCTGCAGACAGCCTAACACAATAGCTCCAAGAACTTCCACTTCATTCATCTCACTGCTATGATAACATGCCATCATTGGGCTTTAGAATTAAGCATTCACAAGAACTATTTAATTGCTGATCATTTTAAGATACCAGCACAGGGGAAGCTCATGGAAGAAGGGAGTGTTATTGCAGGGAAATACAGAAGTCTCAGAAAGAGAGAGGAGAATGGGAAAGAAGAGGGGGGGGAAAGAACAGAAATAAATTATACATTTTTCCATGAATGACTCAATGTGATAAAGTACTGAACAAATAATGTAACTATATTGAGAATATAATCTGGCCTTCATATTTGTACAAACCTCTCATTGAGATCTCTGGGAATTCTGCTGTGCAGTGAGAAAGTTACGGGGTCCTGAATCAAAACCAGGGCCCACAGACTGTCATTAAAAATAGAATTTGGCTCCCTCCACAGAGTGAATTTGACACCGCCCACCCATGCTCTCTCTGTTGAAGCAGGCAAGTTTCTATGTTGTTCCTAAAAGTTTAGGATTGCTTGTCAGGAACCCCTCAGATCATTTTTAGTAGTGGCAGCTATTTCAACACCTGCGTGCCTCCACCTGAAACCTGCTTTCTATCCTTTACTTTTATTAGGTGCTGTAGTTGACTGCAGTTACCTTCCTCCCATTTACATTTGTTTCAAGTTCTTCCTTCATTTGCAGGTTCATTTCAAGGAGCTGATGGTTCCACATGGGAAAGGTTTCATCAGACAAACATTAGCTCCAAACAAAGATATGCAATATTTCTCAAAAACCACAGCTGTCACTGTTATTTTACAGGTTGCTTAGTAAATCCACAGTGTTATGGTCTCTCAAAACATTTTGGGGGAAGAAGAGTGGTGACTTGTGTCATTCTGACAAGCTCCGACCTTTCAGTTTCTAGCTCTGGTCTGTCACGCACATAATGACTTTCTGTGGCTGGAATTATTACCCTGGCTAAGGGACAGCATTCCAGTGCTACCGTGTGCAACAAGTTGATTATAGCCTTATGGGATACATAAATCAAAGTGCCAAAGATTAGCATTTGAGAATCAGTTACCTTAATGGTAAGTGCAGTTTTTTGTAATACAAATATTATCCCTATTAAATAATGGTGTAATTCCACCTAATACAATCAAACACAGAGGGACAAAAATAGGCTAGCATTTGTATAAGAGACACGAAAAGGCAACAAGTGGGAAATAGCTTTGATATGAAAATTTAATATTGACCACTAAGACTCAAGTAAATTAATGTAATTTCAACATGATGGGCTGGGAGTATGGAGCATTTCAGGACAGTTTTGACATGTATACGAGAGTGTTCAGTTACCACTTTTATCTCAGCGAGCTAATGGTGCTGATTTGGCAAACTTCAAAACATTTTTATTCTGGCTGGGTGACATTTTGTGGGGAAAAGGATCCACATTATTTGTCAGATGCCTGAATTGACTTTTATTTTACTTAGCATAGTTTAAACAAATCTTGAACTAGGATTTTACAATATCCAAAAAAAAAAAAAAAAAGAAAGACAGACGGGGAAAAAAGTTTAACTGCAGAAGATCACAGATGGTAAGTGTAACAGCTGGCCAAGCTTCCCCATCATTGTATCATTTTATGACTATTCTCATAGAAGATAGCGAAAAGAAAACATTTGAGCTTTATGAAACTCTTCAAGTCTCCCAGTACAGCAAATCTGATTGCACTAACGATGCTTCTGCAGAGATACGCATGTGTTTGGTTTTGCCCAGCTAGGGCTCTCATTGTTGAGATCTCTGCCCTAGGCAGTCCACAACTTGCACAGATCATGAGTATTCCTTTAGAAACAGTATTTTTTAATTTTAGTATCAAAACAGGTTTAGAAATTTGTACTGGAAAACCAGGTAGCTGTGAAGGGCTGAAGTTTTGTTGTGATTGTTAGGGAACTTCACGTTGCTGGCAATGTTGGCTATACTTAAAGGGCCATGTTGATTCTGGGTGCAGAGTATAGGGTAACAATGGTGAAGTGAGAAGAGTGCCTGGAAAACATGGGCCAAAGCTCATATTAAGAAATCTGATTCTAAAGAGTTATGTTCCTCCCATTAGGGAATAATACCATGTGACCTGTGAGTCCAGTCACAACTATCCAGCACCACTCAAAGATCAACTTTCAGATACCGAATAAAGAGCTGAATAACCTACAACCAAGAATCATTTGCTAAATTTTGCTGGTGAAGAATTTCAAATAGCAAACAAATCTGGAACACCTCCACCCCTACGCACCAAAACTGCTTGGAAACGATTCACAGAAAACAAGCCTGAGGTTTATGGGTTTGTTTGGTTTTTTAAATTAAGCAATCAGCTACAAATTATTTTCTTGCTCCCACTTGTGAGTTGTGTTTTCGGTGTTTAGGAGATCAAATATGACATTGGTAGGAACATTGATTTCCTCAACTGAATGATCACCAATCAAAGCAGTACCCAAGCTTCAGTGGGTGTCCTCGCTGTGCCTAGACTCACAGCCTGCATCAAAATAGCTTTCTCCCATCTTGGGCTGGCCAGGAAACTATGCTCTTTCCTCTCAGATGAGAGCCTCTGAACTAGACTACTGAAAATTGCTCTGTTCGGAGGTGAACATAGCCACCAAGAAACAAACTCACATGGCATGCAGCAGAAAACCTTCTAAGGAACAAATATACACAGAATACCAGCATTTCACGAGCTCCACTGTGTCTCTCTCCCTGGGTTAAATTGTTCTTCTATTGGTCTATAGGGCTCTTACCAAGCAAGGTCTGAGCTATCTCATAAGAGCATAAGAATGGCCATACTGGGTCAGACCAATAGCCCATCTAGCCCAGTATCCTGTCTTTGAACAGTGAGTGGTGCCAGCTGCTTCAGAGGGAACGAACAGAACTGGGCAATTATCAAGTGATCCATCCCCTGTCGGCCATTCCCAGGTTCTGGCAAACAGAGGCTAGGGACACCATCGCTGCCCATCCTGGCTAATACTATTGATGGACCTATCCTCCATGAACTTATCTAGTTCTTTTTTGAACCCCGTTCTAGTCCAAGCTTGAAGAGAGAAACAGGGAAATTAAATTATGAAATGAGAGAACAAAAGAAATGGAACAAGAAAGAAAAAGCAAGAACACAAAGTTATGGCTAGAAAGGGTTGGTTTGTTTTTTTTTTTTTTTGTTTTTTTTGTTTTTTTTAATAGTGATTTTACTTTAACAGAACAGAGGAAGCTGAAAGGAAAGCCCTGATAATTGGCCTGGGCAGGAACAAGTATTCTCATGTTGCTGATGACCCAGTAGTTGGGAGCAGCCAAGTACACCAGCATTGTTTTTTCCAGCTTCAGCCCTGCCTGAGATAGTTTTAGGGGAATCATTTGGGGACAGGGTTGGTTGGATTAAGGGACAGGCAGTCAGCCCAATATTAGGGAGTGAGCTCCTGGAGCCACCTATTACCTCCAACTCTCAGCTTATCGCTTTAAATGGAACTGTCTAGCCCTCATGGTTACAAACAAACGTGTGAAGATTTGAACTGCCATGCCACAATGATGTCTGAAACAATAGCTGAGGGAAGGGAACTGTCCCATGCATCTGAAAGGGTGTTAATGCCAAGACCCATTATTCTGGGTGCCCCCACAGATACCAAACCAGCCAAGAATTTGTGTGTGTGTGATAGGAGGAGAGCACAGGCAATCCTTGGACTTACAACACAATTGGTTCCTTACAATTGCGTCATATGTCGGAACACGGAAACCGCAATCTACTCCATTGCGGGACTAAGCATCGTAAACTTGAAACCTATAGTCATAAATTGAATTGGGGTGTCTACGACGGTAAAAGCGTCGTAAATGCCATTCATTGTAACTCGAACATCCTAAAGTTGAGGACTGCCTGTACTCTAGGCCTAGCCACATCCATCCAAGCAGATTACACCAGCTGCTGGAGTAGGTACAGGGGATTCCTGCTGCCATTCCTGCCTCCATAGGGCTAGGGAAAGAACAGACTTAGGGATCAGCAGAGGCAGCTCCAAAGAGGAGGGAGGCCCCTTCTGCTGCTCCAAAGGGAAAGAAGGGGACCCCATGCTGCCACCTCTGCCTCTGTGGAAAGAGAAGGGTCTCTGTTTGCACCATCAGTCCAGATGTTGGTGGGGCCATGGAGATGGAGTTATGTGGATCCATGTTACGGGATGCCTAGGCTCCAGCCCTGTTTGATGTTGGCAGGATGGTCAATTCCCTCATTCTGAATCAGCAGGACCTGGTAGCTCCTTCATTCTCTATTCCCACAAGAAGCACCTATTCATGCAAAGGAATGGATTCCTCCCATGCAATTTACAATTTTAAAAGGCAGGGCAGGGAGTTGTTAGAGAAGCTACATGTTCTCAGTGCTTTAGAATGAGACAATTGGCCACCCAGTCACCTTCACAAGACTGCACTCGAGAGGATTTGGAAGGAATGGACTCACTGGGTTTCTTGAAGACCCAGACTGTAGAAGCTGGGCTAATAAGCCATGGTGTAAAACACCAGAAATGGGAAGTAAGACAGCCAAGCTGCCTCTTACAGATACAGAGGCTAGAGGATGTGTGGGCCACCTGGCTGTCTCCCCAAAATGAGATTCCAACTTTAGAGAAGAGGAGCTGGCTGCGTAGAGTTCTCTCCACTCCTAAAATGCCTGCCTGGCATGAAGCAGGGAGAGTCAGAATGGTGAGGGATCACCAGGGTCATTGTTTCCTTTGCTTTTTTTTTTTTTTTTTTTTTTTTTTTAAATGAAAACATTTTCATTAAACAATATATAAAATTAATCTCCGCCTGGTGAAGGTGAAACCACTAATCTAAAGATACTCACCAATGGCCTGACACAGGAGGGGTTGAACATCCTCTGCTAGAACTGAGGACACTCAGGCTTCAGTGAAACCTAACATTCCAGATGTCCTGTCAGAGCAAGCTCTGGGACAGTGTTTATATTTTTGAATGTTAATACAGTATGTAATAACTCAGGATTCTTCCTGAGGATTAGGAGTGGAAGAAACCATACATCAAAGCTCACTGACAGTCTTTTTTAATTAGCAAAAAGTGATGGGCGGGGGAGGGGCATGAGAAAGAGAGAGAATTATATTTTGGTACTATGAGTCTGCGAACCATTTCATAGCTCGGGGCACTGAGTCAGATTTCCAGCATCTTGTAATTATTTTCCTGGCTGTACTAAAATAAGTTAATGGAATTTGGCAGTTGGACGCAGCATGTACATTAGCATTTTCCCACCTCAAAATTGCAGACTTCAGTTAAGGTCGATGCATGGATATCCAGTATATTGCTCAACTGAATACAGGCAGGATGTCAGAAATCAACCAGTACTTTACATGACTATAGGATTATTATTGTAATGAGTTAAACATGCATATACAAAAATTTCTAAAAGCAGGTAAGGTTGTTAGGGCAAACCCCACTCAACTCAAAAACAACAAAATCAGGAAATACAGAATGAAATAATAAAACATATTAATCACCTTCCCATACGTATAATCCCTAATCTACAGTTCTTAACTGTAGTTATGAAGGTGCCACCCAAACAACCTTAACTCTGCCCTCTGTGGGATAAAAAGGTGAGATGCTTCTGTATTTCCTTGTTTGCAGGGGTTTGAATGGTTTGTTATTGTCTCTTTACAGCTTTCACATTTTTCAGGGAGAGTTTTTGTAATATTAGTGTTACAAGGAAGGGTTGCTCCCCAGACATGCAGTGCCCCACCCACTTTCCTTTAAATAGGTTTATTATCCAAATATAAGTAAAACAAGACACTAACAGTTCCTCAGCTTACATGTCTGAGCCAGTCCTTATTCAGTCAGCTCTGCTCTCCACTAGCTGTTACTCTTCTGAAACAGGCAGGTCCAGGGCAACCTTCCTACCCACCAAGATCTAAGGTCCCATCACAAGAGTTAACACTACTTCACTATCACACTTTTCCCCAGGCACAGTGTACCCCCAATTACTCCTCCCCTTCCTGCCCTCTGACAGGTCATTATAGCTCACATTTAGCCCCACCCTTTAATTATCTCAATTGGGCCAGGTGCCTTGACACAGAGGCACTGGGTGTGGTCTACTTACAAGAACAACTGGATTTGTTAACCATGTTATATATTGTTATTAGTAAGGAGAGTTGCTATATGGTTGCATGGTTTGTAGAGTAATTGTTTTGGGTGATTTTTAGGCCAGGGAGAGGTACAATAAATTTGTGAGTTTTGAACAGTTCTATTTTCCTGTATTGAAACCAATGTTGATAAATACACCATTTCACAGTTAATGTTCTTTGAAACATGAACAATGAACCATTTAATTAAAATTGCTCAGTGCAGGGACTATACGCTAGGAGTTGGAACTGCAGATTTGAGTTCTGTTCCTGCCTTATTTGACCTTGAGAAAAGCCCTGAAATGCTCGGTGCTTCAATTTAACCATCTGAACGAGGTATAACAATTATGTAACTCTCCCCCATCCCTTCCAAGTGGGAGTATGTGTCTGGGCCGTGCAGGTTGTCTCTCCACTGCAAGAGAAATCAGTGATTCAGAGTCTGGATCTATTCTTAGGGTATGTCTATACTGAAATCACAAGGTGTGATAACAGCTTGTTAAGACAGACTTGAGCTAGATTCAATTAGCTAGCTCAGCTGCTGGTGCAGTGAAGCTGCTTGGAACTCTGTACAAGCTTCCACCCCCCAGTACCCTATATAATTACTCGAGCAGCTAGCCCACAGTGCTGCAGTGCCCAAGCTAGCTAGGGTATGTCATACCCCATGATTGCAGTGTAGACATATCCTTAGTGCAACCCACTTTACCCTATATACACCAGCCTTGGAACAGAAGTTGGCACAAACAGCACAAACTACTCTGTCAGGAATCTCAGCCCAAACACCAGTGCCTGCTTCCCAGGGAGCAATTCTGCCTCAAGAATTGATCCAGTTGGATGGTTAAGGCAGAGAGCAAGTTCCCCCTGCCATTTGTAACAGCTCTCCCAAAAAGAAACTGAATCGCAAAACTGACAATACTTCTTCAAAGACCAACCAGTGCTCACACACTAAAATAACAACTTGTAAAACGAAGAGTAACGGCATCATCTGAGGGCTCCTGCCATAACAATATCCCCACCTCACAGATGGTGTTTGGAGTATTAATTTTCTAATGGGGATTTGAAAACCTTGGATGAAAAGTGCCACAGAAATGTCAAGTGTGGTTAATTATTAACTAAAGCCCCGGTGAAAAATTTCCAACCTGCTCTAATTAAGTCATTTAATATTGTTGTTAGCCCATGGATTCTAGCACTCTTTGGCTGCAAAAGTGGGCACAAAACCAGACTCTTATATGAAATTAGTAGGAAATCCCTCAAAGCAATTTCTCCACACCACTTGCCAATATGCAAGCAAACTGATATTGCAAGTGTGCTCTGAATATTGACTTCAATGTGAATATTTTCATTGTCTTCAGTGGGAGTTGAACTTGGCTTGAGTCATTGGAACACATGAGCGAGGGTCACTAAGGAACATCTTCAGGGAGGGCAGAAAACCACCTCCTTTCAAGAGAGAAGCTGCAACCAACCTACCTCAGGAAGGGAAGAGAAGTAGACACAGGAGCCCTGTGAGAGAAGCTGGAGCAGCCAGGTCAACCCCAAGCACAGGAAGAAGAGATAAACACAATGGACTAAATTCAGAGGTGATGTAAGTTATTTGAATTATGGTAGTGCTCAGGGCCCCCAACAGGACAGGAGATCATTGCGGTAGGTGCTGTACAGCCCATCCTCACAGAATTTACAGACTTAGTTAAGCCACATATTAGTAAACATGAATTGGGGAAGAGAAGCAGGAAAAGAATCTCAGTACTGCCACCCCTAAGCATTAAAAAATCATGAGTCAGGCCCCAAACTATCATAATTGGCTTACAAACCATGAGATTTTTAAAAATAAGAAACACTGGGTTCTTTTTATTTGCCTTGTGGTTTCAGAGCCTTGAGTCACGTTTTCAAGGTTTTCTCTGTATAGATGTGGGCAAGAAACTTACTTTGTTTTTTTTAATGAAAGCTGAGATTCTCCCATAATCAGGATTCCAGAAACTGGGACTCTAAGAAAAACACCAAATATTATGAGACTTGTGATAAAATTGGAAGAATTGGCAACACTGTTAACTCCTTAATACATTCTCTGATAGTAGCTTTTTCTGCTACCCTACCCTCTTCCACCCTCACCTCTATCCCCAGCCATTTGAGCTTTACTTATTGAGATTTAAACTTAATCCATCATTACATCACCTTTGAAATTAAGTACAGGGAGAAGAAATTCAGGTAAAAAAAGAAAATATTCTGAATAGCGAGAGAGGAAAAGAGGAGAAACTTCCCTTCCTGCAGTAAACAATTCACTACACTCCTACCCGAAAGTGTCTCACTCTGACACTCCTCTCCTTTCATGCTGTGAAAGCCTCACATCCAATATGAAGTGGATCTAATATTTCCACCTTTTTGCAGCTGGAGTTGCAACATGCTGATCTTAATTAGGGAACAAGATCCCCTTATTTCTGAAGCCCATCAGTACTGAATTCTCCTATAACTTGCAGTTTCTATAGCACTGTAATGTTCAAAACAGAGCTTTCTCTAAATAGTCAAATGAATAATTCAATCAGTATGATCAAATCCAGTTTGCAGTGTTACAGAAATGGTAATCCCCTGAGTAATTCTGTGGTCTGCCACAGAACTTAGAATTTACATTAGAATTCCAGTCCAAGGATATCACCAAATACAACGGGCCTTGATTGTATTACATTATGCAAACAATGTCAAACGCACAACAAACTTGTCTGTAACTTCAGACTCCCTCTTAATTCTCTTGCTGGCCTTCACTGCCATGTTGGCAGATCAGTGGTGTTCTGGCGGAAGATCATTAGCACTGAGAAGTTGAAGAGTTGAAGTGTAAGGATAGAGCAGCTCACACTACACTGTTTATATGTTGTAATAGCTGGAATTTTCAAGAGCAATGATCTTACCTGTTTATCTACCTTAGGTATTGACAAGGACCCTGTCAGCATGGAATCTAAGATCTTGCTGGTTAATTATCTTTGTCTGATTTAACATATTATTGTTCAAAAAATGGATTCACACTGGAAACAAACTGAAGTTGGACTTAATTCGGGTTGAAGGAACTCTGTTCCTTCTGGGGGGTAGTTCGAAATATGGATCTGAACATTGAATCTAAATTTCTCAGGTATTTCTCTAAAAGCCATGGAACAATTATCCAAGATCCTCACACCTCTGGACCTGAACCTGGATCTGAATTATATATATCATCTCTAAAATGATTTCGAACAGCTTAATTCCACATATCTCGCCATTCCAGTACATTGTGTCTCTGCTTTCCTTGTGCAGTAAACTACATAGCACAAAACGAGGTTTCAAACCAAGTGATTTATTTTATATATTACCGTTAAACTACAAGATCATGTGTTTTAACTCACATTGTCCAAATACATACAGTAGTATGGGGTAGAGGGAAGTAATTGGGTTTTAAATGAAAAGCTTTAAAGATTATTTTAAAATGGTGTGAATTCTTGCACAAAGGATGTCATCCATATTATCAGTGGACAGTTATTGGATGGTTCTGTTGATAGGATTTAATTCTAAAGTGACATAAATACTCATCCCACCTCCGCCCCTAAGTTCCCGCTGAAAGAAATTCAAACATAGAGTCTGGACAAAAAGTTTTCTAAAATCACTAGAAATAATCTGAATTCATTGTTTTCTCCTGCCTGCTTGCCTGTTTATTTGGTTTTCCTCTTCTTTGTAGAAGGATATTTAAACTTCAGTGTAACACCAACTGTTCACAACCTTGGGGAAAAACTGATTGGGACTAAATGCCCATGACAGAGATTAAAAACCTTCTTACTCCCCTTCATGGGCTATGTGGATCTTGGATCCAGGCACACATTAATAAGCATGGTTACTTGTACTCATAACCCCTCCCCAGAGCAAGTGGACAGGGAGTGGGCAGAGAACAGATGGAGCCTTGACTCCATCCCCTGCTCACTACCCAGAATGGCTGCGCCAATCTGAGGCAGGTAGTAATAAGTGGATACATGCCAGTGGTAAATTACTAAGGCTATTGTCTACACTACTCACAGCTGTGCCGCTACAGCCATGCCACTAGAAGGCAGGCAATGTAGCCACTGTTTGTCGGCAGGAGAAAGCTCTCCTGCCAACAAAAATCGTCCACCCCCAACAAGTGGCGGTAGCTTTGTCCGCAGGAGAGCGCTTTTTCACACCCCTGAACGACAAAAGTTTTGTTGTTCATGCTTCCAGAGTAGACAAAGCCTAAACCACTGCACCCTCCAGAGCAAAGAGCAAGCAAGGGAGGAATTCTAACTCAGAGGTGTATCTGTCAAGCACAGCGCTTTCTGGCTGTACCCCAAAAGAAGAGGTGTTAATTCTAAAAGCCAACTCATCAGGGTGGAGAGGCGAGGGAAGGCAGTTTACAAGTTATTTTTTCAAGGCAAATGCAATTAGCGTTGAAACTTGATAGCAATAAAAATGGAGTTATAATTAAACTGAAATGTAAAGGGAATTAAGCTGAAATGGATGGGGAAATAGCTTAGAAATTCAATTTCCACTCTCTGAATGTGACCGTGATGGTGGTGGGTATATCTGAACGTTTTTATGCTTTGGCTCCTCATGACCTGAATTCACAGTAGGTGCTAAGAAGCAAAGATTTCTTCAGGAAGTTCTGGATAGAAAGATCTGTTTTTCTTTTGCAGCTGAAAGAAAGTCTGCCAGAAGTTTACAAGCATGGGAATATTCTATTTATTTTTATAGTGTGGTCATCATTTTTCTCACAATGTGGTTCCAGCAATCTTTAGGGTCTTTTCACTCCTCCAGTCACTGGATAATGGTTGTCATGGCATATGCTGACGTTTGCTTATTCCCCACGGTATCCCTCCATGATTTTTCCTTTAGACGAGGCTATTGCTACGTTCTGTTTCATACAATCCCAGGCCACAGTTAGGAACTGACAGCCAGGAAACTGTAAAACTCTACTGTCAATTGTCCCCTTAGTCTCTATGACTAAACAATTAATACCATCTGCAGTGCTTAATAGAACTGGACAAACCTCAGAAAGGTTAGCTCTGGGACCCTAGTGTTGTTGAGTCCTTATGAAGTGGATATGGCTTATCTTCTTTAGTTGCAGGCCCCAGAGTCGATAGTTAAAAGAAATGCTGTAAATTGATTAGTCCTAGAGATTAGCAGGAGTAGCCCGTGTTGAAAGGCATGAGTTTTCTCTCTCTAGAGACTAGAGGATTTTCTAGGGACCTGTACTTTCACTACATTTTACAACAGCTCTCACACAACACTGGCTTAACAAGTCATGGCATCCCTAAAGCACTCTGCACAGCAGTGGAATCCACCATGAATTGTTGTGTCCCAGTAAGTAGCTTGGAAAGCCTGGGTGAGAGAAACAGGTGCAATGTTTTTGTAACCTTCACAGTAGTCTGTTTGATTTAAATTGATCGTGATCAGGTTCACTTCCTAGAGTGACTGTAAGAGATAGGCCTGATATTCAACTGCTGAGGGTACCCAAAAAACAGGTACAGTGCTACATAACTGCTTTATTGTGCTTGTGATGAGCTCCAGATGTTGGTTTAAGGGTGTCCTTAAAACAAAATATTCTGTTTGAAAACATGGCTATTTTAATACAGAAATAAACTCAACTACTTGAATACATAAGCAGGTGTTATCACCCTAGGCGTCCTTTGGCTAAATTGCTGGTGAAGATTACCTATACAGTCAGACTCTATTCCCCATTAGGGTGACCAGATGTCCTGATTTTATAGGGACAGTCCCCATATTTGGGGCTTTGTCTTATATAGGTGCCTATTACCCCCCACCCCCGTCCCGATTTTTCACAGTTGCTGTCTGGTCATCCTACTCCCCATCAACAGATGTCCAGCAAACTCAATCCAAGAGTTTCTTCTTCTCCTGAAGTTTCTCTTTTACCTGGTTTAGTCTATAACTGACAACATTTTATAGCTTCACAAAAGTCCCAGTGAATACTACAATATTATACTCTTAAAGCTTCTTGTTGATCACAGCACTCTACCTGTGAGATTTCCATGTCATGACTCTGAAACAAATTGGAGCTCAATTTAATCACCTTCCCAAACAGCACAATGTGCTGAGCAACAAAAGTCAGAATGTATTTATTATTCTAGATAAAATCTAGGGCCTGCTTTTCAGATCCCCACCTTCAATCCTCTATGCATAATTTTGTGTCTGCATGCACCAGAGTATATTCTTAATCAGCACTAACAACTATTCACAAAAGTTATAGAATTTTCACACACAAGTGCCATTTGCCTAAGGCTTGGTCTACATTACATATTTACTGCGGTATACTTACGTCACTCAGAGATGTGAAAAATCCACACCCCTGAGCGACATAGTTATACTGACCTTAACCTCCACCCCCCACGTAGACAGTGCTATGTCGGCAGGAGAGCTTCTCCTGCCGCCTCTCGCGGAGGTGGAGTTAGTTATTAAGCGAAGGGGAGAGCTCTCTCCCGTCGGCTTATAGCGTTTTCACCAGGCACTACAGCAGCACAGCTGCATCAGTGTAGCAGTGCCAATCTAAATTTGTAGTGTAGACCTGCCCTAAATGTGTACAGTGTAGCTGTAGCCATGTCGGTCCCAGGATATGAGAGAAACAAAGTGGGTGAGGTAATATCTTTTACTGGACCAACTTCTGTTGGTGAGAGAAAGACAAGCTTTTAAGCCACACAGAGCTCTTCTTCCAGTCTGGGAAAGGTACTCCCAGCATCATAGCATCATGCAAGGTGGAACAGATGGTTTAGCATAAGTAGTGAGCACATATTGAAAGGGACCACTCATCTCATATATTTTAACCACAAGTTTTAAATAGCAAAACTGATAGAAATTGTATCTTTTTCTGTGTGCAAATTGTCTATGAACAGCTTACAATTATCTCAAATGTATTCATTATTCAAAATCACTAGCTGAATCAATTTGGCACATAGTTATTGTCTAGGTCACAGGATAATTTTACTGTTCTCTGATTGGATAACAATAACCCTAAGAAACAAGTTTCTTAGACAAATACTAGCATTTACAAATTCCAAATCAGCTTGCCATGAATTTTCCATTCAGGTTTGTTTTGTTTTTTTGCTAGTATTTCTGCCAGTCCAGTCATTTCCTACAGCAAAGTAAACTTTCCAGCAATTTCCTAGCTCTAGCAATGACATATATTAAATAGACAAAAATATTGTTTGATGTGGGTATTTTTTTTCCCATGCTAAGACTTTTTGTTCAGGCTTTCAGAGGAATAAATATTTCATAGGAACAGGTAATGTTACAATGCCACAAAGGAAATGAAATAGAAAAATATTAATTGAATAAAATAACTAATATAAAACACTGGGTGGATTTAAAAAGACAAACTTATATTTTGATTTATGTTCAGATTAAGTCTAGGCATGTAGACCGCACAATGAGTCAATGTTTGTTCTGTACATATAGAAGCTGGACCACCAGAGAATTTTAACCTTATACTAGAGGTGGAAATACTAGTGCTGCATTGAGAGAGACTTTGCAAATGAATTACCGTAATCAAAATGGCACATTACCTTACCCATGATAATAGAATGCCTCTTCACACTCCTCTCTCATATGCAGGGAGCTTTATTTTATATTATTTATCAATACATCATTTAATAAAACCAGTTTAGATTAGCTAATTAGAGACACTTGTTAATTTAAGAACCAATTGCAAACTCTATAATGTATGTCTCACGATACTCTTAACTGTGGTGTTTTTTCCAAGTGCTGAAGATGAATTTATGGGTGTGCACAAAAAGGGAAAGGAGTTTCATTTCCAAGGTGAATGTACCTTTTTCAAATCTGAGTAAAGCACAGTAGCTCAAAATGGAAAGAACCATTTGTCTCAGGTGAGAGTTAGGCTGGGTCTACACTACCCATCTGAATCGGCGGGTAGAAATCGACCTCTCAGGGATCGATTTATCGCGTCCCGTTGGGACACAACAATCGATCCCCGAATCGACGCTCTTACTCCACCAGCGGAGGTGGGAGTAAGTGCCGTCGACGGGAAGCCGCAGAGGTCGATTTTGCCACCGTCCCTACAGCGGGGTAAGTCGGCTGCGATACGTCGAATTCAGCTACACTATTCGCGTAGCTGAATTTGCGTATCTTAAATCGACTCCCCCCCCCCCCCCGTAGTGTAGATGTAGCCTTAGAGTGCAGAAGCAAAGGTGGTAATTCCTGTAATTCCCAGCATTACCAAGCTCAACTAGGTAAGGATGTGGATGAATTTTCTATGAATATACCAATGCCACAATGCTCTTCTTACAGAGTCCATAAAGCAACCAGTGGAACTTTGGATTCTGACAGTGAACAATCTGATTCTGAGGCTCATACTTAGGCCACATCCACACTACAAACTTTGGTTGACAAGTTATACTGGTGTACAGCTGCTGAAGTTTGTATATACTCAGGCATGAGCACACATGGCTGCTTGCATTGCCGCTGCACAAGTGCGGTATCAATGCAAAACATGGTATACCATGAGTAAGTATCTCAGTGTGTCATACACTGCTTTCCAGTGCAAGGCCTTATGGGAAATTTTTGCATTGTGTTGTGAGATAAAAATGACTCACCCAGAGCTCTCTGGAAGCTAGAGGTCAAGTTCCCAGCATGCAGCTTTCTCCATCCCATAATGCCATCCATATCCCATAATTTCTGCACCATTTTAAAAAAATTAAAATCCCACAAACCTGCACAGCACATTTCAGTGTCTGCCATCTCTCAGAGAAGCATGGAGCCCGCACATCTCTGCACTATTCTTATGAACTTTGCAAACACAGATGCACGAGCCTCCTATATTTGCAGACCCACAGAAAGTACTGCAACAATGGGGGACATAATGATTTCTTCAAGAACAGTTTGCTAAGAAACATAGTGAAAAACAGTTCAAGGTTGTTGGTAGCATTCACAGAGCAGCTGCAGACAATGGAGTTCCACTTCTGAGCCTGTGAAATGAGCACGGACTTCATCGTAATGCAGGTTGGGGGTTACAAGCAGTGGCTGCAGAGCTTTCAGATGCAAAAGGCCACATTGCTGTAGCTGTGCGTTTAGCTTTCCTCAGCCCTCCAGCACAGGGACAGGGCCGGTGCTACTATTAAGGCAAAGTAGGCGGTTGCCTAGGGCGCCAAGATTTGGGGGCGCCAAAAAGCGATGCCCCCAATTTTTTTTTACAGCGTCCCCACGAGCGTGCAGTCGCCGCTCCACTTCTCCCACCTCCCAGGCTTGCAGCGCCAATCAGCTGTTTGGCGCCGCAAGCCTGGGAGTGGAGGAGAATTAGAGTGGGGGCGGCATGCTCGGGAAGGAGGCGGAGCAGAGGTGAGCTGGGGTGGGGAGCTGCTGCATGACTTCCCGGAGGGGTGGGGAGCTGCCGTGGGGGTATCTCAGGGCGGTGGGGGAGCTGCCGCAGGGCTCCCCACCCCAGCTCACCTCTACTATGCCCCCTCCCCAAGCACGCTGTCGCTGCTCCACTTCTCCCACCTCCCAGGCTTGCGGCACCAATCAGCTGTTTGGCGCCGCAAGCCTGGGACGGGAGTTGCATTGACACTGGAGAAGCGAAGGGCAGTTGCACTGTGGAAACCTGTAATTCCCACCAGTCAGTGGGAAATGATTTTGGAGTTGTAAAATACACAGTGGGGGCCATTGACATTGAATCCTGTAGGGCCATTAATCATCTTCTGCCATGCAGCACTGCGACTCTTGGCAATGAGCAGGACATAGTGCATGGATTTGCAGCAATGGGGTTCCCAAACTGTGATAGGGAAATAGATAGCATGCATATCCCTATCTTGGCACCAGCCCACCTTGCCACAGAGTACCTCAACAGAAACTTACATCTTTAGGAACACAGGACTGTTCAGAAAGCTGCAGACAGGGCCATTCGTTCCTGACCAGCAAATTATCATTGGCAATATTGAAATGCCAGTAGTGATTCTGGGGGACCCAGCCTACCCTTTGCTCCCTTGGCTCATGAAGCCATACACCAGCCATCTCAACAGCACCAAGGAAAGATTCAACTACCCGCTCAACAAATGCAGAATGAGTTGAATGTACTTTCGGTAAATTGAAGGGACACTGTCCGTATTTACTTACTAGATTGGATCTCAGGCCATATCTACACTTACCGGGGATTGACACTGCTGCAATCAATGCAGTGTGGGTTGATTTAGTGAAGACCCGCTAAATCGACCGCAGAGTGCTCTCTGGTCAACTCCGCTACTCCACTGGACCGAGAGGAATACGGTAAGTTGATGGGAGAGCATCTCCTGTTGACGCAGCACAGTGTGGACATCACAGTAAGTCGACCTAAACTACGTTATTCACATAGCTGGAGTAGTGTAACTTAGGTCAACTTACCCCAGTAGTGTAGACAAGGCCTCAGTGTGAAAAATATCCCCGTCGTTATAGCTGCCTGTAGTGTCCTGCACAATATTTGTGAGGAAAAGGGGGGAAAGCTGCTGCCAAGGTGGAGCAGCCATTACAAGAGCTCAGTCTGGAGTTATACAGCTGCAGAAGGCTTTGAAAGAGCACTTTAATGGTCAGCCACAGCAGTGGTCTGTGCTGAACTGTTCTCTGGGCCTGAATCTTTGGGTGCTGTCAGGAATCATGCTTGCGGTACCTTTCTAAAGATGACGGGGTGTTTTCCTGAACTTGAGTTCTGTGTGGATTGCTGCAGATTTAGTTTTAGAGGCTGCAGAAATTTATGATGAATATGTTAAATCAAGTGCCCACAGCGGAGGGGGGCACAAATCCCAGTGGAAGGGAAATCCCCATGTCACCCAGGTTAAGAGGAAAGAGAGGACTGGAAATAAACCTAACCCCAACTTTGATTTTAAAAAAGACCAAGGGAGCCCAGGGTTTAAAACTCCCCCATCGAAAGGGAAGACAAGTAATCTGCCATCATGGTGAGGCTCCCAACCATATAAAATCAAGCAACCCAGAGCTTAAGGCAACCCCACAATCCACATCCCCACCTGCCAAAGCCAGCGATTCATCAGGAGAAACCCCTAGTTATATCAGGACTGAGCCTTGGGAGGGTACTGAAGAATTTATTTAAATGCTAAGGTCAATAGCATAGATTGTAAGGGCTGGAGGGATACTGTTCCCCAAGTCACTTTGGTCAAAGAAAGTTTGGTAAGGGAGAAAGACAGACTTCCTGGTAAAAGCCTGAATATATTAGCTTTGGCCAAATTCCCTGTCATTGTACCTTTCTGTGATGGGGGATACTCATCTCTCGTGAGTGCCTCCGGTCGGCTGCATGTGATGCTGCGATCTCTTTTTCTCCTGACTGCCCCTGGTAAGTTGTCATCCTCATGGCAGGGAGGATGGTGGCTCAGCCCTCCAGCTAAGTCATACAGTTAATAGATGAATCCCTTCTGGAGTAACAAAGTTCAACAAATCGTTAGCCCTCACCAGGGTGTTCAGCCCCATCTCTGGCCCTGTTTAAATCTCATCCCCTTTCTTGGGCTTTTAGTAAAGAGTCTTGTCCCCTTTGCGGGATTTAAACCACTTTCCCACTGGTCGGTGGGGGGACCTGGACTCCCACTACTCTGGTCCCAATTCATAGTGCTTTCCTTAATATTTGCTGCTGCATTCCCTGGGCTGCTTGCCACTTGGTCCCATCACCTTCACCCATTACCTTAGATTTACAAAAGATGCAGATTAGAAATCTTTTCTTGATATTGTATTATGCTGTACAGTGGCTATATTGGGAGAGCAGAGCAAAATGACCACTTTTCAAAGAAAATGTTTGCATGCAGAAATTGTCATTTTTTAAATAGCTGGAAATTTGGTGCATGGTGCTACTTGGCTATTTGCACCAGTGAACAAAACTTTTCATTATTTAAAAAAAAAGAAACCGTGAATAGTCATTACAATTGTATATAGCAGGTAGTATTCCTACAAAGCTGTCATGGCTGAGATGAGTTTGAGGACAAGCTCTCACGCCCTAGAAAATGCTTCATGCGGCCAATGCAATATATATAACCTCTGACTGCTAAACTTCCATCACTTGCCTTCTCATGGAGGAGGTGTTCTTAACCTTAAGATGTAAAAGGTGGGTGCTTAGTAGCGTCTTATAATCAGATTGTTCTGGGTAAATGGGGCTTGTCAGCTGTGGCAGGCAGTGCACCTAGGAAAAGGAACTTTGATCTCAAACCAAGAACGTCAGGCCTGGCCAGTCAGTTTGTAAAACTCTGTGGGTCTTCATCTTCAGGGAGAACATCAGTACAATGCTAGGGCAACACTCAGAAATGACATGCAACCACTTTGCTTGACAGTAGCAAAGGCTACTGCATTCTGGGTGCACTAAAGAAGCAAGCCTGCGAACTATGTCTGGCTTCCCTGAATCTGGGAACAATGATTGGTAAATCAAAAGAAGTAGCTGAGACACTGAAGAGAAGGAGCGTTCACATTGCCTGTATACAAGAGACAAAATGGAAGGGCTCAAAATGCATTAACTTTGGATAGGGTTACAAGATGATGTATCATGGCTTAGTACAAGGAGAAATGGAATAGGAATAATCATAGTAGAAACATACAGGATAAGGTAGTGGACATCCAAAGGCAGAATGACTGGCTGATGAAAGTTAGAATAGCACTGAAGAGAGAACAAATATTTAATGTCATATGTGGATACCTGCCACATATACAATTGAGGAGAAGGTAGAGTTCCAGATAGTGCTTGACCAAGCGATAAGTGAAGTACCACAAGTTGAGTACTTAATTTTCACAGCAGATCTCAATGGACATGTGGGAGAACACAGGGAGGGCTATGGCGACTGTCAGGGATGATGAGGCTTTGGAACCAGGAATGGAGCTGGTTAGGATATCTTAGAGTTAGCCAGAGCCCATGGCCTGATTGTTGCTAATACACACTCTGTAAAGAGGAAGAAGCACTTAATTAATACATATGGTGGTGCCAATAGGTCCCAGACTGACTACTTCCTGACAAGTTGAAGAGATCTAAAAAAAAGTGAAAGAGTGTAAAATGATTCCAGAGAGCAGATTGCAGAGTAATATAGATTCCTTGGAATAGATTTCTGGGTAAAAAGGCTAGGTTGGCGGGGGGGAGCATACAAAGAGAAGTTGTGGAACAAAGGATAAAGTGGTGGAAGCTCACAAATAGAGCAGTTAGTCTGAGATTTAAGGGCGAGGGTCTATGGCGGGGTGGTCAACCTGTGGCTCTGGAGCCGCATGCAGCTCTTCAGAAGTTAATATGTGGCTCCTTGCTTAGGTGCTGACTTTGGGGCTGGAGCTATAGGTGCCAACTTTCCACTGCCCCCACTCCACGCTTTAGCCCAAGACCCCCACTCCTTCCCGCCCCCTTCCTCTCCCCTGCTGCACCCTTGCTCCTCCTCACTCCATCCCAGAGCCTCCTGTACACTGCAAAACAGCTTATCGCGGCGTGCAGGAGGCACGTGGAGGGAGGGGGAGGTGCTGATCAGTAGGGCTGCTGGCGGGCAGGAGGTGCTGGGAGTGGTGTGGGGGGACTGATGATGTATTACTATGGCTCTTTGGCAATGTACATTGGTAAATTCTGCCTCCTTCTGATGCTCAGGTTGGCCACCCCTGGTCTATGGAGATTGAACAATGCCCAAACCGACTTCAATGAGAGCAATGAAGCTTGGGGAGAAATATCCAAACATGTTACAGAAAGTGAAAAAGCTGTCTGTGGCCAAGTGGACAAAGGGAAATTTCCTGGCAAAGCGGCATGGTGGTGGTGGAAAGATGTGCGGGAGGCAGGAAAGAAGAAAGGATTAAATGATGGCAGAAAGAAAGAACGGTGGTGTGAAAGGATGCTGCCCATGGATCAGGTGCTGCCCAGGGATCAGGTGAGGGAATGACAGGCATTTTTCTTTCTTGGCGCCCCCTGTTGACAGCCATCCCTGCCCTGCAGTGGTCTATCCCTTTCCAGGATATATACAGTCCAACAAAAGGTAGTTCCACTGACTGGCAACAGGCTTCAAGCCTTACCAAGGCAAAGACCCAGAGTAGGGACTCTCCAGGATATGGGGTCATCCTAGTCCTGAATATCTGGTACCAGGGATAGGCTTTTCACTTCCAGCCCTGATAGGGAGTGTGTAGGGGTCCCGGGTCTGCCCTCTCCACCGTATTCTGATGCCAGGCCCAGAGGTAGGCAACTAAGTCCTGCACCCTGGCATGCTATGTGGTTGCTTTCCCAGATCACTTTTTACTGGCCTTCTCATGCAAGCGTGAACAGCAAAGATATGTAAACAAAATCAATAAAAAAGTAAGTCTCCAACCTTGCAAACGTCCAGAGTCATAGAATCATAGAATATCAGGGTTGGAAGGGACCTTAGGAGGTCATCTAGTCCAACCCCCTGCTCAAAGCAAGACCAATTCCCAACTAAATCATCCCAGCCAGGGTTTTGTCAAGCCAGACCTTAAAAGCCTCTAAGGAAGGAGATTCCACCACCTCCCTAGGTAACGCATTCCAGTACTTCACCACCCTCCTAGTGAAATAGTGTTTCCTAATATCCAACCTAGACCTCCCCCACTGCAACTTGAGACCATTTCTCCTTGTTCTGTCATCTGCCACCACTGAGAACAGCCGAGCTCCATCCTCTTTGGAACCCCTCCTCTGGTAGTTGAAAGCAGCTATCAAATCCCCCTCATTCTTCTCTTCTGGAGACTAAATAATCCCAGTTCCCTCAGCCTCTCGTCATAAATCATGTGCTCCAGACCCCTAATCATTTTTGTTGCCCTCCACTGGACTCTTTTCAATTTTTCCACATCCTTCTTGTAGTGTGGGGCCCAAAACTGGACACAGTACTCCAGATGAGGCCTCACCAATGTCAAATAAAGGGGAACGATCACTTTCCTCAATCTGCTGGCAATGCCCCTACCTATACAGCCCAAAATGCCGTTAGCCTTCTTGGCAACAAGAGCACACTGTTGACTCATATCCAGCTTCTCGTCCACTATGACCCCTAGGTCCTTTTCTGCAGAACTGCTACCTAGCCATTCCGTCCCTAGTCTGTAGCTGTGCACAGGATTCTTCCGTCCTAAGTGCAGGACTCTGCACTTGTCCTTGTTGAACCTCATCAGGTTTTTTTGGCCCAATCCTCTAATTTGTCTAGGTCCCTCTGTATCCGATCCCTACCCTCTAGTGTATCTACCATGCCTCCTAGTTTAGTGTCATCTGCAAACTTGCTGAGAGTGCAGTCCACACCATCCTCCAGATCATTAATAAAGACATTAAATAAAACCGGCCCCAGGACCGACTCCTGGGGCACTCCGCTCGAAACTGGCTGCCAACTAGACATGGAGCCATTGATCACTACCCGTTGAGCCCGACGATCTAGCCAGCTTTCTATCCACCTTACAGTCCATTCATCCAGCCCATACTTCTTTAACTTGGCCGCAAGAATACTGTGAGAGACCATATCAAAAGCTTTGCTAAAGTCAAGGAATAACACATCCACTGCTTTCCCCTCATCCACAGAGCCAGTTATCTCATCATAGAAGGCAATTAGTTTAGTCAGGCACAACTTCCCCTTGGTGAATCCATGCTGACTGTTCCTGATCACTTTCCTCTCCTCTAAGTGTTTCATGATTGATTCCTTGAGGACCTGCTCCATGATTTTTCCAGGGACTGAGGTGAGGCTGACTGGCCTGTAGTTCCCCAGAGTCCTTTTCCCTCAGCAGGTCTTGTAGACCATCAACAGTCAGGGGCCCTGGCAATTGGGTCTCCCATAATGTTCCTTTTGCAGAGCATAGGTCTGCTCACCTCCATTTGATGCTTGAAAGTGAGCTGCTCAGACTGTACATGCATTGCAGGTGTGGCGGAGCAGAGCTATTTTGGCCCAGAACAGCTCCTTAACCCCTTCCTCTCCAGTGTGGGATCTGTACACCCAACCACAGGTGGAATGTCATGAGGAATATAAGTTGGTATAGTAAAGAAAACAGCAAAAAGAGTGTTTGCAGACACTAAGGGTCAGGTGCTTTTAAAGCCTTATATGCATGACTACTTACGAAAGAAGGAGAAAAAGAAAAATTCAAATTAGCCACGTGTAGGCAAAGAAGCACCAAGAACTTGGGAGCTGCGAAGAGCTTCAAAATGAAAATAGAGTAATACTGGTGGAAGATGGCCAAGTCATTAAGAGGTGGGCAAGGTTTTATGCTCAATGAAGAAAATTTGAGGAAATCACTGAGGGAAGCCTGCAGAAGCAACAGCCTCACAAGACCTATCACCATGGTGGAGACATAAACAGCGCTGAAGTTGCTGAAACATGGGAAGGCCAGTCCAACTGGACGGTGTACCATTGGAGGCATTTAAAGCATTGGATCATGAGGGAGTGGTGGTGATAAACTTCTTCAACTTAATTCTCTATATTAGAAAAATGCCAGACAAATGGAGGAAGAGCACATTGGTCCCTATCTTTAAGCACAAAGGGTACGTGGAAGAATGTAGTAACTACTGACCCATCCAGTTAGTGAGTCACATGATTAAATGGCTGAAAAGAATTATCGAGAAAAGACTCCACGAGGAACTGGAGCATCAAGTAACCAACAACCAATTTGGGTTTATGCCAGGAAGGTCAACAAAGGATGCAGTGTTTGTTTGCAGCCCGAATATTGCAGGAGAAATATACGGAGAAATGCAAAGAATTGTGTTTAGTGTTTGTGGACTTAAAGAAGGTTTATGACAGAGTTCCTAGAAAACTGATAATCATAATGCTGGTGACAGATGTTCAGACTATAGCACAAAAGTAGTGAGAAACACTGCGACAACAGTGAGTCATTCACTCTGACAATATGTCTGCACCAAGGATCAGCTTTAAGCCCATTCCTATTTGTGACTGTAATGGACACCTTGACACAAAGTATCAGGAGAGAGGCTCTATGAAGCATGTTTTCCACCAAGGACATTATGTTGTCCCACACAGATAAATATGAACTGGAAAGGTCATCTAGTATAATGGAGGGCTGCATGAGGGAAAAAATGGTTTATGAGTCAGTTGACAGAAGACAGAATAGATGCAATGCTTCACTGAGAGGGACAATGAGAAGCCAGTAAAACTAGATGATATAGAGTTAAAGCATGAGCAACAATTCAGATACCTAGGTTCAGTGTTGAGCCTTGATGAGAATGCGGATGCAGATATTAGGAGACACATGAAGAGCACTTGGTACAAATGGAGAGAGCTGGGATATTCTGGCAGAGGACTCCTGACAAGTAAACTAAAAAGCAAAGCATATAAGACTCTGATGAGGCCAGCTCTGACATATGGGTCAGAGTACTAGCCAGTGAGGAAGAGAGAACAACAACTACTTCACGCTGCTGAAATGAAAATGCTCAGGTAGATGCTGGGTAAGACATTACCTGATAGGCTATGCAATGAAACAGTACAAGTGCTGATAGACACCATCACAGAAAGGCTGAGGGAGCATCGACTGAGATGGCTGGGTCTTTGGGACAACAAGATGCAGGATATACTGGCCAGATTGTCCCATGACTACTAGCTCTTGTAATAAGACCATGAGGAAGTCTCAGAAAAAGGTGGGTGGAGACACTGAAGGAGGATATGAAAAGGTTGATGTCAGCTGGGAAGACGCACTTGACAAGAACACTTTGAGATGAAGAAAAAGAGCTGCTGACCCCAGCAAATCTGGTGCAATTGTGCAACTTCTTTAACGTCAAAAATGAGAGACGGAGAATATTATAGTTTGGAGAAAAAGAAAACATACTTCAGATCTTGGAATCATATCATCAACCCTACCTGCACATCTACATCTGTTGGTGGATTCTTTGTTTTATTACATTTTACCATGTATATCTCACAGTAATAGATATGCCAGCAATCTATTCGAAATAATAGTACAATAACCTTTTACTTGCTAATTTTACTAGCGAACAGATCATGCTTTAGCCTTCAGCCCCAGAGGGTTTTAAATGCTGATTCTAGTTGGAAACTCTGACAGTCAGGCTTTTTCTGAAAAGGGATTACTTTATTGTACTGAAAGATTTAAGTTTTAAAACATTTAAGTACTCTGTTTTTTTCCCCTTCAGAACACGTGGTACCATGTTGGCAGTGCTGTGAGTTATGACTGTGTTTGATAATACCATTGACATCCAACTCCAGCTGTCTGGGAATCAAATTGAAGAAAGCACTGTTAGATATTTTTACCATGTATGATGCGTAACCCACAACACACAAGGCCGATAAGAGGGCTATGGATGGCATCCAGCAAAAACTGTTTTTACAACTATTTCAGAACTTCAGCTGTCATGCAGGTTTTTTCACATTCTATTTTCTTTTGATCACACAAAAGCAGCATTCCTGTAGGCAGAGCACTGCGTGTTCTATTCCATTCAGCAGCTAATAGCCAGGAAATAAAATTGAGAATGTAAATGAATAATCCTCCCCAGTTATGATGCTTGCCCTGGCTTGAACTCATCTGTCGTCAGTAAATATGGGGGGAAACATTGCAGTTCTCATAGGAAATCAGTAAGGCCTTATGCAATAGCAAATCATGACAGCTCCACGTTCATGACTCTCACGGTAAAAGTGAATGAGAAGGTAGAGGGCAGCTTTGGGCAGGAGAATTACACCAGGATTCAGAGTTCCAAGTAAACCATCCCAAAAACATTTTCCCCTACAATAGCAATTGTAGAAATACCACCAGAACCCAGGAGTTCACCAGCACTAACAATGTTTCTTTGAAATTGGCTTGCAATTTTCAAATTCTGGGTGCATTGCTGGCTCACCTAAGATGAGGCTGAAAATGAAAATTGCTCTCCTGCTTCAGTTTCCTTGTAGACACCACTGAATAGCAGAGGAAGTAAATGATAACCGTTTTCAAGTACATAAAAGGTTGTCACAAGGAGGAGGGAGAAAAATTGTTCTTCTTAACCACTGAGGATAGGACAAGAAGCAATGGGCTTAAATTGCAGCAAGGGAGGTTTAGGTTGGACATTAGGAAAAACTTCCTGTCAGGGTGGTTAAACACTGGAATACATTGCCTAGGGAGGTTGTGGAATCTCCATCATTGGGGATTTTTAAGAGCCGGTGAGACAAATGCCTGTCAGGGATGGTCTAGATAGTACTTAGTCCTGCCATGAGTGCAGGGGACTGGACTAGATGACCTCTCGAGGTCCCTTCCAGTTCTATGATTCTATGATTTGCTTCAGTCTCTATAACTCACTAAATTTCCTCCAGATGCTCCTCAGCCTGTTTTACCCCACACTAATTCTACACTCTCGTGAGAGTGTCCATGGCTAATATTGGTCCTGTTTCTACAGTTCCACTGAAGTCAATGGAGTTACAATGGTGTAAAATTAGTGTGAGATCAGAATTAGACCTATTGTAAGCACTCTATCTGCTCAAGTGCAGGATGGGAACAACTCTTCCGTAGTAAGATTTACAGGAGACCAATTAGAACCACTAACGCAAACAAACAATCACATGAAGAAATGATAACACAATCTAAAATACCTATATCATATCCATAGACATCAGACACAGCTATATTAAAATTTATCTTCAGTTTGCAGGACATGTTTGTTATGCAAGAAGATGAGAATTCCACTGAGAGACCAGTTAGTCCCCAGTCAGTCCCAATCTGTGGAAAGTCTGCAAAATGACAAGATGTCTGAAAGAAAAGTTCAACCCCAAGTTATTGATTTTGATGCAGGAATTACTTATCACCTTTGTTAATCAGAAGGTCAGACTAAGTTGTCAGAATGGTCCCTCTTCCGGCCTTAAAATCTGTGAATCATCACACCACTTTTTGCTTCACCTCCACCAGTCACAATTCATCAGCAGTTTCTCTAATTTCTTTCATCTCCTCAGTGTCAACAAGGGAAAATGCAGCACTTAATGACATAATGGCAATCCCCCTTTAGAAGTCTAATCCCACTTAGAGAGCAAGAAAAATAAAAATGATCCATAAATTCCCCAGCAGTTGAAATTTGGAATGAGTGTGCAGCTGAAAGGATTCACCATAGGTTTGCCTCCTCCCTTTCTCCAGCGTATAATGAAACTTCCTCAGCTTTGACCATAACTCCTCCATCAGATGCTATCACGGAACTGTGGCCGTATTAGAGCATAGATTCCCTTGGCGAGGAATACTGAGAATAGTCCATGTTACTGTTAGTTACCAATATGTTAAGCCAATTCTGCTCTTTCTCCTCAAGCAATTCACAAATGTAGCACCCATCACACAAACCGACCTTTCTATTTGAGCTCCTTTCACTGCATTAGTTTGAAAATGAAAAGACAAAAGAACAATCACATATGCCATTTCAATTATTTTTAAATGAGGTGAATACCCTCATATTTACTTAAGAAAACCAACGCACTCCTACCACAATGTTCAAATTCGGGGCCACATCCCTTCCAGAACTTCCACAGCTAAGACTGAGGGTTTCATTCATTATTCAATTCACCTGCCATCTTTGGTAAAAACCCTTATTGCTTTATTCCCTTTGTCTGTCTACCAGTGTTAATGAAATATGGACTTGGTGAGTCTTAAGTAATTGGCTCAGCCATGGCAAGTGTAACTATACATTTTGGTTTCAAGTACATTTCATCATTTGTATTTGGCGAGAGCCGCTTGTCACCCTGAGAACATTCAGGTGGCAGCACTGCAGAAAAATGCTGCAATTTTTCTTTAAAGCTCCTCCCGTGTCAAAATAAATCTTGCCAACATGTTGTACAAAGCGATTTCATTGCCTCCAATAGGCCAACTCCTAACTTGTGTCCTGCAACTTCTTCTTCAAGAACAAGGTGCTCTCAAGTCATTCAATGTCAGGCTGCAAAATCAGAATTGATCTTTCTCCTCCATGAATTCTGTGTTTTCACTTTCCTCGGTGCTGTGGTAAGTGACAGCGTAAGTGGGTAGCGTGCGATTTTCAAAAGTGCTCAGCATTGCCCTGATATTACTCCCTATTAAGTCAATGGAAATTTTCCCATTGGCTTCACTGAGAGAAGCATTAGGGCAACTCTAGGGTTACCATGCATCCGGATTTTCCCGGACATGTCCGGCTTTTTGGGCCTCAAATCCCCGTCCGGGGGGAAATCCCAAAAAGCCAAACATGTCCGGGAAAATAGGGACATGCGGGGCTGGCGGTGCTGGGCCGGGGTCCGGGACCGGGCCGGGACTGCTGGGCCGGGGGCCGGGGGCTGGGGCCGGGCCAGCGGTGCTGGGCCGGGGGCCGGGACCGGGCCGGGAGTGCTGGGCCGGGGGCCGGGTCCGGGCCGGCGGTGCTGGGCCGAGCCAGGGGTGCTTGACCAGGGGCTGTCCGGGGGCTGGCACCCCAGGGCCTGAGCCGAGCCATGCTGGAGATGCCGGGGCCAGAGGGAGCCGCTCGATTGGGGGGGCCAGACTGGGCCGCACCTCCTCCCCCCACCCAGCTTACCTGCTACCTGGTTAAGGCTTCCCGCGAATCAAATGTTCGCGGGAAGCAGGGGAGTGGGCGGAGTTGGGGCGGGGACTTTGGGGAAGGGGTGGAGTTGGGGTGTGGGCGGGGCTGGGGGCGGGGCCGGGGACCCGTGGAGTGTCCTCTTTTTGGATACTCAAAATATGGTAACCCTAGGCAACTCTTAGTGCTTTTGAAATCCCACACTCAAAGCCTTGTCATACATGGCAAAATCTCTTTAAAAGGCTCATGTGGTTTCTCTGGTGTTTTACTGTAATGACAAAATAAGAATGTCTATGGTGATTTAAAACTACAGCTGTTTTTCTGTATAATAATACTTCACATTTCCATAGCTCTTTTCATCAGATGAGTTCAAACTGCTTCATAAGCACTAGTGGAGTCTCACAAACAATCGCCTGAGGTAGCTAAGCATTATTATCTCCATTTTATAGTTAGGGAAACAGAGGCACAGAAGAGGAAGGGGACCTGGCCAAGTCACGTAGCCAAGTTGGTGGTTCAGTTAGGACCAGACTGCAGGAGTCCTGAATCCCTGTCCGTTGCTCTAGCCACTGTAGGCTACACTCCCCCAAAATACCTTGTGATGGTATGAAACACATGAACAGTACAAGGAGATACAGAACACTGGCTGGCTTTGCTTTGCAGCTTCTTTGTAATAGCAAAGCAAATGTGTATTGCTTATACACTGGACACATTTATGCTTTCTCCTTTAGGTAACTATAAGTTACATATTTGAATCTCGAGGCTGGGTAGTTTCCAGGTTGGCGTAAATGAATATTTTCTTTTCCCTCTCTACTTTTTGTTTATACAATACCCTGAGGAAACATGACAGACGGGCAGACAGAGTCAATACTTCTCTTGAATTCTGTGTGCAATAGCCAGGCTGGTATATATGTTTACTTTGCTCTTCAAAAAGAAATGAAGGAACTACAAGGTTGTTTCATTCACTAGCTCTTCGGTAGTTGGGATGAATTATACTATAGTGTTGTGTGTGTCCAATGCATTTCTAAACAATAACTATCCCAGAAAGTTACTGTATGCTGTCTGCCATGACACCAGACAAAATGCATTACCAAGTAGCTTCAACAGGAAGTACAAAATAAAAAGACCGGCTTCTATTGGTGAACAAGGGCCAGTCTACAGTCTGGCCTTCAGTTAACATTTGGCCATTCATGGAGATTCTGATATGGGAGAACAGCTTTGAATTTTATTTTACAGAAAAGCTTCAAAAAGGAGAGGGAAACCCAAGCATTCTCCTCTCTCTCTCTCTCTCTCTCTCTCTCTCTCTCTCACACACACACACACACACACACACACACACACACACACATGTTCAATAGTGAATAAAGTAAGATGTGTAGTCTTTACTGGAGTATACAAATTCCATATACAAATTCAGGTGCTCAGATACCACGATAACAGACACAATATAACAAGTTGAATAGAAGGGAAGTTCTATATTTTGTTGAAGATCCAAACAGATCTTCTCTTCTAACAGTCTCAAAAAAAGGGGGGGGGGAGGGGAACAAGCACCTCTACCTTTCAGACATTTGTCCACAGAAAGGTAGAATGCTTGTATTATATCTACTTGTCTGAGAGCTCATATTGCCTCAGGACTGTAGTATCTGAATGCCAATGCCTTCCAGGGATTTCATTATCAGTCCACAGAAACTGTACTTCTAATATGATTATTCTGAGACTTTCAACATTGTCTGTGCAAAGACATACCACCATCATTTCAGTTAAAGTTCAACTTTCTCAAACTATTGTTCTTCCACAGTCTGTGTAGCAATAACAAGTCACGGATGCTCTTAAATGCATGTTCATTTTATTTTATCTGAAGTACATTTTCCAAGCCATTGTTTAATTGGACAGCTACATTCTATCCTGTTTTATTCATATGAAACAAGTCAATTAAACTGTGTAACAGAGAAATGAGATTGGGTTTTGCAGAGGCTAAATACACTTACATGTCACCTGTGGAGATGCATGTGTCAACCTGATGTTAGTTATCAATTGATGATCAATTGGTGTCAAAGCTAGTGGGTATTTGGCCATATCACAAAGTTCCCAGAATAGTTTAGCTATCCAGACAGTGTGATCTAGATCTAAAGGTAGTTTCATAGAAGCTAGAACAGAGGAATCAAGATGGAATTCCTAAGTTTTATTCCCCGCTCTGCCACTAACTTGCTGAGTTACCTTGGAAAGCTCATAAACCTATCAGAGTATGTCTACACTACAACACAAGCTTGAGCCCAGACTCAAGCATGGGCTTAACTCCCCTTGCATCAACACTGCAATTGCACTAACCCAGGGTCCCATGACCCTGCAGGGATGGAGGGTCCAAGTTTGAGCTAAGCTGGGACCAAGGGTCTAAGCCCTATTGCTTTGTAGTATAGGCGCAGCCAAGCCTGACTCGGGGCCAAGCTGTCAGTCAGAAGTATCCCCCTATTCCACGGGACAACTTCCATAGGCCTCTCTATCCCAACAATCTGCAATCTACTCTGTTGAAAACCCTTTGCAAAAGGCAGCAGCTCAGGTCAGCATTAACTTATTCTCTTCTGATCACCAAGCTGCAAGCACACTGGCAGTGAACCGCCTGGGTTTGCAATGGATTGGAGAACAAACCGATCAAGCCTTTTGCAAAGTGAGCTGCTGCCTGACACTGCCTGCCCTGCATGATAGTAACATTTTCCCACAGCGCGCCATGGTCCTAGGGCTAGAGCAGCTACATTTCAGGAGGTGGGGGCACAAGGGACTCTGGGTTATGGTTGTTTTGACTCTGATCCATGCACTGCAGTGTGGACACCAGAGCACAGATTAGAAAAGTCTTAACATGGGATTAAAATATCATGTAGATGCTCAAGCCCAGGGTTTGTCACATGGGTCAGCTGGCTTGAGCCCCACTAACCCTGGGCTTATATTGCAGTATAGACATACCCTCAGTGCCTTAGTCAACCCCTTGTAAAGTCAGTGCAACAGTCCTTAACTACTATCTCATAGGGTTGCTATGACACTCCATTGATGGTTTTTTTAAAGCACTTTGAGATCTACTGCTGAAAGATGCAATATGAAAGGGTACCTATGAACTAAAAGAGCTTCATGGAGAAGTCAGTACAATACTGGCTTGGCTTTAGTGGGGGCTCTCAATCTTTCCCATTTACAAACAATGCATTCACCCATGAAGTGTTTAAAAACTGAAAACTATATATTGTACTGTGTATCACATGGAAAACAGGGACTAGAATCCTTCGTTATATTTGGTGTAGATAAGTCAACAGGACGCAGACAGTACAGTTCTCTAGTTATTTTTATTTGCAAGAAGCACACTGTGGAACTAAGTGTTGTGCTGGTCCCGGTTATATGCAGTAATGTACACCACATACACAAAATTACAGCATGGGGTGGGGGAAGAGCCAGTCTGAATGAGAGAGAAAAGGCTAAGGGGGGAGGGGGGAAAACACAACCAAGACATTTAAAATAAAACTTCTAAAGCCCCTTTGAATTGTAACATCTTGAGTAAAGAAAAGCCTGAATTATGTAAAAGCTGGCAGGGAGCCAACATCTGGCCAAGCTAAGATTGTTTTGTAAGAAGGCAGTTTCCACTCTGCTTGCAGACCTGCATCCAGCAGTCGAGAGAATAACGAAGCTGAAGATGTACATAGTCCCTGGCTGCCAGAAGGATACCCTGGGCTTTGAGTGAAAATTTTTTGTCATTTGATCTCCTAAAACAGCCAGCTGAGATGAGTTATGTTCCCCCTGCCAGGAACCTCGAAAGAATTGTTCAAACCATGTGCTCATTCCTGCTGAATTGGAAACAAATGCCATGGCTTCACTGGCAGGCTTTGAAATCAAATTCTCTCCAGCTCTTCCCAAAGTTCTTGGGAGGAAACAAAAAACTCTTTCCTGTGTCTGCCACTTGAGTCTCTGGAGAAACCTCCTTCCCCTACATTGCCCCCATCCCTCTTCATCCACCCCCACCCCACCCAAGACTGAAATCTGTCATTCCAGAAAGCCACATCACAAACTTGTACCATGTGTTAACTATCTTCTGTTTGCAGTCATTAGGCCTTGCCATTGCCAGCACAAATGGGAGTCGTTTAATTAGGTCCAGAGCGCTGCAGAATAACTAGGCCATTCAGGATGGCACAAAGCCAACTGCTGCTTCTCCCAGCTTTTTTTAAGAGGGAAAAAGCCCAGCCTTTAGCTATCTCCTGCTCACCTGTAAACTCCATAGCAAAGTTTAATAGGTTAGAGAATATACATACTTTATGAAACTCAATTAGGCACAAATAGACTTTTTTTTAAAGGCAAAAAAATCTGCCAAGTGGGTTTGGGATCAGTCTAAGGGTATGTCTACACTACACTTACTCTGAATTTACAGAATTCAATTTTTGGCAACTGATTGTATAAAGTCGAGTGCATGCGGCCACACTAAGCACATTAATTCGGCGGTGTGTGTCCATGTACCAAGGCTAGCATCGACTTCCGGAGGGTTGCACTGTGGGTAGCTATCCCATAGTTCCCGCAGTCTCCCCTGCCCATTGGACTTCTGGGTTGAGAGCCCAATGCCTGATGGGGCAAAAAACATTGTCGCTGGTGGTTCTGGGTACAGCCTCACCCCTCCCTCCATGAAAGCAACGGCAGACAACCGTTTTGCGCCTTTTTTCCTGGGTGAACACTGCAGACGCCATACCACAGCAAGCATGGAGCCCGCTCAGCTCAAGCCAGCAGTCATGAACATTGTAAACACCTCGCGCATTATCGTGCAGTTTATGCTGAACCAGAACCTGAAAAACCAGGCGAGGAGGAGGCTGTGACTGCAGCACGGCGACGAGAGTGATGAGGACATGGACACATAATTCTCTCAAACCGCCGGCCCCAGCGCTTTGGAGATCATGTTGTTAATGGGGCAGGTTCTAGCCATGGAATGCCGATTCTGGGCCCGGGAAACAAGCACAGACTGGTGGGACCACATAGTGTTGCAGGTGTGGGACAATTCCCAGTGGCTGCAAAACTTTCGCATGCATAAGGGCACTTTTGTGGAACTTTGTGACTTGCTTTCCCCTGCCCTGAAGTGCCAGAATACCAAGATGAGAGCAACCCTCACAGTTGAGAAGTGAGTGGCGATAGCCCTGTGGAAGCTTGCAATGCCAGATAGCTACCAGTCAGTCAGGAATCAATTTGGAGTGGGCAAATCTACTATGGGGGCTGCTGTGATGCAAGTAGCCAAAGCAATCACTGAGCTGCTGCTACCAAAGGTAGTGACTCTGGGAAATGTGCAGGTCATAGAGGATGGCTTTGCTGCAATGGGATTCCCTAACTGTGGTGGGGCGATAGATGGAACCCATATCCCTATCTTGGCACCGGAGCACCAGGGCAGCCAGTACATAAACCGCAAGGGGTACTTTTCAATCGTGCTGCAAGCACTGGTGGATCACAAGGGACATTTCACCAACATCACTGTGGGATGGCCGGGAAGGGTTCATGACGCTCACATCTTCAGGAACACTACTCTGTTTAAACGGTTGCAGCAAGGGATTTACTTCCCAGACCAGAAAATAACCGTTGGGGATGTTGAAATGTCTATAGTTATCCTTGGGGGCCCAGCCTACCCCTTAATGCCATGGCTCATGAAGCCATACACAGGCAGCCTGGACAGGAGTCAGGAGCTGTTCAACTACAGGCTGAGCAAGTGCAGAATGGTGGTAAAATGTGCATTTGGACATTTAAAGGGTCGCTGGCGCACTTTACTGACTCACTCAGACCTCAGCCAAACTAATATTCCCATTGTTATTGCTGCTTGCTGTGTGTTCCACAAGCTCTGTGAGAGTAAGGGGGAGACCTTTATGGTGGGGTGGGAGGCTGAGGCAAATTGCCTGGCCGCTGATTACATGCAGCCAGACACCAGGGTGATTAGAAGAGCACACCAGGAAGCGCTGCGCATCAGAGACGCTTTGAAAACCAGTTTCACGACTGGCCAAGCTACGGTGTGAAAGTTCTGTTTGTTGAAAACCCGTCCCCTTGATTGACTCATTCCCTGTAAGCAAATCACCCTCCCCCTTCAATCACAGCTTGCTTTCAAAGGAAATAAAGTCCCTATCATTTAAAAATCATGTATTCTTTATTAATTGATTATAAAAAGAGGGAGAGAACTGACAAGGTAGCCTGGGTGGGGTTTGGGAGGAGGATTGGAGGGAAGGAAAAGGCCACTAAAAAAGTTGAAAATAATGACAGCCTTTTGCTTGAGCAGTCCACCGGGGTGGAGTGGGAGGGTGCACGGAGCCTCCCCCCACGTTCTTACACATCTGGGTGAGGAGGCTATGGAACATGGTGAGGTGGGAGGGTGGTTATACAGGGGCTGCAGTGGCACTCTGTGATCCTGCTGCTGTTCCTGAAGCTCCACCAGATGCTGGAGCATGTCAGTTTGCTCACGCAGCTGCCCCAGCGTTCCATCCCGCCACCTCTCATCTCGAACGTCCCTCCTCTCCTCATGTTCATCCCTCATGGCCTCACATTCACTCGCAGCTTTCCTGTATTGGGATAGGGTGTCCTTCCACTCATTCAGATGAGCTCTTTCATCGCAGGTTGATTGCATGATTTCCAAGAACATTTAGTCTCGCATGTGTTTTTTTCACCACCTTATCTGAGATAGCCTTCGGGATGGAGGAGGGAGGCTTGAAAAATTTGCAGCTGTGGGAGAGAAAAATGGGAGAGAAGATACATTTTACAGAACAATGCTTATACTCTTTCACGGTGAAAAACACTATTCACATTACATAGCACATGTGATTTCGGTACAAGGTTGCATTTTGCATTTTAATATTGAGTGCCTGCGGCTTTGGTGTTAGAGATCACAGACACAAGTCTGGGCAACAGAATTCGGCTTGCATGCGGCCATGGTAAGCCATTGTCTTTCGGCTTCTGCAACCTTCCTAAAAGCATCACCCTCCTTTCCCATATACCAAGCAAAGCCCATTGAGTGCTGTGGTTTTCCTGTTAACATGCAGCAGCAGAAACCAAACTAACCCCCCCACACCCATCCAATTCTCTGGGATGATCGCTTTACCTCTCCCCCCACTGTGTGGCTGGTATCAGGGAAGATCCCTGCTAGCCAAACACGAAAAGCTCAGCGCCAATGCCCCCCCACCCCACTTGACTAACTGCAGGGAAGGATTTCTTTTCAGCCACAGCCAAACAGCCTAGTAGGAACAGCCACCTCTGTCCCCTTAATTAAATTCCCGTATTTCAACCAGGTTACCATGAACGATATCACTCTCCTGAGGATAACACAGCGAGATAAAGAACGGAGGTTGCTTGAACGCCAGCAAACACCAGGACCATACGCTGCCAGGCTTTGTCATGCAATGATACCAGATTCCTTGCTATTAGCATGGCGTGGTCAAGTGTCCTACCATGGAGGACAGAATAAGGCTGCACTGCCCAGAAACCTTCTGCAAAGGCTTTTGGAGTACCTCCAGGAGAGCTTCATGGAGGAGATGTCCCTGGAGGATTTCCGCTCCATCTCCAGACACGTTAACAGAGTTTTCCAGTAGCTGTACTGGCAGCAAATGCATCCCAAGTCCTCAGGGCAAATTAATCATTTAAAAAGCTTGCTTTTAAACCATGTTTTATATTTACAAAGGTACAGTCACCGAGGTTCCTTCCATGGCTTCATGGTCTGGGATAATGCCTTGGAAGGGTTGGGAGGGTACTTCAGTCAATCAGGCTGAGAAAGATCCTGGCTGTTGGGGAGAATGGAGTGCTGTGTGCTCTCCGCAAGCTCGTCGTCATCCTCCTCATCTTCCCCGTCCGCAGAATCCTCAGGCATGGCTGAGATTACCCCCTCCTCGGAATCCATGGTCAGAGGTGGGGTAGTGGTGGCGGCCCCCCCTAGAATTGCATGCAGCTCAACGTAGAAGCGGCATGTCTGCGGCTCTGACCTGGACCTTCCGTTTGCTTCTTTGGTTTTCTGGTAGGCTTGTCTGAGCTCCTTAACTTTCATGCGGCACTGTAGTGAGTCCCTATTGTGGCCTCTCTCCATCATGCCCTTGGAAATTTTTTCAAATGTTTTGGTATTTCGTCTTTTGGAACATAGTTCTGCTAGCACGGAATCCTCTCCCCATATAGCGATCAGATCCAGTACCTCCTGTACGGTCCATGCTGGTGCTCTTTTTCAATTCTCGGACTGCATGGTTACCTGTGCTGATGAGCTCTGCATGGTCACCTGTGCTCTCCACGCTGGGCAAACAGGAAATGTAATTCAAAAGTTTGCGGGGCTTTTCCTGTCTACCTGACCAGTGCATCCGAGTTCAGATTGCTGTCCAGAGCGGTCACAATGGTGCACTGTGGGATAGCTCCCGGAGGCCAATACCGTCGAATTGCAGCCACACTAACCCTAATTCGAAATGGCAATGTCGATTTCGGCGCTACTCCCCTTGTCAGGGAGGAGTACAGAAATCGATTTTAAGAGCCCTTTATGTCGAAGTAAATGGCTTCGTTGTGTGGACAGGTGCAGGGTTAATTCGATGTAACGCTGCTAAATTCTACCTAAACTCATAGTGTAGACCAGGCCTAAGGGAAGGACTCTGTGGTGTGTGTGGTTGTGAGTTTATATGCAACACATCAGCGTACAGCAGAGTGAGAGAAAAGGGTCTTGAAAGCCATTCTCTTAGTAACCAGAGCAGTGTCTGGTATGATTTAGATTTTATTCCAGCTTCATAAAAAACAGTTGGTTCCTGTTAAGTCAACAACAGTTGAATCACTGCTCAGATATTTAACTTTAGTAGTATCCTTGATGACATCTCTGCATGTGTGCTTCATTTCTAAATGCCTGGCTGCCTCCCCCCCCCCTCCCCAAATGAATCTTCTGCATATACAGAGATTTATAATTTCACAGCTATATCACTGCAAATCTAACACTCACCTGTTGAATAACTTAACCACCATATTAAAGACATATGCTGAATTTTCTTATTTGACTTCTAGTTTTCATTTCCTAGAGAGATTCTGCTAGAGAGCTAAAATAAAGCTGTAAATCACCAAAGCTGTACAACAGCAGTATAGCACACAACCACTAGCCATTAGCTGGCATCTATAAATAATATGTGTATTCACTTAGTAATATTTGCTAATCTAACGCAAACACATAAAAGCAATAGATTTCATCTGGACTAAAATGTGACATTCCCCAACCACCACCCCAATTCTTTTTATCAGCTTTATTCCTTGTTCCTGTACAAGTTCTACATCACCATGTTAGCGTACAAGATTTTGTTTCCATAGTGCATTTTAACTAATCCATGCAAACCTCTTTTTTGTGGTGCTCCCTGAATATTTACTGCAGAGACAAAAAAAGAATGTCCTACTCAACATTACGGTCGCCGGCAAGACTTTCAAAAAATTCTGTACAAGCCGTGGGAAGAATTTCCTTTTAGGCAATACACATGAGCCCAGCAGAAACGTGCAGTAGCATGGAGGGAGGTTGATGCTATGTCTACATTTATGGCAGCACGTGGAGTGCATACACTGCACACCCAACTAGTATGAGTATCAACAGCAGGGTAGACTGTGTGAGGTGCTACTTAGACAAGTAAAAGCATGCTAGAACCTTAGGGTACATACCCTACATGGCTTTCTACTTGCCCAAACAGTGCCACCCCCATCTACACTGCTATGTTTAGCAATGTAGCTTCCTGCCGCCAGGGCCTTTCCCCATTGCAGTGAAAGACTCTGGCAGCAGGGAGGCAGTGGCGAAAAGGGTCTGCTAGATCCTCACTGCTGGAGACTGTCCCTGCTGCCTCTCCCCTGCCACAGCCTTTCACTCTGGACTGTAGCTACACCCACAGGTGCTGACTTTTCAAACTGCAGAGAGTGCTCGACCCCCGGCTCTGTCCCAGGCCCCGCCCCCACTCCAGCCCTTCTCCCAAGACCCCACCCCAGCGCTGCCTCTTCCCGCCCAGTCCCGTCCCCCCCAGTGTGCCTTGTCCCTGCCTCTCCCCCCAAGCCTCCCTGCATGTTGTGAAACAGCTGTTTGAAGCGGGCAGGAGGCGCAGGGAGGGAGGGGGGGAGGCACTGATCCATGGGGCCACTGGTAGGCAGGAGCTGATGGGTCTAGAGCACCCACCAGCAGCCCCCCCATCATACCCCCCACATAGATCCTCCAGCCCCGGAGCGCCCATGTAGTTGGCACCTATGGCGACACACCCATAGTGAGGACACAGCCTGCTTTTCGTTGTGGTGTGTAGCTACATGTACCATACACATTATTGCCAGTGCAGACAAGGCCTTAGTTTGTCATTTTGTTTTATAGAAACATCTAATCTGTCTCTGAATCTAGGTTCTTACCCATCTCCTCCATACACAAAAGCTAAGAAGTGTGACTCAATTTGCATGCATTCAGGAATTCGAGGGTTCCAAGGACAATTGACTTGGTTGTTTACAAATGACAGGCCCGATTTGTGCACCCCTGGGTGCATAAAGGAAGAAGAGGGCAAAAGGAGATGGTAGTCCTCTGCAATCACATGCACGGGGTGGGCACAACAGAAATCAATGGAGTCGTATTTGTGTGTCTGAAGACTTAACTTGCTGCTAAGAGTTCTCTGTGACGGGAAGACCAAAAAGAAAACATCATAGCTTTGCATTCTTTTGGAATCCAATTGGCAGCTGTATCTCTTTGAAATTCAGTGTTTGTGCTCTCAGCAGTGACAGCAAATCAAGGCAAGAGTTACCAAAGGAAGAAAGCATCAGGGAAAACCCTACCCCATCCACACACTTGGAGCTAGGCAAATGCTGCACAACATTTTCCTTTGCTATTCACTCTAGTTGTATTCACATCCCTTCTGTGCTCTCTCTTCAAATATTCTAGGAGTTTACTGGCAGAAAAAAAGGGGGGGGGGGGATACAAATCTGAAATTCACTTTCTGGGAGTAACTGCAACAGTTCAGCCAGAGGTCTGGTACTAAGACTTGTGCTCAACTAGTCAGGAAAGAAATGTACACATAGGTCACATGCTACAACCAAAACAGCTTGATCTTCAGATCTTGAAGATTCCCTCATCCAAATCAAAACTTCTCAGGGATAAGCAACAGAGAAAGAATTAGTCACAGAAATTATTCAACAAGTAATTTCAAACAAGCACATTTAGGAATAATCAGACTGTGGTTGTTTGTGAATTTTTTAAAAAGGCAAAGTTTATGGAATACATTTTTACAAGTTATTTGTCCACTTCTATCCAGCCAATTTTGCTATTTAGAAAACCAAATAATTTATATTATATTATAAATTGGTGCAAAATGATTAATTTTGCTGTTTACCCCAAAAAAGGAAAGCCTGGCACGCATGCCATTAAGGGCAACACGGTCAACCACTGACATACTTCCTTCACAGTTGAAATTGCCAGTAGACTTACTGGAGCCACGTTACACTGCAAACACTGGAGAATCGCCTTTCACTTCAGAGATGCCTTGGTAACACTTCTGTTACTAGACTTATGCTTCTTACTCCATGGATCTGGTAGTTCTTTCTGCAGGTCATTGCATTCAGGGATTATCATTTCAACAGTTTAAATGGTTGTCCAAGCAGCACATCCAAAAAAATAGAATAAAATAAGAATTGTAGGTCAGATCAAACTACTGTTCTGTGATAAATTTATGCTCTGAAAATTCAGAGTCTGCTTTTTGCACACTGCTGGATTGGAATGCATGCCCCCTTGTAAAGGCAGAACAGAAATCTGCATTCACTAAAAAGGTTCAAGTGTCCCATTAAAAACATATTTTGATAGTGGAATTTTTTTTAATAAGAAAACATTAATCCTACGTTTATGGCTTTCAAAACACCTTCAATACATATAGCTCTTCCCAGTACAAACCATCAGTAACTTAAAACAAAGTATTTTTATTTTTTAAAGCACAGAGAATTTAACAAAATTCACCTAGTGAGCACCAAGGTCTCCTTTAAAAGAGCTGTACAAGCAAGTACCTGTGAGCCCAATTAAAGTTCAGGTAAGGTCAAAAGAAAAATAAATATAAACATGTAAAGGTTGTTTTCAGTACTCACAAAAGTAAAGACTCAGATTATAAAATATTAGAGGATGTTACTCTGTGTTGGTTTGTGTGCAACAATGCCTACCAGTCCATCACCAGTATTACTACTTTATATAGATAGAGATGGGGAGAGGGATGGGGAAGAGGGAAGGGAAGAGAGGTGGGGAAATTGTGAATTTTAAGTACTTTTTTTTCCTGTTTATACCTGAAACTGTTTTGCCACTCAATTAACACCACCTCTCAGATTGACAGATTCAGAGAGAAAACAAGGGACAATGTCAAATTGAAATCTAGTCAAGTTCAATTCAAAATAAAAATAAACTGTGGTCTTGGGCACTGCCCCTGCTCTTGAGTTCCCCTGCCAATTTTTATGGTTTCACAATCGTTTTCCTACTTCTAAAAAAAATGTTTATCACTGCTCTTTTGTTGTGTGATGGACCCACACAAACAGGGGAAACTGACTCATCAGGAGAAACAGTGACTACACACAAAGTGCTGTCAGAGGCACAAAAGAAACAATTTTTTTCCATTATAATCATTGTAGGAATTATTTGTAACAATAGATGAGCTGTTTTCAGACAGAAGTGTGATTTTTCAACTGATTCAATGTGCTGTTCTTCATACATTCCTCCATGCCCTTGCTTTTCTCTTTCTCTGATTGACGCTAGTTTGTCCTTGGACAGACTTCACTCACATTCCAACCAGCAACCATATTCAGAAGGAGATTATGTGGCACAATGATATTGTTCATACTGTTCCTTTTTAATTCTTCATTTCCATTGACTGATTTGCTGTCTCTTGTTCCCCATCCACCATTACCTCCCCTTTCCCTTCCAACACCCCCTGGTGCCTTATTCTTGCCTCCAAAAAGATTAATTTGGGACCCAATTCCATAAAGTCTTTCATGCTCAGGTGCAGTCCAGATTCCATTTTCTACCAGAGCTCACAACATTTAATAGGAAGATGCCACGCAAAAGCCCACAGACCAAGCTGGGCTCCAAATTCACCTTTACAAGAGTGGTATGGAGGGATGAGTTGTTGTGGTAGGGTGATGGACCACTAGGTGGGGAAAGTTTGACCAGCCATTCCAGTATATAAAAAAAAAAAAAAAAAGTCAGTTTCAGCAACCACTCATTAAACTAACTAAAACCAGTTGTTTAGCTCAGGGCAGGGGAGAAGAAGTTGAAATAATTTATAATGGAAACATCAAGGGTATATTTCAAACAGAGGGATGTCTGCTGGAGGTGACCCTCAGTATAGGTTTCAGTGTATATTGAAACCAGGATGAACCAGTGTAGTCAGCCTGGATGTGCACAGTAAACTAGGCCACCCCTGATCCTCCTGTGCAGTGAATTTCTGAAACACTGGAAGTCTGAAATCTACAGTAACCAGGAGCCTCAAGATTTCAGATCTCTGATAGGGGGAGCCCAGGATCCTTAAAATCAGTGAGTCACAATGCAAATATGTTAAACTTCCCCCTCTACTCCAGGTTGGTGCATATGGGCTATTTCATTACCAAAAAGAGGATCAAGTGCCCAGAAACTAAGGGAAACTTTCCAAAAGACCCATGAGAAAACCGGACTTACCCAGAGGCTCTGTTCATTTTCAGACTTTCTACACCAGTAAATCCAATATAAGAATTAGCTGATAGTAAAGCAGTCATTGTTCCAATATTGCAATGAGCACACACTAGCATTTACTGTCAATGATAGTATAGTCCATTCCAGTTTTGTTGCTGAAAAACCCCAAACTTTTAAAGGTCAAAAGTACAATTTTGCAAACAAGATTATTTTGGGTTTGGAACCACATGGTGACCTCAAGGAAAGTTATGAAGGGCTCATGATATAGGGAATTCTCATTACTATTGCTCAAATACTGCCTTATCTTTGCGTGTGTGTGTTGGGGGAATTCAAGACAGATGGGGATACTTTCTCACAAAGCCTAAAGGAAATTGAAGGGAATAAAAAAGAAAGAAAGAGTTGAAACCTCAATACAATGCAGTACGTTTTTTTTTCTCCAAGTGTTGTATGGAGTATTCGCCCATCACTACTCTATAAACTGGAGGGAATCTCAAGTATTGTAAATTTCAGTTCAAGGGAAAACTTGGAAGTAGAAACATTCATGTAGAGGCCCCAAATCCACAAACCAATCTGAACGGGAACAAAAAAAAAAAAAAAAAATGAAATTTTGAAGTTTCCCACAGAATAGGAATTTCAAAACTTTGGAAACGTCTAAATGATATTTCATTTGCTCGGAGCCCGGCCACCCTTGCTTCTGAGGACCTCCAAGCTTGAGGAAGCTCCCAGGGTTTGAGGCTTCCTGCCTGGTTTCCTTAGTAATTTAGTTGAGATCAACACATTCCCATGGAACGTTTCAATTGCAAGGAATCCCTATTTTCCAAAGGAAAAATGTTCCATCAGAAAATTGCAGCCAGCTCTAGTGGCTATGTGATTTGTTGAAAAGCAGTTAGCCTTTGAATTGGTCTTTCTTTCTGTTCAGGATTTGCCTATGAAAAGAGCATGATTTTTCATAAACGTGTTTGTTATTAACTATTTGTTTAACAAATGGCTTTTATTAACATGTGGGCAGATGGGGGGGTTTTCATAGCAATCACTAATCAATATTCTGGTTTGGCTGTGTGACTGGTTAATTAAGTCACAAGAAATAGTTTTGGTTCCCTGATTAGATGGCATAAGGCTAGAATTTTTGTATGAATAGAAGTCCCTGCGCAAACATTTATGTGAACAAAATATAGCCACACAAAATTTCCCTGAACAGACAAACAATATAAATATGATGCACTCAAGCTGCAATTCAGATTGAGCAAGCATGTCTAAAATACTTTCTCCCCCCCCTACTACTTGCCCAGGTTTTCACACAACTGTCTGGGACCATTCCACTGTGACTGGACCATGCAAGGCTCAGTTTATGTAACCCATGCAAAGTGAACCTTGCAGGGTTCACACAGAGCTAATAAGCATCTGCAATTCTGTGTGCTTACCTGAACCACTGCCAAACTCTCCAGAGCTCATAAGTCTATTAAATTGGGCTTGAACCCCCAGGAGAATAAGCTCTCTTTAAAAGTTTCACATGATTCTTGCTGTCAGCCAGGCCCTGCCTGAAGTCAGGACAGGTGACTGAAAGGCTTTCATTGCACCTTTGCTCCCAAAGTTACTCTGTTAACAGCCCGCCCTCCATGGATCTCTTACAATGGCTCAGAATGCTGAACAGCCTCAGCTCTCCAAAATGGAGTGGCAAGGAGGACATACGCCATGACAGCATTGCTTCCTTATTGCTCTCCCACTGTACACTGTGTTCCTAAAGTGTTAAAATCTTGAGATAGTTAAACAATCTCCCCTCTGCTTTGCCACTGGCTTAGTGATAATATGAATGTGGAAAATGTTTAACATGAGTTAACACTTAAACACCATCTTCTGATGTTAACTCATGAATGCCACAGGAAGAAAAATGGCTTAGTCTCTTACAATAGATTTTTATTTTCTGGCACCACAAATGATGGCAACTTTTCAGCAAAATGGCTACCAAGATGACATAAAAAAAAAGTCCTTGATCCTTTTTAAAAACAAACAAACATGGTGGTGGATTTAAACATAGGATCAATTTTGCAGGATCAGTTCTATCCCCAGAATGTTGTGCTCAGAATTCATTAGGGACACAGTTCATAGCACTTACACATCCTGCCTGGGATTTTCAAAGGAGCCTAACGGAATAGGTGCCAACACTCTATTGGCTCCTTTTCAAATTTCAGTTTCATGCTCTGAGTAGGGCTGACAATTAATTGAGGTTTCAAAATTATGGATGCAAAATTAGAGGCTACTTTTTGTAATTAGACTCTTTATTTCCAGATATGTTTTTTAAGTTTATACAGGGCAAGAGGCATTGAGTGAGAGGAGTAGTTTTCTTTCAATTAAAATTTAGTGTGAGAAGGAGGGTTGTCTAGTGACAGGCTAGCTTGACAGTCACAATTCCTGGATTCCTACATTCCCAGCTTTGCCTATCTCAAAGGATTGTGACAGAAACTCCCCTCAGAGTTGGGCTTTAATTAGCATTTGGAATGTGTTTTAGAACCCTTGAATGAAAGACAATCTAAGAGCAAATTATAGTTATTTAGTTATTTATTATTGTTATGACCTGGACTTTGGAACAGTACTCTGTGATACATTAATAATCAGTTTTTATAGGATAATGAAACTGTTTGTGAAGATAGTCTGTGAAAATGAACAGACTACAGTCACATTTCAATAAGAAAAACTTCAAAGCAGATTTTTTGGAAACATTCCTAAGGGAGTATGTCATACTAGGAAACCCGCTCTGGATAATGCTATAAAATTGCTCACCTTAATTCTGATGCCAAATCCTGCTTTATCAAAAATGTACTGCATATTCTGGTGCCTGCCAAAAAACTGTTGAATGAAAGTCACAACTTCATCCCTTCTAGAGCAGAAATCAAAATGGTGTGATGTACCCATACAATATATGGACGAATTAGACAGGATGTAACTTCTACTGCAATCTGTTCAGATATCTGGATACCATAAGCCAGATTCTGCCATCCTTACTCTAAATAGTACCTTACTCCTTGAGCAATCCATTTGATTTCAGTAGGACTATTTGCAGAGTAGAGTATCACACAGTATGAGCGAAGTATAGTCTGAGTTTGTAGGATTAAAATTTGATGCTCCACATTCATTCTCATGCAATGTAGTCATTTTTATTTTTAAATCAGGTGTTTCATACAACAGCCCATAAATAAGTCACAAACTAACTAAAAACCTCATTGGGAGCCAGAGTCCTCACCCTCTAAAAATCCAATAACCCCCATTAGAATACGTCCAGGGAAAAGCAGAACTAGGAACAATTCTCAGCAGTGTGTCTGCCAGGAAAGTGTCTGAGAAACATCAAATGTGGGTTCTGTGAGAGCTAGTAGTAAAAGCTGACAAAAATCCAGATTGCACTAAAAGCCAAGTGTCTGGGACCTCTTCTTAGTTTTGAGAGTATTCAATACCTGTATAAAACACTGGGTAAAATTCTGCTGTCATTTACTCATACTCTATTCCATCAATTTGCGTGCAATTGCTCAGGTACCACAGTGATGCTGCATGAGGCATAAATAGCTAAATAAATTAGCTAGAGACAACTTCAGTTAGCCAGGGAGGTGTAAATGAGAGCACAACATGCCCCATTTTGTCACCTCTCAACACAAACAAGCTGCTGGACTGGCTACTTGAAGGTTAAATCAAAGTGTTATTCTGTTAATTTTCAATAAAGCAGGAGTAGATTAAGGCCATGCCTACACTTAAGCCACTACAGGACTCCAGGCATAACACAAAGTTGCTCCACCCCCACTTGGAAGGGTAGAGAGTCCCATCCTGTCCTAGGGAGGCAGTGACATGAGGCCCTCTCTCTCCCTTCCTTTCCCCCAGCCCCTCCCTCTTCTAGAAACAGGAGTGGGCCCTTTCTCCTCTCCCACCATCCCAGAGAGACAGCCCTGGCCCCTTCCAGTATTTACCCCACAACCAGAGTGTATCTGCTGGGTGGGTGCAGCAGGCACAATATACTTTTCTCGTCCTGTCACAGCACTTTCTCCTGGGGTGGTGGGGTATGACTCCCCCCTCCCCTTGGAGTTAACACTACATTCAAGTGAATGACACTGTTCACACTCCTCAGAGCTATTGTTTCAGGTGCTCTCTGCTTCAGTTAAGCTTGGGTCACGTTTTCAAAGTTTTCCACTACTGGTTGGGCTAGAAACTTTGTTTTTAAATAAAAAACAAGATTCTGATATAATTATATGAGTTGGGTCTGTAGACCCAGGCCTGAAGTGACAAGACCTTAATCCAGTCCCAATTTAAAAATAAAGCAGGACCTCTATATGGCTCCCATATTTACAGAAATAAGGGTATGAGGTCAGGGGGGGAATGTGGTATTAAAACTGATAGCAACTATAGTGTACGCCTATTTCTTTTGTTTGAACTTAAACAACCCTCACTTTCTTTGCACCTGGGGTGACCAGATGTCCCGATTTTATAGGGACAGTCCCAATATTTGGGGCTTTTTCTTATATAGGCTCCTATTACCCCCCACCCTCGTCCCGATTTTTCACGCTTGCTGTCTGGTCACCCTATTTGCACCTGGGTGGGACAGTGTCCTCTCCAACTGAGCTCACTGGTTTCCCTGGTCTGGAATCCTCTTGTGGTCTTGGGTAGCTCTTAGTAGCCAGTGCTGGGCCAAATCTCTCTGTCTCTGCAGACATGCTGATCACTACAATGCTGGAACTACTTGATCCATGCAGCTAGACTCTCACAGCAGTGCAAAAAGTTCCTTAATGGGGAGGAGGGACTTTAGCAGGGACTCCCCGAGCTGTGCTGTCTCTCTCCCAGCTTCCAAACTGAAAACTAAACTGTGTGTACACAATCAGGCTAGTCTCACTGAAGTCGGTGGGAGTTTTGTCATGGACTTCTATGAAGCCAGGATTTCATCCTGTGTCTTCAAAAGTGCAATATACACAATGCAGTTTTCTGGCTTGGGATTCTTCCTCCTCTTTTTCCATCATCTAGTGCAGGCATCAGGGAAGAAGACATTTCTATTGTCTATTCCAAATTCTCAGTAACCTTTCATTATATTTTGAGCTTAAAACCTCAGAATTCAAAACTAGGATGAAACTGAAAAGATAAAGCCCACAGTCATTTGGAATCCTTACAGTAGCAAAGAGTGTGTGTACCCCCAGTTAATCCAATACACCAGGGGTCGGCAACCTCTAGCACGCGGCTCGCCAGGGTAAGCACCCTGGCAGGCCGGGCCAGTTTGTTTACCTGCCGCATCCGCAGATTTGGCCAATCACGGCTCCCGCTGGCCACGGTTCACTGCTCCAGGCCAATGGGGGCTGCGGGAAGTGGCGCGAGCTGAGGGATGTGCTGGCCACGGCTTCCCGCCGCCCCCATTGGGCTGGAGTGGCGGCCTGCAGCCAATAGGAGCTGCCATCAGCCAAACCTGCGGACACGGCAGGTAAACAAACTGGCCCGGCCTGCCAGGGTGCTTACCCTGGCGAGCCGCATGCCAGAGGTTGCCGACCCCTGCAATACACACATTCACTCTCTTGTTTTAATATTTAGAGATGAGCCTGAACCAGAACCCAGGTCTAGTCATTCCCAAACTCTGGGAAAGTTCAGATTCAGAACTAAACCTTGAGGCTTGAGCCCATCTCTATTAATAGAGAACATAATTTTACAGTCCTTGTTCTGACAAAGACTGTCTCCTCTAAAGCACCCCACTCTCTTCAAATAAGGGGATATGATAAAAGGTTTATAGAACAATGAATTGCGTAGATCAGGGGTAGTTGATTTCTTTTTTGTCAAGATCCAAATTACTTGGTCAAGCTATAGTCAAGGTCCAGAATCCAGAAAAACATTTTTCACACTGCAATAACAATAATGATAAAATAATAATAGTAATAAGTAAATAAAAAGTTTTTGAGGTCTTTTCAAAAGCATCTGATGGTCCAAATTTGGCCTGCAGTCTGACTATTGGCTATCCTGGCATAGATCATGTAAGTCAGGCACCCCTATTTATATACTTATAATACAAGAATAAAAAAAATTCAGTAAAACAGAAGCTAAATAAATAAGCTAATAAAAGTAAAAAAGAAATACAAATTGTTTAATAAGTAACTTATGGAACTTGCTGTTGCAAGAAGCCAAGAGCTTAGTGGAATTCAGGAAAAGACTAGATCATAGAATATTAGGGTTAGAAGAAACCTCAGGAGGTCATCTAGTCCAATCCCCTGCTCAAAGCAGGACCAACACCAACTAAATCATCCCAGCCAGGGCTTTGTCAAGCCAGGCTTTAAAAACCAATAAGGAAGGAGGTAACCCATTCCAGTGCTTCACCACCCTCCTAGTGAAATAGTGTTTCCTAATATCCAACCTAGACTTCCCCCACTGCAACTTGAGACCATTGCTTCTTGTTCTGTCATCTGCCACCACTGAGAACAGCCTAGCTCCATCCTCCTTGGAACCCCCCCTTCAGGTAATTGAAGGCTGCTATCAAATCCCCCCTCACTTCTCTTCTGCAGACTAAATAACCCCAGTTCCCTCAGCCTCTCCTCGTAAGTCATGTGCTCCAGCCCCCTAATCATTTTTGTTGCCCTCTGCTGGACTCTCTTCAATTTGTTCACATCCCTTCTGTAGTGGGATGTGGACCAAAACTGGATGCAATACTCCAGGTGTGGCCTCACCAGTGCTGAATAAAGGGGACTAATCACTTCCCTCCATCTGCTGGCAATGCTCCTACTAATGCAGCCCAATATGCCGTTGGCCTTCTTGGCAATGAGGGCACACTGCTGACTCATATCTAGCTTCTCATCTACTGTAATCCCCGGGTCCTTTTCTGCAGAGCTGCTGCTTAGCCAGTCAGTCCCCAGCCTGTAGCAGTGCATGGGATTCTTCCTTCCTAAGTGCAGAACTCTGCACTTGTCCTTGTTGAACCTCAGATTTCTTTTGGCCCAATCCTCCAATTTGTCTAGGTGACTCTGGACCCCATCCCTACCCTCCATCGTATCTATCTCTCCCCCAGCTTAGTGTCATCTGCGAACTTGCTGAGGATGCAATTAATCCCATCATCCAGATCATTAATAAAGATGTTGAACAAAACCGGCCCCAGGACTGACCCCTAAGGCACTCCTTGATACCGGCTGACAACTAGACATCAAGCCATTGATCACTACCCACTGAGCCCAACAATCTAGCCAGCTTTCTATCCATTTTATAGTTCATTCATCCAGTCCATACTAGCTGGCAAGAATACTGTGGGATACTGTATCAAAAGCTTTGCTAAAGTCAAGTTATATCACATCCACCGCTTTCCCCATATCCACAGAGCTAGTTATCCCCTTATCCATCATAGAAGGCAATTAGATTGGTCAGGCATGACTTGCCCTTGGTGAATCCATGTGGACTGTTCCTGATCACCTTCCTCTCCTCCAAGTGCTTCAAAATGGATTCCTTGAGGACCTGCTCCATGATTTTGTCGGGGACTGAAGTGAGGCTGACTGGTCTGTAGTTCCCCGGGTTCCCTTTTTTTTAAATATGGGCACTATATTTGCCTTTTTCCAATCATCCAGGACTTCCCCCGATCACCACGAATTTTCAAAGATAATGTCCAATGGCTCTGCAATCACATCAGCCAACTCCCTCAGCACCCTTGGATACATTAGATCTGGACCCATGGTCTTGTGCATGACCAGCTTTTCTAAATAGTCCTTAAACTGTTATTTCAAGACTGAGGGCTGCTCACCTACTCCCCATGTTGCGTTGTCCAGTGCAGCAGTCTGGGAGCTGACCTTGTCTGTGAAGACCAAGGCAAAAAAAAGCATTGAGTACTTCAGCTTTTTCCACATAATCTGTCACTATGTTGCCTCCCCCATTCAGTAAGGGTCCCTCACTTTCCCTGATCTTCTTGTTGCTGACATACCTGTAGAAACCCTTCTTGTTACCCTTCACATCCCTTGCTAGCTGCAACTCCAGTTGCGTCTTGGCCTTCCTGATTACACCCCTCATTGCTCTAGCAACATTTTTAATACTCCTCCCTAATCATCTGTCCAAATTTCCACTTTTTGTAAGCTTCCTTTTTGAGTTTAAGTTCACCTAAGAAAGATTTCACTATTAAGCCAAGCTGGTTGCCTGCCATATTTGCTATTTTTTCTGCACTTCAGGATGGTTTGTTCCTGTGCCCTCAATAAGGCTTTTTTAAGATACAGCCAGCTCTCCTGGACTCCTTGCCCCCTCATATTAGCCTCGCAGTGGATCCTGCCCATCAGTTCCCTAAGGGAGTCTAAGTCTGCTTTTCTGAAGTCCAGGGTCCGTATTTTGCTACTCTCCTTTCTTCAGGATCCTGAACTCAGCCATCTCATGGTCACTGCCAGGACCGGCTCTAGGATTTTTGCTGCCCAAAGCAAAAACAATTTTGCCCCCCCCCTTATTTAATTACCCCACCCCCGGCCCTGCCTCAACTGCGCCCCTTCCCCAAATCCCCAGCCCTGCCTCCTCCCCCCAGGCTCTCAAGCCTAGGAGGGAGGGAGGGGGAGAAGTGGCGCCGCGCCGCGGCCACTCTGAGTCTCTCCCTCCCTCCCAGGTTTGAGAGCCGCGGCGCGGGCGCCGCTTCTCCCCCTCCCTCCCAGGCGCTCAAGCCTGGGAGGGAGGGGGAGCAGCAGTGCGCGAAACGGCCGCTTGGGATCTCCCCCTCCCTCCCAGGTTTGAGAGCCTGGGAGGGAGGGCGAGTAGCGGCGCGCGAATCAGCTGTTTCGCGCGCCGTGGCTGCGGCAGCGGAGGTGAGCTAGGGCGGCCAGGGCACATTTTTAGGGGTGGCATTCTGGCGCCGGCCATGCCGCCCCTAAAAATGTGCCGCCCCAAGCACCAGCTTGTTTTGCTGGTGCCTAGAGCCGGCCCTGGTCACTGCTGCCTAGGTTGCCACCCACTTCTACTTCCCCTACCAATTCTTCCCTGTTTGTAAGCAGCAAGTCAAGAGGAGCACAGCCGCTAGTTAGTTCCTCCAGCACTTGCACCAGGAAGTTGTCCCCAACACTCTCCAAAAACTTCCTGGATTGTCTGTGCACTGCTGTATTGCTCTCCCAGCAGATGTCAGGGTGATTGAAGTTCCCCATTAGAACCAGAGCCTGTGTTCTGGAGACTTCAGTTAGTTGTCCGAAGAAAGCCTCATCTACCTCATCCTTCTGATCTGGTGGTCTATAGCACATGCCCGCCACAACATCACCCTTGTTGTTCTCACTTCTAAACTTAACCCAAAGACTCAACAGGATTTTCTCCAGTTTCAAAGTGGAGCTCTGAGCAATCATACCACTCTCTTACATACAATGCAACTTCTCCACCTTTCCTCCCATACCTGTCCTTCCTGAACAGTTTATACCCATCCATGACAGTGCTCCAGTCATGTGAACTGCCCCACCACTTTTCTGTTATTCCAATCACATCATAGTTCCTTGATTGTGCCAGGACTTCCAATTCTTATATCCCATCTTTATATGAATAATGAAAACAACCAAAAGTGCATTACATAGGTTTTATTGTTTTTAAAGAATTTAAAATTCTCATGTTTCAGGGCATAAGCCAACCACAAGCTGAAGATGGGTGAGGAAGTTCTAATACTGCTGTGTTCCAAAACCTATTAGTCAGTGGATGAAATCCTGGAAAGTGGAGCAAAGCTTCAATAAAAAAGGGCTTAGCTTTGTGTGAAAGCATGTGGTTGAGGCACAATCATCTCCTCAACACAACATCAGAATTATGTTTAAGATTAGGACATGGCCAGCCACACAAAGGAAATGAGAGGTTTGTTAACTTTCTAATTAAGATGATATTCTGAGGACATGATATTCTGAGGCTACATCTGCAAGAGACTTTCTAGCTACTTTTGCAACAAAAATGTGTTAATATATACGCTATCTATAGGTGTGGTATTTATAGCAGCCCATAATGTATACAAAATGGAAGGCTCTCTTATTGAGATCAATCACAAGGTGATCTTCACACTCAGGAGAAAAAGAGCTTTATTTTTTTAATGTTCTTCTTTTGAAGTGTATTTATCTACAGCTACTATTATCTCCTGCAGCCAGCACCCTGGCTTTGCAGTCCCCTAATCTATGGCTAAATTTAGCCTACCAGTGTTGAAGCTCCAACTCTCTTCTCTCCTATGGGTTCAACCTAAAGACCTTAGTGACTTCTAACTGCTCTGGCCCACAATATCTTGGAATTCTTACAAAGTGAATAGCTTTGCAAAAGTACTCAAATCTTACTGGACCAAATTCTTGCCACCCAAAGACAGACTTCAGGATGTGGCATTGAGTAATCCCTCCATACAGTGTGGTCAAATAGCTCTCAGTACAACAGTCAAGTTCTTAAACCCTGTGGGCTAAGGTTAGGACACCTCAGAGTCATTTATTTTTAGAAAACAAGATAAAGATCTAAAATATGTTGCATGGACTGTCTCCGAGTCTCTAAAGAGGATAGTGTCCTCTGGAGGTCAGACTAAATTATCACAGTGGCTCCTTCTAGTCTTTCCTCAATTCATTGATGCTAAATTACAACATTCTTCAGTCTGAAATATTTTGTTCTCCCATAGTGCTGTTGTGTCATTTTTCAGAGAGGGCAATTTGCTGGCTTCTCAGAATTATTGAGCTCTGATGTGACTGTAGAGAGGACACATTACAACATTAGTAGTCTCTTTTCAACTTTACATTGTTTCCAGAGTTAAGGTAATGCCATTTCAGATTGTAATCTTTTATTCTTACTGGCATCTTATGTATTTTTCCTCAACTCGTCATTACCCGGAACATCTTGTTTTTCCTTCCTCTACAATCCAAACTTTATTTATCAGACAGAGGACAAACTTGGTAATGTTTCTATTGCTCATAACAGCTTGATACACTACCATTTCCTGAACATGCTATAAGCATGAAATGTCTAGAATAATAAAGTGGTGCCTAGGAGCAGATCAGACTGATAAATAGAGAATAAGAAGATTCAAGAGGATCCCTGTCTGATCTACCCTTCACTTTCTCTGTGCTCAGTTGCTAATGGCCTTCAGTTCTGGACCTCAAAGTGTGACATGTGAGCCTTTAGTAGGTAGGAAAGTGGCTGTTTGAAGAGCAGCTACTGTAGTATGCTTCAGAGCAATGGGAGTTCTTAAACTTGTTACAATCATGTAAGCCTACATGCAAGCGTAGACTGTTTTTGTACAATATAGCTAAGAAGTGGGCTACTCTCAACTAACAGATTCATTACATTGACTAGTGCAGTATCTGACAGAGCTAATGACTCTTGGATTGGACTGTATCTTTGTTGAAAGTAAGGTCAGTTGTTAGTTCATGCAGAAGTACGTGGCATGTAAGTTGATACAATAGACAACATTACTTATTAGCATCTATGCTCTATCACTACAGAAGTGGAGAGTTCTGGGTCATATCTGACATTCATGTTTCCTGAGGACCAAGATGTGCAGAATAAATTGGCTCCATGACCTTCAGCATGTAGTAGAAGAGGTGAAGAAAACATACTGACAAGAAAGAGACCCAGTCTTAAATCTAAAAACATTATACCAAACAACTTCAAGGAATGTGCTATTGGCGTTTATATGCAATTTCCAACCACCAACTGCCCATGGAGATTTGTTTTAGTCATGTAACTAGGATGAAAAAAAAAATTATATATATATATAAGATCACTTTGTTGTTCTGATAGGGTTGTGGAAATAAAATGTTCCTTTGTATTTTCTTATATTGTGGTAGAAGTAGATCTTACTATCCCAAAACCTGGCATCTAAACCTCCTGGCCCAAGCAGCCTGCAGCAATAGAAAGATACTGAGAATGACTGTGCCTAAAAGGATAATGTAAAGGAAAATAAAGCACTATAATTCTTGAGGTACCATCATTCAGATGAGACATTAAATCAAAGTGTGTTACTCTGTCAATATTCGTGACCCCATGATACTTTTCAAAAGAGTACAGGTCAGACAAGCTTAATAAAAAAACCCTTTTCTGTTGGGCTACTCTAAACTGCCCTGTAATTTTAATGAAAAAACCTTCACATTTATAGTTGTGTTGTGGGATAGGGCAGGCTGCCTGGCCACATACTACTACAGTGGTAGCACTTGAGGAGTAGCTTCAAAAATGTTTAAATAAAATAAATAAATTAATGGAGATATCCTATCTCCTAGAACTGGAAGGGGCCTTGAAAGGTCATTGAGTCCAGCCCCCTGCCTTCACTAGCAGGACCAAGTATTGATTTTTGCCCCTGATCCCTAAGTGGTCCCCTCAAGGATTGAACTCACAACCCTAGGTTTAGCAGGCCAATGCTTAAACCACTGAGCTATCCCAACTTCTGCTGGATGGAAGTTGTAAAGTTCTATAAAGTCCTTTGTGGATACAAGACACCATATTATGCACAACTTAAAGAAGCAGAGAAGCATCTTCACATGTATAGCATTTCAGAGGGGGAACAACCAAAGCCAGGAGATTTTTTTTTTTAATCTCCTGATTCCTGACTACAAACTGTAGAAGCTAAGATGACACCAGTATCATGAAGCTCTCTATGCTCACAGCTGAGGAAAGCAGTCATCTGACAAGTTTAAAGTGATATCTGATATACATAAAACTTGTGTAATATCAGCTTAATTGATAAATATTTTTAATCAAAGAATATTCTGTATAAAGAAACAGAGCCAAAGATGTAAATCTAATACTCTTGACACACCAGATTAATACACAGGTTTTCTAATTGGGCGAGGTTGATTAAAAACACACGTCATGTTAATTAGGGCCATGACTATGCAGCACAAAGAGGGAGATATCCTTACTCAAAGATGCTTACAGTCTATGGATCTGATTCTGATTAACTATGAAGGCATTTATTTTGTGTTCGTCACCACCATATGCCAGCACTGTTGAAGTCCATGGGACAGATAATGGTATCCAACCCCACTGAAGTCCATGATTTACCATAGACCTCAGGGGCACAGAATTAGACCCTACAGTCACTGACAACACAGCACCAACATGACACACAAGTTGGTAGTGTATTGAGGTTTCGCCTTCAACCTTTTTAATAGTTATTCTTTTAAGCCTACTGTCTTTGGTGCATTATTATGAACAGAAGTTTTAGGAAAAGGTCAGCTATATTGCTCTGATTTTCCTTTCTATCTACCACTAATTTTTCTCCTTTTTCCAATATATTGTTTAATTTGTTTATTGCAATTCTTCACCTTTTGATCCCATAAGGTTAAGTAAGAGGAGAATTTTAGAAGTGTTATTATCCACAGTTACTATACAAGACAGCATGCTGCTTTCTGTCTAAATGAAATGACCCAGGATCATTGGAAACATTACAAGGGCACCAGCTATATTAGAGGATGCAAAAGGTTTTAACCTACAATCCCCCATCACACTGCTGCAATACTAACTTTTCTGAACACTTGTAATACAATTTTTCCAAAGTAATTCAATGGTTTTTAAAATGAAGACTCCCTGTATAAATGGATGTGCACAAAAGTGCATATAGGAACAGTGAATTTAGAACAGTATCTGCAGAAAAATGCAATTTAAACCTTTATAGTAATCCTTTCAGGGGAGAAACATACACTGTTACCTAGTAAACAGTTTGTAATGCTTGAGTTTTTTAAATAATTAGTGCTGTGTCTAGCACTCAACTCTAAATAATAAGCTCACAAACATGGTTCACTGAGTGTTCATTGACAGTTGCCAATTCATAGAATTTTAGTGCCCGTCTCAAAAGAGAGAGAGACATTAACATTCTAATTAATCTACTCAGATCAAAGACCAGGAAGGTTTGATTTATTTAGGGTGGGATTTTCAAAAGGGCTTAAGTGAATTAGATGCCTAAGTCCCATCTCACCGTTACTTTGTTATATCTAGAGTCTATCACCATTATGCTTTCCATAAAATGCTTGTGTTGAGGACTCCTTAAACTCAAAACACCATCAGCTCGCCTGCCACAAACATCCATTCCATAATGAAATTAAACTTCAATGGGAGATGCAGTCGCGCAGCACCTTAACAACAACAACAAAACACAACAAAACAGGCCATCACTGTTTAATTTCATTATTGGTTAGATAGTCATGGAAAGCCAACAGTCAAAAGCCTGCTGTGTAGACTGCCAAACTCTTCCCTCGCAAATAATGTTGGAGGCCTTAATTGAGAATACCTTGCTGACAGCTACAGAGACCCAAGTACTACAGCCCTCAGGATACTAAACCAGTGATTCCCAAACTTGTTCTGCCGCTTGTGCGGGGGGAAAGCCCCTGGTGGGCCGGGCCAGTTTGTGTACCTGCCGTGTCCGCAGGTTCGGCCGATTGCGGCTCCCACTGGCTGCGGTTCGCTGCTCCAGGCGAATGGGAGCTGCTAGAAGCGGCAGCCAGTACGTCCCACAGCCCGCACCACAGCCAGTGGGAGCCGTGATCGGCCAAACCTGCGGATGCAGCAGGTACACAAACCGGCCCGGCCCGCCAGGGGCTTTCCCCGCACAAGCAGCGGAACAAGTTTGGGAACCACTGCACTAAGTTATTGTGTGCCGCAGGCAGAGAACAGGAGGAACTGAACTGCTGCAATGCCTGAGGGAATTAATTGAGCTGCACCCTTTGCTACAGAGCAAGTCAGTTCCTTCCCCCTCTGAGCGTTGTGATGGAGTGGAGAGAGAAAACTGGACTCCAAGATAGCTAGATCTCAGACTTTATATGCCTTTTTCACCTTAACTTGGACTTGTAGCTGTATGCAGGTAGTGTAGGGCACAAGTTGTGGTAAAGTGCTACTGGTGGAGATATTAATAAAGTATATTAGCAACAGGCGAACTTTAAGTGTTTCCAGAGTTTGATTTGGATGCCTGCAAGATTTCTAATACTTCCTGATTTTAGCTGGTTTAAAAAAAATTAATAATCACCTAGACAGTATCTCAGATGTCCATTTCCAGTAAAAACCAGGAAGCACAGGACTGTTTAAAACATGGTAGTTTCAAGTCACAGGAGTTGATCTATACCACTTTTGGTTTCAATCTGTATATTTGCATCCTTTGAACCTTTCAGTTTCTGGTCTGAACACACTCAAAATCTCAGTGAGAAACCTAGCAGAGACAAATGAAGTTTTTCTTTGGTTTCGACAGAAAGTAGGAGAAACCACGCCTTTCACATGGTTTCCACCCAAAGCCACCTTGTCGGCAAGGTTCTCAAAACACAGCTCAGAAACTCTCTCAAGTTTGCAAGCTTTCCAGGTTTGCAATAAAACTCACTCTCCGACAAGATTCTCACAGCTCCAGAGCACAAACATTAAAAACAAAAACTTCAAACTATTTCAAACTTAAAAAAAAAGATTTGAGTCTAGTCCATATTTTGGGCAAAGATTCAGGGCAGACTGATTCAAGGTCTGAACCAAATTAGGTTGGAAACTTGGACCTAAGAATACTTTTTACAGTGGTTACAACCAGTTAATTGTCCTGTACACAAACATTAAAAACAAGCTGGAAGATTTACTTCCATGGGAACATTGATTAGGCATCTCTAACATTTATTAACTGTGAATTATTTGATAGTTATTTGAAGCTAAATTGGGATTATTACCTTCTGTGTTTTATGGGTGATGAAGATTTTTCCTGCTTAATTTATCAAAGCATTTTATGGTCTTCTACAATCTACAGAAAAAAAGAAAGATGGGGGAGCTAGTCTGATTCCTTAAGGCAGCCAGATGAAAGCTTGACCTCCAAAGCTCTTGGGGAACTGTACAGTTTCTTAGAATCTGAAAGTAAAACATTAACTGCATTTTCAGGAAAGCTGGAGACTTTGAAATTGGAAGCCAAGAGGCAACAGCTGTAGTGATTTGTGTGGCATGAGCCTGTCACCTCTTAACTGATGTGTTAAGTACAGATTCTCTGTGCTGGAGTGTTCAGGGAAAGTACTCGCAAGGCTTCCTGTGAGCCCCTGCTGGTACTCCTACGACAGACAACTCCTGTTCTGGGTCACATTCATGAAAGGCAGGAAAACAAGCTAGGAGACCACAGATCACCATGGTGTCTGTCTCCAACAAAGAAAAACAGAAATGGCACATGTTTTCAGGGGTCAAACTTAAGACACTAAGCATAGAAAAAAATACAGATTTTAATTAAATTGTTAAATTAAATTAAACTGTTAAAGAACATTAATTTATAACCAAAACAGTTTTAAAGCTGTTGCTTTTTGTGAACATGTGCACTAGATTGTGCTTATAGAATGCATCCTACACATGGGCAATATTTAGATTCTTCAGTGGTGATAGCATGAGCAGTGGACAAGAAGACCTGCGTTCTAGTCCTGGCTTGGTCACTTACCCATTGTATGTACTTGGGGAAGTCACTTCCTTCCTTGGTGCCTGTTTCTACTCCCACTGTCTCCTTGTCTTGTCTATGGAGACTATAAGGTCTACAGAGGGCTCACTGTGTTTGCATAGTGTCTACCACAATGGGGCGCTAATCTCAGTTGAGGCCTCTAGGTATTAATATACTCCCAACAATACTACACATTCAAACTCTTGAATAAAATTTGAATGAAAACTTGAAAAACTTGAATGAAACTCTCCTTTCCTTCGCCCACTGGTGCACAAGGCAGCAATAATTTGATTGGCTGGGCTCATAAGCACAAAGGATAGCTTACTGGCCAGTGTAGGTGGATGGCTTTTGGTGGGGCCATCACCCTACCTTCTTTGCACACTGACTGTGCCTGCAGGAAAGTGCAGACTACTCCTTTCTAAAGATGCAGCAAGTGTAGAAAAACCAGTTCCCAATAGTCTTCCTCCAGTGCCCCTCAGATACATTAATCCTTCTGACTGAGATTTTTAAAAGCCATCTCAAGAAATGGATGTCCAAATCCATGTGGTATCTTTGAAGATCTGGCCCCAAGCCTACTGTGTCTGCAAATTATAAAGGTATTTAAGTGCCTAAAGATGCAGATTGAAAATTCCAGTAGGCATCTGATAGGATCTCTTGAAAAATTGAATTCCCATTGATTTTTATGGAAGCTACACAACCTAGGCATTTTGAGAATGCCAGTAGGTATCTGTGTCTTTAGGCACTTAAGTGCCGTTAAAAATCTGTTCCAAGGCCTATATTGTCAGCATTTTTTAAAAAATGCCTCAGGGATTTGGATGGCCATTTTCTTAGGTGGCTCTGAAAATATTTTAAAATCTGGTCTCCTTCCCCACCCCATTACAAAGCAACAAAAGGCTCACAGGGCCATAATTTGACTTTTAATCATAGCTATTTAACAGGAAGGATTTCACATGAATCATAAGTTTCTGAAGCACAGTTACAGTAATAAGTGAATGGCCCATTTATTCCCATGAGGGCTGCTTCCTATTTCTCTCAAAGAAAGTTAAACATTGAGCATGCTATATAATCTAGGTACATTTATCAGTATCCAAGATTGGCTCATAACCTCTTCTGAAGAGAAGAGTTATTCATTGGTGAGAGTCTTCTGTAATGTCAAGACAGTACCTTTCCCAGACCTGAAGTAGAGCTCTGTGTAGCTTGAAAGCTTGTCTCTCTTACCAACAGAAGTTGGTCCATTAAGAGACATTAGCAGGGTAGAGACTGCTACAAGCTCTCCAGTTTTCTCAGAGTCTTCACTCCCAGGCCTCTCTGCCTGGAGAGCTATTAGTAGTCTCTGCCCTGGTGTCTCAGGATCTACTCTCCCAGACCTCTCTGTATGGAGAGCTTTTATGGTAGTCTCTTACCCTGCCTTCCTCAAGCTCCTCCCAAAGACAATCCCCCTTCATTTTCATTTTGGTTCCTGGGGTCTCCTCACCTCTACTGAGCTCTCTGTTCTATTTAAGGCCTCCATCCATCTCACCCCAGGTGGGGAGCATGACATCAGGTCAGTTTCTAATTAGGCCTCCATTATATCCATCTGGGGTCACTAATTAGCCTTTACTTTACCACTCATGAGAGGCTGAGGGATAGTTGCTAGTCCCAGAAGTCACCTCCTACAAGACAGGCCCAACAAAGAAAATAACAGAACACCACTAGCTGTCACCTTCAGCCCCCAACTAAAACCTCTCCAGCGCATCATCAGAGATCTACAACCTATCCTGAAAGATGATCCTTTACTCTCACAGATCTTGGGAGACAGACCTGTCCTCGCTTACAGACAACCCCCCAACCTAAAGCAAATACTCACCAGCAACCACACATCACTGAACAAAACCACTAACCCAGGAACCTATCCTTGTAACAAACCCCGATGCCAACTCTGTCCACATATCTATTCAAGTGACATCATCATAGGACCTAATCACATCAGCCATACCATCAGGGGCTCGTTCACCTGCACATCTACCAATGTGATCTATGCCATCATGTGCCAGCAATGCCCCTCTGCCATGTACATTGGCCAAACCGGACAGTCTCTACGCAAAAGAATTAATGGACACAAATCTGACATCAGGAATCAAAATACTCAAAAACCAGTGGGAGAACACTTTAACCTGTCTGGTCATTCAGTGACAGACCTGCGGGTGGCTATATTACAACAGAAAAACTTCAAAAACAGACTCCAAAGAGAGACTGCAGAGCTAGAATTGATATGCAAACTAGACACAATTAACTCCGGTTTGAATAAGGACTGGGAATGGCTGAGCCATTACAAACGTTGACTATCTCCCCTTGTAAGTACTCTCACACTTCTTATCACACTGTCTGTACTCGGCTAGCTTGATTATCACTTCAAAAGTTTTTTTTTTTTTCTCTTAATTAATTGGCCTCTCAGAGTTAGTAAGACAACTCCCACCTGTTTATGCTCTCTGTATGTGTGTATATATATCTCCTCATTATATGTTCCATTCTATATGCATCCGAAGAAGTGGGCTGTAGTCCATGAAAGCTTATGCTCTAATAAATTTGTTAGTCTCTAAGGTGCCACAAGTACTCCTGTTCTTCTTTTTGCGGATACAGACTAACACGGCTGTTACTCTGAAACTTGCTAGTCATGAGTAAGGCCAAGTCCAGCTTACCTCAGAGGACCAGCCTAAGCATGACATATCACCTTCTAAAACCTTGCTCTGACCCTTCCCCCACCCTCCCAAGTAAGGTCTACAGTCTGTGCCTTCACTAGGGCACAAGCTTCATTACTTCATCATTTTTTAGCAGGTGCACCTCCAGGAACAATTGGTCCTTCTCCCGGAGTGCCCCTGCAATTCTTTTCAGCATCTTCCCCACTACAGAGTGCAGTCTTTGCCTGGTCTCTTGGTTTTTGGGTCTTGGATATGGAGTGTTACCAAGACTGCAGAGTCAATCTTTTCTGGGGCCTTTGTATTCACCCCAAAGTTGACCAGCTTTCCTTCTGGGGGTAACAACCTTGTACCCCAATTTCTCCCACATAGGCCTTTTGAGGTGGCTGTTTATTTGCTACTGCTATCAGCACTACATCCCCTTTGCCTGTAACTACTGACTTTTCCACTGTGGGTTACCCCCACTCTTTCTAGTTCACCCTTTCTACCATCACTCCTTTGACTATCCCTGGTTTACCTAATCCTAGGGTCCCTTCTTTTTATCTTGCTGCCATTCATTTCTTTTATGAGGATAATATTTTAAATGTCCTGCCACCCTGCATGGCAACACATATCACCACTGCCCTTGCCTTGATTCTGAGCAGAGTATCCCTTGAGGCCCTTGCAGTACCTCTCATGCCCTATTGCCCAGAGTGACTCTTGCCATCACCATTTACATAGGGGCAGGTCCTTCTAATATGTTCAAATTGCCCAGGCATAGCATATCCTCAGCTGGGACTCACATCTCTTAGGCCCTGGAGGAGTTTCTGTGGCTCGTCCCACAGTTCATCCCAGTAACTCAATTTTTTTTCCCCAGGTCATGTTCTTCTTAAGTGTCCCATCTGTCCACAACTATAACACCTCTTTGGACGGGTCTCAGGCCTCCAGGTCCTCTTACTCCTGGGGCCAGTAAATCACCCTGTCAAACACCTCTAGCCAGCATAAATCATCCTTCCTTGTCTCTCTGATCTCACCCAGAAACTGATCTGCTCAGGCCCTGCAGTTCCTTTCATCTGAGCCTGCCAGGCTCTGATTGGCTGCTTTCATGCAGTCTTTCTAGATAGGCCTGGAGAACCCACCTCTGCTGCTCCTTCCTGGGAAGGAGTGTAATAGGACTGTAGAGCCTCCAGCAGGGGGCCATGAAGGTCCTGGTATATATGGAGTACCCCATACTGTAGGTATAGCCCACATTCTTTATAATATGTAAGTAATATGTACATTTGGTCATATTAAAACATATATTATTTGCACCCAGCTTACCAAGCAATCCAGATTACTCTGTAACAGTGACCTATCCTCTTTCTTAGTTACCATTTCCCCATTTTTTGTGTCATCTGCAAATTTTATCAGTGACTATTTTATGTTTTATTCCAGGTCATTGATAAAAATGTTAAATAGTGTAGGACCAAGATCCAGTCTCTGCAGGATCCCACTAGAAACACACCTGCTAGACAATGATTCCCCATTTACAATTATATTGTGAGACCTGTAAATTAACCACTTTTCAATCCATTTAATGTGTGCCATGTTAGTTTTGTATCATTCTAGTGTCAGCACCAAGTCGAATGTCTGACAGAAGTCTAAGTATATCAGCTCAACACTGTTACCTTTATCAACCAAACTTGTCATTTCATAAAAAAAAAAAAACAAGTTAGTCAGGAGCATCTATTTTCCAAAAACACATGCTGATTGGCCTTAATGATATTACCCTCCTAGACTTCTTTATTAATTGAGTCCCTTATTAGCCATTCCCTTATTTTGTCAGGGATCGATGACAGGCTGATGGTTCACCTCATTTACTCTTTTAAAATATTGGCACAATATTAACTTTCTTCCAGTCTTCTGGAACTTCTCTAGTGTTCCAAGGTTATTGAAAATCAGCATTAATGACCCAGAGAGCTCCTCGGCCAGCTCTTTTAAAACTCTTGGATGCAAATTAGCCAGACCTGCTGATTTAAAAATGTCTAGCTTTAGTAGCATCTGTTTAACATCCTGCTGAGTTACTGTTGGAATGGAAAGTATTTCTTCATCATCAAATAAATTATAGCAATAGGACAGGCAGAGTATTTCCCCCTGAGAAAGCACAGCAATCAAGATATGCTTTGAACATCAGATGTGCAACTGGTGTAAATTGGCATTGCTCCATTGACATCATTGATTTATCCCAGCTGAGGATCCAGTACCTAGCTGGGAGGCCAGGGATAGTGTAGAGTGGATAGCAGGTGGTACAAACAGTAATGGGAGGGAGCACTGGAAGGATAAAAGCAGATATTTTAGCACTCATGTGCCGCCCTACAGTACAATGTTGTTGTTGATATTTATTCAGTAAGTAACTTCAATGTCCAAATACTTTCCCACTCATATACAGATATGCAAGAACATAAAGAAAAGAATGAACAAACAATATGATGGCAGTGAAACCCCAGAAGATTGTCTCCTAGGTCCTCGTACAATTCTGGTATTTCAGATCTTGAAAATGGAATTTGGACATTCAATTAATCATAAATCAGGGTCTCTGCTAGTCTGGTTTTGGAGTGGATTTTCCTGCACAGGTTTGAGTCTCAAAGGAATATACTGTTCACTGATTTATATACCAGCACTACTGAAATGTTGATTTACCATGGTCTCTGCAAACAGTGCATTGCAGCCTAACTGCTTTCTCTGAACTTGCACAGCCCAGACTGTATGTGAGCTAGGAGGGTTTGACAGCTGGTGACTAAATACATTGTGCTGAGCCCAATGTTTGCACTGAGATTTACAGGGCACATTATGATTTAGGCTCTGAGCCTGACTTACAGGATCTGGCTGAATTAGAAAATGTTTTGAAGTCTTTTTACATCTTAAAAATGCTTCAGCGTCTCTATTTTATATGCTTCTTTTTCATAATCATTCTTCAAACACCAAAATCCAATTTGAAAAGTGTTCACGACAATGTTTAGAAATGCTTACAAGGGTTATCTGATAATGATCTCAAGCAGTACTTTTTAGCTCTACAAATCATCCTGGGACTTTGAAAAGTTTCACTTAGACCTTCAGTTCTGCTTATTTGCCTAATTTAATTCCCCTTGATATTGTAAGTGTGAGATGATATGATTAGAAAAGCCACACTAAGTGAGCATAAATTGCAGTGGCTATCTGAAAACTTAGAGAACTCAGTCCAGCCCAGGGTACACTGATTCTAGTAGCAAAGCCACAAATAGAGTAGAATATGGCAGGCGAGTCCACCGCTCTCCTTATTTAATTTTATTGTACAGACAAAAAATCTCTGTACTTAAAAGGATTATTGCTGTGCTTTTGTGAAAGGAACACACTTTTTTTTCTTCCTATTTACATGGTAAAAGTAACTCTTAAGTACTACACACAACAATAACAACACTTAAAAATGATATAGCACTTTACATGTTCAAAGCACTGTACAATCATTAACTACTCCTGATGACTCCCCCAGTGCAGGAAATATGTATTATCATTCCCATTTTTCAGGTGACTAACTGGAGGCACAGAGCATTCAGTATATAGCAGGGGTTCTCATCCTTTTTCTTTCTGAGCCCTACCCCTGCCCCATGCCATAAAAACGCCACGGCCAACCTGTGCCACAATAACTGATTTTTTGCGTACAAAATCCAGGGCTGGCATTAGGGGGTAACAAGTAGGGCAATTGCCTGGGGCCCCTCGCCACAGCGCCCTCACCCCCGCAAAGTAACATTGCTCAGGCTTCAACTTCAGCCCTAGGTGGCGGGGATCAGGTGCCCCAGGCTTCAGACCCATGCGGTGGGGCTTCAGCTTTCTGCCTTGATAATGCTGGCCCTGCTGGGTGGACCCTGTGAAACCTGCTCACAGATCTCTAGGGGGTTCCGGACCCCTGGTTAAGAACCACTGAGATTGGACAGAGGCAAGCAGTAAAGCCATGACTAGAACTTAGGAGGTCCTTTCTCCCAGTCCCATGCTCACGCCACCTTGCTATTGTCTACCATAACAATGGCAGATAATACTATAGTCTCCAATTTCTCCTAATGTGGCTTACAAAAGCACTCTTCCATCAGCCAGAGGGATGGGGTAAGCTGCGGGCTCCAAGGCCCAACCCTATATTATGCCATGAAATAGCAGCAGGACACGGTTGTGAAGCCCCAAGGGAAAGATATGATGTTACCCTATACTTTTTGAGGCTTGGTCTGCACTTAAAGTTTATACTGCCATAGCTTTGTTGGTCACGGGCGGCTAGCTACATAAATATGCCAACCAAAGCCCCAGTGAAGATGTAGCTATGCCAACAAAAGAGTGCGTCAGTCAACACAGCTAATGTCATTTGAGGAAGTGGTGTCCATATGCCAGCAGAAAAACATCTTCTGTCAGCGTACGCCGTGTCTACAGTAGCGGGCTATGCCAGCCTACCTTGAGTGGGAAACCCAATAACATTCATGAATCTGGGCTGCCTGCCCTCAGAGCACAATGCCATCACCGTACCGTAGGCAGGATATACCATATATTTCTTCCTGTGAATGTTAAATTTGCTGAACTATAGATCTTCAGAGGGATCCTTCAAGCAAGTTTTTTTTGTGTGTCTTTTTCTTTCTTTAGCCAAATGTGTGCCTCTCGTTGGCCGAATGAATCATGAGGAAAGATTATCTCCTTTGTAGGAAATTGTGCTGCCAGTACCACACTGTGAAATCAGTATAATTTATACCCACTGCTCTCTCCTCTTCCTTAGTGTTGGCCTGGACACTAGGTCCTTTTATATCAGCTTTCAAGCCATTTCTCGTTTTAGAAGTTAATTTATTTGGTTAGTGAAGTGGAATGAGAGAACACACCTGTGATCAAAGGGAAAGGTAGATGGAAAAGTCAACCCCGTAGTCCATGTACATGTTTATCACCCTGACCCCTGACACAATGCTTCATATAATTCTGGTCCGCTATTAGCTGCTTTACAGCTATTTTCAGAACAAAGAAACTATTGAATAAGGCTAGTGTGAGCGTTGCTTTTTATTAATTTAAACTGCTTCAAATAATCACCCAGGGAAGGTCAAATATCTCCCTTAACAAAAAAATTCCCTATAAAAGAGCAGAATTCACAGAGTTTAAGGACAGAAGGGACCATTATGTCATCTGATCTGATCTCCTATATATCACAGGCTATTAAATTTCACCCAGTCACCCAGATTGAGCCTACTAATTTGGGTTTGACTAAAGCATATCATCCAGAAAAGCATCCAGTCATGATTTGAAGACATCAAGAGATGGAGAATCCACCACCTTCCTTGACAGTTTTCTCTGATGGCTAATCTCCCTCACTGTTAAAAATGTGTGCCTTACTTCTAATTTGAATGATTTTATTTCTAATTTGTCTGGTTTCAGTTTCCAGCCATTGGTTCTTAGTGTGGCTTCCTCCACTACTTTAAAGAGCCCCCACATTTTCTCCCCATGAAGGTACTTTTGTCATTGAACATTTTACCCAACATTCCTGCCTGCCCACTTTAGGCCATGTCTACACTACAAACTTGGGTCAATGCAAGTTACATGGGCATAAAGCTACCACAGTAAGTATATCACTTGTTCGCGTACATACTTGACTCCTTGTGTCTGCACTGCATGTACTCACCAGGCATACGTATGTAGAGGGGTATCCCAGCATGCAACACACCACTGTCCAGCATGTTGTCTTTTGAGAAATATTGGCAATGCATGATGAAACAAGTTGCACAGGGGTGACTGGGAGCAAGGGGTCAAACTCCCAACAGGCAACTGTCTCCATCCCATAATGTTATCTATAGCCCATAATTTTTTAGCCTATTTTAAAAATCCCACAGATCCATACGGCCCTCCTTGCTGTCCACCATCTCTGAGCATGGTGCCTGCACAGCTCCTCACTATTATCATAAGCATTGCAAGCACAGGACTTACAATCTTCTGGTATTTGCAGAGCCATATGAAGAACCAACTCAGTAGGGAACACGCTGATTTCTTGGAGGACAGATTGCTGCAGAATATAGCAAGAACCAATTCAAGGTTGTTGGTGACATTCATGGAGCAACTGTCTGGGCCTGAGACACAAGCACTGATTGGTGGGATCACATCATAATGCAGGCTTAGGATGATGAGCAATGGCTGCAGAATGTTTGGATGCACAAGGCCACATTCCTGGATCTGTGTGCGGAGCTCACCGCAGTCCTCCAGCATATGGACACCAATAAGAGAGCTGCACTGACAGTGGAGTAGTGAGCGGCGATCACTCTGTGGAAACTTGCAATGCCAGATTGCTACTGGTCGCTGGGAAATCATTTTAGAGTTGGAAAGTGTGCAGTGCCATGCATCGTCTCCTGCTACGCAGGACTGTGACTCTATGCAGTGTGAAGGACATAGTGGATGGATTTGCAGCAATGGGGTTCCCGAACGGTGGTGGAGGAATAGACAGCATGCATATTCCTATTTTGGCACCAGACCACCTTGCCACAGAGTACGTCAACAGACAATTTTCCATGGTTACGCAAGCGTTGGTGGATCACTGAGGACACTTCACCGACATCAGTGCTGGCTGGCCAGGGAGGTGCATGATACACACATCTTTAAGAAAAAAAAATCTACAAGCAGGGACTTTCTTCCCAACTGGCAAATTACCATACAATATTGACGTGCCAATAGTGATCTTGTGGTACCCAGCCTACCCCTTGTTCCTCTGGCTCATGAAGACATATACCTCACCAGCCCCAAGGAAAGCTTCTACTGCAAGCTCAGCAGGTGCAGAATGACAGTGAATGTGCTTTTGGTCGATTGAAGAGGCACTGGCATTGTTTACTCACAAGACTCGACCTCAGTGAAAAAAAGAACATCCCAATGGTTATAGCTGCCTGCAGTGTCCTGCATAACATCTTTGAAGCAAAAGGGGAAAAGTTGCTGCTCGGGTGGAGGGCAGAGGTGGAGTGCCTGCCTGTTGAGTTTGAACAGCCAGACACAAGGGCTATTGGAAGAGCTCAATGTGAACTTATATGGCTTTGAAATAGCACTCTAAGAGTGAGCCACAATAATGCATTGTGGTGTACCGTGCTCTACTTGGCCTGTTGTTTGGGGGCCTGTTAGGAACTATGAGGTGCTTGGTGCACATCTATGAACATAACACTGTCAATGCACCTATTAATGTTGCAGTGCCTGCTGTACATTTATGATTAGAACACCATGACACTGAGTTGTGTCCTGCAGTGTAGTAAAAAGTAAGTGGCTGCTTTCAGAACTGCTAGACATTTTATTCAGTAACAAAACCAATGCAAAGAAAAATCTTTGCAATTTAAAAGAAAATATGCTAAAAACTTAATCAATTAATGGAACAGAATGTAACCCAGGGAAAGAACATTCGTGTCCATTTTGCACATTTACACATACAGCAACTGTGGCTTTTACAGGTCAGTGTACGTGAAGCTGTAATTGTCATTAATGTCCCCTGGGATGGAGTGGTAGGAGTAAGGATGCCGCCCTTGATGCCATGAGGAATGTTGAGGGGACATGTAGGGGTGCTGTAATGGAGTTCTCTATAGACTGCAAAGGGAGGCGAGCCCATGACTGTTGAACCTGTAGGTCCACAAGAATCTGCAGCATTGATGTTTGCTGCCAGAGAAGCCCCATTGCGCCCCGGTACATCTCCTCTCATTTTTCCTGCTGGGACTTCTGCTGGCTCTCTTATTTTTGAACCTTTAAGCTTTTCCCCACCACCATGAAGACTAGATAAGTACTTTCCCTTTAAGTCAAATTAGAGATTCTGCTGTCATCCAGTGACTCCAGGAGCTGGACATCTGAGCTGAGACCTAGGGATCAGATGGGCTTGATAGCCTGAGCTGCGGCATGAGCTGCAACATCCACACTGTTACACTTAGTGCACTAGCTCGAGACTAGCTAGCACAAGTCTGTTTGCCCCATCTGGGAGGTTCACTCCCAGATGCCATGTCAACCTACCCTAAGATAAACATCAAATATCATGAGGCTGGTGATAAAATTGTGCGAGTTGGCAACACCGGGGTTAGAAGTTAGAATCCTTTGCTTGTGACAACATCTTCCTTTGCTGCGGAAATGATTATGATGCAACAGAGGGTTATGTTACTTCAGCTGCGGAACAAGCAGCATGAGCCAGGTTAGCCCCCTCAGAGGTGAATAACTGGTTTGCATGCATATGTCCCCTCAAACAAAAACAGGAGAGAAAAAAAGAGATCATAAAATACCTGAAATGCAGACTTGTTTCTCTACACAATTGTTTGCACATTTTTCCCATGAGATGATTATCTGGAACCTGAACAGAAGTTCAGAAAGCTGTCTTTGGAGAGACATGTTTGGAGGCTAATACTAGAGGAGAAATGTGTTGAAATCAATATGCATTTTTATTTTGAAAAAAAAAAATCTGCCGGGCAGGAGGGGGAAAGAGGGACTTTATTTTTACTTTTTGGCAAGAGGTTGATTTGCATGGAACATGGAATCTCTGAAATGCTATAAAATACATTCTCTTTCCTTTATGCATAGGAGAACGACTTCTTTCCCTGCCCCTCGTGCAAGCTGCTCTGCCCCCACTGGTGCATGGTTCTCCTCTTCTCTTCCCCTGGGGGATGGACTATAAACCATGTTCACATTTTTCTCCACAGGACTACAAAAACCATGTGTTAGGAATTCCAGAGATGCTCAGCGCAAATCCCAACACCTTTTATCTGGAAAAAAAAAAAAAAAAAGGTCTTCCACATTCTTCCTGTGAAACCAAAGCCAACCAGTCTAGCAGCAAGAAATTGGCTGCCAGAACACAAATGAAGGCATAACGATAACAGACAGACTGGGGAACGAAGCCCTTCCAATCTTAAACAATTTATATTTGCTCAAATGCAGCCTCCTCCTGCCCACTGCCGGGACAAAAGGACCTAAATAGAGTGTAACAGCCATGATTTTACTGCACAGAGGAGGTAGGCTGTGGAAGAGGACTGGGTGCAACAGAACTCTGTGCTGTAGTGCAGATCTCCGCAACAGCACAGGGAGTGTTGGGACACCACGGGTATGTCCAACACAAACAGCAAAGAAAAACCCATGGCTGGCCCATGTCACCCCACTGTGTCCCAAGGCCTGAGTCTCCAGCCCAAGCCCAGCAATCTACACAGCAACAAAACAGCCCTACAGCCTGCGAGCCAGAGTCAAACACCCGTAGCTGGTCTGTGCTAGCTAGTTGCTGTGTAGACATACCCCAAAAAGCCAGTGGCTCTGCCAGCAGACAGAGGCAGAAAACTTCATGTCCTTCATCAAATCAGCATAAAGCATAGAGGTCCCCAGGTGACATTACAACTCACAGGCTCAACTGTATACTAACTCTCTTGGGGGTAAGGTTGTGTCCCCAACAGCCCTCTTAAGTCCCTTGCTCAAAGGCACATATATTCAGGCTTTGGGAGGTGTAGGAAGGGAGCATTTGGCTCCTTAAAATTAAAGTCTGTCTGTTGGTCTCAAGTACTGTAGATTTCAGAGAATCTTATTTATCTCATAACTGAAGAATAACAGGTGACATCTTCTTGTAATGATAGAGGTCCAAAGGTACTATAGATTTATGGCCCAATGTACAAATCAGAGGTATATAAAGGATAAGGACAAACGGAACCAGAACCTTCCCCTAAAACACAAACACAACCTTTTGAGGTTAGAGATTTTATTTTCTTGTGTTTCTGTGCTGCCTGGTTTTCTCTAGGATCTGAAGCAGAGTATTTGAATATCATTAAAATAGCTATTCTTGCAATATTTTTGACGTGGCTAAAACTAAGAAACCTAGGAAAACTCCTGAGGAAGCCTGCCCTTGTTAGAATTCTAGCCCAATTTCCAGATCAAAGAACTTCACATCATCTGAATAAACTTTGGAGAAGCATCTGCTTATCCAAACTGAACTTGGGAATCTTTTGGGACTGGCCAATCACTCATCCTGAGGGGGCGTCATAGGTTGGCTTAAAAAATTAGCAGCAGCTGGAAAAGTTGCTGCCCCTTCAACTGCAAAGAAAGTGTGAAGGGTGAGTGGAGGGATAGGGGGGAGACTATCTCACCTGGCACTAATTAGCAATCTTTCTGCAGCCTCAGCAGAAAAAACAAGGACTGAATGAGCAAAGGGACTGAGCTACTTACCCTCTATACCTGGGGTAGTGTTTGGAAGCTAGTATTTCCTGTGTTGTGCAGATAGAGGACTTGAGCATGGTTACCTGAGATTTCTGCTCATCCTAATGTCTCTTGATACATAGGCTTCCTGGACAAACTGAAATCCTTATTTAATTACATGAATTAGAGATCTCTAACACCGAGTTTGTGGGTCTTTTAACCCAACATATATATCATTGACAGGGTTTAGCATGTGGCTTTCTCCACTGGACCAAATTTAGGTTTGGTGGAACTCTAGTGACTTCAATGAAGTAATGCTAGGATTGAACGTTGCCCACCTGCAGTAAGGGGTTTTAGTAAGTACACATGGTTGGCCCAGGAAATTTCCAGCTACCGTACAGCTACAAAGCTGATAACTTGGATCCCCCTCTGTTTCTTTTTAAATGCTTTAATAAATGCTTGTTAATAGTGCCAGCTTAGGTATTCTGGCAGTGTTGCCAACTCTTGTGATGAAATCACGGGGCTTGTAGTCATAAGATTACAATGGACTCTTAGCTTACTTTAACTTTTTTTTTCCTTCTAGATCACATGGTTGTGGAGAAAATCTTGAAAACATGAATCCGACCGATTCAAAAACCAGAGAGCAAAAAAAAAAAAAAAAAAATGTAATGTCTCATTATTTTTAAGCCAATGTCGTGATTATTTTGGCGCCTGACTCAGGATTTGAAAATGCTTGGGCGGGTGGTAATACCAATAGCCTCCTGTTATTGAAATGGATATCAGAATACAGTAGAGACAAGAACATGGAGGTGGTGTAGTGAAACACCCGAAGCACTGCTTGGAATCAGCAGTGTCAAATTCACCATTCCATCTTTTTGAGGTAGAAAAATGGAATTGAAAGTGTGACATTTATGGCAATTTCCTCCAATGGCTTTAGGAGATCTTACAGAATTAAATTTAAATAGCTGTGGAGTTCATTGTATTACATGCAAAGGTTATGTATTATTGTGGGCCTGGATGATCAAAGGATTATGCTGAAGAATGTCACAGACAAGAATGAACTTTTGGGACAATACATGTGAAGTTGATTTACTGGGAAATATCTAGGAGGAGATGAATGCAAATTCCACCCCCCACCCCCACCTCCAGAAATGCACAAAACCCAGCCCTTTGAAGCTATGCCCTGTCTGCTTATTACCTGTTGCCAGAGTCCCAAGATCAAAGGCCCAAACCATACACAAGAGTGACTCACAGATTCATGGGTGTGCTTGTTCTGAGCTTGTTATGAACTTGTAAGTACAGAAAAACTTCTTAGGTGGGGCTTAAAGAACTGATCACCTGCCACTGTCCTTGTTGGAGTTGGTGTGATCTCTGTTAAGCTTATTAGCATGCGTGCATGTTCTTGTATTGTTTTTAATGTTTCTCTGTAAGGCTTTCACCTTCAGAATAAATGTGCTTGATTGGAAGATCTGTGTGGTAACTTAACTATGGCCAATTATGCTGCTGATAGCCTCTGAGGAGGAAGCAAAGCAGCCCTGTTTAGGCAGTCTGACTTGCTGGGAACTCATAGTGTAGGCAGGGAACTGTGCAGCCGGGAATAACCCAAGTCAAGAAGAAGAGAGGCACCCGTCTCTGACCAAGAGGTGATGGCTGAGGAGCTGGGAGCCTAACGTGGGTGCCGTCACTGTATTATGAGAGGGAAATAGAGGTGCAGTGGCCCTGAACTGTAGCACAAAGCAGTCCACTGTGTGACCCATTCCACTCTGGGAAGTTGTTAAATATTCTATGATACTTTTTGTCAGAAAAAGGGTTTGCCCAAGTCTCCATTCCTAAAACATTCCCTTCCTATTCTGCTCTGCGGGGTGCTATGGGCCAGTTTGCTGCTAACCTCCCCTTCCCAAATATAGTTAAATTTCACAGGTGTTGTTAGAATGAAGTTTACAATGCACTCTAGAATCTTTCAGGATGAAAAGTGCTATGGAAGTGTAAAATAGGTTTATTGCCTGCATCTGAAAAAAGTGACTGCATTTGCATGATAGGGAGATCCTGTGTAAAGTTACCCAATGATTGGAAAAGGTATCAGAACCATTATCCCTTTCGTAACAGGAGACATGAACAGCAAGGGGTTAAAACTTGCTCACTACCTCACCACAATTGCTTACATTCTGTTGTTGCGGGTAGAGGCTGCTGTTTTTGTGTGATCACATCTGCATGGCAGGTTTTCTGATGGCTCCAGACTGTTGAAAAAAAATAAAGTAAAACCATAAAGCCTTTTAATCTCGACTGTGATTGCCAAGTAGATAGTGGTGTATAGAATTTTAAATTAGCTATACTGAATGCTACGTGGACAAATGGTTACCCCAGTTACATGTATGTCCGTGAGTACATCTAGTTTTATGCAGATACTTATGTTCACAATTTACCTTTAATAAAACTAACTTCTTCTGGGCTGTCTTGCAGTACAACACTAAAGATTCAGAGGCTCAGATCATAACTTGCTGTAGATCAGCTTGACAGAACTGGAGCTGAAAGATAAAACACAGCTTTCAGAAGACTTATTGCCAATTAGCTGTAACTTATGAATGTTTCAGAGGAAGGGAAAAAATGGCTAATCAAACCAATAAGATAAAAATCAAAAAAGAATATATAAATCACAAAATCTCTTCTTAAGCCAAAAACTCTACATGAAAATGCTCATCTTAATAATGCAATTAATGTCTGATGTCCTGTAATTTGTAAAGCATGTTGCTGAATCAGAAGCACAAGAAATAACCCTAGATCTCTCCTCAGCCATTCCAGAACCCTGGAAATATATGTGTGTTTAATAAGCTCACAGCCAAGGAAGACCACTACAGGTTAACCCATATCTAGAACAGCAAAGACCTTAGGCTTGGTTCTGCCGTCTTGTACCCTTTGTCACTAATTATACTTGTGCGAAGAGTGTGCACAGTGGGTGTAAACTACTACCACTCTGATCTGGTAGAACTTTACACCCCTATGCACTCACTTTGCACAAGTGTAAATGAATATACTATAGATGTAAGGCAGGGGAGAAGCAGGTGCCTGTTGTCTGAAAAACCAAAATCCTAGAATGAAGAAGTTTTATGATTAAGGCACTAGACTGGGACCCAGGAGATCTGGGTTCAATTTCCTGTTCTGACAGACAACCCAGGTGATCCCTGGGCAAATCTGCTAACCTCTTTCCTCATCTGTCAAGTGTGGATTACAATACTACTAGTTTACCACATAGGGGAGTTGTCTGGAAAAAATAATGTACGTTTGTGAAGCATTTGGATATTACGGTCTCTGTATATATGGATTTATTCTGCATCCATTGCCATGGCATCTGAATCCTGTACAAAATCTAAACACAATCCCATAGATCTACTACCCACATGGTTCGCTAAAGCCATCCTTACCATTAGCTATCAATAAATGAACACCTCACATTTGCCACACCAAGATACCATTAAAAACAAGATTTCATAAGCATTTAGTGCCTCTTCCTGCCCCTCTGAAGTCAATGGCAACCTTACCTACGGGTGCAGGATCAAGCACTTTGAACCCATCTAATTCTAATAAAAAGCTTTAGTGAAGAATGGTAAATGTCTAGTTAGAGATCTGAAACAAAACTGCCATGGACTAGAATTCTGTGATAGTTATACAGTCTTATAGGTAAAGGGATTTGAAAGCCAAAGGTAACATTGATACATGTCAAAGTTAAATAGGATTCAAAATTTGAATTACTCCAGATATTGTCCTCTATCTACATGGACAGTTCTCATGCTATTACTACGTGTTGGGTGTGTAGAATAAAAGCAAGCTAAAGGCTTTGATTCTGATCTCATACCCACTGGATTTACATCAGTGTACTTCCATTGACTTTGATGGAGTTAAGTTATTATTGGTTTATACCAGAGTTAAGTGAGATCAGAAACAGACTCTCCATTTTTCTATTTTGAAGGGGCATGAAATTGATCCAGAATCCTACGCAGGATTAAAATTTAAAAATAAAACAGTAAAAAAATAAAAATAAAAATCCAAAACAGTTTGCCTTCCCTCTCTAATGCCAGACTCTTATCCGGCTTCCTCAGCAGTAGAGCTGGAAGAAATAGTGGATTTTTTTCTGGGAAATTTCTCACAAAATTTGTCACCATTTCACTTTGGAAGATATCACATCACTTTTTTCTGCAAAATGTAGAGGGTGTGAATAATTTTGACATGAACATTTGCAGAGAAGGTGACCCTTTCACTTGAAGGGGACAACTTCCATACCAAAAAAGTCATAAATTTGTGCAATTTTGGTGAAGTGGACCAATTTTGGAAAAGACACAGTTGTACAGAACTTTGATCTTGTGCACATCTGCACCAAGCACTTTCATTTTCCACTTTTGATATAAAAAAACTGTCTTTTCACAGTTTTATTTCTGTGCCAGTATTTACAAGAAACTAGAGGGTTGATTTTATATACTGTAGTACCGAAAATTACTCTTGGACTTAAAACAGTTAGCTTGATGCCAAGTTTTTGCAAAAGCCAACAAATGCCTTGGATTTGTAGTTCATGAAAGCTTTGCTCTCTGAAGGACTCACTGAATTTTCCTGCCAGCTAATTGGTGGTAAAATGGTTCTAGCACTTCTGTGAAAATTGTAGCGCTGATTAGCGATTATAATGCACTGAACAAGACCTTGGAGAGTACATAGGATTTTAACAGCAGCTAATCTTAACTAGAGGAACTAAAGGTGTATGCTACTGTTGGTTGAAAAGATTCCCTTCCCCCACTCCTGCCCTTGCCCCCACCCAAACAGAAAATTTTAACTTTGCAGAGACAAATTAAAATACAATACGTTTTGATTCAGAAATATTGCTGCAGTGCCTCATGGGAAATGAAGTCCAGCTGGGGAGCCTGGCCTATAGAGGAGAATGAGGATATGAGGCAACTGAACTATAGCTCTCATAAGGCACCATATCCAAATCAAAATACTTGAGTTTTTGGCAAAAATATTTTGATTTTTGGCAAAAAATGAGAACTTTTCTCTTTTCAAACATTCAGTTTTTCAGCAAAAAAAATATTTTTTTTTCTGCAGAATACTGAGTTTTTCCATGAAAAAATGCTTCATGTCAAACGGAATTTTCAACACAAATTGTTTGACCAATCTTACTACATGCTTTTCAATTTAATGTCTGATCTAGAAAAGGTAGATCAGGAATGTCTGTTCTCCCTGTGTCATAAAAACAGAACAAGGAGAAATTCAATTAAATTAAAAGATGGGAGGGGAAATTGATAAAGGTAATACACAGTTTAATCCCACGTTGTATGAAAAGGTAACTCATTGCCACAGAAAGTTGAGGCCAAAGCCTCAACAAGATTCAAAATAGGATTGGATATTTATATGGATATCAAGAATATCAAGAGTTATAATTAATTACAACAAATTTTTGAAAGGTGCCTTGTGCTTCAGGTTTGAGCCAATCTCTATGAGATACCAAGAGAAGACCTAACATGGGGGGCCGATTATCCTTACATGTGTCTGCTGCGTGATTCTTATATCTTCCTTCTAGATCTGATTGGCAAGTCCCAAAATCCAGACCCAATAATGGACAAAGCAGCCAAGTCATTTTTGGTGGGGGCAGGAGAAAGAGAATGTGAAATTTTAAAGAAGTAAAAGTTAACCAAATGGTTCTGATTCAAATACAATTTTTGGTGATGTATCATGTCAGTTCTTCTTTCAATCACAATTTATCTGATCATTAGATTAATATTTATTATTTCAAGACCTGTCTCCCTTCAGATATAGGATTTATCTGAACCTTCATCCAGACCTAGTGACATCTCTTCAAAGCATTTAGCCAAGAAAGGTTGCCCCGTATATTTTCACGTACAAGTGAAAATTTTTAGAATTCAGCACATTCTAAAAATAATGGATTAGTGATGCAAGTGGGAAAAAAGCACACTTTGTGTCTGTAAGCTAAACTTACCAAAGGAAAACACTCATTTCAGGCGTTGTCTTACGGAAATCTAGTAAAGAAAAAGGGCAGGTTCTATATGTTTAGAATAAGATTACACAAGCTATATTCTACAGATAATTTGCTGGTTGAACATTCACAAAGCTGAAGACTTAAAGATAAGTTACACATTAATATTAATTCTATGCTAAAAATGGTTCTAACACACTGTCAAGTAAGAAATATTTCCATCAAGTTTTTCCACAGCAGTGCTGGCAGTTAGATCTCAAAGAGCATTTTTGGTGAGAATGAAAATTTGACAAGTTTGAGTTTATATTTTTATTGGTAAATTTAAGAATAAGGCTGTCCTGGTTTAAAAAAAAAAAAAAAAAAAAACCACACCACACACACCAGAAAAAAAGACAGACCCAGAAATGACTGGATGCTGTAGATTCCTTACAGTTGTAAAAGAAATACATTAAAAAACATCTGTGAGACACATTGCTGAAGGCTGGAACAAATGCTGAGCCTAAAATTGAAATCATATACAGTACTGCATATGGAATTGACAAAAAAAATGTAAAGAACAACTTTTATTTTAACAATTTTTAGCTAAAAGATTCTGATTCTGCCATGATAGTTTTAGATAAAGGTGCATTATACTTATTCATTACTTTCAGGTGTTCAGTGAAGAGGCCATCAAAAGCCCGCACAATGCTGAATTTTGCTATAGAAATTTTTTATCCTAAATATTTTTCCACATTCTTTCCTACTTACTATTCAAACATATTCTTTGCTTGTGATTAGAGACCCTCTCACTATTCTAAATGGAGGAAATAGCTCCAGTATCTCAGATACCATGGTTTGATAACTGTTGGCCTTTTAATAGCAATCATTAACCACATGAGCATCTATGAATTCTCTGAAAGAGTAAATTGTAAGTTTCTAAATTTTCAGGATTACAAAGAAGAGCAAGCTACTAACTACTTGAAACTATAGCCCGAAGTGTCAGTGACAGGGTTTTCTTTCTGCACGGCCTCTGTCAAAGTGAATAGTTCACTATGAGCCGCTGATAACTGAACATTAATCATACACTTGTATCTGAATTCAATGAGAGAAGTGATAGTCTCTTAATACAGTACTGTCCTTTTCACACCATCTTGAAGTTTGCCTCCACCTATACATGTCTCTTCCAGAATACTGGATTTTTGTTGTATGGTTTCTTTTACAAGTAAGTTTAACCTATGTTGTGGTTTTCGTTATGCCGTCCCTGTCTCTCTCATTCTCCTCCCTATTGCATCCCCCCTCTCCTATTTTAATGATGCCATAAGAGTGCAAAACTAAAATTGTTTCCACTGTTTTGATTAATTAGTTTAGCCTCGTCAGAGGCTTAGGCACCATTTATACCTTCATTTGTGTTCACACACTGGTTGCCCGATTCAAATTCTCCCTCAATTTGTTTTACAGCCTCCCACTTTCACCCCAGTCCTGTGGACAGGTAGAATCTTTCCAGCTTAGCTTCTCTATGAAAGTTGGGAATGCTAAGTAATTTCCTTTTTTACTTGCAGTTCATCAGTTTTTCAAAGAAGCTGCCATCTCTCTTCCATTTCCAAGTACCCAAGTTCCATTTAAATGACCCTCCTGGTATACAGTGCAAGTTCACTGTTACAGGGGTGCTGTAACATACATACTACTATTAACACAGTGCCTCAAGTTCTCTGAATAATTTTTACCAGTTTCCAGGGCCAACAAGGGGGGCGGGGGAAAGCCAGTACAAATTACTGGGGCCCCGTGGTCCGGAAGGGGGCCCAGGGCCCAGCTGCTCCCCTTCCCCATCATCGGCCCTGTTTAGCCGGTGTGCCCTTGCTGGGGGGCTTGAAAAAAATTTTCACCAGGGCCCGAACCCGCTCTTGGCGGCCCTGCCAGTTTCAATAAGAAGTTGCTGTTACTGATAGTGTGTCAATCCATAATCTACTGAATGGACTCTGACAGGAAACTAAAGCCACAGAAAAGGGTCCACTCAGCCAAAACTAGGGCTCAAACAGCAGACTAATAGCCTCACGGACGACAGAAACTGAGATTTAAGTCACAGAAAATGTTTCAAAGATAATTGCGAAGGGAGAGAGATAAGCGAATGGAGCAGGAGATAGGAAACTCTTCCACCTGATGACGGTTGCCACGTTGGAAGCTGTTCTTGGTGAGGACTATTTTTGGCGGTAGGTTAATGTTTTTTATGATCTGTTTTAAGAAGCACTAAGCTTTTCAGGGCAAAGACCATCTTTTTTGTCAGACAGCCCCTAGCACAATGGAGCCCTCGCCTCTGGGAGATACTGCAATACAAATAATAAACAGAAGATTATTTTGACTAAATCACTACCTCCAGAATACTTCAGTCAATTCTGGAGAGATGGAGACAAATTGGAAGCAATCCAGAGACGAGCAATCAAAATAATAAGCAGCTGGGGAGGGGAGGAGGTACTCATTTGCTTTATGGGAGAAAAATAAAAAACTAATACTGTTATGTATAGCTTTGCTAAGTAATAACTGAGGGGACGTGTGTTTACTTCTGACAGATGCTCGCAGACCATTAATGGCAAGGAAGGGAGATAAATTTAGCATGGTAAAAGGGGAATGACTAGAAATAATGACAACATTAAGAAAGGCAAAATTTAGACAATGTCAGAAATATTTATCTGTTAGTGTGAGAAATAATCTCTCAAAGACAATGATGGAAATCCCATTGTTTGAGATTTTTAATTACACTGGGGAAAATAATATAAAATATACTGCAGGGTACAATCCTGCATTGTCAGGGGATGGACTAGAAAACTTAAAAGGGATTTTTCCTCCATAATCATTATGATTTTATGAAAAGGAAGGACTGGTTGCAGGCAGAACCAGTGTGAAACCCAGGTGTTTCTTAAATACTGAATATTGAAAGTGCATGTTTTTAAAGTGTCTGTGTCCATGTTTCAGGACATATCCATTCTCATAACTGAGAAAGCTGAAGGGATTGCGCCCAACCGTTTTCCCAAGCAAAGTGCTTAAAAAACATTGCAACCCATTAAAATAGGCCCAGGATATTTTAGCACTGGCTTCTCTGTAATATTCTGATATTGCCGCACTTGGCTGTTGCTACCATCTCTATGGCTGGTTAAGGAAAAGGCAGGTCTGTGTTCCCTACGGACATTTCTGGGGATATATACTTCTGAGAAACAACTTCTGGATGAATATCAAAAATTCCTCTGGATCCTCGTCATCTTAGCAAAAAGCTTGAGACTGTCCATTGAAAAAGCTATGGATGCCCACACAGACCTGTCTCTCCATCTGCTCTGTTACGTGCTCAGCCATATAAGTGCAGCCAATATTTGAATTTCATCACACAGAGGTGCCAAATCCCCACAGAATTAGAAAGAGAAAAGGGTATGAATCATCCTGAAGGCTTCCAGATGTGATGCTCCCATCACCTGTTATAATGCACACATTAATGTTGCAAAAGCATTTGACTTTTCAGGTTTTGCATTGACAGCTGGATAGGTTTTCATTATTATTTTTGGTATTCACTCAAAACATTTTCTGTGGTGCATATATATCATAGTTTAATAGTTTTTTTTTTTTGCTGGTTCCTCCTCCCCACAAAGAAAATAGTTGATAAGCAATAATTATTTGCAGTTCCCACAACTCAGCAATCCTATGCTTTTTTGGTAGTGAGGTTTTTAAGATACTCAGATTCCTTTACAGTAAGTTAAGGGACACAGAATGTGTCTGAAGTAAAAACACCTCCGCAGTTCTTAGGTTTCTGCATGGTGTTCTCACATTCCAGCTAAGAGCATATTAATCTGTGCAATATTATCAGGAGTCATCAAGTAGTGCTATTACAGACAGCCTTAGAAGTTTTGAAACATAGGCAGTTAGATGTTGGAGAAATGCTATTGTCAGTTGTGGTTATAAGAGCGAATGATTGTCCCAAAGAATACCTCATCCCACTGGGATGAGACGGAGGCTCAGTAACACGAACTTTCTCCTGGCCTACGAGTACTGGCTTCACGCTATGTGGCCTGAGCTGTTGAGTCTTTCTCAGCGACTTCCTTCACTTCAGGTAGCTAGGTGCAGCTGCTGTCCTGCATCTTCACTGCCTGTGTCAACCATCATTTTCAGGGTTCTCTGGGATAAAATTCCACCCACCGAGGGCTGGAGGCAGCCCAGAGGCAGACCCCCTATTATACGGGTTCATCAAGTCTGTCTTGATGTTGGACTCTCGGGCCGTTGCGGTCTCAGAGGAACGGACCAAATGGCGAACGATCGCAATGGCCGGTCATTTGGGTAAGCGTTGGAGAAGTTGTGGTGCAATTCTTTTGGCATCTGTGGCTATTACAAGTAAATTCATGCCGTAGTCTCTCTAACTAGAATAGTTTCAGAGATACATAAGCTCCTGCCCACAGGTTATTCCCAGGCAAGCAAACAACTGCATTACATGGCAGCAGAACATTACACTGGAAATCACACTATCAGTATTAAGTATTACTGCTGTTGATGGGAGAGCCTCAGAATATTTGGATGCTGATTCGCAATGAACCTCCAAAGCCCTTCAGGCAACCACTCCCTCTTTCCAGCACTAGGGCGTCTCTTTTAGCCTGGTGCTCTGCTCTAGAAAGATCCCAAAAGGAGAGGTAATAGAAATGCTGCTTTCTACATAAAAGCTGACTAAAATCTAGCGAAACAAAAATCACCCCTTGACCTGACCTTACTCATGTGAATGTGGGGCTGACTGCAACAGACCTTTCATTCAATGGCTTAAAGCAGAAAAGCAGCACATCTGAACTATGATTTTGGCATTCCATTTCCCCCCTGGTTCCCAGAACACTAGGTGGAAGAAATGAAGAAATCACCTTGATATATGACATCTGCTAGCAAAACCAGCCAAGAAAGGTGAAGTCAGGTTTATAGTCTCACGTCTTTCCAACCTTCACGTCAAAATACATGCAGATGAGGTTGAAGAGTTTGCCAGGCTTAAAACCACAGGCACCCGCTGAAAGAGAAAAACACTTTAAAGAGAGTTAAGAGAGGTAAGAAGAAACATACATTTTCTTAATGGTCTCATTTTTACTCATATTTCTGAACACATGTGACTACTGGAGTCTAGTAAACAAGAGTCATTCACCCACCACATGTCTTTCATTTCCAAGCTATAACAAACAAGATATTTGATAACACTCTGAGGGTGGATTTTTCATTCATCCATTCAATTTAATCCTATAGGCTGCGTCAGCAGCAACTGGATGGTTTAGGACAGTGGTTCTCAAACTGCGGGTCGGGACCCCAAAGTGGGTCGGGACCCCGTTTTAATGGGGTCACCAGGGCCGGCTTAGACTTGCTGGGGCCAGAGGCCAAAGCCAAAGCCCAAGCCCCACTGTCTGGGGCCGAAGCCTGAGGGCTTCAGCCTTGGGCAGTGGGGAGCTCAGATTATAGGCCCCTGCCTGGGGCTGAAGTCCTTGGGTTTAAGCTTCTCCTTCCCACCTCCCCCGGGGCAGTGGGACTTTGGCTTTGACCCCAACCCCCACCCAGGGTGGCAGGGCTTGGGCGGGTTCAGGCTTTGGTCCTCCCCTTCTGGCATCGTGTAGCAATTTTTGCTCTCAGAAGGTGGTCATTGTTCAATGGAGTTTGAGTACCCCTGGTTTAGGAGAACTGGCAGTAGGATAACAAAGCTAATAGGATACTGGGATTGTCAGTTAAAATCCAGCTCACACTGTTAGCGACTAAAAATGGTTTAATCCTGATGGCTGTTCAGTAATCTCAGTCCAGTCCCAGTAGAAAAGTTGCTATTTTATAAAAATCTTTAGTCAAAAGTGCAGGAATCTTAGAAGAGGTCTCTGTTCTTCTGAGATTTCTGGTACTTCCTGGTTTGGATGCACTGCAAATTCCACTACAACAATATTTTAGTACTTTTTCCAGTCCCAGCTAAGATCATGTGCAAAAAGTGCACCAAAATTAAATACAATAAAGAAAAGAGACCCAAACCTTTTCAAACCTCTGAGACTCTTTTGTTTGAGTTTGGAGTAAAAGATACTCGTGAGTTTTAAATCTTATAGGAACCAATTTCCCCCTCCCTAGTTTTTATATAAGCAACAACCATGACTAAATGGTGTGAATGTTAAGGAATATACACATGTTCCAGTTACTATAGACAGAGCTGGTAGCATTTTTTTAACGTGTTTTTGGTGTGAAATGTTTAAATAGGTGCTATAAGTAAATACTTATTCAGTAATGTTAAATGCTTTTTACCTATCATATTTTGAGATGGCAAGAAGGAAAAGGCTTAACTTCTTTTCTTTGGGACTGTGTGGTCATTAGCTTCATAAAGCTTCCTAGCCAAATCGCAAAACTCAGTGATTAATATCAGTCCTTCTGTTATCAGCCAAGGCGATAAAAACAAACACTATTTTGGCAAGTAAGCCAGAAAACATCCCTAACGCCTTTTGGGGACAAAACAGATAGAGCATTTCTGCCAATGAAAAAATTCCAGATTGCCTCTGATCCTAAATCACATTTTAGAGATTCATCATCATGTTAGTGCCTTGCAACATGACAGCTCTTTTAAGGCAGGGAAGGTGGTATATTCTTCAGATGTCAACTGCAAGATGCCAAGAGCATTCACAACTGCCAGCCCAAGCCTCCTTTCGGAACTGATCCAAAGCGAACTGAAGCCAACAGCAGTCTCTCCATTGACTTCAGTGGACTTTGGATCAGGCCCTAAGTGAACAACGGATTGATCTTATCCAAATGCTTTAAAAAGGTTATAGGGCAAGAGAGGTGGTGAATGGTTGAAGGAATCATCTATAAATGTTTTAGCGTGAAGTCAAACAGGTGAGCTCTGGTAAACCTAATAATTCTGTCTTTCAATTTGCAGGTAACTGTTACAGTTAGAGGTGTCGTCTACAGGAGCCAAACTCTGCTCTCCAGTGTACATGCCTAGCTCCCACTGTTGCATGCATCTGAGAGCAGAAGCTGACTCCCGATTTCTACTTTCTACCTTTTACTTGACTTGATTTGTCACCTCCACAGAGCTGTAAAACCAGAATGGTTCTTCTATTTTCCCCTTTGAAAGCTCAGTGAATTATGGATGTAAAAGCAATACTTTTCGCATAAATATAAAACTATATCGTCAGCCAAACACCTCATCTAAAATTATGAGTTGGCTCCAAACAGGTTCTCCTCTCCTTTGGCAAGGAGTTGAGCTGACAGTCCCATCACAGAAGGTTTTTTAGCATTGTAACACTTCTTGTTGCTATGTGAAGAAGCCAGAATTGCTAATGAAAACTTCTCTCTCTTTGTGTATGTGCGTGTGTGCCATTTTCAATTATAAGAAGATTTGTGAAGGGTTTTGAGGATGATGTGCTGATTCTTCGCCTCCTTACTACCGCCTGCATTTGTCTTTTTATTTTCTCTCATCTCTTTTCTGATGTCCCACATCCCATCATGCCACACTGCACTGGTTAAATAAACCCCTAAATCTAGCTTTTGTGTAGCTCTAATCCTTTTATTTCCTAAATCTTATTTAATCCAAAGGGCTTCCTTTCATCTCTTTAACTGTCAGTTGGGTCACTACTGTTTCCTATCAACAGCTCCTGCAAATCCTGTATGGAGTTAAAAAGCTTTCAAGTGTGTCTATGATTCTCATTAGATTCTACTCTAACTATGCAACACCTGCTAAATGCCATATTGCTGTTGCTCCCCACCAAGCCACCCCAGACGGTGTGCACTTCACTCCAACGCTAATCATGTTAGGAAGCACTGAGAAGCACTGTCCTTTTTCTAGAAATCTCCCTGCCTCAGTGCCAGCCCAAACATGAGCAAGCGAGAGGCTCAGCTAAATGTATGTCACATACGGTAGTGTAGAAGAAAACAGGAAAAGGCCTCAACAACCGAGAAATCACAATTACCTTCTCCTCAGTGACTTAGAGAAAGCGTTTTGGTGTGTTTGTTTTAATGTGCAAAATCTCTGCTTAAGAGAAAGAAAGGCATCTAACTTTCTCCCTTAGGCTTGTGCTTCCCCTCTTGATCCCTCATTGACCAGCCATCAAACAGACCTAGTGCAATAAGGGGTTGAAGGATAGGTAGAGAAAGACTGCATCTTTCAAACAGAGTCAGAACTCCTATCCCCACACCTGGACCCCCATAGACTCAGGAGGAATGCTGACTGAGTCAGTCACAATTCCCCCAGGGACTCCCATGGCTGTGTATCCTCTGTGCATCCTCTTCCAAACACGGTCAATGTTTTCAAACCCACAATATGGGCCTATGTCTTTTTCTCTTAATTTTGAGCTGAAGATTGATCCGTTGTGCTCCCTACTGAAGTAATAATCAAGTACATCAGATGTTTCGGTGACCTTAGTTGTTTTTTACATGCATTGGAATGCAGACTGCTAAGAAGACAGGGGTTCACTTTAAACTTACTGCAGTATGCCTGGGTACCACAGTGAGAGAGATTATTTTAACATTGGGGTTATTTTTTCAAATCATTTGTTAAAGATTTTTTTAAATAACTTAGAAGTCCCACACACAGTATGTTTAATTTTCTCAAAAGCATATTTAGGATCCATGGTTTCACCACACTTTTCCCACAGTTTTAAAATGAGCACCTATTGATGACTGAGTGATGTCCATACTGCTTTGGTTACAGTGGAAAAAATAAATGAGATTTTAAGCTTGGAATATTAAGGACAGTTTTTAATGATTAAAATTAATGTTTTGTTGTGGAAAAGAAGGTTGTTTTAAAAAAAAAAAAGAAGCGCACAAAAATGTGTGTGTGTGTGTCTTATTGTGAGTGCATGGTTCAAGGTTTTTTTCCAGTCTCTGTATAGTCACTTATTAAGCAGTGAGTTGGAATTTGCCTCCACTGGGACTAGATCTCTAATAAGACAACATCCCATAATAGCAGTGCTGCTAGTGTATCAAAAGCAAAACAACACTCTCTAGCTGAGCTGTCAAATCAACCAGGAAACCAGACAATCAGTCTCTTATTAAAAGCATAGACAGATAGTAGAGCGGGTAAGAAAATGAGATTTTTTTTTTTTGGGTTTGTTTGGGTGTTTTGTCTTTTTCGGTTGGTTTGGTTTTGGGCGGGGGGGGCGTTTTCAGAATATTTTCACTTAGTAAAAAACAAATAATTTTTGCTCGAACCAAAAAACACACTTTGAGGGGTTTCAGGTTCTTGACAGGAAACTGAAATTTTCCATAGACATCAGGTGACATTTCTTGGGGTGTGGGGGGAAGAAATGTTAGTCAAAAAATCCAGTTTTCCAAAAAAAAAAAAAAAAAAAAAGTTTGGATGGAAGATACCAGCCCTAACAGGGAGATTTGAAATGTTAAAGTCAAAACATGCCAGTGAGGAGACTTTTATGAAAATGAATTTTATAAATGCCAGCTTGTCATGGCTTTATCCTCATGCCCCATGAGAGCTTCAAAGGCATCACACACAAAGCAGGCTCAGAAAGAAGCTGATGCTTTTCAGGGAAAACAATGGCAGAGAGCCAGCACGAGGCCTGGGCACCAGCCTGATACCTCAAAATAATTCTTAAGTGGGACTAGATTGTCACATAGACTTTGCGGTGTCCTCCCCTCCCGCCATGTCTCTCTGCAAAAAGTAAATTTCACCCACGGAGTGCAAAGAGGTGGTTTTAGCACTAGCTAGACACCCTGAGGAGGTTCTGGTTAACGGCTATGACCCACTCCACACCCGCCTGCAGTCCTGATGGATGGTACAAGGCCAGAGCTGGGTACAACATGTACTGCAGACTCATAAAAGAGCTTGACAGGTGCCAGTCCTACGTGAGCTCCCCAGAGCCCCTAGAGGCTTTATGATTCTGCCTCTTTGTATCCTACTCAGGTAGAATTCTGCCCGCCATTCTCCAGGTGTGGTTCCCCTCCATACCATCACAGCTAACAAGCATGTGCCTTTCAGTGCCGTAACATAGACCTTGGAGTTGGTGTGTGAGGGATTTATAAATTTACTTCCTACTGACTTTTCACATATACCATAAATGTCATTGCCTATGAACAATCTCTCTAACTTGCGATATCTGATTAACATGGGCAGGTCTAGAAAGCAATCAGAATTACTAAAATAAGGCCAAATCTGACTGTCCTTATTCAGACTTTAAGCAAAACTTGTATGGATTCAAATGGAACTTCTGCCTGCAGATTTGTCCCTATATTAGCCATTCTGATTGCTTTCTACAACCTGCTTACTTCATTCAGTTGGATCTAATACGGTATACTAATAGCTTAGAAAACTGGTGAGAAATCTCTACAAATAAATCACAAATCTTAGCAGCAGCACTTCAGCATTCTAGATTCTTGACTATCACTTGTGCATATTATTTAGCTTCAATACAAGTATCGTCTAAGGATGTGCTCAAGAGTTTTAGGAATCCACAATACCAGCAGTTATTTGCCTGCGGGGTGGAACATTTGCAGCAGCAAAGCTCAGATTGAAAAATGTTTAATGCACTTTTTCCCTTCCCTCCTTCCATGTGCAGTACTACATTTCATTTCATATCAAAACTGGAAGTTGTATATTAATAGACAGTAAAAGTGTGGCGGGTATATAGTAGTGTTTAGAGTAGAATTGCTATGAAGGCATGCATGCACATGTTTTGTGGTAACTGTGAATGCTACCATATCCTGGAAAAGAAAATGTTTAGGGCCCCAATTCAGCAATGTACCCAAGCACAAGAAGTCCCATTGAGTTCAGTGAAACTATTCATGTACTTAAATTTAGGCATTTGCTTAAGTATTTTGTAGAACTAGGTTTCAACATAGCCCTCTGCACACATTGGATGGCAGAATTTGGTCATTACAATACACTATCTAAAGGTCTTGGACAATATCCAAATCCTGAAATAAATGGGGTTTTAGATGAAGTGCCGGGGAGAGGAACTAGCAGCCAAGCTATAAGAAGGCTGCACTCTGTTTCTCCACCCTGTAGCTCAGTTAAGAGAATGCCAGCCAAAATTTTCAGCTTTAATGGGGTCATGCTCTAGTATAAGAGATTCCAGTGCATTCAGGGGAACACCACTGAACTGAGGCTAAGCAGGAATTTCAATCCATCAACCTTTGGTAAGTGAGTATACACCATATGAAGTATTTTCTGTAAATATAAGACCCAATATCATTTTGAAAGTGAAGGCAAATCCCCATTTTAGTTATGTCTTGCATAAAGTCTTTACAACCCTCTCTTATCTCCCACCTAAAAAATATCTTCTGTAAAACCTAGGAAGGAGTCCGGCATGGGCTTTCTGATATCCTCTGAGTGTTGTGATATGGGCACATCGTTTGCTACCTGCTTAACTGCTTTGAAGATCGCTGCAAGCTGTTGGTGATCAGGATTGATCATTTTGGAAATAAATTATACTTTGTCTCATTAATCTTCCATACACGTCTGAATGGCGCAGCACATCTACATTCTTTGGTACTGCAAGTACTGGTGCCTTAGATTCTAGATAGGGCAAGTGAAACAAGTTTAGTCAAACTGTAACTCTTGAACAATAATTCAGCACAGCTGAAAATGCAAAAACATGGCCAATGGGATGTGAAGTGACTGAAGTGTGAATAGACAATAAATATAAACTTTGTCCTCTGCATATCAGACTGACACAGCACTTTCTGCTTCCTCTCCATAGTGCTCACGGACAATATCTTCTTAAATGTTGCCTTAGTTGTTGTTTTTTCCCCCCATTTGGTTTCATTCCCATACTGAACCTTTATTTTACCCAGACAAGGATGTTGTATTGGAAATAACTAAAAATTAGCCCAACTCACAAAATTAAGATCTGAATCCAGAACTGGATTTCAAACCTCACTTCCAAAAAATTCAGGGATATTGAACTGAGGGTTACAGATCAAGTCATTATACAGTTGGGAGAGAGATAAAATTCTGATCTAGATCCCAATCCTTTTGCCCTGCCCCACCAAAGTAGGGAATCTACCAATCCAGGAATGCCCTGCATGCCCCCTTACTCTCAGTAATAATAGTAACCGGTACTAATGGGAGTTTGCCCAAGTTAGGACTGAGTAAATCTGAGTAGGAACTCAGGGTTTGGCCCAATAATAAATAATTGTAATTTTAGTTATATGCTCCCCCTCCATCCAGCCAAAGTGCTTATAGCTTTGTCTAAAAGAGCTCCCTCAAAAAAAATGAACAAATATAGGCCGCTATTCAGAAGAGCATCTCTGTTCAGGAAGGATGCTTAAGCATAGGCTTAACTTTAAGTGTATGCTTAGGTTCCATTGATTTCACTGAGGTGTAAACATATGCTTAGGTACTTAAGTGTCCTTCTTGAACGGAGATTGACTTAAGGACTTTCCTGAATTGGGGCCATAGATAGGCAAGGGGATCCAAAGAGAGAAAGGTGAAAGGAGGAAGGGAAAAAATAAATATGATATCAACAGTCAAACCAAAACAAGTTTGGGAGAAAGGGAGAGAGAGAGATTTCAAGGGAGAGTGGGTTTCACACTGCAGAAAATGTCTGATCACCCATTGGTTTAATACAGGACTGTGGATGCATCCGATGAAGTGGGCTGTAGCCCACGAAAGCTTATGCTCAAATAAATTTGTTAGTCTCTAAGGTGCCACAAGTACTCCTGTTCTTTTTACTTAAATACTAGTTTGTGTCTGCGCAAAGATACCCATCAGACTAATACTAAAAGAGGAGGTGTCAGAACATAGCCATGTCTCAAATCAGCAGCACTAGTTTAATATCAATCTGCCACTTTATAGAGGGCAGGATGTGTTCATATGACCTGGCTTGCTCAAAGCCAGTGAGCAAACATGCATGCCGCATTCTGAACATGATGACAGAAGAGCCCTGCTGAAAGATCTGCTAAGAAAGAAATACAATAATCGATCTGCATGATTACAAAAGCCTGTGATGCTGTGAGATTGTACCCTTAATTAGTTCAAGACAGTCTATACATATGACACAACTGACAAAACACTGAAGAACCACGGTTAACATATGGTAGTGACACAAATATGGTAGTGACACAAAAATTCCCTACCTCCAAACAAGTCCCTTCAACAAGAAGAGACACGAAGGAAGAGAACCAGCTTGGTAACAGGAGCCTCTACCCAGCAATAATACTTCTATTTTCCAAGGATTGAGAACAAGATTGAGATCTCATATACTGGGGCTGGAAATATTGCGCAGGCTGCCCTTCAGCACAGAACCCCTATACCTCTACCCCAATATAACACTGTCCTCGGGAGCCAAAAAATCTTACCACGTTATAGGTGAAACTGCATTATATCGAACTTTCTTTGATCTGCCGGAATGTGCAGTCCCGCCCCCCCTGGAGCACTGCTTTACCGTGTTGTACCTGAATTCATGTTATATCGGGTCGCGTTATATCGGGTAGAGTTGTATTTGCAGGAACTATAAGGTAGCACAAATATATTGATGATACTCTTGCTGCATCTTTATACAATAATGCCATCAGGAGGTCACATAAACCTTTAACCACATAGGTCAATCCAATACTTGTGGGATGCTGCATATAAGTCCCTGAGCAATGAGACAAGACTAATATTTGTGAGTTTGTGTTTATTTTTCCCAGACCTTTCACTTTCAGAAGCAGGACCTATTGGAAATCTCATGAGGCAGTCTGTTCACACAAGATTTCCAGTCCAATTTAAACAGACACATGATGAGTCCAGATGAGATTCTCCACAACATGCCTTAGCTTAACCTCCCAAGTCAGGTTAACCTATGAGAGGTTAGTTCAGTCTACATGACCCTTTCAGTCCTTCTTCTCTACTGACTCATCACCTGTTTTGGGGGTCAGAAAGGAATTTTTCCCACTGAGGCCAAATTGGCAGAGGCCTGGTGGCTCTTTTGCCTTCCTTGCAGTTATAAAACAGAGTAGGACTTAACTAGTCATTTGTATGAAAGTTTCATTCAATGTAACTTGTAGCTAGTGTCCAGAGCAGATAAAGACCAAAAAATCCAGCTCCCAGAAGTAAAAGAGACTACCAAAGCCTTTTGAAATGTGCATGTTAACAGTAACTGATAACAGATGATGAGAGCGCGTAGAAATACAATGGCTGTTCTTTACGCTATAGATATATGAGTGACAATCCAGTGATGCTTCTTGCTTCCACTAGCTGATAAATATGGGCTGTATTTTAAAGAAATACAGTTCAGAAATCAGTTATCCACATAAAGTACATAGTACTTGGGAGTGTATAGACCTCCAAATACACCGTGATGGTCTGATAAATATGATCCTTATTTACTAAGCACACGCAGATAAGGCTTTTCATTCTAAAGGCAACTTTTGTGTAGAGGTACAGAACTATTAATGGCACCGCTGAACTCAGACAAGAAAATGCTCTGAAGTATTAAGCAATCTGTTTCAGTAAAAAACGACTAAGGTGAATATCAACAGGGACAGATCAATTAGGCCATCAAAATTCTTCTCTTTCCCTCTCCCACCTACCCCCCACTCACATTACCAACCAAATGTTTATGTTCATCTCTTTCTGATCTTTGTACCATCCTAAATGCAACGGATGATCATATCATTAGTGAGTTTGTCTGGGCAGCCTTGGCAGGCCTCATCAAAGCAGCCTGACAAAGATCTGCAGAATTTTCCTGGGAGTACGCTACCATTTCACAGCTAACAGCAAAAACGCTCAATCGCAGCACTGTCTGCTTTGATTGACCCTCTCTCTGGATGCATCTGGATGGAGCCTCAGACAAGAGGAGCTTAGAAATAAATTGGCTGCTAGCCCTGCTGTGGCTCAAAGAATTTGAAGGGGGGGGGATTTTTGGGGGGGAACTGTGTTATTTCCAGCAAAGGGAGAGATGGGGCCAAAAGATACCTGGCATTTGAAAGAACAGTGTCAAAGTGTATAAATAACATCTACAAAACAGGTATTAAGGACTGGGTTAGCCAAGGTATCATTGGAGTCTTTTACTCCAGCACCAAATTCAGTGCCAGCTGTGGGTCTGATTCTGCTCCCTCCCTGTGGTAAACGAGGAGAAATGCTACACAAGGTGGAGAATGATGGCAAATTAGGCCCATTTTTTCTAATGTCACTTAAAGGTGCAGAAGAATTAATACTTGCCAGATATTGCTGTAGCTCTTGATTTTGTGGTAAAATTCAGGGAAAGTGTAGCTGCTGGCTGCTTGACCACAGACAGGAAATACTTTATTACTTCATAAGGTGGATATGAGCATATGCTGACAATAGTCCATTCTAATGGTACCAAGACAATTGAGCATTATACCGTCTCTTTTCAGAAATTATACAGTATGCTACATATACAGTACGATATTTACACATACCTAGCCGTTACACATACCAAGGATTCTTGCTGGCTCTGTGAACGTAAGTAACATTTCAGGATGTCTATATATTTCAGTAGAATATTCATCATGAAGGTATGTCAATAAGCACTTCTTGCATTCACTAGTGTAGGTGAGAATTTGGCCAATGTTATAGAATAGACATAACCGAAACATCTAATAGAATCAATTATTGTTCTACAAATACAAAATCAATACCTTGTGAACTCAAAAACAAATTCATTGATAGTAAGAGGGAATGTTGAAGTTGTGAAGAAACATACTTTTAAGCACAGACATATTAGATTAGATTCCTTGGCTTCAATGAGTTACAGCAAATTAATTTGGTCCCTTACCCTTAAAATCCACTCTTACTTAAAGGTTTTCAACATACTGGTATTCTTCTATTTATTTTCAGGGTTTATACAATGTTTAAACTTAGTGGTTTCTAATGTATGATACAACCTCTTAATTCTGAGCCATTAGCCCACTTGAAATATTCATATGACAGAATAAACAATTGCTTTTACAATTCCTATTTAGGAAACAAATGTATTTGTAACACAAAAGCCATGGGGCCTGCTTCTGATCTCATTTGCATTAGTGTAAATCAAGAGGATCTTCATCAGTTTAAACAGACCAGATCCTTGGGTACTCAGACAACACAGAGAGTGGAAATTAGGGGGTGATATGCAGAGCTTGTGTACAGTCTGACTTGTGCTGCTCTGTACTGGTACAATGCCATTCATGCCTTCCTCCAATTACACTTGCCTGCAATAGCCACAGTACACTGAAGAGCTACCCCAAGGTAGTTTTGTGGTAATCACTTCTCCCCCTTCTCTTTTATAACAAGGAGATTATGCACGTTACACACCCCTACATCTCAGGATCATACTTGCACTGGGTTGATCCTCCCTGGGCCACTTAGTAAGTTTTTGTTGCCAATGTAAACACTGGCGGTGCTGTGCAAAGCAGACAGAACACAACTGAGATTCTGGTGCAGTGCAGTTACACCCGTGTTAAAGCATCATAAGTGAAAGGCAAATCAGAACCTCACTCTAGAAAGCAAAGTGTACATCTCTGAAAAAAATCCTTCAAGCCTCACAGCACCCAATGGATTCCATACTTCTGGCCATTCTTCCCTGAAAGGCAAAAGGGTGGTATGATTTTGGAGTCTCCTTGTCCCATATTTAAATGAACTTCCATACCTTTACTGACCACCTGCCCCTCTTGTGATCAGTTAAATTGTTGGAGTAACACCATATTTAAGCACATGGAATTTATTATGCAACTATTTTTCCTGCTGAGCAAACCTTGAAATGAGTCCAAACATCAGGTACAGTTTGCCATTGAGCAGGAGGGAAATACAAGATGTGAGTTAGGTGCTCTCAGAGTAGCAATAGTTTAGGATATCTAAAATCGGGTCCTCATTTCAGAAAAGGACAGATGGCCCCGGGGAGCCTTAAAATCATTAAGTGTGTATTATGGTGAACAAAGAGTTTTGTAAGTCCTCCTTCGTGGCAAATTATGCAGCACCTCATGCAACCTTATTTCTAAATATTTTCTCAGTTGACATCAATGAAGCTACCCTAATTTACACCAAGGAGAATCTGACCTGTGGGTCAAATTCAATCTTGGATTAAAGAGGCACAAATCCATTGATTTTTAGCAGGATTTACTGCTGACACCGTGGGGGAGAGAGGATCAAATGTTTCTTTAAAAATAAAGTCAAACTAATCTTGGATCATAGACCCTAAAATTCCTTATTCCTAATCATATGGTTATTGCATGATGCCAGTAAAGAGCAGAGTTAAGGTTATGAGAGTGCCCTAACTGTGCATTTGATGCCTTAATATGTTTGGATTCATTTTAAGGTTCACCTTATTCTTGAATTTTCTGGGTTTATAACACTTGGTATTTGGGATAATTGCCACATCCCTGTAAATATATTTAACCAGAAATAGCCAATATGTACCCTCAACTCCAACTCCATAGGATTTTGTTGTTGTTGTTTTGTTTGTTTGGGGAGTTTTTTTGTGAGAGTGTCTTGGAAAGAGCTCAGGAAAGAAGTCCTTAGCACAGCATTGCAACAGAATACGAAACCAAGCATCTGTATGTTTTTCAGGGGAGTAATAGCTAGGAGCCATGCATGCATGGCATAGAATTTTATATATATATAGTATTTGTAGCAGAGTTTGGGCACTCTCTCACCCTCACCACCACAACTACAGTTTTATTACATTAACAGAATATTAGAAACAAAATAAATAAAAATTAAGAAAAAATGCCCCTTGCTAATTATGCTGTACTATCATGAATTCCTCTTTTTGCTCCTCTGGATTGCTGCCAGTTGTGTTTAAGAGTCATGTCAGCAATATTGATCAGCACTTAACCAAAGCCATGTTACATCAGTGCAGGCAGCACAGTACCTCTCCTGTCTTCAGTCCTGCAGTTGTCACTACGTCTCAACCTCCTGCTGCCTAGATTAACCGGGGTTGGCAAGGCGCCATTCAGTCCCATTGCTTTTACACCCACATAACTTTTTCTTTTGCAATTTCATTGTACAATAAATCCCAAACCACAGACACAGTGACGTGTTTAAGCCATTTTGAACATACTAGGCTGAATGAGAGGCACAAACCTCCAATCATTTTGCAGTATACTAGCTGTACACGAAGAGACTGTTCATGTATGCAGTAGCTAGACGATAAAAACAAATGGCTTCCTTACCTCGCCACAGCTTCTGAACAGTGATGAGTGAAACTAATAAGTGCGGAAGGTTGGATTGGGTAAGTTTCCTAAAGTTCAAAGGCTTGTGTAATGTTTCTCTGGGTACCCAAGAGTGTCAGACACCTTTTTACCCCCCTAGTCCCCTTACCTCCAATGAGAGGGAGAAGTGCTTGTGCTTAACTGGGTGTCAATTCCCTGGTACCACTAGCCTGTTAGCTACCCAAATAATCTCCTCTGGGTTATCTCAGGCCTTACTTTGCCTTGCCTGTTAACAATAAGTGTACCCATTTCCCTGTAGTGTCCAGCCCTTATCCACAGAACATTCACAGTGATACCAGCTTTGCTGTGCCCAAGGGAACAGCATATACACCATCTTGCATTATTTAATTCAGAATCAGTTCCTTCCCTTTGGATTTTGTGCTCCTTGTTTGTATGTGCAAGACAGCTACCATCGCTGTGGGTATCCTTCCACTGACACCAGTTCCAGTCCATATATCTGCTAACAGCACTGGTAATTGCTGTCTCATTAAGAGTTCCATACGGTTGTAATCAGAGAGCCCCAACACTGTTGGTAGTGGAGACAGATTAATGCTAAAATTGTTAGAGTGCATAAGCTGTTAGCTGTTACAGCTCTGCTAATAAAACAAACATGAAACCTGTTCCTGTGGGGATGCCAGAATTTATCTTTCAGCAGATAGGACAGCCACCATACTCTCGCAGAATCTAAGCACCCTAAAACATTTCGTGATACACAGATGGGCAGTGACACTTAAATTCTTAGCAACAAAACTTACCACCAGCATTGCCTTCAATGACTTTTTTTTTTTTTAAACAGATATACTTAACTGACCAAGAATCTTCCTGAAACAACTCCTGAACTTGGGATCCCTACAGAGGAGCACACTTTGTTGCCAATAGATGCAGTATTTCTCTGATGAAATTGGTCAATATATTCAAACTTAAGTGCCTAACATCAGGCACCTAAACCCATATTTAGGAACTGAAACAAAAATGGCCCATTCTTTCTAGAGCTGATAAGCAATCACAATTGGCATCACCTCAGAAAATCAAGCAGCTTTAGGCACCCAAGGTTGAAAATTCTGGCCAAGGGGCCTGATCCAAAGCTCACAGAAATGAACTTGGCCAGTTTTCTCCTCAATAGCCTGAGAAAAGAAATAGAAAAGATGGACTTGGAAGCTTGCCTGGAAGGTTAACAAATCCCGCTCTGGCAAATCAAGGGGTGGGGGAAATAAAGAGCCAAAACTGAGGATTCCAAACAAAGCACTCTACCAGCAGCCCCTTGTCATTTCCATCCAGTGGACATCACCACTCCTGATCTCCACTGTGTCAGCCTGGCACAGCAAGAGAGGGAATTCTCTTAGGTAATGAGGTCCAATGCCATTTAGGGTTTAATAAGTTAAGGTCTTGAATTCTAGCTGGAAGGTTAAATGGGATACCCAGATATGCCAGCAGCTGATAGCATCCACAGATTTGGCCTACCAATGCTGCAGAAAATGACTAACCTTTCTCATGAATAACATTTTCATTTTTTGGGGTGAAGGGAGGAACACCAACTAAGCAAAAAAGGAAAGCAGCCTTTGTTTACAATAGTATTATTTCTATCAATATGTCGGGTTCGTCAAAGAAATAATAATTTTAACAAATTACTACTTTGTGAAAATTAAAACTGAAATGGAAGGAGGGTTTTTGTGTCTCTCTGTGGAAAGGCAGGAGACACTGCTGAATGTCTCACATAAGGTAATAGATATATTTATAGTGCTTATCTCGCTGTCCAACCCACTTAACCACTGGCAATAGTGTTTTTGTCAGCTGTGGTTGCCGAACATGGACTCCTGCATTTTGGAGGAGCTGAAGAGTTCAACTTAGAATCAGCCCAGTTCATGATGACTCATTCATTCTCCATCACCAAAACCAAAACATTGCTATGAAAAAAAAACAAACTCTTGTACACAGAGAGAAATGTTTAGAGAGGCAACAGGGCCTAGCGGACAAGCCACTAGACTGGAAATCAGGAGACCACGGTCTCACTCCCACCTGATCGGAGGCCTCTATGTGCACAGTGAGTCGGTAGCAGACCTGGAAACAGAACCCAGAATTCATTATTCCATTGGATGGACTTTCTGGTTTTATCTTCACAAAACCGCTGTTAAAAATTGACAATATATTCTAAAGATTTTAGAGCCACATTATCCAAAGCATGCCTCTCTTTGTCCTTGCAGTTATTGTCTCTTGGACACCTATGTAGGTAAGTAGTGGGTGTAGTCGGATGCTTTGAATTCAAAGTGACCTACATTTCAGGGATACAATTATATTCTCCATTTTGAAGGTGGAGAAAGAAAGCCCTAATGAAGGCAAAGCTACAAGAATGTGACCCTTTCTGTATAAAAGTTAGTGTGTATTAAATGATGGCATTTATTTCCTTTTTATAGTTCAGTAGATTTACATCTACCATTTTCTTTGCCTGGCAAGGCAAACTGCAGCAGAGTCAAATTATTACTATTCTTTTAATGACATGCTAGAAACCCCAGAGATCGGGGCCCATTGCGCTGGGCACTGCAGAGAGAAGTAGCTAAGAACACAGACCTTGCCCCTGAGGGCGTACAATCTCGACACACGGAGGAAGGTGTAACAATAAAAACAAACAGAATTGAGCAGCAGAGCTCAAGTCTGAGCTATTCATTTCCCTAAGCGTTCAAAATCTACTCAGGAGGGGGCCACCTGGGATTGGAAATAACCAGAAGGTCCCAGGATCAATTGTTTAAAGTCACTGACCCAGCTCCCTTTTAGCCAGCAGAAATGAAAATCGGAGGATCCTCCATCAGCTTACAGTGGAAAAGTCTGTTTTCTAATTAAAGAGTTTAACCTTTAAAATGCAATCACTCTCAGATGGCCCAGTGTCTGCTGTCAGGCTGTACAAAAGCTAAAAGTATTTTGAGGGTATTTGCTCTGGATTTCTCTTCCACAGAATTATCGAGCAGGATCTTCAATGTCAGGCTGTTGGTCTGGCAGAGTAAAGATCACAGCCCTGGCTAATCACAGCGATATTCTTAAGCCCAATGAAGTAAGTGGCAAAACTCACATTGGCCAGGAGCAGGATTGGGCCCTAGAGGAGTAGAGCACTGAGGCAGCCGTATACAAGGAACGGATTCACTGAAGAACCAGGGAACGGCATTGAGGTTAAGCTCCAAAAACGACTTTTTCACAGGATCCCCTGAGTGCAGAAAGGGAATCTAGAGCCATCAGCTATCTGCCAAGGGAAGGAGAAAAAAATAAAGATGGGGAGAGTGATAAGGAAATATTCACTTTGGTTTGAACAGCAGCACAGGCCAGCTAGATTAATTCTCTCTCATGCTAGAACTTTTTAAGCAGCGATATCAAAGTGCAGCCTTTGTTAAACAGCTTCTGCAGAAAGGCTAGTGCCTTTGTTTAGAGCACCATTAAGGAAATTTAAGTTTCCGGAATTTTTTAAAAAAATAAAAAAAATAAAACTAGCTGAAGGCATGGTTTTGTTTGTCATTTTCTATTGTTTAAGGGGACAGCCACCACAGTCTGCCAGAAAATATGTTGGCAAGGGGAACAAACAAAACTATTAAAAAGGAAATTGTTTTTAGAGATTTATATTCATATGCTAAAGGCATCTTTACAGCAGGGAGCCTAGACCAGAGGGGGGAATTTTGCAGGATATATGGGCTAGAGATCCTGGAGGCACTACACACGTTGCTGTTTATTTCTTTACCAATCTTTCTTTGTTGCACGACAATTTTTTAAACCACCTGCAAATCAAAGATGCTTTAAAAAACCCTCCTCTCGTATGATGTAGGACCTTGACTGCAGGAATAACCTATAAAGGAATCTCACTGTGTTTAAACACATTTCCTATTCTTATTGCCAAACAGGGTGTGTGGTTTGTCCCACGGCAAGACAAGAGGAGGACTCTACACCCTGACCTCACAGTTCTGGGGTGATCCACAAGGGGGAATGGGAAAGGGACTTCCACCCATATGTCCCATACCTTCACTCTGCTACCCAGGGCAACTGACTGCCTTGGGAACTTTCAGGAGGGAATAGGAGAAACCCAACTGATACTTATGTCCTGCCCGAGAGCAAAATATCACAGAATATACACACCCCCAAAGAATCTTCTGTGGAGACTAAGGTAAGGGGGCACAAGTTGCAGAGGTGGCACTCCCCCCTTGCTTGGTTGCAGCTGTCCCTCCTCATGCAGACAGGCGGCTGAATTGGGGGCCTTGCATTTCTTCACGTGGAACAGTTGTTTATAGCTTTGCTCACCAAAAATCTGGGATTATTTATGGAAATTTGCATGTTGCTAAATAACAGATGTTGCTTGGAGAAGAAAACATTTTTGTAATTTAGAAAAGAAAGAGCTGAACTTCTGATACAGAACATAGAGTCACTGCATCTAAATAAAATAAACCTTTCCCAGGACATCGGTTTCATATGGTGCATCCATGTTACTGAACTTCATAGGCACTACAGCAAAGCAACATGAGGCACAGAAGGTCCAGCTTTTAAAAATAAAAGAGGACAGGAGGTTAATTTTATTTTGCTTGCTCTGCTGTCTGTGTATAAGATTGTTTGTTTGATTTTGTGCCATCACTTTTGCCAAGCACGACAGAAAAGTACATGTAGAATCAATAAAAATTGTTGTGCTTCCATCCTCTGCTGTCTGCTAAATGTAACAAATTCATTTAAGTCAGACATTTCAACATATCCCCAGAAGGCTTAGGACTATTCTTCTATAAATTCGCTATATAAAGATGTATACCACAATTCTTACTCTGTTTCTGTGTTGTTCATAGTGGATGCCTGAGATGTAAGCCTTCCTTCTGTTGGAGACTACCATTAACCAGAACTGAATACAACCATGGTTAAAGTAACCTTGTGTCATGGTTTTACTGGGATCATCCTGGTTTTACATTTGAGGTTCTGATGTCCCAGGAACTTTTCAGGACACCTGCAATGTTCTAGTTTTTCATTTCATCAATCAAAATGTTGTTTCTTCTTTCGTAAGTGCAACGTTTGCTCAAGTCATCTCGCTATACCAAATAGAACATGCTCTGGACTTACCAGGAACAAGTCACTCAGTGGAATGAGTGTTCAGCATGTTGAATGGTGTTTGGAGTGAACAGAAAAGCTGAATGAGTATAGATGCCATTAGTGCTCTTCTTTTGTTCAAAGAGAATGTTAACAACTCTTGTTCAGTGTTCCATGGTACACTCTTCGGGAACATTCCATTACTGGAAAAAAAATCCCCCACTCTAAGAAACTTACCTGTTGAATCAAAACCTGGCAAAAGCAACATTGGCACGCCTTTTTATGTGTACTTTCATAGGACTATTTCACAACCTTAAAAAAACCTCACCAAAATAGTTTTCCTATTTTATAGTTTTGAAAATATGGTCACATTAAGTCTGGTGGCTTTTGGAATGCTGTGTTCACAGCATATTAAGAAAACACAGTAGCGAGAGTTCACTTTTAACCAAAATATATATATATAATATATATATACATATATATTAAATGCCTCATCGTGTTCTCACACTACTGGTAAAATGACTGGATGCAAGGTCCCAACAATCTAGTTTCGGACATGACACAATTAAATTAAATACCTTCCGTTGTTGTTTGCAGTGTTGTTGTAGCTGTGTTGGTCCGACAATATTAGAGAGAGACAATGGATGAGATAATATCTTTAATTGGACCAACTTCTGTTGGTGAAACAGACAAGCTTTTGAGCTACAGAGGTGCTGATGAAGAGCTCTGTGTAGCTCAAAATCTTGTCTCCTTCACCAGCAGACATTGGTCCAATAAAAGATATTATTCACCCACCTTGTCTCCACAATTAAATTAAGGAAGACAACAAAACAGACAAGTGTCACCGAGCAAGGACAGTGGGACAATAAGAAAATTTAATGTTTACTCAGCTAGGATAGTGACCTGCACAGTACAGTAATGAATTTTGTTTATATAAATAAAAATAAAAGTCAAAAAATGTTGTTGTTGGCTCATTTCCTGAAGGCACCACAGTATGAATGGGTCAAAAAGGGGAATTCAAATGAGGAGAGAGCAGTGGCTTTGTGGCCCAGCTCAGGAAGGGCAGTCCATCTGTAAGGGACAGGAATGGTGAAGAAAAACACTGAGAGTATTATGGGAGAAGCAGTAAAATGGGGAAATCCTCATTTAATACTCATTGTTGCAATGGAGTAAAGGTGCCTGCTTAATTATACTCTTGATTTACAGGACTCATATAGGTAGTCAGTTTTTAAAGGTACAGTACTGATATACTTTAAATGATCACCTACAACGTTACAGGCTGGTTCTTCCTACACCTCTTAAATACCTGTTCTGTATACAGGACAGAGTCCAAGAGTAGTATTTTTCCCTTCAGGTAAGTGATAGAAGTTACTTTAAATGGTAATAGTCCCACATTTACACAGGACCATTTGTCACAAAGAATCCAAAAGCACTTTATAAAGTGGTATGCAAACTATACACAAGGATCACTTCTTTCACCGCTGATATGCAACCACCTGCAAGGTAGAACTCAGCAGCTGTTTAACAGCACACAGCAACACTATACAACAGCTTGAGAGAGAAAACAAAAGAGAATGCTGTATTCCAGCTGTAACCGCAGGGAGAATTTGGGTAACATGAAATGTAATTACCCAAACTGGAATTTGGCCAGAATGCCAGGCTGAAACACCCCTACATTCTGCAAAAATGCATGGGATAGTTAATAGCCACAAGTACTCAGGACCTTGGTTTTAGGTCTCATTTGAAAGACAGCAATCACCAGTGCTCATGTAGGCCTTTATTTTAGAGTCATTTTCATCATATTGGAAATAAATGGGGCCTTTTCTCTTCACTTATTTTCCTTAATCATTTGTGGGTGGCTTTTTTAAATTAAACGACATGCAGCACTCAATAAAAAGGCATTAATGCTAAAAATAGGACGTTTTCCATAGCCCCTGGCTTGAAGTGCGCAGGAAAGAACTCACTGAGTCACTCTTTCAGCACTTTTCAAGTTGTAACATTAATCTTTCATTTTGTTTTTCTATGGTTTGTGATTTGGTGAAATTCTATGCACAGACATATACAGTACATTAGGTCCCTGGTCCTTGCACAGGCTCTGATAGGGCTGGCACAAGGAGCCCTCAAACACACGTGTCAGGGACAACAGATCACGTGGCTCAGGAGATAGGAGGGACTCCCTCCACAGTATTTAGACCTCAGAGAATAACAGTACTTCTCCAGCCTGCCAACATGTGACAACTGAGCAGAATGTGTGTGACCCCTGGGGTTTTGATGCATGATGCACCGTAACTGACAGACTGGCAATGGTTTTGAAGTACAAAGCTAGTTCACCAATGTTTCCTTACTTAACCTATTCTGCAATCTGTGATCGGTTAATTGTGGGGGCCTTTCCTAGCTCAGCATAGCTGCAATGAGACATGCTCTTCAAGGAAAATTTACTGCTCTGCGACAGTCAGCTCCCCAAACACAAGCAGTTTTCTGAGGGTGGTGGTACCTATCTTTTCTATCTTCTCAGGCGATCATTAAATTCCAACATGTATTATTTAATTTCTAAATCATTATCATAGCACCCAGTATTCCAGCTGAAGATCAGGGTTGTGTCACGATCCATACTATATGAAGAGAGACAGACATCATGATCTCTGCCCCAACTATCTTACAAACTGTTATTGTTTGTATTACAGCATCTATTATTGTATTATGCCACAACTGAGATTACAGCCCTGTTGTGCTAGGCACGGTAGAAACACCTAGTGAGACAGATTACATGCCCTAAAGAGTTTACAGTGAAAATAATCTAAAATGATAAGCACCATGTGAAATTTGGGGGAGAGGGAGGCAAATAAATATTTTTGCTATTCTAAATTTCCTGTATAATTTTAATCTTTTTAAAGCTTTGTAATTACATTAAATATTTAAATGTCAATTTTTCCTATTTTACTTCTTCAAATTTTGCTTATTCAACAAAATAAACTCATTGGTCAGATCACATGAAATAGCTTTAAAAAAAGAACACACAGAGATTCTCTATGGCAATCCAAAACAGTTTAAACAAAAACTTCAGATGCTTTAAGAACAGCTCATCGTGATAGATGTGACCTGCATAGCTCTGCTTTGAAAAAGCTAACTCCCAGGCAGCCAGCATCCAATCACTCTGGGCTGCCTTCTTCGTGCTATATTTTTTTTAAATCTCCACAGTTGGTACTTTTGTTGGCAGGGTAATCTCCGTGAAGATACTGGGCATTCAGACTGATCTATCAGCAGAGAGGGAGGAAGGATGTCCAGTAGAAGACAGGTCCAAGCCTTGGGAGAGTTAGGTTCAAATTCCTACTCTACCACCAACTTCCTGTGTAGTCTGGGCTACTTAGTATCTTTGTGCTTCTGTAAAATGGGGACTATAGTACTTAACTACCTCACAATCATGTTGGGAGGATAAATACTAGAGCTGGGCACTCAAAAAATGCCATTTGATGGAAACCTACTGGTTTTGATTAAAGTGCTTCTCATGTTCTGGCTGGAATTTGGTGACCCACCTTACAGTAGCCAATAACCTGGTGGCTAAGGCACTCACCTCAGTGTGGAAGAGTCAGGTTCCAGTCCTTGCTTTGCCTTATTCACAGCAAGGACTAAAACTTGGGTTTCCCACATCCCAGGAAGTGCTCTGGGTACACTGTGTGTCTCTCTCTCATGCTTTTTAGCACAAAAAAAATTCTAAAGGTCTCATTTCATTCCACACTGGAATGAAAACAGATTGCAAAACCTCAACATTTTTACAAAACAAAATTGTTGTTTTCTGGCCAGTCTTAATAAATACATTAAAAATCATGAAGCACCCAGATGCTCCAGTAATGAGGGCCATATAAGTAGCTAAGATAGATTCTTGTACCTCGATTGTCCCCCCCATTCAGTGTCAAACCATATTGTGGGAGAGAATGTATCGCTTTTGCCCACAATATGCTCATTCCCTGGATTAACAAAGGATTTCATTTTCCAGAGGTGTCAATCTAGCAGTTTTCATGAACACTAAATCAACTTTTAAAAGGAAGAAAGAGGGGGAGGTGAGGATGTTATCTTTAAGGTTCATTTGAATACAAAACTCATCTCTGAATGCGATGATGATGTAAGGAAAGATAGTATAGGTTTTGATGTGGGGGGAGGAGGGTAGGAAGAACCTATGATCGTTTGGGCTCGTCGTACATCCAATTGGTAAAGACTCCTTTTGTATTTCCTAGCTCAGTATAATCACACAGAGACATGCTGTAAACAAAACATATACCACAGCCCAGATGAACAGTGTATACCTGGCATGTCATGACTGGGTTACAGAAACCCACATAAGAAAAGATGGAAACATAAGCAACACAGTTTGCTGCCAGTCTGTGAATACAAATCAGATTCTCTGCAAGCTCTCAAATCAGGTTCTCTGCAAACTCCCCAGCTGTGGGATCACCTGCAATCTGTCTTGATAGAATCTGCCTTGGACCACACAGTGATAAAGAAAAACACATTCACTGCCATTTTCATGCAGCAACAATGGAACTGGTATACAAAGATCTCAACAGGCATTAGCTGCCTCCATTTAAGCTAGTATCTTATTACAACTCATGACAGGCACTCTTTAAACATGTGCCACAGTCATCACACCATCACCATTCGTTTGGCAGCAATGCAAAGACTACAAAGGCAACAGGTCAAGTTCATCTGTGATGCAACTCCAGAGACTACTGTGTTATTACCTTGGGGATGAATTCTCCCCCCTCCCAAGTTGAAAGGGGGGGTGGGGGAGAGTGTTTCTTAAAAGAACGTTTCATATTATTGCTAAGAAAGAAATACAGCCAGATTGGCTTGAACCCCTTTCAAAAGAATAGCAGCCCCAAAATGCTCTGACCTGGGAAAAACACTTTTTAGCAACCATCTACAAAAGTAAAGAACAAGAATGGGCTTGTGGTTAAGATATTTAATTACAATTCCGGAAATCTAGGTTCAAGTCCCAGCTCTTCCCCATACTTCTGGGAAGTTCAGTAGATTTTTTAGCCATATAAAGGCACAGTTACTTAACTGGTCTAAATTGGCCTATTTACACAAAGTTCAAGTCCATGGGGAACCAGGGCCAAAGTACTGGTGGCCACGCACATATATTCATTGCAAAAAAAAAAAAAAAAAAAAAAAAGCAACAGTGAACACAAAAAAATATTGGTTCTGGAAGGCTATGAACTCTAAGGAAACTTAACAGAGGTCCATGAGATGCTGAGTAAAGGAGAAAAATCAGTGTATGTCAGGTTGTTTTGCCAGACAGTGACTCAGTAACTGGAAAATATTAGCTAGATAAAGATACATGGTGAGGTGATTAGAGTGCATAAGTATATATACACTTGTCAGAAACCACATCTGTGTAAGTGGGAACAGAAAGTACAGCTCATAAGAGATGGAGCAAGTGAATTTTGCACATTAAGGATAAACCTTATATACATATGCACTAACCTGAATTGAAACATACAATATTTGGGGGGAATGCCAGTTGGTGAGTTAAATATATGTTGGCTGCAGAAAAATATACAGTACTAGATCTGGAAAGCATGTTGATTTCTACTAATATATGCTGCCCTGATTCCAATAAATATTTGTTGATTGCAGTAAACATGATTGCTGTTTTTAAAAATTTATCTGAAATTACAGTACAATGGATATATTAACAAGCTTCCCCAGTAGCTACAAATTAAGAGACCAATTCTGCCAATGTTTGCAGATGTGCTTAATTTCCAACTCCTAACTAGTTCTGTTATAGGGCCCCATGTGCTTAAAGCAAAGCACATGCAGAAGTATTGGCAAGATTGGGACCTTAAGGGACTAATCCTTCAAGTTCTTGCAACCCCAAGTAGGTCCATTAACTTAAATGGGAATACTGAGAGTAATAGGCACAACAACTAACAATAAGTGGCTCCAGGATCAGGCCCTAATTTAAGACTAGATTCAGACATCCTTACTTATCAGTAGTAATACTTAAAGCCCTGATCCAGGAAAGCATGTATGCACATCCATAACATTACACTTCAAGTAGTCCCATTGACTACATTGAAACAAATCATGTATTTAAATTCAGTGCTGGACCAGCATCTTCCCCTACAAGCACTCCCATAAACTACTTACAGAATGAGGTACTTCTCAGCCTGAGTAAGGCTGGTAGAATCTGGTCTCAAGAAAACATATAGTTCTCCATTTTAATACATTAGTGGAGTTTAAAGCTTATATTCAGTAAGTTGTGTTACTGGATTTAAAAGAACGTATCTGATTAAATGTGAAAAGCTAATTTGATTAATGGGAAAATACAATAATTTGAGACAAAACATAGTTGGTTCTTTGCCATAAAGTAATTTAGTGTTTTGTGAAAGGCATCAAATTGACAGCCCTGGAAACTGAAATCCCTTACAATTCTGTTTAGGTTTAAAATAAAATGGTTACTTGCAATGGAAAAATTCTTTAAGATAAAGGAAGTTAATTCCTTTTGAACAGATTCTGAGTAAACAGCAGGCGACTTTTAGATTCTTGAGGGATTTAGTGTATTGGTTTCCTGAAATTCACTTAAATATGCAAGTATTTGTATAAATGGTAATGTTTTGTATTCAGTTAAATTCTGTGGGGTTTATGACATATGCATCTACTTAGGCCAAAATGACATACTGTACTGTTACAGGATGAGAAAAATTATACAGGCATCCCTTAGATCTTCGTCTTTTAGATGGAGAATAAATCCTATAGGAGCCTTCAAAGCACAATATGAACTTAAAATAACAAATTAGCAACCAAAGCTATCCAACATATTCATCTTCACAATTATCACTAAATCCACACTCTGCCTCCTCCCACAGACAAAGGACTAGGGTGTGGGTGGCAGTTTGGGGTCTGAAAGCATTACAGGAAGGGATGGGTGAAAATGAGTCTAGCGAGAGAGATAACAAAGCAGAGTTCTCAGTAGCTGGGGAAGCAGTTTTCTTTTCACACTAAAAATCACATGAGAGATTGTTTATAATCTGGGGAAATATATATCTATAGGGGGAAATCATACAGAGAAACTAGGGTCTATCATTGCATGAAAGAGGAATTGTTTTCAATGGCTTACATGATCATTGCTCAGAAAACCTTTCCCTACAAAGTATTTATATCATCTAAAGTGTAATCTTGCTCGCACATTCCCTTCTGCTACACTCAAGCTCTCTTCCTCCACATGAGGCTCAATTTTCACAGGATCAGTTCCCATTTTGGCAGCTAAATAAGGGGCAGATTTTCAGAAGTGCTCAGCACCCACTGGCTCCCGTTGTGACATTTATGGACAGATTTTCGGAAAAAAAATCTCAGCTCCCAAAATGTTGTACTCTAGTCACTTCTTCTGGCCCCTACAAAGGAGCTGAGTTCATTTGGCAAGTGTGTAAAGTTGGAAATGGACAGATCTCTAAAAGTTGAATAAATAAATTAAAGAAATAAATAATAGTGTATTTAATAATAGATTAATAATTATTATACATTAATTATTTAAATAAAGAATCCTACAGAGCTCAGCTACTACTCAGCTGGTGCCAGTTCTTTGCTATTTTGCACAATGCTACCATTATTAATTATCTGTATGGCAGTGACACCTACATGTCCCAATCAAGGAGCAAGACCTCACTCTACTAAGGATTGTGCAAACATGTGGTAAAAACACAGGCTCTGTCCCTCACAACCTAAGATGCAATAAGAGGATGGAATAGACAAAGGAAGAAAGGGAGGAGGAAACATTTTTAAAAGCACACTTTGCATGAAGAGATGGAATCCTATCTTGCAACAAGCCTAGCCAGTTTCAAATGGCAGCATTTGGTAGGCTTCATGGCAGAGGCAAGTTTCAAGGAAGAATTTAAAGGAGGATAAGGTGATGGCTTTACCAATTGTGACAGAGTTTTCTACTCTTAAGGGCCAACATGGGAGAAGGCATAAAAGTACTTGCGGGGGAAGTAGATAAGTAGGTAATTGAGGCTGGCACATGGGCAGAGCTAAAATGGGTTTCGTATGTCTGTAAGATGATAGAAATGACAGGTTGGATGCGGCTAGAGTACAGAGGGCCTAAAAGGTAAATACAAGAAGCTTGTGTCAGAGAAGGAAGATCCAATGGCATGATGTACAGTGGATGATGGGGTCAGAACAACAAGCCAATACCAGCAACAGCATTTTGAATGGACGTGAATTGGAGAAGGTGGAAACCATCAAGGCCAGAAAGAGGGAAGCTGCAGTAGTACACACCGCACCCACTACCAACACTATCAGGCAGTTTCCTGCAGACCTAATAGTACCTTTCATGCAGGTACATTTGAACTGGCAGGTGCGATTCCCAGCTCTCAGAGTTACCCATGCTATCTCTGCTTGACCTAGCACACTAAAAATATCAGTACAGCTGGGGAGGCACATGCAGTGGCTTGGACTAGCTGCCCAAGAACATACCCATGCAGACTCCCAGGCTATGTTCTCGGGCAGCTAGCCCAAGCAACCGCCTGTGCTACCCTGCTGTTTTTAGTGTGCTAGCTCAAGCCGAGCCACATGTACACAAACTGGGGATCACACCTCTAAACCTCAGGCCTCTGTATTTGCCATACTAGTGTCTGACCTGTATTTATTCCAGATCCCAGAGATGAGGTGTGCCTGATCTGGAAAAGTCATAACCCTTACAGCAAGATCCCTTCCCCTCTGCAATCTTTCAGGGTTTCCTCAAGGCTCCATAGTTACTGTATTTACCATTTTCCTAAACACTGCTGCTGTGTATGAACTCACCCGGCCCTTGGCCTGAGGATTCCCTCTCTAATGGTAAACTTCTGATTATTATAAACCATTTTAGCTGCTACTTTGTACTAAAGATAACAGGTTTGATAAATACTTAAGTGCCATTAAAAACAGCAGTACTAGTTTGTACGCATCCCCCTTTACAGCCTTTTGATTGAGGCTTTCCTTTCGCTCATAACTCTACCATTTGTTCTATATGCTTGCTCCTAGAAACCACTAACTGCTTCTTGTCTCCCCCAGCCCTAAGACTGCTCTCTGTTCCTACCTGCTTTCCTAAACCCACATTACGGATGCATCTAAAACCACCCAGACCTCCCAACCAATATTCTCCTATTAGGCTCACTTGAGGGAATAGACCCTTCCCAGGATCCCATTAAGACTTAACAGCAAATCATCTAATTGAAAACAGGTTTCATACATCTACTGGTCATGGCCACAGGCAGTGTGAGAACAGAAAACTTCTCTCACCTGCCCCCATCCAAACTCCCTGCAAGCTGCCAAACGTGCTTAACTGCAGTCCATGACAGTAAAGGTCTGTCAAATGCTTCCCCTTCTCCTGGGCACATCAGTTTAAGGCACCAGTGTCCCATTGCCATTTCAAACTGATTACATACCCAGTACAAGGGATATCCCTTGATGTGTCTGTACCTGGCACACCACTCTCAATGACACAGAAATGCACATCTGACTCCAGTAGACAAGGAATTAAAATCTCTTTTACTGATAAAACATTTTAGAAAGTCTTTAAAGGTAAATCGCTATGACGGAAAGGTGAAGGGGGATCAAAGGCTACAGAGCCAACTTATCAGAAGATGCTGTAACAGGACAGAAAGCAAAGAATATACAGATACTGGTTGGGCCTGTGAGTGCCCCCTCATCTCCAAACCAACCCAGAAAAGGGTGAAATACGGTATATTTGGGGATAATATGAGGTTGATTCTGTTTTTCCTGGACTCTGGCACTGCTAATTCTAAATTAAGGACATCTTCAAAGAATACTGTTATATTGCATGATGATCTGTTACTGGATCAGTCCAATTACCCCAACTGAAGTGCCTTCAGGGTTTATAAAATTAGGCTATTGTAAACAAATGTTTTTTCACTGGAACCAACGTAAATAATCATACACTGTCTCTTCCAGCGAGTGTACACCATCAAATGGATCAGAACTTCAAAAATGCAGCTGCTGCTGTTAAAGACGGGCAGCTTTCTTTAAGCCCATTCTACTCCACATTTCTCATTTTATTTACTGAAATGGTTTGAATTTGCAAAAGAAAGACCCATACAAAATAAAATGGGAGAATTCACCACCACAGAGCCAGACTCTGATATAACCTTGGTTTTACTCTGGTAGAACTCCATCAGTTTCAACACTGGTTCAAGTCATTTCTGCTAGTGAAAGCAGAATGAGGCCCACATATAAAGGAAAATTGCAAGTCTCAAAGTAGACTGAAAAACATTGACTACCACAAAGTGTAAAATATTCAGATTTAAAAAAAAAAATCATTAAAACTATTACCATGCAAATACAACAAAGATGGAAGCAAAAACATACAATAAATATTTGGGGGCCAGATCCTTAGATGCTGTAAATTGGCAAAGCTCCACTGGCGTTACACTCATTTACACAATACATGTTTCCATCCATTTTCATTCAAATTTAACGAGGCTCTAAATCGGAGGTTCCCAGACATTTTCCTTGCATGACTCCATTTTCATATGTATTATTTCCCACAACCCCAGATAGCATGGAGGACACAATTTTAAAACAGCATCCTCTATGCAGTGTGACCTCACATGCACCGTACATGCAAGGTCACGCTGCATGGAGGACACCATTTTGCTTTACAAAATGGCATCCTCTGCATAGCATGACATCACACACATACAGCACATGCGAGGTCATGCCGCATGGAAGGTGCCATTTTGTAGAGCAAAATAGCATCCTTCATGAGGCATGACCTCACACATACAGTGCATTTGAGGTCATGCTCTGTGAAGGACACCATTTTGTTCAATGGCATCCTCCTCACGCTCAGGATTCCTGTGACCCCATCTGCAGATGGAGCAACCTCCACTTTTGGTAGCAACTAGGATTGCCAACTGTCTAATCACACAAACCCAAACACCCTTTCCCTGCCCCCTGCCCTGCCCCTTCCCTGAGGCCCTGCCCCGCTCACTCCATCCCCCTCTCCCTCTGTCACTTGCTCTCCCTCACCCTCATTCACTTTAACCAGGCTGGGGCCGGGGGTTAGAGTGCGGGCGGGGGTGTGGGCTCTGGGCTGGGGCCAAGGGGTTCGGAGTGTGGAAGGGGGCTCTGGGCTGAGTCTGGGGCAGGAGATTGGGGGGCAGGAAGAGGTGCATGGTGCAAACTCTGGGAGGGAGTTTGGGTGCAGGAGGGGGCTCATGGCTGGGGAGGGGGTTGGAGTGAGGGAGGGGGTGTGGGGTGCAGGTTCCAGGAGGGGACTCAGGGCTGGGGCAGAGGATTGGGATGCGGGAGGGGGTGAGAGGTGCAAGATCTAGGAGGGAGTTTGGGTGCAGGAAGGGGCTCAGGATGGGAGGTAGTAGGGGTGCAGGCTCTGGGAGGGGGCTCAGGGCTGGGGCAGGGGGTTGGGGTGTGGTAGGTGGGGAGGGGTGCAGACTCCAGCTGGGCAGTGCTTACCTTGGTTGCCTCCTAGTCGGCAGCACAGCAGGGCTAAGGCAGGCTCCCTGCCTGCCCTGGCCCCGCGATGCTCCCTGTGACCCCTGAGGGGAAGCAGGGGGTCTCCGCGCACTGTCCGCACCCCAAGAGCCAACTCCACAGCTCCCATTGGCCAGGAACTGCGGCCAATGGGAGCTGCAGGAGCAGAGCCTGCCTTAGCCCCGCACTGCTGCCGACTGGGAGCTGCCGAGGTAAGCGGGGCCAGGGGGCTCCACGCACTGCCCCCTCCGTGAGCCACTCCCAGAAGCAGCCAGCATGTCCCTGCGGCCCCTGGGGGGACAGAGGGCTCCGCACGCAGCCCCTGCCCACAGGCAACACCCCCACAGGGACATGCTGGCTGCTTCTGGGAGCCTGCCTTAGCCATCGGACTTTTAGCAGGCTAAAATCTCCCAGTTTGGCTTCAGGAGCCTCCAGGAGATAGAGCCCAATTCCGGGAGACTCACAGTTTGGAAACCACTGGTCTAAATATTCATCTTCCCCATCCTTTCATGTTACCAGGGCTTAAATTCTCATAGAGTATTTCCCAGAACCCCCCCCCCACACACACACACCCTCCTCCCAACATGCTATGAAAACTCCAGGGGGTTGAAAATATTTACTGGAGCTCTGCTCCAGAAAGCTCTGAATGAATTTAAGCCCTGCATGTTCCCATCCTGTCTCTTCCTGCAATCCACTTACTCATTAACTTCACACCTTCCAACTTCTGCAACAAACAGCGGGTCCTACAGACAACAGCCTCCTGCTTCACTACACATCCCCAGAGCAGGACCTTCTATGCACTGAATGAGTCTGGGGTCCCATGGAAATAATAGTATGTAACAATGTAATTAAAGCCTGTTTCATAAGACATACACACAAGTAATAATGACAGCTCTTATATAGTGTGTTTTCATCAGTAGATCTCAAAGCAGGTCAGTATCATTATCCTCATTTTACAGATGGGGAAACTGAGGCAGAGTGAGGCAAAAGATTTGCCCGAAGTCACCCAGCTAGCCAGCGGCAGAGCCAGAAAAATAGAAACTAGATCAGCCCTGGACTACATCCACTAGGCCACACTGCCTCCACACCATACTGGCATATCCTAACTTTTGTGTGCTTAATTTGCATTTAATAATATTCTTTTAATGTAGTTTTGTGTTTAAGTATATTTTTAATATACCCTTTCAAAAATGAATGTGGTAAGAATAGTCAGGAAGTCACCCTGTGATCAATATTTAACAAGGATTCCTTCCAATGCTGCAAGGTGATTTAATAGCAGTTGTAATCAAGATGTATGAGGTGTTTTGCATTTTTATTTACCTGGTGTAAGTTGTCATAGGTATACTGATTTCAGTGACTGAGAACTTTGTCTATTTGGTTGATTTTTTTAAATATACTCTAATATCGTATCTGCAAGTGAATGTCTAAATGGACAGCATAGAAGGATGTGAAAAAGATTACTTTGTTCTGCATCCTGAGAACAAGCTCAGTCGTCCAACCGTGTACATTTGGGTAGGCAGCTGTATTGCTTTCTACAGCAAAATCTCCAGCTTCTGAGCAGAGGCAAGGTATTTTTCCAAAGGTTGCTGATAAATCCTGAACTAGTCAGAAGCCCCCAGATAAAAGACACATAGTAAGAGAAGCTCGGTCAGTCAGAGTACTGTTTAAATATATCTATCAATAAGCAAGTTATTAATAGTTAGCCTAAGCCTGCTTATTTGGCTATCAGAGGCGTCAGAAACTACTGACTGCGACACTTTCCTCAGCTGTACAAGGAACAACAAACAATGACTTTGAAAATACAGTGCTTTTGATTCAGCTACAGATGTTGTGGATCGATCAATAGAAAGATGCCATATTTCACTATCATATTTGCTTCAACCTAAATAAATATTTGATAGTCAACTCAATCCAGGGCCGGCTCCAGGCACCAGCCCACCAAGCTTGTGCTTGGGGCGGCACCTGGACGGGGGCGGCGCGGTGCTCCGGCTCTGGCCGCTGGGGAGAACGGGGCCACGGCCAGGGCTCACCACCCTCCCCCCGGCGCTCTGGCCGCCGGGGACAGCAGAGCCCCGGGCAGGACTCGCCGCCCTCCCCCTGGCGCTCTGGCCGCCGGGGAGGGCAGAGCCCCAGCCGGGGCTCACCGCCCTCCCGCCGGGGCTCTGGCCGCCCTCCCCTGCCGCGCTGGTGGGGGAGGGCGGCTGGAGGCTTTTTTGCCTGGGGCAGCAAAAAAGCCAGAGCCGGCCCTGATTCAATCTATAGTATATTTGAGACCGACAGTTTGGTGGTATTGGGGACTCTTCAAAACAGACCCCAACGAGAAACTGCAGAACTGGAATTAATTTGCAAACTGAACACTATCAAATTAGGCCTGAATAAAGACTGGGAGTGGATGGATCACTACAAAAGCTAATTTTCCTCTGCTGATACTCATACCTTCTTGTCAACTGTTTGAAATGGGCCACCTTGATTGCATTGGCCTCATTAGCACTACAAAAGTGATTTTTTCTCCTCTCTTGGTATTCACCCCTTGTCAACTGTTGAGAATAGGCCACTTCCACCTTAACTGAATTGGCTCTTTAACACAGACCCCCCACTTGGTAAGGCAACTCCCATCTTTTCATGTGCTGTGTATTTATACCTGCCTACTGTATTTTCCACTCCATGCATCTGATGAAGTGGGTTTTAGCCCACGAAACCTTATGCCCAAATAAATTTGTTAGTCTCTAAGGTGCCACTGATGCAGCTGTTTTTGCTGATACAGACTAACACGGCTAGCACTCTGAAACCTGTCTTCTTGCTGTGATGTACAGCCATTTGGAACCAGACCCCACACGTAGCAGGGTTCATGCCAGCCCCTCAAGCACTCTGTGATCACGATGAACACCACAATGTGTTCTCAGATACGTTTTCCACTTCATTCAGCCAATTTTGAAAGCAAGAATTGATACGTATTTAACTACATTAAAAATTTGAGGTATAAAATACCCATTTACCTCCAGCAATATGTTTTTCAATGTAATAAAGGAACTTCACTCCAAAAGCCAGTCAAGATTGCTAAGCAACAAGTTTTGTTACTTATCACACCATTTATAAAACCGAAAGACTTAAAAAGCAAGAAAATGAATAGTTAAGGAAATCATAAATCACACATAATAAACAAACCCATTCTTATCACGTAAGCCACAGGCACAGTGATTTGAAATAGGCATTGCAGCCTACTGAAGTAGACTTTATACTTTTAGAAACCATTTTAGGAACCAGAGCTCCATTAGCACAGCCTTCTTTATGGAGAGCGTGTGTTTGAGGGAGATCTTGCAAACAAGAGACACCTGCTACATATTTTCTTGACTACAATAAGAAAGAAAGAAAGAAAGAAAGATGAAATCAAATATACATTAAAGGATCTTGGAAGAAGAGTGATGATGAGGAAACCACACTGGGACATATTAGCCAGTGGAGGAACAAAGACAGGATACTGGGCTAGATGGACCTCTGGTCTGACCCAGCATGACCATTCTTATGTTCTCAAGGCCACTTACCAACAACTTTGTCCTCACTTCAGTAAAGTGCATGGTGACAGGGAGATGATATTGTGCTTTGTGGCCTGTCTTTTGATTGAACTTCCCTTGACTATCTCCAGAGAGTCGATTGGTGTTGTCAACTCTCCCAAGTGTATAGAGCAAAGTGATTCTAGGAATCCAGCCCCAGCTGCTAGGGCTCTCTGCAAAGGGTCCAGCTTCTCCCCAACCCACAACATACTAATTAATTAATTCTGTGTCTCCCCACCCACACAACTGTTCATCCCCTAGCCTTCACATCACTTCTAAAAAGGGGGGAGGGCAATGGGTTAGAAAACAAGAAAGAGGATCAAATGAGAAAGCTACAGCTTCTAGTAGCAGTAGAAAAGTCAGCTACAAGAGCACTGGCTGGCAATTTTGGGAAACTAAATAAGCTCTGAATTGACTGGTCAGCACACATACGGTGCATTTCTATTTGGTAGCTCAGGCAGGCTATTATTGGCCATCTTTTGTTACTGGTGTGATTTGTGAAGTTTATCATGTAATCCAGACATGAATTTCCCCTGGCTGTATTGCTTTCAAGCCAAAAAAATATATAATCCTTGGACTGTTATTGTAAGACTTTTTGAATAATATGTTTAATTATGCAGTTCTCAAAGTTATACCAATGTGAAGTGGACTGTTAATGCTGTTTCTTTTTATGAGCCAAATCCTGACATCCTAACGCAGTTTTTATTGAGTCCTTTCCCAGGTGACGCCATCATTGACCTCATCAAGAGGTTGGCTTAAAGGTATTTCCCTAAATGTGCAGTCAGTGAATCCCTCCCCTTACCAATCTATCTAGGCACTTCTCTGGCCCTCAGCATTAACGTTTATTATCATATCAGATTTTGAATTTGGAGATTATAAAACTGAGTCCTAACAACTATGGCAAACACTTGCACACATGCTTACATTTACCCACATGAGTAATCCCACTATTTATATAAGCGGAGCTCGGCTGGTGCATTAGTGCTTGCTGGATTGAGGCCTTAGTTTACACTCCTATTTTGATAGAAAAAAATAGGGGTTTGTATGATCATAATTTTAAAATAAGCAATTAATACATTTTAATGCATTGGTATCCAAGTCCTCAGGCTTCTGAGCACTTTAATAAAAGATAACTGCAGAGTAGGAGCAAAATAAGAGCCCAGTCCGGAAAAGATTTACATATCTGAATAGTCTCATTGACTTCATTGGGATTACTCATGGTGTGTAATGTTAAGCATGTATGTATGTCTTTGCAGGACTGAGGCCTAAAACAGGCAGTGAAATAATATCTTGCCTACATGGTACAGGATGTATAAAGGATGCATGGAATCTATAAAGTGGGTTTTCTGCATTTCATGCCAAGATGTTATCTTTCTTGCAGTGCTTCTGAACTGTGGGGCCCAATCCTGCCGTTGCTAAGATTTCACAACAATTGACTTCAGTTACGTACACACAACAGCTGCAGGATCAGGGCCCCTTAATTCTTTTAAGAAGCTCTCAGTGCACAGATTGAACTTGAGAAAGGATCCCTATGGAATCACATTGGCAGTCTGGACAAAGATTAATTTATTATACATTTTAATTTCAACTTAAAAAATAAATATCAAGAAAAAACATTTTTATGACAGCCACATGGCAATTAATAATTATACAGAACAACAGAAAGGAACACATTCCTAAGTACTTTGGATCAACTCAAATGTGTTTGTTCTTCTGAGTTTTATAGTTCTTTACACAATGTTCTTTTTAGGCAAATATAAGGGCAGCAGATCTACACTGCCGCTTAAGTTGATCTAACTTATGTTGCTCAAGGGTGTGAAAAAGATAGCTTTTATCTCTCATGGCAGTGGAGTAATTATGCCGACAGGAGACTGCTCTCCCGTCAGCATAGAGCGTCTTCACCAGACGCACTACAGCAGCACAGCTGCATCAGTGGAGTGCTTCTAGTGTAGACCTGCCCTAAGTCTGTATGAGTTTGCTCATTCCACGAAAGGCTTATACTACTTAGGTGTCCTTCTCATTAAACAACTTTTCTCCCTTTACAGCAGGCTCCATTTATTTGTTTCTTAAGAGCTGATTCCTTTATTAATACTCTTATCCACCTGAAATTATATCTTCCCCATAGAACATATCACAAAATTCTGATTTGAGTTTTGGCATAGATTTCAGGAATAAATAGTTTGGTGATGTTAGTCTTCATAAATGTAAGAACGGCTATACTGGGTCAAACCAATGGGCCATCTAGCCCAGTATCCTGTCTTCCAACAGTGGCCAATGCCAGATGCTTCAAAGGGAATGAACAGAACTGAGCAATTATCAAATGATCCATCCCCAGTCGTTCAGTTCCAGCATCTGGCTGTCACAGGCTTATGGACACCCAGAACATGGGGTTCCATCCCTGACTATCTTGGCTAATAGCTATTGATGGACCTCCAAGAACATATCTAATTCTTTTTTTAATTCAGTTATAGTTTTGCCCTTCACAACATCCCCGGCAAAGAGTTCCACAGGTTGACTGTGAAGAAATACTTACTTTTATTTGTTTTAAACCTGCTGCCTATTAATTTTATTAGGTGACCACTGGTTCTTGTGTTTTGTGAATGGGCAAATAAACACTTCCTTATTCACTTTCTCCACAGTATTAATGATTTTATAGACCTCTATCATATCCCTCCTTAATAATCTCTTTTCCAAGCCGAACTGTTCCAGTCTTTTTAATCCAGGGATCTCAAACTCAAATCACCACGAGGGCCACATGAGGACTATTACATTGGCCTGAGGGCCGCATCACTGAAACCTTTTCATACAACAATACAAAAGTATAATCAAAAATGAAAAACATGAAGAGTAATATTGTGTGCTATTAAAAGTCAATGTATTAACTTTTTTAAAACTGTAATGCAAAGAGGGGTTTTAATAAAATTTAAACACTCAGTAATGCACCTCACTCAAACAACAAAATACGCATTTACTTTTAGAATTACTTCGGTTAAAGCCCCTTCCCGCCCCAAGCCCCACCCCCACTCCACCCCTTCCATGATGCCCCGCCCCACCCCACCTCTTCCCATCCCTTCCCCATCCCCATTCCAACCCCTTCCCCAAAGTCCCCACCCCAACTCCGCTCCCTCCCTGCCCCTATTCCAACTCCTTCCCCAAATCCCTGCCCTGGCCCTGCCTCTTCTCCTCCTCCTCCCCTGAGCGTGCCACGTCCCCACTCCTCCCACCTCCCTCCTGGAAAGTCCTAAGTGCTGGGAGATAGGCGGAGGAACAGGGACGTGGTGCGCTTGCAGGGGGGAGGAGGGGGCGGGGGAGGAGGGCAGCTTGGCTGCCTGTGGAGTTGGCACCTATGGCGGGCCACAGGAAATAACTCTGCGGGCCACATGTGGTCCATGGGCTGCATGTTTGAGACCCCTGTTTTAATCTCTCCTCCTTGGGAAGCTGTTCCATACCCTTAATCACTTTTGTTGCCCTTCTCTGTACCTTTTCCAATTCTAATATATCTTTTTTGAGACAACATTCAAGGTGTGGACGCACCATGGATTTATATAGTGGCATTCTGATATTTACTGTCTTAGCTATCCCTTTCCTAATGATTCCTAACATTCTTTTAGCTTTTTTGATTGCCACTGAATATTGAGCAGATGTTTTCAGAGAACTATCCACGATGACACCAAGATCTTTTTCTGGAGTGGTAACAGCTAATTTAGACCCCCTTATTTTGTCTGTATAGTTGGGATTATGTTTTCCAATGCGCATTACTTTGCATTTATTGACACTGAATTTTATCCACCATTTTGTCGCCCCGTCACCCAGTTCATGGAAAAATCCTATAACATTTAATATTGAATTCTATTGCAACAGAATTTCATGGGATGATTTTAAAAAATATAGAAGGGTTATCATTCTAAATTAAACTCTACAGGCTTTTAGAGCAATTTTTATACAACTCTATTGTTTGAATGTTATTTAGTTCTATAGCTTTTTTGTAGATGGATCGATTAAGAGTTCTGGTTTGTGCCATGAAATAGGGTACCAAGGCTTTTCTCTTGAATGACTGTGTCAGCAGCTGTTAAAACCCTGTATGAAGGTACTGACTCACTGAGGCAAGTAAAGCTCAATAACCAGGAACTAAGGGAAGCAGATAAGAGTGATTCTCTAGAGAGCGAGGGAACTGGGGTCTGAGACAAAGAGGTTTCTGCAGAGAAATCCTTGGAACAACCAAGCTTACTCTGATGTTTACATTTTGCTATGGTTGTGTGAATTGTCAATATACACAGTGCACATGAAAGTGGTACATTTGGACTAAATGCAATGTAAATAGCTTTTTATTCAGAGCAGGGTAGGAAACCTGCATACTTGCAGGCCATTGTGGAGGTAAAACCTAACTAAATAATTCAGATATAGGTTCAGGTCCACATTTTAAACACCCATAGGCTTTGGAGTCATTGTTCCAGTTTGTCCTCAAACAAAGAACACATAGTCAAGAGTGCCATGGTTGGAATCACAATTGAAACCTTGACTCATTGTATGATTTGGGGCAGAGTACTTAACTTTCTTGTGCCTCTGTCAATTCATCTGGTAAATTGGGTAAGAAGCAGACCTTCACTGAAAAACCAGATGCTCCATCTGAGCTGAGCTGTCCCGAAAAAACACCGTAAAATGAACACATGCTTTCTTTAACGCTGCAAAACTAGTAAATAAAAATGTGCTGTGCTGCAAATGCAAATGTAATCTCTGACAACCAGTTACATATCATGATTGTACATTGAAAAAAATAACACAAACAAGAAATACACAAATGTTAAATCCTGTAGAACTAAGGGATTGTTAATTCCTAAGGTTTGGATTCCACAAACATTTAACCATGTGAATAACCTGTCTCACAAGTTGTTTCATTGAGTTCAATGGACTATTTGTACATAAGTGTTTATAAAATTGGGACCTAAATGAGCATCCAAAACTGGGAAGTGTACTTCTGTTTATCAAGCATTATTCATCCATTAAAACCTGAAGCCTATGTGAAATGTCTCAATACATATGGCTGTTTGAGTGCATTTTGACTCTGACATGGTGTGCATTTCATCTTTCCCAGCCAACACATACACTAAGCAATGAAGGAATTTAACCAAGAAAATAAATCATATCCAATTCATCTGCAATATTCAGAGTAAAGCTAGAGATACTTCTGAGCAGATCAAACGTAGCCCTAATTAGAGCTGGATGAAATATTTCAGCTGAAACTTTTTTTGCAGAAATATGCAGATTCGGGTGAACCAACCATTTTGTGAATTTATGTCCATTTCAGTCAATGCTTTTGGTTGAAGAAAAGTTTTGGAAATGTCAAAATGGTTAATTTTAAAATTTCTGAAGTGAAACATTTTGATTTTTTGAGCTAGATTCACAAGGGGACTTAGGCACCATTAACAAGCCTGGGAAGGAAGAGGAGCTGCCACCACCATTCTTTATAGCCAATAACCCAATGGTTAGGGCACTCACTGGGGATGCAGGAGAGCCAGGCTCAAATCCCTGCTCTGGAACAGGGACTTGAATACAGGTTTCTCACAACCCAGGTGAGTGCCCTAACCACTGGACTATAGGGCATAAGGAAAGGCTTCTCCTTCTCCTCCTCAATTTTGTGAATGGTTCCTAAGTCCCCTTGTGAATCTAGCCCTTTGTTTCCAAGTTTCCTTTGCTCTTATTAAAAACCAAATCATTGAAGATGCCCAAAATGGAAACATTTTGTTTCAAGTCAAATGAAACATTTGGTCTGACCCACAACTAATTTGTTCTGACTTTTTCCATTTGCCAAAAACGCCCAAAAAATTGGTTTTGGTTTGATCTGAAATGATTATTATTAAGTTCTTAATTATTTATTATTATTGTTATTATTAAATGACCAGTGAACCAAAAAAGGAGTAATTCACACAGCTCTAGTGCTAATTCCCTCAGACAGACTACTATTTCCCTTTAAATATAAAGTGCTCTTCCAAGAAGAGTGCAGGGCCCTCTTTTTCTATTTATTTCCTCTTCAGATAGCATTGTATATGCTGGGCACAGAGATGTTTTCACACTGTGCTGGAACGAAGCCAAAAGAGGCTCTGCACAGCCCCTGCACAGCTGGGCTAATTCTGGGAGCTGGGGAATGCTGGCCAATCAGTACCCCTCTCTCCCAGCTGGCCAATGGGTGCCAGAGACTCTCAGGGGGAGGAGCTACCTATTGTCCTTTGGCGAGTGCCTTCCTCTCTTGTTAGTGGGACTGCACCCCTTTTACTGCTGACCCCATCAAGTTCACCACCTGTTGTTGCGGGTGGGTGGCATTTTTGGAAGCGTCTATATTTTATGGAAGTCCACAGAAAATCAAAGCCAAATGAGAATTACTCTTTAAGAGAGTCCCATAAAGGGCTTTTGTTTTATTTGGGTTTGGGATTGGGTTTTTTACTGTATTTTAGTTAAACTACATTTTTTAAAAGAAGGTACGCCCAGGGTCCATTCCATTTCTTAATCAGTTTGGAGTCTGGAAATCATGAAAAGACTAAAACAATCACCAAAATGAGGAACTGTTACTTTCTTTTGTTTTTGAGTGTCTCTTCAGAGTACAACATAGTGATCATAGCCAATTCTAAGCCTTTTCCAGAACAGTCAAATCTCTCCTCAAGATTCATCTCCCTCAACATCCAGTGCTCGCCTCCATGTAAATAAAGAACAGCTCCTGATCTTTAACTGTTTTAACAATGACTTCCACTGGACTACTCATGGTTTGAGGTACTATTCAACATGAATAGGGATATCACAATTTCATCCTATAATACCACACCAGATGCCCATGATTACCGAAGATCAAGGTATAGGCTCACACAACTGTGGTTTTTTTCATATTTAAAAATATACTTCTTTGTTAAGCCCCCTCATTTTTTTTGTTCTGTCTCAACTATCTTGCTTGATCATAGGCTGCATCTTTTTGCCATTTATAGACCACTCTGGAGTTGATGTCCATTATTATCCAGCTCACCCATGTGTGCTTTTCTCTTTCAGCACTGGAAAAATAGCCATATTTTTAAGACAAGGGGCTGTTAAGCAACTCGATCCACCCACGGATACAGTGCATGCAGTTATGCAGGCATTTTGAATATCTGACCTGCAATGATTTGACAGTGACATTCTTAATTCAAGTGTGTATGGGGGGAGTACAAGAAGAGAGGGTTTGGGACTCAAATTTTGTTCTACATCCAATTGTTTAGTATTTTCAATAGTTGAATTCTTATTCTTTGGGGAAGGCAGGTGTTTTTGCTCTCTTCAACAGGGCATAACACTCCTACCTTTGTCTATTCATTCTCTTGCCTTGTGCATCTCTCACAGGATCATGGGGTGGATGTTAATGGAAACAAGATATTTATATTGTGTTGAAATTTTCTTGGTGAAAGCATGCTATAAATAAATTACCTTAAGGTACTTTGTATGTGACCTGCAGGTAAGATGCCTCTCTTGAGAAGCCCTGAACATCCATTCAATAGTTATCTTTGTTTCTTCACAACATTAGATTTGCACTCACAACCAAAGATTTACTTTAACACTCCCCCATGTTGCTACAAGGATTTGCCACCTCTAACATTCTGTTTCCAAGGCAACTACTGGTCTCACATTCCAAAAACTATGAGAGCTGGACACCTTCTTGCTATTTCCACTCTCTTCTTGAAAAGATTACAGCTCCAGTCCTGCAAATCTGCTCCCCATGGAAGGACCCTCACAGCCATGCAGAGCTGAAGTCAGTGGAGCTCCATGTGGGTTTTATTCTCCACAGCCTTGCATTTTATGTAGTCATTATGTGCAAAGTGGCTGTAGAATGCTACCATTCTAATTTGGTTGTGTTTTACACCTATTTTGCAAATAAATGTAAACGACTACATAAGATGCAATGCTGTGGAGAATCAAGCCCTTAGTCTCTAATGATTTCTTCTTCTGATGCATCTTTACAAGTAAAGCTTAGCATTCACTTAGCATCCAATGTAATTTTTGTCCTAGTAGAAGGAAATGTATACTCTAACTAAAATTCCATCTGTTGCTTTTCATTCTGTCACCATTCTGGAAAGAGAAGGTAATTGGCAAGAACAGGCTGGAATGGAAAGCCTCAAACCTACTAAAAGCAAAACATACATTTAACATGTACTTGGAAGAAAGGTGGGGAGGGATACAACAATTTTTCCAGTATACTTCACCACCTGAAGTCCTGCTGGAAAAGTAAGAAACTGATTGTATAAGATATGCTCGCCGGGTCATACTATATGATCCCCTATAAGGCCCAGATTCAGTCAGATAGCTAAGTACATGCATATGAGAAGTCCTAGAGACTTAAAGTACCTTGCTGAATTAGATCCTAAGTGCTGTAGAGAAAAGAGACAAAAATCCAAAACGTCTCTATAATTCCTGTTGAAACAGATGTATTATTTGTGGACTAATACACAACAGAGCTAATTCCCAGAGCAACCAGCAGGAGGTGTCACGATTGTGAGTCTGCAACCTTTTTACAGGGGCGTTTGGGGCACTTTATATAAGCCCTTCTAAAATTATGCTAATAGGATTTTCACATTTTGAATGACCCTGGGAAAATGGTATTGTAATAGTTTAAATACCTTAAAGGAAGGTGGGGGGAAATTTTGTGTGCTTAAAGGCAATGCTTTCCATTTTGAAAGTAGGATGTTATACCTTAACATGAAGGAAAGAGGAAACTCCATTCTAGTGTTTTGCTACACTATAAGAAGGGATCATTGGATATACAGTTTTGCTTTTCAGATTTAAAAGATACAAAGCTTATGTGACTGGCTTCCCCCTTCTCTTTAATCCTTTGCCACACAGATCTATAGATCCATTGTCCCACTTGAACTCACTATAAATGGGGAGTAAGCCTCTCCCATGAGCTACTTAATTTAAACACAGCCTGAAAAAAAGACTCCATAGCAACTCTAAGATGGCTTTTCAATTAACTAGGAGGATTTATAATGCCTGTCCCTGCAACAGATATTCTTTTAATATATTTATTTATTTTGAGGCATTACATTGGAGGTAAAGAAAAGAGCAGTGGAAACATGTGAAATAGAATATAGCTTGAATAGCTACGCACAGCTAACTTCACAGGCTTTCGCTATCTCTGATCACAGGACCCCAGAATACCCACCTCTTTAGAAGATGAGTTAAAGTAGCTGTTGTTTGCCTGACAAAAAGTTCTAAAGACTATCATATGAGATGACCAGAAATATACTCCTAAACAAAACCTCTTTGTTAACACAGAGTTAAACTTGTAAAATGTATGTAATTAAAAATACTACAGTAAAAGAACACCATGGTTCTAGGGTGAAGCACTCAAAAGTCAGAAATGCCAAAGTTAAGAGTCCACAACCTTCACTCTGCCACCTCATCCAAATGCATCCTAGCAGCCTCTAATTTCATTATCTCCTATTACTTCTCAGATGATGCAGTATAACATACAATGGATGGAGAATCTGGGGGCTTGATTTTCATACAGTGAACTCTCAAGCCTGCTTGCATGTGCATTTCTCCATGCAGAGATGTAACCACTGAGAGAGATGAAGTGGATGTGTCTTTTTTTTTTTTCCTGTCCTGTTTATGTCTCTCACTGCTGAAAGAATAATTCAGTCACACTCCTGTTTCTTGTGTGTACCATTGCTTTTTGCATGTGCACTTACTATATGTGGAGGGCAAATTTGGGATATTTGCACCTGCACATACCTGTACATGGGATATTTGCACCTGTATCATAGGTGCCCTTTCTTAACCATGCACACACGCACGTGCAGTCCGTATGTTATAAGCAGGGGTTAGAAGTTGCGAGCTCCAAAAACAAAACACAGGTTTCTAACACTTGTGGTAAAGGAGTAACAGCTGGTAACACTAGTGCATTGCTGTCCCCTTGTTGAACCCGCCATTACAGGGAATGCCACAGATACTACAGTAGCATGGGTTACACGTGCACACAAAAGCAGGCATGCAAGTGGGCCTCTACATTTAAAAAATCAGGTCCTTAATCTCCGTAGGAGTCAACCTAGTGCCTTTCAGAAGAACTCCGTTCTCTTTAAAAAAATATAGTCACTTTTTATTTTAATAACAATACAGACATTTTGGGGGGGCCACAATATATGAACAATGTGCTTTTAATATTAAATCCATTTTTGCTGATGTGTTGTGATTTAGAACTTGGGAGAGCATTAGCTGTTGTTTTGGTTTCCTAGTCTTTTTTATATTAAGCTTCATCTTAGTTTGGTTCAATCCTTATTTTGTAAGTAAATACAGACAATCCAGTGCCAATACTGCAGCTATAATTCTGGTCAAAATGAAACACAGAGCCCTAGGATATAAACTTCCAAAATAAAAATAAAAAGGATTGAAATGAAATCTGACATTGCAGCTCATTAAACTGGAAGACTATCCATGATATTTTATTAAATATCAGTTAAGTATCTTTAAGCAAAAGAAGGATGACTTTTGGAAATATCATGATAGGAACATAGGAATGACCATGTGAAATCAGTCGCCAGCTAGTCCACTATCTTATCTCTAACAGCAACCTGAATCAGAGGCTTCAGTGGAAGCTGCAAAACACACACACACCCCTGCCAGTAGGCAGGTATGAAATCACCTACCCAGAGGAAAAGTTTATTCTTAATCTCCAATAGTCAGAGATTAATTTATGCTCTGAAAAATGGGGGGTTGTATCCTTTCCAAAGATCTTGGTTTTTAGTTTGAAAATTTACTATTATAACTGTGTACATTCTTGTCATCCAGAGAAATATGCAATCCTTTTCTGAATTCTATTGAACTGTTGGCCTCAATGATGTCCTATAGCAATGAATTCCACAGGTTAATTGTGTGTTGTATGATAGAGTACAGTTTTACCAGTTTTGAATTTGCCACTTTTTACTTTCTATTATAAGAAAAGGTTAATAGAAGTTCCTGACTTCCCTTCTATGTATTCTTAATTATTTTATATACTTTTATCACATCCACTTATTCAACTCCTCTCCAAGGTAGATATTCCTAATCTTTTCAACCTCTCTTCACATAAGAGTTTTTCACTGCCCGTAATTATTCACATCCTGCACTCCCTCTATTTTTGCTATATCCTTTTTGAAACTGGGTGACCATAACTGAACACAGTATCCCAAATAAGGTCACACCATTGATTTCTATACTAGCATTAGAATATGGCTTGTATTATTTGCCATCCCATCCCTTGTGTAGTTTAATATTTTGTTTGCTTAATAATGTTTTGCTTTTCTTAATCTTTGCTACACATCGAATAGAAATGTTCACTGAGCTGTCTGTAATGATGCTCAGTTCTTTTTCATAGGAACAAAGAAATCCAGTAACCTCTCTCTGACAGTGGCTAGTATCGGATACTTCAGAAAAAGGTATAAGAACCCTGCAGTAGGCAGATGTGGGAGAATCTGTCCACCACAGGTCTTTAATGGTTAGAGATTGACTTAAACCCTGAAGCATAAAGTGAAGGTGTTTTCCTGTGCTGGTAGAGTTAATTCAGAACATGGTAAGGTATATACATAATTTAAATTATTCCCTTCAAATGTGCATTATTTTGCAGTTCTCAACATGTAATTTTATCTGCCATTCTGTTCCCCATCCGCCTCACATGGTTAAGACCCTCTGAAGTTCTTCAGTCTTGTCTACCCTAAATAATTTTGTGCCATCTGCAAATTTTTCCACCTCACTGCTCACCTCTTTGTAGATCATTCACAAATATATTAAACAATACTGGTACTAGTATGAAACCTGTGGTACCCTCTGTTAACCTTTTGCCAGGATGAAAATTACTATTCTTCATTTTCTGTATCTTAGCCAGTTTCTGATTCATAACAATATTTTGTCTCTCACACCGTGAATACTTAGTTTGTTTAGTAGTCTGTTGTGAAGGACTTTGTCAAAAGCCTTTTGAAACATACTGAATAGATTACAGCAACTGGCTCTCCTTTATCCACTATTTTATTGGCCCATTCTGAGAATTCTAATAGATTACAGAAACAAAATATTCCCTTATCAAAACCATGCTGGTTGGATCCTAAGATATTGTGATCTTCTAGATGTTTTACAATTCTATTTTTAGTTAGTTATCTTTTCAACCAAATTCCTAAGTACAGAAGTAAAATTCACTTGTCTGTGGCTACCCAGATTACATGTAGCATCTTTTTTAAATAAAAGTTTGCTATTCACCAGTCCTCTGGTGTTGTACCTAATTTCAATGAGAGAATACATGTTATTGCCAGGAACTTGACAATTGATAATGAATGCATCATGGAATTATAGCCCTTTGAGCCTTAGTTAATGATCTTAGCACATACTGTTATAAGGCAGCTCTATTTCTGTATGTACATACATAATTAGTACCTATTAGTTAAGTAGTAGGTAAGGTGTTCGTAGATGGCACTGAAGAATGTATAGTGTAGTTCCTGGCTTTTTCAAGACCAATAAAACTGTTACTGTGCAACTGCAAATGGCTTCCTGTTTGCAGCTCTTTACACATGCTGCCTTAGCTGACTGAATAGGGAACATTTGTTTTCAGTGCAACAAATCTCATCCTAAATTCTGCAAGGATGTAAAGATGGCCACAGGGAAAGGTAAGCAGGTGCCAAAATGTGTGATGTGGTGCTTCCTGTTTCCAATCTAACAAGCTTCAGTAAAGATGGCTGGCTTTATCAATATGTTTCGGGCTGTGGTTATGCTCTTTTATCTCCAGAGCTCCCCAGGCAGACTGTGTTGGGGTTTGCACCCTTCTTTCGAGAATGCCAAGACTTGGTGAACATTCTTACAGAGCATTATTGCAGGATGCATGTGGAAAATGTGCCATCGCCTCCAATACAGTAAGAAAGAGAAAAACATAACAAGAATTCAAAATGCTTCCCAGCTGGTGGAGAGGGAGGGACAGCATGCACAGCCAATTGCAAAATGGCCATGTTAGGGCCTTAGGTACTTTACTCTGCCAAATTTAAAGGACCAGCCCCTGAAAGGCATTCTAAAAAAAAATTCCACTAAGAGGCCTACCCTATACCGGGTGAAAATCAGTAGTGACCATGTAATCATGAAATTAAAAAGTTGCTATTGTGTAGCACCACTATGTTAACTTGAGATTTGTGGTAAGGAGCCATATGGCTAGTAGCCACCTAAATAAATGCAAAGGTCACACTTAATTACCACGACACCCAGCATCTCCAAACCTCTCAACACACTGTGTTCAGAGCTGTCTAGGACTGAGCCTCGTTTAGCATATATCCTAGTTAGTCAGGTTGCTAATGGATTAGTCCAGAAACTGTTGTGTTTTAATATTGGCTGCTGTATCGACATCAGTGTTTTTCTCCTTTGAAATTCTGGAGAACCATGCAAGAGGATTGCATCACAGGGGCACAGTGTTGTGCAGGAACCTGTACCCTCAGGGTATGTCTACACTTCAAGCTGGAGGTGTACATTCCAGCTCGAGGAGACATATCCACACTAGCTCTGATTGAGCTAGAGCACTATGGCCAGGCAAATGGAGGGAGGGGCCAGCTGTCCCACATACATGTCTACTGTCTCAGACGGGTATGTACAACACCTGGGATATGAAATTTAGGCTCTTGCTTTCGCCTCCTCCTCCTTCTCTTTCCTGTCCTATCATTCTCTTTTTGCCTCTGTTGAATAAGGGTCTGGCTTAGCTTCCAAGACAACTCCACCTTTGCAACAGTGCTGAGAGTGTCAATAGAAAGGCAGCAAAGAATAATGCCTTACACAGCCTGATGGTGATTAACATTTGCCATATCTCAGAGTGGCTGGTAAAACCACGTTTGGCTTTTGTGTCTCCAGCAATGAGCCTGCAAGTGAAAGAAACTGAGACAGAAGCTACATTTTTGATTTTGCTATTCTTTTCTCCCCCTCCTGCATATGTTTGACTTAAAGAAACTAGGATCAGACTCCAAAAAACAACAGCTTCAGACCAGCTAAACTAACCTTTTTTTCTCCCCAAAGGAACAGTTAATGCCATCGAAAAGACAGACAAACAAGATTTCCCTCTATAAATCTCTATACAGCTAAAGGGAATGGGAATAAGGTATATTATTAAAATAAAAGCCTTACTATGTACTTTACATTTTAAATGCTTTAATTGTTTTTTCTTTGTCTTTAATGCGTGGTTTAAAAGATTTTTGGTTGCCATTTATTCAATAGTTAGACAAAGTACATTCACTGGTTTAAGAAAAGCCCAGCACAAGTCCCCAACATTTTGTACTATTGATGTTTCATTGACATGCCTGGTTTGATAAATATGAGTAGTGTCAGAGTCAGTAGTTTCATTCAGTTTAATAAAATCACCCACAATATGTCGTGAGTGGTTTAAAGAGGCTGACTCTATAATATGGTAGTATGTCTTAAAAAGGGAGAAATGATTACTATATTACTGCGTAACGTTCCTGTAAACAAAAAAATAAACTTACTGTTGTAATGAATTTCGTTTTTGTTTCTGATATTTACTTGGCCATGATGTGTGAGCCTGTTGAAATTTCCTAAACAAATAGCTATTAAAAAAGATGTTTAATGGTGATTGTTACAAAGAGAGTTGCCAGTTGACATATAACCCTAAGTCATGCTTAACTCTTTAATATTGCAACAATGAACAAGAGTTCCATTAACATCTACTCCCTTGCTGGGTCCAACATACCCCCTTTTCAACACAAAAACAGTTATCTACTTGTTTGAACTGTCCTAGTTAATATAATCGTTTGAAAAGGCAATAGGGTCTATCTAGTACGACAAATACATGGCTAGTGAGAAATCAAAAAGGGACTAGAGATGGACAAAAAGGTAGCAGGTTTGGTTTTCCATATATTGTCAATGTATGGTTTAGCTCAAAGTCCCATTTTGCTTGAACTGCCAAGCTTTGTATAGGTTGTTTTAACTTATCATTCAGAAGAAAGGAAAAAGACATTAAGGGGTATAGACCCATCTTCATGCACAAGGATTCACCAGGACATATGTGAAAGTCTCAGTTCACTAAGACGTATCCTTTGTTATTATATCTATTTTGAGAAAACAATTCTGCAGAAGCAGATTGGGTCTGATATCCCGGAACCCTTTGATCTGAACTGTGAAAATAACTTAAATTGTTTATTATATTAGATTATATCTTTAGCAATCCCAGTGGTATTGTCTGTGAATTTCCTGTAGCTGTGTGTTGCAGATGGGCATAAATATCAGTTTTATTTGGAGAGACTATGCCAGATAGCCAGCATTTTACAATCTTGCCTACAGCAAACATTGCAGAGAGACAAATGGAAGGGGAACAGCCTGTACAATTTTAACATCAAGGCCTTTGCTTGAAAAAAGTCCTGCTGTGAGATTTATTTTTCTTGTTTTAGTTTATTTTATTTTTTTTAAGGCTTTGGCATTATCAGTTTGGACTCAAATAACCCTTAGATCTATTGTTCTCAACTGGAAACTTTAAATCAAAGTTTAAACATTAAACAAAAAAGGAAACAAAACTAAAATTGCCTGTAAACTCCAGCAAGTCGTGTCTTGTTCATTTGGTACCGGCCAACTCCATCCCTTTTGACCCTGCTATCATTTTTATGAATCCAGCCCATTGTGTTGCATGGTACAGCACTGGCTTGCATGAATCACAACATAAAGTAATATACTGACTGACTGATATATAAATGTAGTCACTACGAAAGCTGCTGGGTACATGTACAAAATGTAACAGATGATTGTTTAAACCAAACGGCTCGATAAAAACAGAAGTATTCCCCATTACAGCTACCCAACCAACCCCCCTGGACTCCGCCAGCCTTCAAACAAAAGCCTGGGAAAGAGGGTGAGTCTTGTAGCATGCCCTAAAGGTCAACAGACTCAAATTCTCTTGGACCAATGGATAAAACAAATTCCAGAGTCAAGAGCTTTCCTTGACTAGCATCTGAGAACACCCAATCTGGAGCCCTGTGACACTTAATTCTGGGACCTGTTAATATTAAGCACCACCCATTGACCTTGGCTGTCTCACCAGTAGTGCCACTCACATAATAATGACCCAATCCATGCAGGGGCTAATCCAAAGCCAAAGTATGTCAATATAAGGATTCCCATTGACTACAATGAGCTTTGGATCAGGCCTACAGGTCTATAGAAACCAAAGCTAACAACTTCAATTGTACTCACAAGCAAACAGCAACTCAGTAAAGATGCTGAAAAACTGGTGTAATATGTTCTCTGCAACTTCCACTGCCAAAAATATATATTACACCATCTAAAGCGTCTGCGTGACATCAGATAGAGTGCATTGCAAGAATCCCATATGGAGGCTAAAACGACGAGAGGCAGCATGGTCCAATGGATTGGTTTTATGACTCAGTAGACCTGGATTTCTCTTCCCAGCTCTGCTACTGAGCTACTTTGTGACCTCAAGCATGTCATTTCACATCCCTGTGCCTATGTTTTCTCTCCCATCCTTTGTTTATTTGAATTGTAAGCTATTTGAGGCAGCAATAATTTGTTTGTACCATCCCCAGGCACTCTTGTAATATATATAATAATAACCAAGGTAAGAAAAACTGTGGCAAGAGTCAGATCTAAGAGAAAGTCATAAGAATCATGAGAAAAGGTTCTTTTTACCACCGTGACCACCTGAGCTCCCAGAAACAGCTATTTAATTGTGGAATGAATCAAGAAAATTGAAGATTTCATCCTTTTCGGTCATATCTGCCTTATTCAATTTTGTCTGTGCAATCGGATGATGGAAGATGGCAGATGTAGCCAAAATGAGTCAATGTCTACTTGATCTGCAAACCCACTTTTTCTGGGTTCAACAACTAACCAAACTATTTCTAAGCATCAGTGCTGGTGAGCAGACTCTTTCCAAGAAGGAAAATATAAAACCTACTCTCATTGTGGAGCAGCTCCAGTACAGTAAATAGAATCATACACTATCACTCCATAAGCAAAACTTGCTGCTGAGGGCAAAGAAAGATTGTTTGTTTTTGAGGTTTTCAAATCATTTTTCTTATTTTTTCTTTTAACCCGAAGAGATGCAAACCAAAATTTCCTTCCTGTCTGGAAGAGTTAAGCTAGGACATTTCGGGGCCTGATTCTCAGTTACTTCAGTTTAAATCAGGCATAACTCCACAGAGTTACTCCAGTGTAAAATGAGGATGAGAGAAGATTTTGCCCCCAACTCATAATGGTAGCAGCCATTCAGAACAGTATCAACATTTTCCAACCAAAACACTGTTGAACTTTCACTGGGGAATCTATGAGATTTTGAAGCTCATTTACCGGCACTGCACCAAAATGTTAGATTCCTTTCAGTATTCTTTTCGTGCACTGGGTAGGGTGGGTCTGTATCCTGTTAAGGACAAGGGAAAATGACCATCAACTCCCTCTAGCCAGCTTCTTTGGGAAACTTTACAAGCCTTTCTTAGAGATAGATTTATTAGCTTTGCTGTGGATAATAAAAGGGAGTGTAGGGAAAACACTGTGCTCTTTGAAAGGAAAGTCAAGGATATGGACCAGAAATACCTTAAATCCTTCCCTAGAACTCCTGCACAAACTGACCAGAAACAGGTACAAGCTCAATAACCAAGTCTGCACTTTTTCAATTAAGGCAAGATTTCTGACAGTTTGGGGGAGAAGGCAGGAAGACACTGAGCATACCTTCTCAAGCAAAAAACAGCTGGGGGAACTATTACTGCAATTTGAGATAAGCATAATAAATTATGCACCACACCCAGAATTATAAATAAACAGTTCTTTAAAAGTCTATACAATTCCAATTCTACCCCTACACATGAGGCCCCTGGAACTGTTCTTTGCTAAAATACAAATGCCTCAACACTGTGTGGCCCAGAGAGAGAGTTTGCTGATGCCCTGAAACCCATGAAATCAGGCAAGGCTCCCATAGTTAGTCTAAGTGTTTGACCTAAGAGCCTAAGGTTTCTGGGTGCTTTTGCAATATGTACATTGTGATAAGTACGTAAACTGCAAAAGAACAAAAGAGTCTTAAAATAACAGATTCTTGGGGGATTTTGGTCATGGCCAGCTCCAGCGTTTTCACCACCCCAAGCAGGGGGGAAAAAACAAACAAACAAAAAACCGCGATCGGCTTCATTCATTCTTCGGCAGCAATTCGGTGGCAGGTCCTTCCGACTGAGGGACCCTCTGCCGAATTGCCACCGAAGAGCCGGATGTGCCGTCCCTTTCCGTTGGCCGCCCCAAGCACCTGCTTGCTGCGCTGGTGCCTGGAGCCGGCCCTGATTTTGGTACGTGTAACCATGGAGTGAAACCACGCTGATGTATCGAAACCAGTGATATAAATAACAGCCAGAACCCTAATAACAAACATGGGCAAACCCCTGGAATAACAAATATGGGCAAAAGGGGCTAAAGCCTAATCGAATATGGTCCCAGATGTGGGGACGTATTTGAGTCATCAGAACGACAGCCCAGTGGAAACTCAAATGTCATGCTCAGTTTTGGTAATCTCCATTCACTGCTCTATCCTTTTTGTCTTTTCCACTGATGGTTTCATGATATTGTGACAGGTTTCAGAGTGGTAGCCATGTTAGTCTGTATCAGCAAAAACAACAAGGAGTCCTTTGGGACCTTAGAAACTAACAAATTTATTTGCCCAAATAAATAAATGTGTTAGTCCCTAAAGTGCCACAAGGACTCCTCATTATTTTTTATGACATTGTGAGTATGCAATGTATGATACCATTCAGCTTTACATGTCTTGCTTTTCTGGAGTGGCAATTATACTTATGATTATTTGGTAGCTCAATAAAATTTTCCTTTCTCTTTTTGTGTGATCCACCAATCTCATTTCATATAATTTGTACATAGCTGCCTGAGTCAAGAACCTGTGTCAGTGACTTGTATATTTTGCACTCCAGATTAATCAAAGGTTACATAGGCATCGCAACAAAGGAGAGGTTTGCCTTGTCTGTGTTGTTCCCCTCCCCCCCCGAGTTACTTTTAAAGTATTGATTTATTTGATTTGATTTTATAGTTTAATATTAAGATTGTTGAAAATTGGTTTTGTATATGTTAATGCTATGTATGCTACAGATGGTAAATTTGAGTTTATAAGTTTCAATTTTTGTTTTCTTTTTGTAGTGTGATGTTTGTATTCAAAAGTAAAAATTCATAAAATCTTTACTAAAACCAGTCTGTACAAAATAATACAATGTTGGTCAACTTCACTTTCCCATAAGTAAAGTCTTTCTGGGGTCCCCTCTTCAGCTTTACACACCCAAGTCTAGTTCCAGCACACCTGCAGCTATGTCTACACTACCACTTATGTTGCTTAGGGGTGTGAATAAGTCACCCCCCCTGAGCAACATACATTACACCAACCTAAGCACTACTGTAGACAGCGCTATGTTGGCAGGAGAGCTTCTCCCACTGACGTAGCTGCCACTGCTTATTTAGGGTTACTATATTTTAAAAAAACAAAAAGAGGACACTCCACGGGGCCCCGCCTCAACTCCGCCCCTTCCCCAAAGTCCCTGCCCCAACTCCGCCCCCTCCCCTGAACGCTCCGCCCCCCTGCTCCTCCCCCTCCCCTGCTTCCCGCGAATCAAATGATCGCAGGAAGCCTGAAACAGGCAGGCAGCAGGTAAGCTGGGGCTGGGGTGGTGGCGGGGGGGCACAAGGAGGCGCGGCCCAGTCCGGCCCCCCCCGCCAAGCGGCTCTGGCCCTGGCGTCTCCGGCCCAGCTCGGGCCCTGAGGCGCCGGCCCCGGTTCCAGCCAAGTGGCTCTGGCCCACCCCAGCCCTGGTGGCTCCAGCCCTGGCCCTGGCCCCAGCCCCAGCGACTCCAGCTTGGCTCGGGCCCCGGGGCACCGGCGCCAGCCAGCGGCCAAGCATCCCCAACCCTGGTCCCAGCAGCTCCGGCCCAGCTCAGCTCGGGCCCTGGTTCCGGCCGAGCAGCTCTGGCCCGGCCCCGGGCCTGGGTGAACGGCGCCGGCCGAGCACCCCCAGCCCCGGTCCCAGCGGCTCCGGCCCGGCTTGGCTCAGGCCCCGGTTCCGGCCGAGTGGTTCTGGCCCGGACCCAAGCCGCACGACCCCTCCCTATTTTCCCGGACATGCCTGGCTTTTTGGAATTTCCTCCCGGACGGGGATTTGAGGACCAAAAATCCAGACATGTCCAGGAAAATCCGGACGTATGGTAACCCTAGCTTATTGAGAGTGGATTAATTAAATTGACAGGAGAGCTGTCTCCCACCGGCTTAGAGCATCTCCATTAGAGAGTTTACAGCTGTACCAATGCAGCTGCGTTGCGGTAAGCTCTCTAATATAGCCACAGCCATAGTTCTGCCAGTCTGTGGTTTACCCTTTGAACCAAACGATCCAAAAAAGTCTCACTTCTCCTCTTCCAAAGTCTCTTCCCTCAATAGTCCAAACAAATAATCAGATAAGCCAAATTATGCATGCATTTGCAGCCACTATGCATGCTGTCGGCCTGTTGGCAAGTGATTTGAATCATACTGGAAGAGCCAGGATTCAAGTGCACATGTCTGCAAATTATAAGACATTATTCCTATATATCTGTAGAAATATTATGTACAGCTAGTTGAGAGGGTGTAAATTAAGGTCAGGGCAACTTCTAGCTAAGCACAGCTCCTACGGTTTGGCTCACTTGGTACAACTGTTGCCTTCAAACCACATGAGCTCCTTTCTGCCACCTGCACTTTATTTAGGCCCTGATTCAGCAAAGCCCTTCAGCATGTGCTTAACTAAAAGCACCTACTTAAGTCTCTTTGAAGTCATGAGACAAATCCGCACATGCTTAAGTGTTTTGCTGAATCAGGGCCTCAGAATGTAGTAATAAATAACTCCCCTGTCTTCAGTTGCAAAGGTGCCTGCCCTTTAATAGCCTAGCACAGCTCTCTTGAAGAATCAGGATTTGTGAAGGACTGACATGCCAGTTCTCCCCTTTTTCTCCCTATGCAGTCACTCCCAAGCCACATGTTGTTTCAATCCTGCACTTGTATTTCCTGTGCTGATCTTAGGTTGACCTTTACAGGCTCCACACAGTTAATTAAGTTTAGCAGCAATTTTCTTCAGAGTTCCAATACATCTAATTAGGTTTTTAACTTTTTACTCCCTTTCCTTAGTACACATTCACCATTCTGAACGAAACTCTTCCAGAATCCTTATTGTAAGCTGAATTCTGTTCTCACTGACACTGGTGCAAATCCAGAATCACTCACTGCTTAAATTAAAATCCAGATTTGCACAGATATAACTGAGATCAAAAGGTGGTCCCATGCCCTTAAAGTCCTGTCTGATTTATAGAAACGTGTTGCAGCTTGCTTAAAAAGGTCTCTCCACGCATAATAAATACAAAATTAATCATTAAAGTATTTTAAATAAATAATACTTATATAATATATTTGATATGCTTGCATAGGTTTTAGAGTCAATGCTAATATTTTTATTAAAAATACACAATTAAATCAATCATAAAAATTTACATAAATCTGTACTTACACAATAACCCACAACAGTGAACTATGGACACATGGGGTTTTCCTGTTACCTGAATTAAAAAAAACGTAGAAAAGATAATGAGATGTTAATGCTACGAGAAAGTCCTTGAATTACAATCTCACAGCTCCCTCAGAAGGGTGCACACAGAAGAAAGGGCTATGGAAGGATGATTAATGTGCTCTTACACAAAGAAAGATACTTTTTATATATCTTTGACCTTCTCTGGTCAAAGGGATTATAGGACTGTTTGAAGTGCAGGAGGAATAAAGCAAGGAAACGAGGACTTTTCACTGAGTGATGAGCTGCTATGGTTGATATTTCAAGAGCAACTAGCATATTTCCCTTAACTCATTTCTCAGGTGAAAAATGTCTTTTAAACAAACAAAAAAGAAAACCCTCAGTTTTCCCAGCAAACAGGATGTGACTCTTGAAGTTCAGCAGAAGCAGCTGGGCAGTTCAGATAATGACATAAAAGAAAAGATCCTCACTAAAGATCTGCTTTGTAGGAAGGTCGTGTTGTAGCAGGATACGGTGCCATGGCTAGTCACTAGTTTTGCCCAGTGGGAAGGCTAAGGCTATTTTGAAAACAAAAGAATGACTTTGATTCTTCAAGAAGAAATCTTGCTATTATATTTTTCTGTATAAAAGGCATAGTTTATGCCTTGCATATATAGGTTTTGTATGAATTTCAGTGCACTATTATTTGAGCACACAAATGGTAGCGTATACATGTGCAAACAACAGCATGTGCTACAGTATGGCCTAGAGGAATGAGTACAGCATTAGGCATCTGGAGGGCCCAAGAACTAATCCTGTCTCAGCCACTGTAGCTAGACCTGGTCAAATTTTCCAAATTGTGATGGGGAAATCATGAAAATTATGTCTCATCTTTGTTTAGTTCTAACTGAACCTTGAGGAAAATCGCTTCATCTCTCTCCCTCAGTTTCCTCACCTGTAAAACAGGACTAATACTAACTGTTATTTTAAGACAGATTTGTTCAATTTACACTTTGATTTGCAAGTACAAATAGAATTTGCATGGGCAAACCCTATCATCTGCACAAGAGCTCATGTGCTAAAATTTGTATGAGTGGTTGTGCATATAAAGTTGCACAACAGAAACCACATTTAAAAACTAGCCAAGAATTATTCACACTTAAAAACAATAAAGAAGTCTAAACAGACTTAGACTGGGCTCAGATGAGTTCCTAGTGGACAGATGTCCATTGCAGAAAAACAAGTGGCTCTAACTGGTAACTTTGTTAGCAATTTCTGAAAAAGGACTGTATGAACATAGAAAATGAACCATGCCCTCATCCCTATGTGGGACCCATCCAACTTCAGACACATTGGTGAAGTTAGTTTGCCCTGAAAAACTTACAATTTAAAGCTTCTCCTCAGAAGGGTTGTGCTGCAGCCTAACTGCTTGCCTGTTGGTTGTGAGTTCCCTGATTTCTATGACTTTGTGCAGAAAATGGTGAATTACATCTTAACCTCATTTCCTCGTTCTTTACTGTGGACTCCCACAGACATTCAAAGACATTTTGCACCTTGTGGAATACCTGCCATGTAATATTGCTGGAGCAGAAGAACTACCCTCAGAAATAAAAGAAGGCAAGTGGATTTGTAGTTAAAACCTAGATTTTTTCCCCCCAGTTCTGCCACTGACTTCCTGAAACCTACCTCACTTTCCCTATTTGTAAAACTGATTTAATAATTTAAGGGTGGTATAAGGCTTAATTCACTCATGTTTCTATAACAGCAAAGCCTAATACTTTTTTTAACTTGTGTTCTCCTACTTCCTGTTACAGCTTCAATAACTTCCATTGTTCTTCTTTTGATAAACATCCTTAGCAAATAGATTATATTTTATCCAAACCTATAAACTCTCCAAGATCAAGTCAGGAGTGAAGTGGGGACTTCCACAGATTGCAATGATGAACTAAAACCTGATTAGCTCTGCTGTAGTGAGAATACCAGTCTACAAAAGCCACAGCAGGAAAAATTGTACAGAGCAAGTCCAAGTAAAAGACAATATGATTACTGTAAGCCAAGTGAAGAAGAAAAGAAAGGAAGAATTGTCTGGTACTGCCTTCAGTCAGATCCCATTGGCAGCCACAGCACATCTAACATAAAGAAAGTTAAAGATTAAATGTAATAAAAGCCAAAGCCAGCAGGGAGCTGGGAGGGTAGACCTTTCCTTTTTAACACTAATGAAAAGAAATCAAAGAAGTCAGTCCAAAATCCTCCAGTTCCAGCTCTCCACTGAAATCACGACTGAGTGAATCTGTGCCAATTTCACCTAGCGTGTGTGTTGAGACTTGGCTAATACTGCATTCCACAAATAATTTCTCTTCTTCATGCCTGTGAGACATTGAAGTGTGAAGGCAGGTATGCTGAACCTAATGCTCTCAATTAAAAGTAAGTATTCATAACTTGCAGCTTTCTGCCACAATTGTTTCTGAAATTAACTTAAAAGGTGGTATTAAAAACCCTATAAACAAAGTTCCTCTCAATAGCCATTAGATCAAACACTGCTTTAAGGAAATCCTGTGTCTAACTTGCCTTTCTTAATGTGCTAGAATAAACATAAAAGACTAAGAAACCTCTTCTAAAGCCTACATATAGGGGAACATTGTTAATATCTACCAAATATCTTCCTCACTTGCAGGAAAATATTCACAATCCAATATAAATTGTAGGAATGAAAATACTGCGCAATAAAGTTGATTCTGTTAACTTTTTATATAACTTACTTGGGTACATAACGTCAAGTATCAGGGGGTAGCCGTGTTAGTCTGTATCTACAAAAACAACAAGGAGTCTGGTGGCACCTTAAAGACTAACAGATTTATTTGGGCATAAGCTTTCGTGAGTAAAAACCTCACTTCTTCGGATCCGAAGAAGTGAGGTTTTTACTCACGAAAGCTTATGCCCAAATAAATCTGTTAGTCTTTAAGGTGCCACCAGACTCCTTGTTGTTTGGGTACATAACCAATCTCTCCTTCTAATGCCCTAACATGAACCAATTAAAATCCACTCCATCCCTTTGACATGAAGTAGGTAAGTATTACTATCGACATAGTGCCCATCGGTAGGTACAGTAGATTATTTGACTATTCATTTATTTAGATCAATAAAATGCAGCATAGAGAGACAATGACGATATTATGCTGTATTGTGTATGTATGTGAGATAGGACTGCCTCAGAAAAACTATTCTTTGACTTGACTCTGAATATCTCCCCTGTGGCGCAACCCTTTCCTGTTTCTTTCATGGAAATGAGAAATAGCTCATGTGCACAAAGTTTCCAGGTTTTTTCTCATGTTCCCTGAGAAGGTTTTTAGCCTGCTAGCAAGTGTTTGGAATTGTACTGGAAAAGTGGGATTCAAATGAATTCAGATGGGTATTCTTAAAGATTAAAAGAATTTTTTACTACGTATCTCGAAGCATTTGGACAAATGGACAAGAGGGTGTAAGGTAAGTGGAGGGCCACTATCAGCTAAGCACAGCTCCTACTCACTTGGCCAGAGGGAAACTCCCTTTTCTTTTTTTGTTTCTCTTGGTACAACAGTTGCCAACAAACCACAGAATCCATAGGCGCCGATTCCATGGGTGCTCTGGGGCTCAAGCACCCACCAAAAAAAATAGGGGTGCTCAGCACCCGCAGGGCTGGATTAATGTTTTGTGGGCCCCAGGACCAGGGCCATGGCCCTGCCCCCGCCCGCTCCATCAGTGCTCTGCCCAGAGGCCCTGCCCCCGCTCGGCCTCTTCCCACTGAGTAGAGTGACTAGATATCCCGATTTTATAAGGACTGTCTCAGTATTGGGGGCTTTGTCTTATATAGGCACCTATTACTCCCCACCCCGTCCCAATTTTTTCACACTTGCTATCTGGTCACCCTACCACTGAGGCCCCATCCACACTGTGCCCTGAGGCCCTGCCCCTGCTTGGACTCTTTCCCTGAGGCCCCGCCCACCTCTCACACTGGGGGGGAGTGGGTAGAGAGAAGCACCGACAAAAACAAAAGTCAGTGCCTGTGACAGACTCTCAGTTTGACTGTCAACTACCATCATTTTCAACGATGACAGGGAGTGGGTTAGATTCTGCTCTCATTTGCACCAGTTTTGATCCAGAGTAACTTCATTGACTTGGTGGAGTTACTCATGATTTAGGCCTAGTCTACACTAGAAAAGGTTTGCTGATATAGCTATACCGGCCAACCCTCCTAGTATAGATGCATCTTATATTTGCCGAAAGTGCTTTTACTGGTATAGCTCATACCATAGACTCATAGACTCATAGACTCTAAGGTCAGAAGGTACCATTATGATCATCTAGTCTGACCTCCCCGCATGATGCAGGCCACAAAAGCTGACCCACCCACTCCTGGAAGAATTCTCTCCCTTGACTCAGCTGTTGAAGTCCCCAAATCATGATTTAAAGACTTCAAATTGCTGAGAATCCTCCAGCAAGCGACCCCTGCCCCATGCTGCGGAGGAAGGCGAAAAACCTCCAGGGCCTCTGCCAATCTACCCTGGAGGAAAATTCCTTCCCGACCCCAAATATGGCGATCAGCTGAACCCCGAGCATGCGGGCAAGATTCTCTAGCCAGACCCTCTGGAAAAAGTTCTCTGTAGTAACTTTTAATATCCCATCATTGACCATTGTTACTAGTTACCAGCGATGGCACGTTATTGACCTATTGACTAAAATCACTATATCCCATCAAACCATCCCGTCCATAAACTTATCAAGCTTAATCTTAAAGCCAGAGAGGTCTTTCACCCTCACTGTTTCCCTCGGAAGTGTGTTCCAAAACTTCACCCCTCTGATGGTTAGAAACCTTCGTCTAATTTCAAGCCTAAACTTCCCGACGGCCAGTTTATATCCATTTGTTCTCATGTCCACATTAGTACTGAGCTGAAATAATTCCTCTCCCTCCCTGGTATTTATCCCTCTGATATATTTAAAGAGAGCAATCATATCCCCCCTCAGCCTTCTTTTGGTTAAGGTAAACAAACCGAGCTCCTCGAGTCTCCTTTCATACGACAGATTTTCCATTCCTCGGATCATCCTAGTGGCCCTTCTTAGTACCCGTTCCAGTTTGATTTTATCCTTTTTAAACATTGGAGACCAGAACTGCACACAGTACTCCAAATGAGGTCTCACCAGTGCCATGTATAATGGAACCAGCACTTCCTTATCCCTACTAGAAATACCTCGCCTAATGCATACCAGCTCCATGAATGAAGGAAAAGCACTTTTATGCTGGTATAACTGAGGGCAGGTCTTCACTACGGGGGGGGGGGGGGGTCGGTCAATTTAAGATACGCAAATTCAGCTACGCAAATAGCGTAGCTGAATTCGACCTATCGGAGCCGACTTACTCCGCTGTGAGGACGGCGGCAAAATCGACCTCCGCGGCTCCCCGTCGATGGCGCTTACTCCCACCTCCGCTGGTGGAGTAAGAGCGTCAATTCGGGGATCGATCCCCGAGACATCGATTTCTACCCACCGATTCAGGTGGGTAGTGTAGACCTAGCCTGAGTCTACAGTAAGGCTTTTGCTGGTATAAAAATGTCACAAAAAAATCACAGCCCAACCAACATTCCCATACAAATAAAAATTTCTAGTTCAAACCTGGCCTTACACTGATGTAATTGAGATCAGAATCTGGGGAAGTGATCAACTGCGGGGAACACAGGTGAAGAGATAAATTAGCCTTAATCTCTGCCATTAAGAGATTAAATGCCATTATTTTAGGTTAAGATTACTCACATGTATTTCCTATTAATGTAATCACTAAAACTGAAGAAAATGTCAACTAAACCAACAGTGACATCCACCGCAGCCTTAACTCAGATGCATTCCCATTCAGATATATAATACCCAGACACATACACACAGTCCCACCAGCTTCACAACTCCCTTTCACATTCACCATATAATCAACCCCAATGTACATATCCAGTTCCTGAGAACTGCACTCAAATGCACCTTAACTCCAACATCAACTGTGTAAAGATACATTCCTTATTGAAGTGTAAAGTGTATATAATATGTAATTTGTGCATGAATAAGTATAAGGTAGTTGACATATTAGTCCTTAATATGTATGAGTCTATAAAAGATAAAGGGAATAATTCCATTGGTTTTTAAATATAAAGTTTAAGAGTAGCTTGTCCTTGAAATGTTATGAGGATGGACATTGTGAGAGTGAAATGCAGTTTCTCGTCACTCTGGTTCTTTACTTATAGGGAACCAAAAAAGTGAGACTGTCGGGACTTCAAAAAAAAATCATTTGAAAATGTTTAACCGCCAAAAGTATATACAATTCATTTGCCTGCCAAAGAGTTATTGAGTTTGAGTTTTCTAAAGTCATTAAAGTATTTATTGTGAGAGAGATTTTAATCCTCCTTTATATGCAAATCTCAACACAGTCTTGATGATGGGTCACTACTCATGCCTCCATAATATTTAAAATACTTGGCCCTTCGGTAGCACCATCTATCTAAAGATCTTTAAGTAATTTTCAGAGTCCCCCTATTTCCAGCTGCAATCTTCACCATTCACTAATTTATAAATCATGCAAGTATAGCATGCTTATGCAGTATCCTTCTAGCATTAAGTATCCTTGTCATTCTGTTTGTTATAGTTCCAATGTCAGGAGCATTTGCTCCCTGTCACTTGAAGCTTGCAAGGGTAGAGTGCTTCATATTTCTTTCTGTGGAAGAAACCACCAAAAACAGAAACAAGAAAGCAACCACCGACATCATTCATCAAACTCAGTAAAAAGTTACAAGTCAGGTTCTCAACTGATGTAAATCAACGTAGTTCCAGTTACTTCAAAGCAATACATGTGATCCTCAAAGCAGATTAAAATCTTTTTCATACACTCTTTAATGATTAAATTTAGTTTCTAAATTGAGTATCCAAAGTCAATTGAGCTACACTGCTTTACACCAGCTGAGGCTATAGTCCTATACAGTCTGTTCATATTCTATAGACTCATATTTTATAGATTTAATTGCCACCCCCAGAAATGATTATGACATGGAATCATGTGAAAAAGATGGAATTAAAGAGTTATTTTTACATTAACAGAATTATAGAACTGTAAACATTAGAGATAGAAAAGATCTGTTAGACCATCCAGTCCATTTCCCTTCCAGTGCTGAATTGTTCCTTTATTGTATATTTTCTAGTGTTTTGTCAAGCCTGCTTTTAAAAGTCCCATATGATGGGGCTTCCACAACTTCAATTAGGAGACTATTCCACAGCCTGATTTATCTCACTGTCGGGAAGTTATCCCTTATCTTCAGTCTGTTTTCCCCTTCTTAATTTCATCACATCGTCCCTATTTGTATACATGGGTGCTGCCCTAGGTAATTCCTCTCTACCCTTGATGTTTACCCCTTCAAATGCTTGTGGATAATTATCACATCCCACTTGGCCAATCTACATCCTTTTGCATCTTTTGGGGACTCTTCCATGTGCATAGAAAATGGTGGAAACTTTCCACTGACTTCAATTGGCTTTGAATCAGGTTCTTAATCTTTCCTCATAAATCAATTCGTCCAATCCCCCATTTTTGCTGTTCTTCTTTAGCCTCCCTCCATTTTGTCATTGCAGTTTGATAGGCTTCAACCTTCAGAACCGTGACTAAAGGAAAATATATCGTGAATGAAAGAAGAGATGTATGCTTTTCTCCTGATGATCACATTGAAAGCTATACTCAATCCACATCTCACTCTCTCTCTTTGTCACATCTCTTGCTTTTTTTGTCCCTTTCAGCTCCTAAAATACTAAGTTTTATTTGCCAGACTACAGATGCCATTGCAGGTTGATGACAATACTGGAAAGATCTGCTTGCAGCTAGGCACTGAACACACATGCACACGATTCTGCTCTCAGGTATATCCATCCAACTCCCATGAAGACAAAGAAGACAGAATTTTGCCTAATTCATCAAAAAAATTATTGACACGATATTAAACAGCCTGCTGCCTGGGAGAAATTTTATCAATAGGAGTGATAATATAGGGAGTCCGAAGCCTAAATTTGAACTTCCAGCTTAGCATTTACACTAATGCCACATGACAGTATTTTTCCTATTTTTCCTTATGAATAAAAGGAGGATATTGACACACACACAAAGGACTGATAATGTTCTTTTTATTTCTATTTTCCCTAATGAATGTACTTCCAAGAGTCCAGACCAGGAAATACCAACTTTCATAGGCATTGGCTATGTGGGTGGTTGGGGGCCAGTGCACCCATGCCTCTGGGGAAACAGATGTTGCCACTGATTCACTTTGCAAGCATGTGAGTCAAAGTCTACATCTGTGACAACTTACAGTAAGAAATTGTGAGCAGCTGTTAAGTGAACGGCACCAAATGTAAAGTCAATCAAGATGTAAAATAAGATACTGTAGAAACCCTGAAAACGGACAGATGGAATCCATTGATTTAGGCTCTAGCTGTGATAAATCTACCTGAATATAAGAAAAGATAAGACAGACAACACATACTGATCTCTTCATATATGATCTACTGGGATTATTCCCTTGTGTGTACACCACGCTTCCCTTGGATCTCATAAACTAAGCAGGGCTGTGTCAGGTCTGTACTTGGACGCAAGACTTTCAGGAACACCCCGGTGCTACATAATATGGATTTAGGAGATGGCACTCTTCTCTCTGAATAAGTAATGAACCAACCCTCAAGCCTGGTGGGAGCGCTGTTCTTCTGGAGTTGCCAGTTTGGGGTATGAGATGTTATATCAAATTCCTAGCGACTTGGGGTCACTACGGGTTTGTCTGCACCGAATTTTGGTACAAGTGGGAGTGAGCATCTCAGCTAGGGTCAACTGACTCGGGCTAACAGGGCTAACACTAGTGCTCTAAAAATAGCGGTATAGACAGCGCTTTGAAGTTGCAGCTCAGGCTCTGAAGCCTAGGGAGTGGGAAAGGTGTCAGTGCCTGAGCTCCAGCCCAAGCAGCATCTTCAAAGTACCGTCTATGCAGCTATTTTGACCCAGGCTGGGAAGCTCACTACTCCAAAATGCTGTGTAGGCATACCCTATAGATCCCATGCTGCTCTTCATTAAAGTGGAATGGTCCGTTTCTTGTAGTTTGTTTCTGCCTATCTATGTTAACCCTCCATTTTCAGCCTGGCATGGTATTCATTTGCTGTCAAAACTGTAGGGAAGTGCTGCTCTACATTGTTCCACAGTTGCTATTTCACTCCACATGTGTCTGCATTTCAGTAACCTCTGTGTAAGGTTTGTATATCAGTTTGCTACATCTGTAGAAAGGGCTTTGGAATTTGGGGGGTGAAAAATTATAGATAGAGATAGATAGATCTGACTCTATACCTAAGAGCTGAGTGAGTACTGCAAAAACTGATTTGCAAATATTAACGTTTAAACAAATGTTCTTCAGCCATGTTTGTGCCCTTTTGTATTTGCTTTTTGTGAATATTTATGCGATGAAGTTTTATTAGCTCAAGTGTTTGTAGAAAGCAAATTATAACAGAAGTTTACATAAACATGGAAACTGACTTTTAAATTTATGTTACTCAGCTTTTGCACAAGAAATCTGACTTAACTGAACAAAGCCAGTGATGTGAGAACTTCTCCATGTAGATGAAAAGTGCAAGGATGACTTCACTTGAAACTTTCATATGATTTTATACATGATCAATATTTGTGTAAGTACAGCAAAAGATACAAATGCCTTTATAATGCTTGATGTATAGCTAAAGCTACTCACAATTAACATAATTTAGCAGTTGAGGTTATTGGCCAATCAGAATGGTTGCAAACATCCTAATTTTGTGTAAAAAAGGGAACCACATCCTGCAGAATTCACTGCGAATGAGTGTTCTATTTGTAAAATGATGTTGATGGTAGCAGTGATCTGACTGGCTAGAGAAATTTCCACGCCTTGCCTGGATAAACCATAGCCCAGTTCATAAACTACCTGTAGTAGAACTGGATACAGGAATACTGCAGCAAAGTGAAATGAAGTAATTACAACTCACACCAGCCGAGACATTATCAGATGTCAGTTTTCTATGTGCATTACAACAGAGGAGTGTTGTGGAGGAATTTACAGAAGGACAAGTTGGAGTTTGGTTGGAAGCTTTGATCCACACTGTACTCATGCAGAAAAAACATATCTCAGGGTTAATGGCATACTCTGGCATCACTGTGCCAGTACAGAACACATTATTATATATGAGACCATACCATTGCTTTATATAATCACATTTAAATTGTTTCCATGTTATTCTTCATTCTGTTCTTCATGCATCCTAACATCTTATTTGCTTTTTTGACCACAGCTGCACATTGAGCAGAGGTTTTCATTGAGCTCTGAGCTGTCCACAATGATACTCCTGGTCCCTTTCCTGAATTGACACAGTTAATTTAGGACTATCTAACATATATGAATAGTATAAATGTTTCCCCTTCAATTTCCATACTTTCCATCTAGCAACATTGAACTTCGTTTGCTATCTTGTTGCTCATTGATCTAGTTTGGTTAAGTCCCTCTGAAGTTCCTCAGTCTTGTCTTATTTAACTAACCTAAATTACTTTGACAGGTTTCAGAGTAGCAGCCGTGTTAGTCTGCATCCGCAAAAAGAACAGGAGTACTTGTGGCACCTTAGAGACTAACAAATTTATTTGAGCATAAGCTTTGCATCTGAAGAAGTGGGCTGTAGCCCACGAAAGCTTATGCTCAAATAAATTTGTTAGTCTCTAAGGTGCCACAAGTACTCCTGTTCTTTTTGCTAAATTACTTTGTCATCTGCAAATTTGCTACCTCACTGCTCATCCATTTCCAGACCATTCATATATATGTGAAACAACACTGGACCTAATACAGAACCGAGATAACACACTATTGTTAATCTTTTGCCATAATGAAAATTGACCATTTATTCCTACTCTTTAGGGATGTCTACACTGCACACTTCTTATGGCAGCGTGTAGAGTGCATACACCAGTAGCTCCCCTAGCATGGGTATAAACTGCGGTTTAGATGGTGAAGCATGGCTTAGGCAACAGGCCTTGCTACTTACCCAAGTAGTGCCTCCTCTGTCTACACTGCTATTTTTCACAGTGTCGTATCCCACTGCCTCCCTGCTGCTGGACTTTCCTCACCATGAAGCAAGACTTTGGCAGTGGGGAAAGGCTCTGGCAAAGGAGCTGCTGGAGCCTTTCCCCACTGCCTCCCTGCCAGAGACTTTCACTGACACATGTAGCCACATGCTGCAATGTGAACTCAGCTTACTTTTCAATGCACCTTTAGCTACATACCCTATGCGCTGCTGCCACTGGTAGACATAGTCTTTGTTTCCTGTCTCTTAGCCAGCTTTTGATCCATGACAAAGCCTCTCACCTAATGATTACTTAGTTTCTTTAAAAACCTCCTGTGAAGGACTTTGTCAAAGGCCTGTTGAAAGTCTAAATAAATTATAGCAACTGGTTCTCCTTTATCCATTACTTTGACACATTTGAAAGAATCCTAAGAGTTTAGCAAGACACATTTTTCCTTTGCAAAAGCCATGCTGGTTAGACCATAGCATATCATGATCTTCCAAGTGTTTTATTAATTTATTTTAATTATTGTTTCAGCCAGTTAACCAGGTACAGAAATAAGGCTTATTGGTCTGTAATTCCCTGAATCACCTCTAGAGCATTTTTTAAAAATAGGTAAAACATTTATTACCATCCAGTCTTCTAATATAGTAGCAGTTTTTAGTGAGAGATTGCATATTTTTGCTAGCATCTCCGCCACTTTATACTTAACAACCTTCAGAACTCCTGGATGTTTAGCATCTGGGTCTGGAGATTTATTGCTTTTTAAATTGTCAGTTAGTTTCAGCAATTCTTCTGACACATGAATCTTTGCTAGTACTTCATCATTATTATCAGAAAGAATTATGTCTGAGATCAGGCCCTCTCTGGGGAAGTAGGTAAATAATATTACCTAAATATATTTAAGGTGAATTTCTACCAGTTGTTATGGCAGCCAACTCCCATCTAAGACAATGTGCATGTCTACTAGCAGAATTTGGTCCTTATCCTGTATCTGATAGGAAATTTATCACAAAACAGATAGATAAAATAATCTACAAAAGGTCCAGTTCTCCATTCCTTGCTTGCTTGAAATCAGTGGGAGTTTTTAGTCCAAACAATGCAGGATCAGGACATGGGAGTGTACAGAAAAAGGCTGGCCTCCAGCTTTAAGTTTAAAGTTAAATTGAAATGCATTTGTTAAAAAATTAGCCAGAAAGAAAATCTGTTTTGTTGACAGTGGTATTGTGATAAAGCAGGGGTGAGCAAACTTTTTGGCCCGAGGGCCACATTGGGGTTGTGCAACTGTATGGAGGGCCGGGTAGGGACGGCTGTGCCCCCCTATCCGCCCCTCCCACTTCCCACCCCCTGACTGCCCCCCCTCAGAACTCCCAACCCATCCAACCCCCCCTGCTCCTTGTCCCCTGACCGCCTCCTCCCGGGACCCCTGCCCCCTATCCAACCCCCCTGCTCCCTGTCCCCTGACTGCCCCGACCCCTATCCACACCCCCACCCCCTGACAGCCCCCCCGGACTCCCACCCCCTATCCAACCACCCTCTGTTCCTCGTCCCCTGACCACCCCCTCCTGGGACCCCCTGCCCCTAACTGTCCCCCAGGATCCCACCCCCTTATCCAACCCCCCCGCTCTCTGTCCCCTGACTGTCCTCCCAACCCCATCCACATCCCTGCCCCCTGACAGGCCCCTCGGGACTCTCACTCCCAACCCTCCCTGTTCCCCATCCCCTGACTGCCCCCCCGAACCTCCGCCCCATCCAACCGCCCCCTCTTCCCTGACTGCCCTCCAGGATCACCCACTCCCTTACCCAACCCCCCCCCCCCCGCTCCCCGCCTCCTTACCAGAAACAGGAGCTCCCAGCCGCGACACCCGGCCAGAACCAGCTGCGCTCCCCATGCTGTCCAGCGAGAGCAGCGCGCCAGAGTGCAGCCTGCGCGGCAGCGTGGCTGCAGGGGAGAGGAGACAGCGGGGGAGGGGCCAGGGACTAGGCTCCCCAGCTGGGAGTTCAGGGGCTGGGCAGGATGGGCCCATGGGCCGTAGTTTGCCCACGTCTGTGATAAATGAAGGGGGAAGAGGGTAGCTCCCTTTTATGGACACCCAGCCAGCCAGTTAGCTATAAAATCCCTCTTAGTAGCTTTACTTTACCTTAATACTTGCTTTACCTGTAAAGGGTTAAAAGTCTCACTGCAATGCATAGGTAAAAGGAAGTGAGTGGGCACCTGACCAAAAGAGCCAATGGGAAGGCTAGAACTTTTTAAAGTTGAGAAAACACTTCCCCTTTGTCTGTCTGTGGTTGTTCTCTGGGGAAGAGGTGGATAGGGCAGCAACTATGCTGTAAAAAGCTTGGGTCAGGTATGAAAAATCAACCAATCATATCTAGAAACTACTCATTTGAAACCCCAGATATATAAGTAGATCAGGAAATGTCTAGGAAGATGCAATTAGGTTTATCTCTTTTATTTCTTTATGGCTTGTGGATTCCTCAGTTCTAACCCCAGGTGCTTTTGTTTTGCTTGTAACCTTTAAGTAGGACCTCAAGAGAGCTATTCTTGATGCTTAATCCTTGTATTTGCTCTTTTAAAATCTAGCAATAGCCTGAGTTTCCAGATGTATTTTCTTTCTCTTTTTTTTTAAATAAAATTTACCTTTTTAAAAAAAACAGATTGGAGTTCTGTGTCTTAAGAGCTTTGTGCACGTGTTTTTTTTAATTAGCTGGTGGCAATAGCTGATTTTTTTTCTCAGTTTTTCCCTGGTGGGGGGGGGTGTATGTGAAAGGCTTGAGGGTACCCCCCAGGAAGGAATTCCCAAGTGAGCCCTCCTGGTCTCTCAAAGGGTTCTGCACTTGAGTGGTGGCAGCACCTACTAATTCAAGGTCAGAGAAAAGCTGTAACCTTGGGAGTTTAATACAAGCCTGGAGGGGCAAGTATTAATTTTTAGAGTCCTTGTGGGCCCCCACCTTCTGCACTCAAAGTGCCAGAGTGGAGAATCAGCCTTGACAGATGTAGTGATCATTTTAAGTGCCTATCTACTCTATATTTCAAGAACTACCCTGGAGCCATTCATGTCTAGATTAGAGTTTAATCATTCCCAAAAAGAATCATCTTCTACAGGACAATACATTAGACTTTCTGGGGGAAAGAGGCAAATATATTAGACTGAGGTGGATTATATTTGCAAACTCACCGGAATGTACTTCAAACTTCAAAGCCTATGCACTGAACATTTTGTATGGTTTATTTACATGTAAACATTTTCCCTGCCTGTTAAAAAGAGAAGTTGAATATTTAAAAAAACAAAAAACAGATCATACCTTGAGAATATAAAACACTAATGTAGCAGCAAAATAAAAATCCAACCGTAATCCAGGATTTCTAAAGCTGTGCTACAATCAGATCAAAACAATCCTCTGAAAATTGTTTAATATGTTCTCAGCCTAAAAGAATCATATATGTTCTGCAGTTGTCCCAAAGTCAAATTTTCAGCTTTAAGATAGGTTTCCAAATAGGACTTCCTTGCTATGGAGAATTCTATCACAGGACCAGGTTTCTTGGGAGAGAAAGAAAGAGAAATGTCACCTCACTGTTGGTACTTAGGAGTAGGGCTGCTGGGTTTAATTCCTGGCACTATCACTGTGTAACATAGGCTATAAGGCTGGTTGAAATATTTTCAGCAACAAGTTTTTATTGAAAAATGGAGTTTCATTATTTTACTGAAAATAAGTATTCAATTAAATGTTTACATTTTTGGGAAAAAATTAAATGAAAGTTTTTTGTTTCTTTTTAATTTTTCAAAAGTTTTGAAATTTGTTGTTTTAAAACAGTACTTTTTATTTTCCCCTCCTTTTTTCCACTGGGAGACACTGGGCAAAGGTTTTTTAAAGTGAGCAACATGAGGGGAAAAACATTCTCTCACGTTTTAAACTTTAAAAACTCTTTCTCTACTTTTCCATTGGGGAAAAGTGCAAGAAAGGGAAAAGCGGGGAGAAAGTGGAAAAAACTCAAAAGATAAACAAAATTATTCAATATGAAACAAAAGTTTTCATCAGAAAATGGAGAGGGAATTAAAATTTTCAAACAAAATGAAAGCTGTTAATTTTAATTTTTGAACAATCAGCCAGCTCTGTTAGGCAAGTCATTTAATTTCTCTGTTCTTCAATTGATCCTTCGTGTGTATTATAATAACTACCTATTTCTCAGGGCTGTTGTGAGAATGTTTTAGACTAGAGCCAAATCCTGCAGTGAACATGAATTATATGGATGCATTAGATAGTTCTTTATATCAGGACTGTTCATTTTGACTCCAGTAGTTCTCCAAACACTTACGTATCACTTCAGTGGGACTACCTGTATGCATAATGTCAAGTATCAGGGGGTAGCCGTGTTAGTCTGTATCTACAAAAACAACAAGGAGTCTGGTGGCACCTTAAAGACTAACAGATTTATTTGGGCATAAGCTTTCATGGAATGCATCTGAAGAAGTGAGGTTTTTACCCACGAAAGCTTATGCCCAAATAAATCTGTTAGTCTTTAAGGTGCCACCAGATTCCTTGTTGTGTATGCATAAGTTATTCAAGTGCATAAGTTTGTGCAGCACTGGGGCCTTAAACTTTGTCCATGCTATATAGTCAGTCTATCTTGATATATTTCCAGAACAACAATGCTTTATTCCTTGTATTATTGCTCTGGCCTCCTTTTTAATTGTATAGTCTCGTTTATTACTCACCATTGTTCATGATTTCATAGCATATCTATTCAACTGTATATCTGAAACATTACATGTTGTTTTGCTGAAAACAATTACACTTTGTAGTGACTCTTTTTTTCTTTGTTTGTTTTTATACTTTCCCAATGTCTTTAAAAAATGTCAAATAAAAACATGGGGGGAAAAAGAGACAGTTAAACAACATCCACATGGACAGTGACAAGTAGTCTCTAAAATCTAAACCAATTGTTTGACCGCAATGCATACAACATACGAAACATACGAAAAATAGTTGTAATATATAAAATGGCGATCACGCATATATTTTGGTGATTTAGTCTATACTGGGTAGGACGGGGCCCCAAGAATTGGAAGCTTAGACAAATGCATGTATTTGTATATTCATTTTGATTTATAATGACATTATTCTTAAAATCATCCACTCATTTTTGGTGCTTCTATTTTTGGGTGGCCAATCTGAAAGACATAGAGCCTGATTCTCCTGTGTGGTATAGAATGTCTCTCTGGGAAAACTGAATAGCCTGAACTCCTACTGATTCACTAGGAATTGGGGGTGCCTTCCAGTATGCCTATCAACATTCCATGGCCCAAATCTGGGGTGCGGTGTGTGAAAAAGAGCAAAAATTGAGGGGCACAAAAACTTCATGCAGAAAACTGAAAATGCTATAGGAGTCATTCTTGTGTTGTAAATAACCAGTTCTATAACCTCAGCTTCATTTCTGATGTCAAGAATTTTCACAAAAATAGTGAGGGGATCTCAGATTTGAAGCTCATAGATAACTTTAGGACTAAAATGAGTGACATCTCTGGAAATGATAGATATTTACAGAGGTATGCCTTCCTGGGGGCACTGATCTCAAGAAAACAGCGAATAGAATGGACAGATGATTAAAGTACAGGATGGCGATCAGGAGACCAGGGTTCGTTCCTAGCTCTGCTACAGACAGTTCCTTCGTTATGCCATTGACACAGGCCAATGTTATGTTATGCCTTTGTTATGCCAATTTCCTCTGAAATAAGTCCATGCACTGCTTCCCGGTGAGGACTACTTCCATGCCAAATTTCAGATTTCAAACCTCAGTTGTTTCAGCTGTTCAAAGAGAGGTCTGCAAAAAAATGTATATACCGCTTAATGTGCTGTGGTTGGAGACTGGTGTGGAGCAATCCAGCATTCACAGAGGTAGGCTTAACTCACTATTCATTAGTGCTGACCAGGCAAGTTATTAAAGCTTGTTTCTACAAATGGGCCTAATACTTTGCTTTTACTGGGTGCTTTTCATTTGTAGATCATGCAGCGCTTGACAAAGGTGGACATAAATGAGTAGCTTCTACTTAACAGAAAGCATTGACTGAGCAGAGTCTTGAATCCATTTTTCTGAGAGGCAATGAAGTCTCGTGGACATTGACATCGGAAATCTAGGTTCCATTTCCCAGATCTGTCTCTGATTATGTGACTTTGGACAAATCATTTATTCTATGGTTTTAAAAAGTATCCCCTGATTTTGGATGCCTGGATTGAGTCATCTCTTCCACAGTTTCAATATGTGATTTTTAAAGGTCGGTAACTATTAAATCAAACCCATTTTTTCTGGAACTAGGAAAGATGCTGCTTCTCAATAAGGACTATTTCCATGACATGTTTCAGTTTTCAACCCCAAGTTGCTACAGCTGTAGGGCCACATGACGAAAGGGTCACAAGAATGTAATGTCTTAAAAGAAAGGTAAACCTTTTTCTACTCTCCTCGTATTCAAAAATGGCCCAACCATTTTTAATCAAACTTTGAAAAAACAAAATTCTCATTCAGGCAGGGACAAAGCCTGAAAAATTTCAGCCCAAAACATTTCAGAAAGTCATAAGCAAGTGAAAACAGGGGGTTCTTATGGAAATCATTATGCAGTCTTAACTACAGAAGATCATGACAAACACTCACTAATTCAATATTTCTTTCAACCTCTGGTTTATGAATGTTTGTGAGGCCATCATTTGAGTTGAAATAATTAAAACACTAGTGCATCTAAAGTTCATTAAATGCAGATACAGTCTGTAACAATTTCTTACTGTGCATGGTATTTCCAAACAGATGTTTTATTTTACTTTTACAAAATCATGCTGTGTAATCTTGTGACACAATCTACAGTTTGAAATAAAAGGATTTGGCTCTGATACACATATAGATATAGGTATATTTAATATTTCTGTTCTTCATGTGCATAGCATGTCTGTGTAAAAACACACGAAAATATAATCTAACCAGCATTATAAACTCAAACAAAACAAAACTAGGTATTCTTCAGCTGTAACCATTTACCCTGTGTCCTTCGTCAGCAGATAAATATGTCTCTATAAATATCCTTATCAAACTTTACTTGCCAGCACATCTCGAAAAGCTTTCATTGTTATCATATCGCTAAGAGCATTACATCATTGTGTCAATTTGATGAAACAGTTTTTTACTACTTTTTTAATTACATGTTTATTTCTTTTTAATTTTCTCTGTTCTGTCCAGCTACTTTAGACTAATCCATGGCTAATCCATGGCTTTGGCAAGTTCAGCCACAAGTCACTGGACAAAATGCAGGAATTACTGGGATAGAATTATATGGCCTGGTTATGTAAGAGGTCAGGCTACATCATGGGTTTTCAATCTGGAATCATGACCACACTTCATTCTTTATGAATGAAGAGTGGAAGGGGTCCCCCCTCTCCAAAAAAAATGTGTTTTTGTAACATGGGGTGATGGTATGAAAAAGATTGAGAACCACTAGACTAGATTATCACAAGGGCCTTCTGGTCTTAAAATCTATTAATCTACGTATTTTAAAATGCAGCTTTGAACCCTCGAGTATGATGGAGCTTCTCTGCACTCCTCCAAGGATCTCATCCAAAGCTCACTGAAGTCAATGGCAAGATGCCTACTGCCTTAAATGGGCTTTGGATCAGGCCCCAATGAGCTGTTCTGTCCCCCCGGAGGATACACCACCTCTGCAGGTGGCTGGCTGAAACCCTGAAGAATGAGCCAATAGGCACACAAGATGTAAACTGGAAGTGAGACCCAGGTCTGCTAAGTCCTAACCTCCTCTAACACAAGCAACCCCATCATACAATCACACGCATAGATTTGTCCAGCTCTCTCATGAAACTAAGTAAGTTGTTTGCCCCCACAACTCCTATTGGGAAGTTGTTCAAGAACCTCATCTATCTGATGGTTAGAACCCTTCTTGTAATTTCCAGTCTGAATTTGTTCATGACCAGATTATATCCATTTTTTCTTGTGCTAACATTGTCCTTTATCTTAAATAGCTCTTCACCCTTCCTGGTGTTTATCCCCTAATGTATTTATAGACAGCAATCATATCATATCCCCTCTCAGCCTTCTTTTTTGCTAGCCTGAACAAACAAAGTCTCTCCTCATAAAATAGACTCTTCATTCCCCTGATCATCCTAGTAGCTCGTCTCTGTAGCTGCTCCAGATTAAATTCATCTTTCTGGAACCTCTTCTTGTTGCAGATAAAATCAAGAATATTTCTTTGCTGTTCCAATAAATTATACCAGCTCAAAAGTTTCTACAACAGCTTCAGACAGAAAATAAATCTCCCTTTTTTGTGTTTGTTATCCCATTATTTTACCTCCAAAATGTTACTTTCATTTGATGTAATTTTAACTCCTACATAAGTAATACCTTTCAGCTGAGGTTCTGAAAGTGTTTTATAAAAGTTAAGCCCCCCGTGAGGTTTTATGCCTCCATTATACTGATTAAACTCAGGCCTAGCAGGATTAAGAGAGTCACCCAAAGTTATACCAGCTGATGATGAAGCTGGTAGTGGAAATTGGGAGTCCCAAGTCTCAGCTGTTTGATGTGACCATTAGATGGTATTGATGTGGGAAAGACAGACATCTTGGACTCTCACAAGAAAATGCTCCAGACCAAAGTAATCACTGGCATAAGGGGGTGTAACTCCACTGAAGTGAAGCCAGGGGCGAATTGGGCAGCTCATCTTCAAAGAAATAGAATTTAATGTATTCTTTGCATTTTGACTTCAAGAATATTAACCATATGCTGGTGAGGATGGGAGTCCAGGCATATTTATGCGATGCAAGTTTCAATATGCAAATTTACCTATTTCTCACCATTTATTTAAGTTGTTTGCATTCATATTCATAAAGAGCCACCAGATGGTTTTTTACCAGCTATGGACACAATCCTGCTTCTATTGAAGCCAATGGAATGGTAAAATTCCTATTGACTACAATAAAACAGGATTGGACCATAAACCTGGAAGAAACCTTAATCAATTTAATTAATGAAAGAGGTGTGCATGGAACCTGAAGGAGTGAATAAAGGAAGTAAGAAGTGAGTTTATCATCCATACCTGACCTGACAGGAGAATTATGACCATTTGTTTAAGAATTGCGCACCTCCATTCCTGAGACATGAGCTACCATGGATGGCACATCCTAAATCATATGCAGTACTTACACAGAGTATACTTCATAAATGAATAAGAATTGCATGGCTATAAAGAATCCAATCCTACATTTTTTGGGCACCCAGAACCTGCACTGAAGACAGGATTTGGGGAGCATGAGGACAGTAACCAACTCAGTTCCTGTGAACAGAAAAAGAAGAATGATGATATATTGGTAATGTGTGATCCCCGGGGCGACTATGTTTTTTGCCACCCCAAGCACGGCAGTCAGGCGGCTTTCGGCAGCGAACCTGCGGGCGGTCTGCTGGTCACGCCGATTCGGCGGCATGCCTGGGGGAGGTCCGATGGTCCCGCGCCTTCGGCGTCCCCACTGCCGAATTGCCGCCGAAACCGGGGGACCTCCCGCAGGCATGCCGCTGAAGGCAGCCTGACTGCCACCCTCATAAGGACTGGCAGGCTGCCCCCCCGCGGCTTGGCACCCCAGGCACGTGCTTGCTGCGCTGGTGCCTGGAGCCGCCGCTGGTGACCACAGAAGCATGCAAACTGCTAGCATGCATTTTTTAGAGTTCTTGATTTCAAGAGAGAAAGAATAAATTCCATGTTTTGTCAAAATATGTAAGTGTTTTATATCCTCCAGTCATATTGCAAAATACTAGGAATATAGCATAGTTAGAGTAAGAGGGTCAGCGTTCATGTTACCGCAGAACTACAAAAACAATCCATCACTGTTAACTCTGACACTCTGACACCACTCCTTCCAAATCTGTAAGAGTAAATAAAATAAAATGGCCCATTTCATAATGTGAAAACAATCAGCAGTCTGCATCTTCTTTTCATTGACAATAGTGGAAACCTATATGGAACTCTATTTTGGTAGATAAAAATATTACACAAAGTCAGCCACATGTTCTTGTGGTTCGAAGACTTTCTGTGTAGACTCCTTAGTTGAGACAAATTACTACCAAATGTACTTGTTCTTTATCAAACATATTGGGAAAAGATTTCCTAACAACGCAATAGGCTGCAATGGATATATTTAGTAACATGATAGTTTTCAGATCACCCATGTATCTGCCAGTGATAAGCCACACACAAGAATGGCTATAATTGTAGCTGCTGAGAGTATCCAAACAAATATTTATCTAGGCTCTGTGTGTGTGCGTGTTTGATAGAGAAAAGAGGGGTAAAAAGGTCAATGTTACTTTGAGGTCCCATGTGTGATACGTGTCCTTGATCAATTATTTCTCTATTTTTTTTCTATTAGTCTTTCCAGAGTAAAGTATCACACACACACTTCAGGGAATCCATACAATACTATGGAAGTGCTAATAGATCATTTGTGCCCAGATGCTTTGGTAACCATAAAGGGCCATATGTTCCCCACCACTGCAGATCATAAAGGGCAGCAAAGAGAGGTGGAAATTGAGCCAGAGATCGGAATGGAGAGGTTAGGCCATTAAAATCTCCCATGGGGCAACTGCGTCACCACAGAATCAATGCATGATTCAGAATACACATGTTTTGGATACAGGGCAGCTAGCCAGAAGAGGGTAAATTGTGGAGCACCCACTCTGAGTTGCATGCTCCTATGCAAACTTTCTCTCATCTACACAACAAAATGCTGTGTAAATTTTTGCTTCCAGTGGGTGGTTTCCACTCCCACTGTCAGAGGGAAAGGTAATTCACTACCATGACAGGGGAACCTGTAGCAGTAGAGCCATCCATCTGTCCATGCTCCTGCGTGTGGTGAGGCCAGGAGGGCACATAGAGGGACTACCTTTTCATGGGGATGACCCAAAACCTGGGATTTCTCATGGATCCTTAAACTTCATGAAGCTGGCAGGTCACATCCCTTATACTTTCTACCTCACCATTAATCCTTCCCACAACAGACGAAAAAGTAGAACAGCTTTCTTCATATATTGTACTCTATGTATTTTAATGTACGTGTGAATGTAAGGTTGTCCCTTCTTTCCAAAAATTTGCATCAGGGGAAGACGTGGGGCCTAATTCTCCATGCACCTGCCACACAACATAAAAGGCCATATAGCAGGCTGAACTGGGTCCCAGGGAATATCTGGTGGTCTAGGGGGTTTCCCTGCTTGGCACAGTGGCCATGAAACAACTCTACGTCACCACTGAGAAGCCCCCATTGTAGGGATATATTGCAGGCAAAGAGGTGGAGGGAGAGGTCATGGCCAGAGTGCATTGTGATCCAGCTATTCTCAACTGTCAGAGTACGTTTTGTGGGGAGTGTGAATTAAACTGAGCCTGATGCTTTATGAGAGACAGGGTGGGTGAGGTAATATCTTTTATTGGACCAACTTCTCTTGGTGAGGAGACAAGGATGGGGGCTTACCCAGAGCTCTTCCTCAAGTCTGGGAAATGTACTCATTGTGTCACAGCTAAATATAAGGTGGAACAGATTGTTTAACATAAGTTGTTAACACATATTTCAAGGGAACATTCAAGGTGAAGTGGGCCATTAACACCTTTCTAGTCACGGGGTGGGGAGGGGAGAGGAGAAAACAAAATCTGGGGTGGGGGAGAGTGGGTTATAGATTGTTGCAATAATTCATACACCCAATGTGTCTATTCAGTTCATGATGTTTAGTGTCTAACATAGTTATGAATTTAAGCCTTCAGGCCTGCCTTTTGAAGGTGTTGTGCAGGTTTACTTTGAAGATGTGACTTGACAGGTCAGCTATAGAATGATTGCTTTGTGATAGGTGATAGGGTACTTTTGTCTTTTATCATTTTTCTGTGTGAGTTCATCTGAGAGCATAGTGATTCTGTCATTTCATCCAAATAGTTGTTATTGGGGCATTGAGTGCACTGGGTGAGGTACACCACATTTTGTGATAGGCATATGTAGGACCCGTGTATCTTGTAAGATGTGTTGTGGGGTATGTTGATCATTGTAGCAGTGGAAATATGTCTGCAGGTTTGTCTGTGGGTCTGGTGCGGCTTTGAGATGTTATGTCTTGGTCTGTGGGGAGCTTACTTCTGATGATGAGCTTGGAGAGGTTGGGGGGTTGTTTGATGGCCAAAAGAGGGGGTTCAGAAAGGATTTCATTCAGGGTCTAGTCTGCATCAAGTCTTGGTTGTAATTATTTAATGATACCGCATATGAGTTCTAGTATGGGGTAGTAGGTGACAATTAGGGATGTGCAGTCAGAAAGGATTTTATTTCTGTATTGAAGCAGGTTTTCTTGGGGTATTCAGGTGTCCCATTCCATGATGCAATCTACTTCTCTGGTGGAGTATCCTTGCTTGGTGAAGGCAGTTTTAAGTGTGTTACGGTATGTATCCTGGACTTTCTTCTCCGAGCACATTCTGTGGTATCTGAGTGCCTGGCTGTAGACATAGGCACCAACC